>NW_027473388.1:0-691758 GCF_050947335.1 Megachile rotundata | reverse complement strand
GATTGTATGATTGTGATTGTCTGATTGTGGTTGTATGATTGTGATTGTATGATTGTGAAAGTATGATTGTGATTGTATGATTATGATTGTATGATTGTGGTTGTGCGATTGTGATTGTACGATTGTGATTGTACGATTGTGATTGTATGATTGTGATTGCATGATTATGATTGTATGATTGTGATTGCATGATTGTGATTGTATGATTGTGATTGCATGATTTTGAATGTATGATTGTGATTTTTATGATTGTGACTGTATGATTGTGATTGTATGATTGTGGTTGTATGATTGTGATTGTATGATTGTGATTGTATGATTGTAATTTGTATGATTATGATTGTATGATTGTGATTGTATGATTGTGATTGTATGATTGAGATTGTATGATTGTGATTGTATGCTAGCGATTGTATGATTGTGATTGTATGATTGTAATTCTTTGATTTGTGATTGTATGATTGTGATTGTATGATTGTGATTGTATGATTGTGATTTTATGATTGTGATTGTATGATTGTGATTGTATGATTGTGATGGTATGATTGTGATTGTATGATTGCGATCGTATGATTGTGATTGTACGATTATGATTGTATGATTGTGATTGTATGATTGCGATTGTATGATTGTGATTTGTATGATTAAGTTTTGTATTTTTTGTGATTTTATGATTGCGATTGTATGATTGTGATTGTATGATTGTGATGTATGATTGTAATTGTATGATTATGATTGTATGATTGTGATTGTATGATTGTGATTGTATGATTGAGATTGTATGATTGTGATTGTATGCTAGCGATTGTATGATTGTGATTGTAATGATTGTAATTCTTTGATTGTGATTGTATGATTGTGATTGTATGATTGTGATTGTATGATTGTGATTTTTATGATTGTGATTGTATGATTGTGATTGTAATGATTGTGATAGTATGATTGTGATTATATGATTGTTATTGTATGACTGTGATTGTATGATTGTGATTGTATGATTGTGATAGTATGATTGTGAATGTATGATTGTGTTTTGTATGATTGTGATTGTTTGATTGTATTTGGGAGATTGTATTTTGGGAGATTGTAATTGTATGATTGCGATTGTATGATTGTGATTGTATGATTGTGATGTATGATTGTAATTGTATGATTATGATTGTATGATTGTGATTGTATGATTGAGATTGTATGATTGTTTATTGTATGCTTGCGATTGTATGAATGTGATTGTATGATTGTGATTGTATGATTGTGATTGTATGATTGTGATTGTATGATTGTGATGTATGATTGTGATTGTATGATTATGATTGTATGATTGTGATTGTATGATTGCGATTGTATGATTGCGATTGTATGATTGTGATTGTATTTTTTGTGATTGTATGATTGTGATTGTATGATTGTGATTGTATGATTGTGATTGTATGATTGTGACTGTCTGATTGTGGTTGTGCGATTGTGATTGTACGATTGTGATTGTACGATTGTGATTGTATGATTGTGATTGCATGATTATGATTGTATGATTGTGATTGCATGATTGTGATTGTATGATTGTGATTGCATGATTTTGAATGTATGATTGTGATTGTATGAATTGTGATTGTATGATTGTGATTGTATGATTGTGATTGTATGATTGTGATAGTATGATTGTGATTGTATGATTGCGATTGTATGATTGTGATTGTATGATTGTGATGTATGATTGTGATTGTATGATTGTGATTGTATGATTGTGATTGTATGATTGTGATTGTATGATTGTGATTGTATGATTGTGATTGTATGATTGTGATTGTATGATTTCGATTGTCTGATTGTGGTTGTGCGATTGTGATTGTACGATTGTGATTGTACGATTGTGATAGTATGATTGTGATTGTATGATTGTGATTGTATGATTGTGTTTGTATGATTGTGATTGTTTGATTGTATTTGGGAGATTGTATTTTGGGAGATTGTAAATTGTATGATTGCGATTGTATGATTGTGATTGTATGATTGCGATTGTATGATTGTGATTGTATGATTGTGATTGTATGATTGCGATCGTATGATTGTGATTGTATGATTATGATTGTATGATTGTGATTGTATGATTGCGATTGTATGATTGTGATTGTATGATTGTGATTGTATTTTTTGTGATTGTATGATTGTGATTGTATGATTGTGATTGTATGATTGTGATTGTATGATTGTGATTGTATGATTGTGATTGTATGATTGTGATTGTATGATTGTGATTGTCTGATTGTGGTTGTGCGATTGTGATTGTACGATTGTGATTGTACGATTGTGATTGTATGATTGTGATTGCATGATTATGATTGTATGATTGTGATTGCATGATTGTGATTTGTATGATTGTGATTGCATGATTTTTGAATGTATGATTGTGAATTGTATGATTGTGATTGTATGATTGTGATTGTATGATTGTGATTGTATGATTGTGATAGTATGATTGTGATTGTATGATTGCGATTGTATGATTGTGATTGTATGATTGCGATTGTATGAATGCTATTGTATGATTGTGATTGTATGATTTGTGATTGTATGATTGTGATTGTATGATTGTAATTGGGAGATTGTATTTGGGATTATTGTAATTGTATGATTGCGATTGTATGATTGTGATTGTATGATTGTGATGTATGATTGTAATTGTATGATTATGATTGTATGATTGTGATTTGTATGATTGAGATTTGTATGATTGTTATTTGTATGCTTGCGATTGTATGAATGTGATTGTATGATTGTGATTGTATTGATTGTGATTGTATGATTGTGATTTGTATGATTGTGATTGTATGATTGTGATTGTATGATTGTGATTGTATGATTGTGATTGTATGATTGTGATTGTATGATTGTGATTGTATGATTGTATTTGGGAGATTGTATTTTGGGATATTGTAAATTGTATGATTGCGATTGTATGATTGTGATTGTATGATTGTGATGTATGATTGTAATTGTATGATTATGATTGTATGATTGTGATTGTATGATTGAGATTGTATGATTGTGATTGTATGCTTGCGATTGTATGAATGTGATTGTATGATTGTGACTGTGTGATTGTGATTGTACGATTGTGATTGTACGATTGTGATTGTATGATTGTGATTGCATGATTATGATTGTATGATTGTGATTGCATGATTGTGATTGTATGATTGTGATTGCATGATTTTGAATGTATGATTGTGATTGTATGATTGTGACTGTATGATTGTGATTGTATGATTGTGGTTGTATGATTGTGATTGTATGATTGTGATTGTATGATTGTGATAGTATGATTGTGATTGTATGATTGTGATTGTATGATTGTGATTGTATGATTATGATTGTATGATTGTGATTGTATGATTGTATTTGGGTGATTGTATTTGGGAGATTGTATTTGGGAGATTGTAATTGTATGATTGCGATTGTATGATTGTGATTGTATGATTGCGATTGTATGATTGCGATTGTATGATTGCGATTGTATGATTGCGATTGTATGATTGTGATTGTATGATTGCGATTGTATGATTGTGATTGTATGATTGTGATGTATGATTGTAATTGTATGATTATGATTGTATGATTGTGATTGTATGATTGTGATTGTATGATTGTGATTGTATGATTGCGATCGTATGATTGTGATTGTATGATTATGATTGTATGATTGTGATTGTATGATTGAGATTGTATGATTGTTATTGTATGCTTGCGATTGTATGAATGTGATTGTATGATTGTGATTGTATGATTGTGATTGTATGATTGTGATTGTATGATTGTGATTGTATGATTGTGATTGTATGATTGTGATTGTATGATTGTGATTGTATGATTGTATTTGGGAGATTGTATTTGGGATATTGTAATTGTATGATTGCGATTGTATGATTGTGATTGTATGATTGTGATGTATGATTGTAATTGTATGATTATGATTGTATGATTGTGATTGTATGATTGAGATTGTATGATTGTGATTGTATGCTTGCGATTGTATGAATGTGATTGTATGATTGTGACTGTATGATTGTGATTGTACGATTGTGATTGTATGATTGTGATTGTATGATTGTGATTGTATGATTTCGATTGTCTGATTGTGGTTGTGCGATTGTGATTGTACGATTGTGATTGTACGATTGTGATAGTATGATTGTGATTGTATGATTGTGATTGTATGATTGTGTTTGTATGATTGTGATTGTTTGATTGTATTTGGGAGATTGTATTTGGGAGATTGTAATTGTATGATTGCGATTGTATGATTGTGATTGTATGATTGCGATTGTATGATTGTGATTGTATGATTGCGATTGTATGATTGTGATTGTATGATTGTGATGTATGATTGTAATTGTATGATTATGATTGTATGATTGTGATTGTATGATTGTGATTGTATGATTGTGATTGTATGATTGCGATCGTATGATTGTGATTGTATGATTATGATTGTATGATTGTGATTGTATGATTGCGATTGTATTATTGTGATTGTATGATTGTGATTGTATTTTTGTGATTGTATGATTGTGATTGTATGATTGTGATTGTATGATTGTGATTGTATGATTGTGATTGTATGATTGTGATTGTATGATTGTGATTGTATGATTGTGATTGTCTGATTGTGGTTGTGCGATTGTGATTGTACGATTGTGATTGTACGATTGTGATTGTATGATTGTGATTGCATGATTATGATTGTATGATTGTGATTGCATGATTGTGATTGTATGATTGTGATTGCATGATTTTGAATGTATGATTGTGATTGTATGATTGTGATTGTATGATTGTGATTGTATGATTGTGATTGTATGATTGTGATAGTATGATTGTGATTGTATGATTGCGATTGTATGATTGTGATTGTATGATTGCGATTGTATGAATGCTATTGTATGATTGTGATGTATGACTGTAATTGTATGATTATGATTGTATGATTGTGATTGTATGATTGAGATTGTATGATTGTGATTGTATGCTTGCGATTGTATGATTGTGATTGTATGATTGTGATTGTATGATTGTGATTGTATGATTGTGATTGTATGATTGTGATTGTATGATTGTGATTGTATGATTATGATTGTATGATTGTGATTGTATGATTGTGATTGTATGATTGTGATTGTATGATTGTGATAGTATGATTGTGATTGTATGATTGTGGTTGTATGACTGTGATTGTATGATTGTGATTGTATGATTGTTAAAGTATGATTGTGATGGTATGATTGTTAAAGTATGATTGTGATGGTATGATTGTGATTGTATGATTGTGATTGTATGATTGTGATTGTATGATTGTGATTGTATGAGTGTGATTGTCTGATTGTGGTTGTGCGATTGTGATTGTACGATTGTGATTGTACGATTGTTATTGAATGATTGTGATTGTACGATTCTGATTGTATGATTGTGTTTGCATGATTGTGATTGTATGATTGTGATTGTATGATTAAGTTTGTATTTTTGTGATTTTATGATTGTGATTGTATGATTGTGATTGTATGATTGTGATTGTATGATTGTGATTGTATGATTGCGAATGTATGAATGCGATTGTATGATTGTGATTGCATAATTGTGATTGTATGATTGTGATTGTATGATTGTGATTGTCTGATTGTGGTTGTATGATTGTGATTGTAGGATTGTGAAAGTATGATTGTGATTGTATGATTATGATTGTATGATTGTGGTTGTGCGATTGTGATTGTACGATTGTGATTGTACGATTGTGATTGTATGATTGTGATTGCATGATTATGATTGTATGATTGTGATTGCATGATTGTGATTGTATGATTGTGATTGCATGATTTTGAATGTATGATTGTGATTTTATGATTGTGACTGTATGATTGTGATTGTATGATTGTGGTTGTATGATTGTGATTGTATGATTGTGATTGTATGATTGTAATTGTATGATTATGATTGTATGATTGTGACTGTATGATTGTGATTGTATGATTGAGATTGTATGATTGTGATTGTATGCTAGCGATTGTATGATTGTGATTGTATGATTGTAATTCTTTGATTGTGATTGTATGATTGTGATTGTATGATTGTGATTGTATGATTGTGATTTTATGATTGTGATTGTATGATTGTGATTGTATGATTGTGATGGTATGATTGTGATTGTATGATTGCGATCGTATGATTGTGATTGTACGATTATGATTGTATGATTGTGATTGTATGATTGCGATTGTATGATTGTGATTGTATGATTAAGTTTGTATTTTTGTGATTTTATGATTGCGATTGTATGATTGTGATTGTATGATTGTGATGTATGATTGTAATTGTATGATTATGATTGTATGATTGTGATTGTATGATTGTGATTGTATGATTGAGATTGTATGATTGTGATTGTATGCTAGCGATTGTATGATTGTGATTGTATGATTGTAATTCTTTGATTGTGATTGTATGATTGTGATTGTATGATTGTGATTGTATGATTGTGATTTTATGATTGTGATTGTATGATTGTGATTGTATGATTGTGATAGTATGATTGTGATTATATGATTGTTATTGTATGACTGTGATTGTATGATTGTGATTGTATGATTGTGATAGTATGATTGTGAATGTATGATTGTGTTTGTATGATTGTGATTGTTTGATTGTATTTGGGAGATTGTATTTGGGAGATTGTAATTGTATGATTGCGATTGTATGATTGTGATTGTATGATTGTGATGTATGATTGTAATTGTATGATTATGATTGTATGATTGTGATTGTATGATTGAGATTGTATGATTGTTATTGTATGCTTGCGATTGTATGAATGTGATTGTATGATTGTGATTGTATGATTGTGATTGTATGATTGTGATTGTATGATTGTGATGTATGATTGTGATTGTATGATTATGATTGTATGATTGTGATTGTATGATTGCGATTGTATGATTGCGATTGTATGATTGTGATTGTATTTTTGTGATTGTATGATTGTGATTGTATGATTGTGATTGTATGATTGTGATTGTATGATTGTGACTGTCTGATTGTGGTTGTGCGATTGTGATTGTACGATTGTGATTGTACGATTGTGATTGTATGATTGTGATTGCATGATTATGATTGTATGATTGTGATTGCATGATTGTGATTGTATGATTGTGATTGCATGATTTTGAATGTATGATTGTGATTGTATGATTGTGATTGTATGATTGTGATTGTATGATTGTGATTGTATGATTGTGATAGTATGATTGTGATTGTATGATTGCGATTGTATGATTGTGATTGTATGATTGTGATGTATGATTGTGATTGTATGATTGTGATTGTATGATTGTGATTGTATGATTGTGATTGTATGATTGTGATTGTATGATTGTGATTGTATGATTGTGATTGTATGATTTCGATTGTCTGATTGTGGTTGTGCGATTGTGATTGTACGATTGTGATTGTACGATTGTGATAGTATGATTGTGATTGTATGATTGTGATTGTATGATTGTGTTTGTATGATTGTGATTGTTTGATTGTATTTGGGAGATTGTATTTGGGAGATTGTAATTGTATGATTGCGATTGTATGATTGTGATTGTATGATTGCGATTGTATGATTGTGATTGTATGATTGTGATTGTATGATTGCGATCGTATGATTGTGATTGTATGATTATGATTGTATGATTGTGATTGTATGATTGCGATTGTATGATTGTGATTGTATGATTGTGATTGTATTTTTGTGATTGTATGATTGTGATTGTATGATTGTGATTGTATGATTGTGATTGTATGATTGTGATTGTATGATTGTGATTGTATGATTGTGATTGTATGATTGTGATTGTCTGATTGTGGTTGTGCGATTGTGATTGTACGATTGTGATTGTACGATTGTGATTGTATGATTGTGATTGCATGATTATGATTGTATGATTGTGATTGCATGATTGTGATTGTATGATTGTGATTGCATGATTTTGAATGTATGATTGTGATTGTATGATTGTGATTGTATGATTGTGATTGTATGATTGTGATTGTATGATTGTGATAGTATGATTGTGATTGTATGATTGCGATTGTATGATTGTGATTGTATGATTGCGATTGTATGAATGCTATTGTATGATTGTGATTGTATGATTGTGATTGTATGATTGTGATTGTATGATTGTAATTGGGAGATTGTATTTGGGATATTGTAATTGTATGATTGCGATTGTATGATTGTGATTGTATGATTGTGATGTATGATTGTAATTGTATGATTATGATTGTATGATTGTGATTGTATGATTGAGATTGTATGATTGTTATTGTATGCTTGCGATTGTATGAATGTGATTGTATGATTGTGATTGTATGATTGTGATTGTATGATTGTGATTGTATGATTGTGATTGTATGATTGTGATTGTATGATTGTGATTGTATGATTGTGATTGTATGATTGTGATTGTATGATTGTATTTGGGAGATTGTATTTGGGATATTGTAATTGTATGATTGCGATTGTATGATTGTGATTGTATGATTGTGATGTATGATTGTAATTGTATGATTATGATTGTATGATTGTGATTGTATGATTGAGATTGTATGATTGTGATTGTATGCTTGCGATTGTATGAATGTGATTGTATGATTGTGACTGTGTGATTGTGATTGTACGATTGTGATTGTACGATTGTGATTGTATGATTGTGATTGCATGATTATGATTGTATGATTGTGATTGCATGATTGTGATTGTATGATTGTGATTGCATGATTTTGAATGTATGATTGTGATTGTATGATTGTGACTGTATGATTGTGATTGTATGATTGTGGTTGTATGATTGTGATTGTATGATTGTGATTGTATGATTGTGATAGTATGATTGTGATTGTATGATTGTGATTGTATGATTGTGATTGTATGATTATGATTGTATGATTGTGATTGTATGATTGTATTTGGGTGATTGTATTTGGGAGATTGTATTTGGGAGATTGTAATTGTATGATTGCGATTGTATGATTGTGATTGTATGATTGCGATTGTATGATTGCGATTGTATGATTGCGATTGTATGATTGCGATTGTATGATTGCGATTGTATGATTGTGATTGTATGATTGTGATTGTATGATTGTGATTGTATGATTGTGATTGTATGATTGTGGTTGTGCGATTGTGATTGTACGATTGTGATTGTACGATTGTGATAGTATGATTGTGATTGTATGATTGTGATTGTATGATTGTGTTTGTATGATTGTGATTGTTTGATTGTATTTGGGAGATTGTATTTGGGAAATTGTATTTGGGAGATTGTAATTGTATGATTGCGATTGTATGATTGTGATTGTATGATTGCGATTGTATGATTGTGATTGTATGATTCTGATGTATGACTGTAATTGTATGATTATGATTGTATGATTGTGATTGTATGATTGAGATTGTATGATTGTGATTGTATGCTTGCGATTGTATGATTGTGATTGTATGATTGTGATTGTATGATTGTGATTGTATGATTGTGATTGTATGATTATGATTGTATGATTGTGATTGTATGATTGTGATTGTATGATTGTGATTGTATGATTGTGATAGTATGATTGTGATTGTATGATTGTGATTGTATGTCTGCGATTTTATGATTGTGATTGTATGATTGTTAAAGTATGATTGTGATGGTATGATTGTTAAAGTATGATTGTGATGGTATGATTGTGATTGTATGATTGTGATTGTATGATTGTGATTGTAAGATTGTGATTGTATGAGTGTGATTGTCTGATTGTGGTTGTGCGATTGTGATTGTACGATTGTGATTGTACGATTGTTATTGAATGATTGTGATTGCACGATTCTGATTGTATGATTGTGATTGCATGATTGTGATTGTATGATTGCGATTGTATGATTGCGATTGTATGATTGTGATTGTATGATTATGATTGTATGATTGTGATTGTATGATTGCGATTGTATGATTGTGATTGTATGATTAAGTTTGAATTTTTGTGATTTTATGATTGCGATTGTATGATTGTGATTGTATGATTGCGATTGTATGATTGTGATAGTATGATTGTGATTGTATGATTATGATGTATGATTGTAATTGTATGATTATGATTGTATGATTGTGATTGCGTGATTGTGATTGTATGATTGTATTTGGGAGATTGTATTTGGGATATTGTAATTGTATGATTGCGATTGTATGATTGTGATTGTATGATTGTGATTGTATGATTGTGATTGTATGATTGTGATTGTATGATTATATTTGCGAGATTGTATTTGGGATACTGTAATTGTATGATTGCGATTGTATGATTGCGATTGTATGATTGTGATTGTATGATTGTGTATGTATGATTGTGATTGTATGATTGTATTTGGGAGATTGTATTTGGGATATTGTAATTGTATGATTGCGATTGTATGATTGTGATTGTATGATTGTGATGTATGATTGTAATTGTATGATTATGATTGTATGATTGTGATTGTATGATTGTGATGGTATGATTGTGATTGTATGATTGCGATCGTATGATTGTGATTGTACGATTATGATTGTATGATTGTGATTGTATGATTGCGATTGTATGATTGTGATTGTATGATTAAGTTTGTATTTTTGTGATTTTATGATTGCGATTGTATGATTGTGATTGTATGATTGTGATGTATGATTGTAATTGTATGATTATGATTGTATGATTGTGATTGTATGATTGTGATTGTATGATTGAGATTGTATGATTGTGATTGTATGCTAGCGATTGTATGATTGTGATTGTATGATTGTAATTCTTTGATTGTGATTGTATGATTGTGATTGTATGATTGTGATTGTATGATTGTGATTTTATGATTGTGATTGTATGATTGTGATTGTATGATTGTGATAGTATGATTGTGATTATATGATTGTTATTGTATGACTGTGATTGTATGATTGTGATTGTATGATTGTGATAGTATGATTGTGAAAGTATGATTGTGTTTGTATGATTGTGATTGTTTGATTGTATTTGGGAGATTGTATTTGGGAGATTGTAATTGTATGATTGCGATTGTATGATTGTGATTGTATGATTGTGATGTATGATCGTAATTGTATGATTATGATTGTATGATTGTGATTGTATGATTGAGATTGTATGATTGTTATTGTATGCTTGCGATTGTATGAATGTGATTGTATGATTGTGATTGTATGATTGTGATTGTATGATTGTGATGTATGATTGTGATTGTATGATTATGATTGTATGATTGTGATTGTATGATTGCGATTGTATGATTGCGATTGTATGATTGTGATTGTATTTTTGTGATTGTATGATTGTGATTGTATGATTTCGATTGTCTGATTGTGGTTGTGCGATTGTGATTGTACGATTGTGATTGTACGATTGTGATAGTATGATTGTGATTGTATGATTGTGATTGTATGATTGTGTTTGTATGATTGTGATTGTTTGATTGTATTTGGGAGATTGTAATTGTATGATTGCGATTGTATGATTGTGATTGTATGATTGCGATTGTATGATTGTGATTGTATGATTGCGATTGTATGATTGTGATTGTATGATTGTGATGTATGATTGTAATTGTATGATTATGATTGTATGATTGTGATTGTATGATTGTGATTGTATGATTGTGATTGTATGATTGCGATCGTATGATTGTGATTGTATGATTATGATTGTATGATTGTGATTGTATGATTGCGATTGTATTATTGTGATTGTATGATTGTGATTGTATTTTTGTGATTGTATGATTGTGATTGTATGATTGTGATTGTATGATTGTGATTGTATGATTGTGATTGTATGATTGTGATTGTATGATTGTGATTGTATGATTGTGATTGTCTGATTGTGGTTGTGCGATTGTGGTTGTACGATTGTGATTGTACGATTGTGATTGTATGATTGTGATTGCATGATTATGATTGTATGATTGTGATTGCATGATTGTGATTGTATGATTGTGATTGCATGATTTTGAATGTATGATTGTGATTGTATGATTGTGATTGTATGATTGTGATTGTATGATTGTGATTGTATGATTGTGATAGTATGATTGTGATTGTATGATTGCGATTGTATGATTGTGATTGTATGATTGCGATTGTATGAATGCTATTGTATGATTGTGATGTATGACTGTAATTGTATGATTATGATTGTATGATTGTGATTGTATGATTGAGATTGTATGATTGTGATTGTATGCTTGCGATTGTATGATTGTGATTGTATGATTGTGATTGTATGATTGTGATTGTATGATTGTGATTGTATGATTGTGATTGTATGATTGTGATTGTATGATTATGATTGTATGATTGTGATTGTATGATTGTGATTGTATGATTGTGATTGTATGATTGTGATAGTATGATTGTGATTGTATGATTGTGATTGTATGACTGTGATTGTATGATTGTGATTGTATGATTGTTAAAGTATGATTGTTAAAGTATGATTGTGATGGTATGATTGTGATTGTATGATTGTGATTGTA
This sequence comes from Megachile rotundata, assembly GCF_050947335.1. Lineage (NCBI taxonomy): Eukaryota > Metazoa > Arthropoda > Insecta > Hymenoptera > Megachilidae > Megachile > Megachile rotundata. The sequence continues at coordinate 679,160 of NW_027473388.1, read as the reverse complement.
TGATTGTGATTGTATGATTGTGATTGTATGAGTGTGATTGTCTGATTGTGGTTGTGCGATTGTGATAGTACGATTGTGATTGTACGATTGTTATTGAATGATTGTGATTGTACGATTCTGATTGTATGATTGTGTTTGCATGATTGTGATTGTATGATTGTGATTGTATGATTAAGTTTGTATTTTTGTGATTTTATGATAGTGATTGTATGATTGTGATTGTATGATTGCGAATGTATGAATGCGATTGTATGATTGTGATTGCATAATTGTGATTGTATGATTGTGATTGTATGATTGTGATTGTCTGATTGTGGTTGTATGATTGTGATTGTATGATTGTGAAAGTATGATTGTGATTGTATGATTATGATTGTATGATTGTGGTTGTGCGATTGTGATTGTACGATTGTGATTGTACGATTGTGATTGTATGATTGTGATTGCATGATTATGATTGTATGATTGTGATTGCATGATTGTGATTGTATGATTGTGATTGCATGATTTTGAATGTATGATTGTGATTTTATGATTGTGACTGTATGATTGTGATTGTATGATTGTGGTTGTATGATTGTGATTGTATGATTGTGATTGTATGATTGTGATAGTGTGATTCTGATTGTATGATTGTGATTGTATGATTGTGATTGTATGATTATGATTGTATGATTGTGATTGTATGATTGTATTTGGGTGATTGTATTTGGGAGATTGTATTTGGGAGATTGTAATTGTATGATTGCGATTGTATGATTGTGATTGTATGATTGCGATTGTATGATTGCGATTGTATGATTGCGATTGTATGATTGCGATTGTATGATTGTGATGTATGACTGTAATTGTATGATTATGATTGTATGATTATGATTGTATGATTGTGATTGTATGATTGTGATTGTATGATTGTGATTGTATGATTGCGATCGTATGATTGTGATTGTATGATTATGATTGTATGATTGTGATTGTATGATTGCGATTGTATTATTGTGATTGTATGATTGTGATTGTATTTTTGTGATTGTATGATTGTGATTGTATGATTGTGATTGTATGATTGTGATTGTATGATTGTGATTGTATGATTGTGATTGTATGATTGTGATTGTATGATTGTGATTGTCTGATTGTGGTTGTGCGATTGTGGTTGTACGATTGTGATTGTACGATTGTGATTGTATGATTGTGATTGCATGATTATGATTGTATGATTGTGATTGCATGATTGTGATTGTATGATTGTGATTGCATGATTTTGAATGTATGATTGTGATTGTATGATTGTGATTGTATGATTGTGATTGTATGATTGTGATTGTATGATTGTGATAGTATGATTGTGATTGTATGATTGCGATTGTATGATTGTGATTGTATGATTGCGATTGTATGAATGCTATTGTATGATTGTGATGTATGACTGTAATTGTATGATTATGATTGTATGATTGTGATTGTATGATTGAGATTGTATGATTGTGATTGTATGCTTGCGATTGTATGATTGTGATTGTATGATTGTGATTGTATGATTGTGATTGTATGATTGTGATTGTATGATTGTGATTGTATGATTGTGATTGTATGATTATGATTGTATGATTGTGATTGTATGATTGTGATTGTATGATTGTGATTGTATGATTGTGATAGTATGATTGTGATTGTATGATTGTGATTGTATGACTGTGATTGTATGATTGTGATTGTATGATTGTTAAAGTATGATTGTTAAAGTATGATTGTGATGGTATGATTGTGATTGTATGATTGTGATTGTATGATTGTGATTGTATGATTGTGATTGTATGAGTGTGATTGTCTGATTGTGGTTGTGCGATTGTGATAGTACGATTGTGATTGTACGATTGTTATTGAATGATTGTGATTGTACGATTCTGATTGTATGATTGTGTTTGCATGATTGTGATTGTATGATTGTGATTGTATGATTAAGTTTGTATTTTTGTGATTTTATGATAGTGATTGTATGATTGTGATTGTATGATTGCGAATGTATGAATGCGATTGTATGATTGTGATTGCATAATTGTGATTGTATGATTGTGATTGTATGATTGTGATTGTCTGATTGTGGTTGTATGATTGTGATTGTATGATTGTGAAAGTATGATTGTGATTGTATGATTATGATTGTATGATTGTGGTTGTGCGATTGTGATTGTACGATTGTGATTGTACGATTGTGATTGTATGATTGTGATTGCATGATTATGATTGTATGATTGTGATTGCATGATTGTGATTGTATGATTGTGATTGCATGATTTTGAATGTATGATTGTGATTTTATGATTGTGACTGTATGATTGTGATTGTATGATTGTGGTTGTATGATTGTGATTGTATGATTGTGATTGTATGATTGTGATAGTGTGATTCTGATTGTATGATTGTGATTGTATGATTGTGATTGTATGATTATGATTGTATGATTGTGATTGTATGATTGTATTTGGGTGATTGTATTTGGGAGATTGTATTTGGGAGATTGTAATTGTATGATTGCGATTGTATGATTGTGATTGTATGATTGCGATTGTATGATTGCGATTGTATGATTGCGATTGTATGATTGCGATTGTATGATTGTGATGTATGACTGTAATTGTATGATTATGATTGTATGATTGTGATTGTATGATTGAGATTGTATGATTGTGATTGTATGCTTGCGATTGTATGATTGTGATTGTATGATTGTGATTGTATGATTGTGATTGTATGATTGTGATTGTATGATTATGATTGTATGATTGTGATTGTATGATTGTGATTGTATGATTGTGATTGTATGATTGTGATAGTATGATTGTGATTGTATGATTGTGATTGTATGACTGTGATTGTATGATTGTGATTGTATGATTGTTAAAGTATGATTGTGATGGTATGATTGTTAAAGTATGATTGTGATGGTATGATTGTGATTGTATGATTGTGATTGTATGATTGTGATTGTATGATTGTGATTGTATGAGTGTGATTGTCTGATTGTGGTTGTGCGATTGTGATTGTACGATTGTGATTGTACGATTGTTATTGAATGATTGTGATTGTACGATTCTGATTGTATGATTGTGATTGCATGATTGTGATTGTATGATTGTGATTGTATGATTAAGTTTGTATTTTTGTGATTTTATGATTGTGATTGTATGATTGTGATTGTATGATTGTGATTGTATGATTGCGATTGTATGAATGCGATTGTATGATTGTGATTGCATAATTGTGATTGTATGATTGTGATTGTATGATTGTGATTGTCTGATTGTGGTTGTATGATTGTGATTGTATGATTGTGAAAGTATGATTGTGATTGTATGATTATGATTGTATGATTGTGATTGTACGATTGTGATTGTACGATTGTGATAGTATGATTGTGATTTGTATGATTGTGATTGTATGATTGTGTTTGTATGATTGTGATTGTTTGATTGTATTTGGGAGATTGTATTTGGGAGATTGTAATTGTATGATTGCGATTGTATGATTGTGATTGTATGATTGCGATTGTATGATTGTGATTGTATGATTGTGATTGTATGATTGCGATCGTATGATTGTGATTGTATGATTATGATTGTATGATTGTGATTGTATGATTGCGATTGTATTTTTGTGATTGTATGATTGTGATTGTATTTTTGTGATTGTATGATTGTGATTGTATGATTGTGATTGTATGATTGTGATTGTATGATTGTGATTGTATGATTGTGATTGTATGATTGTGATTGTATGATTGTGATTGTCTGATTGTGGTTGTGCGATTGTGATTGTACGATTGTGATTGTACGATTGTGATTGTATGATTGTGATTGCATGATTATGATTGTATGATTGTGATTGCATGATTGTGATTGTATGATCGTGATTGCATGATTTTGAATGTATGATTGTGATTGTATGATTGTGATTGTATGATTGTGATTGTATGATTGTGATTGTATGATTGTGATAGTATGATTGTGATTGTATGATTGCGATTGTATGATTGTGATTGTATGATTGCGATTGTATGAATGCTATTGTATGATTGTGATTGTATGATTGTGATTGTATGATTGTGATTGTATGATTGTAATTGGGAGATTGTATTTGGGATATTGGAATTGTATGATTGCGATTGTATGATTGTGATTGTATGATTGTGATGTATGATTGTAATTGTATGATTATGATTGTATGATTGTGATTGTATGATTGAGATTGTATGATTGTTATTGTATGCTTGCGATTGTATGAATGTGATTGTATGATTGTGATTGTATGATTGTGATTGTATGATTGTGATTGTATGATTGTGATTGTATGATTGTGATTGTATGATTGTGATTGTATGATTGTGATTGTATGATTGTGATTGTATGATTGTGATTGTATGATTGTGATTGTATGATTGTGATTGTATGATTGTATTTGGGAGATTGTATTTGGGATATTGTAATTGTATGATTGCGATTGTATGATTGTGATTGTATGATTGTGATGTATGATTGTAATTGTATGATTATGATTGTATGATTGTGATTGTATGATTGAGATTGTATGATTGTGATTGTATGCTTGCGATTGTATGAATGTGATTGTATGATTGTGACTGTATGATTGTGATTGTATGATTGAGATTGTATGATTGAAATTGTATGATTGTGATTGTATGCTTGCGATTGTATAATCGTGATTGTATGATTGTGATTGTATGATTGTGATTGTATGATTGTGATTGTATGATTGTGATTGTATGATTGTGATTGTATGATTGAGATTGTATGATTGTGATTGTATGCTTGCGATTGTATGAATGTGATTGTATGATTGTGATTGTATGATTGTGATTGTATGATTGAGATTGTATGATTGAAATTGTATGATTGTGATTGTATGCTTGCGATTGTATAGTCGTGATTGTATGATTGTGATTGTATGATTGTGATTGTATGATTGTGATTGTATGATTGTGATTGTATGATTGTGATTGTATGATTGTGATTGTATGATTATGATTGTATGATTGTGATTGTATGATTGTGATTGTATGATTGTGATTGTATGATTGAGATTGTATGATTGTTATTGTATGCTTGCGATTGTATGAATGTGATTGTATGATTGTGATTGTATGATTGTGATTGTATGATTGTGATTGTATGATTGTGATTGTATGATTGTGATTGTATGATTGTGATTGTATGATTGTGATTGTATGATTGTGATTGTATGATTGTGATTGTATGATTGTGATTGTATGATTGTGATTGTATGATTGTGATTGTATGATTGAGATTGTATGATTGTTATTGTATGCTTGCGATGGTGTGAATGTGATTGTATGATTGTGATTGTATGATTGTGATTGTATGATTGTGATTGTATGATTGTGATTGTATGATTGAGATTGTATGATTGAGATTGTATGATTGTGATTGTATGCTTGCGATTGTATGATCGTGATTGTATGATTGTGATTGTATGATTGTGATTGTATGATTGTGATTGTATGATTGTGATTGTATGATTATGATTGTATGATTGTGATTGTATGATTGTGATTGTATGATTGTGATTGTATGATTGTGATTGTATGATTGTGATAGTATGATTGTGATTGTATGATTGTGATGTATGATTGTAATTGTATTATTATGATTGTATGATTGTGGTTGTGTGATTGTGATTGTATGATTGTATTTGGGAGATTGTATTTGGGATATTGTGATTGTATGATTGCGATTGTATGATTGTGATTGTATGATTGTGATGTTTGATTGTAATTGTATGATTATGATTGTATGATTGTGATTGTATGATTGTGATGGTATGATTGTGATTGTGTGATTGCGATCGTATGATTGTGATTGTATGATTATGATTGTATGATTGTGATTGTATGATTGCGATTGTATGATTGTGATTGTATGATTAAGTTTGTATTTTTGTGATTTTATGATTGTGATTGTATGATTGTGATTGTATGATTGTGATTGTATGATTGTGATTGTATGATTGTGATTGTATGATTGTGATTGTATGATTGTGATTGTATGATTGCGATTGTATGAATGCGATTGTATGATTGTGATTGCATAATTGTGATTGTATGATTGTGATTGTATGATTGTGATTGTCTGATTGTGGTTGTATGATTGTGATTGTATGATTGTGAAAGTATGATTGTGATTGTATGATTATGATTGTATGATTGTGGTTGTGCGATTGTGATTGTACGATTGTGATTGTACGATTGTGATTGTATGATTATGATTGCATGATTATGATTGTTTGATTGTGATTGCATGATTGTGATTGTATGATTGTGATTGCATGATTTTGAATGTATGATTGTGATTGTATGATTGTGACTGTATGATTGTGATTGTATGATTGTGATTGTATGATTGTGATTGTATGATTATGATTGTATGATTGTGATTGTATGATTGTATTTGGGTGATTGTATTTGGGAGATTGTATTTGGGAGATTGTAATTGTATGATTGCGATTGTATGATTGTGATTGTATGATTGCGATTGTATGATTGCGATTGTATGATTGCGATTGTATGATTGCGATTGTATGATTGTGATTGTATGATTGTGATTGTATGATTGTGATTGTATGATTGTGATTGTATGATTGTGGTTGTGCGATTGTGATTGTACGATTGTGATTGGACGATTGTGATAGTATGATTGTGATTGTATGATTGTGTTTGTATGATTGTGATTGTTTGATTGTATTTGGGAGATTGTATTTGGGAGATTGTAATTGTATGATTGCGATTGTATGATTGTGATTGTATGATTGCGATTGTATGATTGTGATTGTATGATTGTGATGTATGACTGTAATTGTATGATTATGATTGTATGATTGTGATTGTATGATTGAGATTGTATGATTGAGATTGTATGATTGTGATTGTATGCTTGCGATTGTATGATTGTGATTGTATGATTGTGATTGTATGATTGTGATTGTATGATTGTGATTGTATGATTGTGATTGTATGATTATGATTGTATGATTGTGATTGTATGATTGTGATTGTATGATTGTGATTGTATGATTGTGATTGTATGATTGTGATTGCATGATTATGATTGTATGATTGTGATTGCATGATTGTGATTGTATGATTGTGATTGCATGATTTTGAATGTATGATTGTGATTGTATGATTGTGACTGTATGATTGTGATTGTATGATTGTGGTTGTATGATTGTGATTGTATGATTGTGATTGTATGATTGTGATTGTATGATTATGATTGTATGATTGTGATTGTATGATTGTATTTGGGTGATTGTATTTGGGAGATTGTATTTGGGAGATTGTAATTGTATGATTGCGATTGTATGATTGTGATTGTATGATTGCGATTGTATGATTGCGATTGTATGATTGCGATTGTATGATTGTGATTGTATGATTGTGATGTATGACTGTAATTGTATGATTATGATTGTATGATTGTGATTGTATGATTGAGATTGTATGATTGTGATTGTATGCTTGCGATTGTATGATTGTGATTGTATGATTGTGATTGTATGATTGTGATAGTATGATTGTGATTGTATGATTATGATTGTATGATTGTGATTGTATGATTGTGATTGTATGATTGTGATTGTATGATTGTGATAGTATGATTGTGATTGTATGATTGTGATTGTATGACTGTGATTGTATGATTGTGATTGTATGATTGTTAAAGTGTGATTGTGATGGTATGATTGTTAAAGTATGATTGTGATGGTATGATTGTGATTGTATGATTGTGATTGTATGATTGTGATTGTATGATTGTGATTGTATGAGTGTGATTGTCTGATTGTGGTTGTGCGATTGTGATTGTACGATTGTGATTGTACGATTGTTATTGAATGATTGTGATTGTACGATTCTGATTGTATGATTGTGATTGCATGATTGTGATTGTATGATTGTGATTGTATGATTAAGTTTGTATTTTTGTGATTTTATGATTGTGATTGTATGATTGTGATTGTATGATTGTGATTGTATGATTGCGATTGTATGAATGCGATTGTATGATTGTGATTGCATAATTGTGATTGTATGATTGTGATTGTATGATTGTGATTGTCTGATTGTGGTTGTGCGATTGTGATTGTACGATTGTGATTGTAAGATTGTGATTGTATGAGTGTGATTGTCTGATTGTGGTTGTGCGATTGTGATTGTACGATTGTGATTGTACGATTGTTATTGAATGATTGTGATTGCACGATTCTGATTGTATGATTGTGATTGCATGATTGTGATTGTATGATTGTGATTGCATGATTTTGAATGTATGATTGCGATTGTATGATTGTGATTGTATGATTGTGATTGTATGATTGTGATTATATGATTGTGTTTGTATGCTTGCGATTGTATGATTGTGATGGTATGATTGTGATTGTATGATTGCGATCGTATGATTGTGATTGTACGATTATGATTGTATGATTGTGATTGTATGATTGCGATTGTATGATTGTGATTGTATGATTAAGTTTGAATTTTTGTGATTTTATGATTGCGATTGTATGATTGTGATTGTATGATTGCGATTGTATGATTGTGATAGTATGATTGTGATTGTATGATTATGATGTATGATTGTAATTGTATGATTATGATTGTATGATTGTGATTGCGTGATTGTGATTGTATGATTGTATTTGGGAGATTGTATTTGGGATATTGTAATTGTATGATTGCGATTGTATGATTGTGATTGTATGATTGTGATTGTATGATTGTGATTGTATGATTGTGATTGTATGATTATATTTGCGAGATTGTATTTGGGATACTGTAATTGTATGATTGCGATTGTATGATTGCGATTGTATGATTGTGATTGTATGATTGTGTATGTATGATTGTGATTGTATGATTGTATTTGGGAGATTGTATTTGGGATATTGTAATTGTATGATTGCGATTGTATGATTGTGATTGTATGATTGTGATGTATGATTGTAATTGTATGATTATGATTGTATGATTGTGATTGTATGATTGTGATGGTATGATTGTGATTGTATGATTGCGATCGTATGATTGTGATTGTACGATTATGATTGTATGATTGTGATTGTATGTCTGCGATTTTATGATTGTGATTGTATGATTGTTAAAGTGTGATTGTGATGGTATGATTGTTAAAGTATGATTGTGATGGTATGATTGTGATTGTATGATTGTGATTGTATGATTGTGATTGTATGATTGTGATTGTATGAGTGTGATTGTCCGATTGTGGTTGTGCGATTGTGATTGTACGATTGTGATTGTACGATTGTTATTGAATGATCGTGATTGTACGATTCTGATTGTATGATTGTGATTGTATGATTGCGATTGTATGATTGTGATTGTATGATTGTGATGTTTGATTGTAATTGTATGATTATGATTGTATGATTGTGATTGTATGATTGTGATGGTATGATTGTGATTGTGTGATTGCGATCGTATGATTGTGATTGTATGATTATGATTGTATGATTGTGATTGTATGATTGCGATTGTATGATTGTGATTGTATGATTAAGTTTGTATTTTTGTGATTTTATGATTGTGATTGTATGATTGTGATTGTATGATTGTGATTGTATGATTGTGATTGTATGATTGTGATTGTATGATTGTGATTGTATGATTGCGATTGTATGAATGCGATTGTATGATTGTGATTGCATAATTGTGATTGTATGATTGTGATTGTATGATTGTGATTGTCTGATTGTGGTTGTATGATTGTGATTGTATGATTGTGAAAGTATGATTGTGATTGTATGATTATGATTGTATGATTGTGGTTGTGCGATTGTGATTGTACGATTGTGATTGTACGATTGTGATTGTATGATTATGATTGCATGATTATGATTGTTTGATTGTGATTGCATGATTGTGATTGTATGATTGTGATTGCATGATTTTGAATGTATGATTGTGATTGTATGATTGTGACTGTATGATTGTGATTGTATGATTGTGATTGTATGATTGTGATTGTATGATTATGATTGTATGATTGTGATTGTATGATTGTATTTGGGTGATTGTATTTGGGAGATTGTATTTGGGAGATTGTAATTGTATGATTGCGATTGTATGATTGTGATTGTATGATTGCGATTGTATGATTGCGATTGTATGATTGCGATTGTATGATTGCGATTGTATGATTGTGATTGTATGATTGTGATTGTATGATTGTGATTGTATGATTGTGATTGTATGATTGTGGTTGTGCGATTGTGATTGTACGATTGTGATTGGACGATTGTGATAGTATGATTGTGATTGTATGATTGTGTTTGTATGATTGTGATTGTTTGATTGTATTTGGGAGATTGTATTTGGGAGATTGTAATTGTATGATTGCGATTGTATGATTGTGATTGTATGATTGCGATTGTATGATTGTGATTGTATGATTGTGATGTATGACTGTAATTGTATGATTATGATTGTATGATTGTGATTGTATGATTGAGATTGTATGATTGAGATTGTATGATTGTGATTGTATGCTTGCGATTGTATGATTGTGATTGTATGATTGTGATTGTATGATTGTGATTGTATGATTGTGATTGTATGATTGTGATTGTATGATTGTGATTGTATGATTATGATTGTATGATTGTGATTGTATGATTGTGATTGTATGATTGTGATTGTATGATTGTGATAGTATGATTGTGATTGTATGATTGTGATTGTATGACTGTGATTGTATGATTGTGATTGTATGATTGTTAAAGTATGATTGTGATGGTATGATTGTTAAAGTATGATTGTGATGGTATGATTGTGATTGTATGATTGTGATTGTATGATTGTGATTGTATGATTGTGATTGCATGATTATGATTGTATGATTGTGATTGCATGATTGTGATTGTATGATTGTGATTGCATGATTTTGAATGTATGATTGTGATTGTATGATTGTGACTGTATGATTGTGATTGTATGATTGTGGTTGTATGATTGTGATTGTATGATTGTGATTGTATGATTGTGATAGTATGATTGTGATTGTATGATTGTGATTGTATGATTGTGATTGTATGATTATGATTGTATGATTGTGATTGTATGATTGTATTTGGGTGATTGTATTTGGGAGATTGTATTTGGGAGATTGTAATTGTATGATTGCGATTGTATGATTGTGATTGTATGATTGCGATTGTATGATTGCGATTGTATGATTGCGATTGTATGATTGTGATTGTATGATTGTGATGTATGACTGTAATTGTATGATTATGATTGTATGATTGTGATTGTATGATTGAGATTGTATGATTGTGATTGTATGCTTGCGATTGTATGATTGTGATTGTATGATTGTGATTGTATGATTGTGATAGTATGATTGTGATTGTATGATTATGATTGTATGATTGTGATTGTATGATTGTGATTGTATGATTGTGATTGTATGATTGTGATAGTATGATTGTGATTGTATGATTGTGATTGTATGATTGTGATTGTATGATTGCGATTGTATGAATGCGATTGTATGATTGTGATTGCATAATTGTGATTGTATGATTGTGATTGTATGATTGTGATTGTCTGATTGTGGTTGTATGATTGTGATTGTATGATTGTGATTGTATGATTGTGAAAGTATGATTGTGATTGTATGATTATGATTGTATGATTGTGGTTGTGCGATTGTGATTGTACGATTGTGATTGTACGATTGTGATTGTATGATTGTGATTGCATGATTATGATTGTATGATTGTGATTGCATGATTGTGATTGTATGATTGTGATTGCATGATTTTGAATGTATGATTGTGATTGTATGATTGTGACTGTATGATTGTGATTGTATGATTGTGATTGTATGATTGTGATTGTATGATTATGATTGTATGATTGTGATTGTATGATTGTATTTGGGTGATTGTATTTGGGAGATTGTATTTGGGAGATTGTAATTGTATGATTGCGATTGTATGATTGTGATTGTATGATTGCGATTGTATGATTGCGATTGTATGATTGCGATTGTATGATTGCGATTGTATGATTGTGATTGTATGATTGTGATTGTATGATTGTGATTGTATGATTGTGATTGTATGATTGTGGTTGTGCGATTGTGATTGTACGATTGTGATTGGACGATTGTGATAGTATGATTGTGATTGTATGATTGTGTTTGTATGATTGTGATTGTTTGATTGTGTTTGGGAGATTGTATTTGGGAGATTGTAATTGTATGATTGCGATTGTATGATTGTGATTGTATGATTGCGATTGTATGATTGTGATTGTATGATTGTGATGTATGACTGTAATTGTATGATTATGATTGTATGATTGTGATTGTATGATTGAGATTGTATGATTGAGATTGTATGATTGTGATTGTATGCTTGCGATTGTATGATTGTGATTGTATGATTGTGATTGTATGATTATGATTGTATGATTGTGATTGTATGATTGTGATTGTATGATTATGATTGTATGATTGTGATTGTATGATTGTGATTGTATGATTGTGATTGTATGATTGTGATAGTATGATTGTGATTGTATGATTGTGATTGTATGACTGTGATTGTATGATTGTGATTGTATGATTGTTAAAGTATGATTGTGATGGTATGATTGTTAAAGTATGATTGTGATGGTATGATTGTGATTGTATGATTGTGATTGTATGATTGTGATTGTATGATTGTGATTGCATGATTATGATTGTATGATTGTGATTGCATGATTGTGATTGTATGATTGTGATTGCATGATTTTGAATGTATGATTGTGATTGTATGATTGTGACTGTATGATTGTGATTGTATGATTGTGGTTGTATGATTGTGATTGTATGATTGTGATTGTATGATTGTGATTGTATGATTATGATTGTATGATTGTGATTGTATGATTGTATTTGGGTGATTGTATTTGGGAGATTGTATTTGGGAGATTGTAATTGTATGATTGCGATTGTATGATTGTGATTGTATGATTGCGATTGTATGATTGCGATTGTATGATTGCGATTGTATGATTGTGATTGTATGATTGTGATGTATGACTGTAATTGTATGATTATGATTGTATGATTGTGATTGTATGATTGAGATTGTATGATTGTGATTGTATGCTTGCGATTGTATGATTGTGATTGTATGATTGTGATTGTATGATTGTGATAGTATGATTGTGATTGTATGATTATGATTGTATGATTGTGATTGTATGATTGTGATTGTATGATTGTGATTGTATGATTGTGATAGTATGATTGTGATTGTATGATTGTGATTGTATGACTGTGATTGTATGATTGTGATTGTATGATTGTTAAAGTGTGATTGTGATGGTATGATTGTTAAAGTATGATTGTGATGGTATGATTGTGATTGTATGATTGTGATTGTATGATTGTGATTGTATGATTGTGATTGTATGAGTGTGATTGTCTGATTGTGGTTGTGCGATTGTGATTGTACGATTGTGATTGTACGATTGTTATTGAATGATTGTGATTGTACGATTCTGATTGTATGATTGTGATTGCATGATTGTGATTGTATGATTGTGATTGTATGATTAAGTTTGTATTTTTGTGATTTTATGATTGTGATTGTATGATTGTGATTGTATGATTGTGATTGTATGATTGCGATTGTATGAATGCGATTGTATGATTGTGATTGCATAATTGTGATTGTATGATTGTGATTGTATGATTGTGATTGTCTGATTGTGGTTGTATGATTGTGATTGTATGATTGTGAAAGTATGATTGTGATTGTATGTTTATGATTGTATGATTGTGGTTGTGCGATTGTGATTGTACGATTGTGATTGTACGATTGTGATTGTATGATTGTGATTGCATGATTATGATTGTATGATTGTGATTGCATGATTGTGATTGTATGATTGTGATTGCATGATTTTGAATGTATGATTGTGATTGTATGATTGTGACTGTATGATTGTGATTGTATGATTGTGGTTGTATGATTGTGATTGTATGATTGTGATTGTATGATTGTGATAGTATGATTGTGATTGTATGATTGTGATTGTATGATTGTGATTGTATGATTATGATTGTATGATTGTGATTGTATGATTGTATTTGGGTGATTGTATTTGGGAGATTGTATTTGGGAGATTGTAATTGTATGATTGCGATTGTATGATTGTGATTGTATGATTGCGATTGTATGATTGCGATTGTATGATTGCGATTGTATGATTGCGATTGTATGATTGCGATTGTATGATTGTGATTGTATGATTGTGATTGTATGATTGTGATTGTATGATTGTGATTGTATGATTGTGGTTGTGCGATTGTGATTGTACGATTGTGATTGTACGATTGTGATAGTATGATTGTGATTGTATGATTGTGATTGTATGATTGTGTTTGTATGATTGTGATTGTTTGATTGTATTTGGGAGATTGTATTTGGGAGATTGTATTTGGGAGATTGTAATTGTATGATTGCGATTGTATGATTGTGATTGTATGATTGCGATTGTATGATTGTGATTGTATGATTCTGATGTATGACTGTAATTGTATGATTATGATTGTATGATTGTGATTGTATGATTGAGATTGTATGATTGTGATTGTATGCTTGCGATTGTATGATTGTGATTGTATGATTGTGATTGTATGATTGTGATTGTATGATTGTGATTGTATGATTATGATTGTATGATTGTGATTGTATGATTGTGATTGTATGATTGTGATTGTATGATTGTGATAGTATGATTGTGATTGTATGATTGTGATTGTATGTCTGCGATTTTATGATTGTGATTGTATGATTGTTAAAGTATGATTGTGATGGTATGATTGTTAAAGTATGATTGTGATGGTATGATTGTGATTGTATGATTGTGATTGTATGATTGTGATTGTAAGATTGTGATTGTATGAGTGTGATTGTCTGATTGTGGTTGTGCGATTGTGATTGTACGATTGTGATTGTACGATTGTTATTGAATGATTGTGATTGCACGATTCTGATTGTATGATTGTGATTGCATGATTGTGATTGTATGATTGTGATTGCATGATTTTGAATGTATGATTGCGATTGTATGATTGTGATTGTATGATTGTGATTGTATGATTGTGATTATATGATTGTGATTGTATGATTGTGTTTGTATGCTTGCGATTGTATGATTGTGATGGTATGATTGTGATTGTATGATTGCGATCGTATGATTGTGATTGTACGATTATGATTGTATGATTGTGATTGTATGATTGCGATTGTATGATTGTGATTGTATGATTAAGTTTGAATTTTTGTGATTTTATGATTGCGATTGTATGATTGTGATTGTATGATTGCGATTGTATGATTGTGATAGTATGATTGTGATTGTATGATTATGATGTATGATTGTAATTGTGTGATTATGATTGTATGATTGTGATTGCGTGATTGTGATTGTATGATTGTATTTGGGAGATTGTATTTGGGATATTGTAATTGTATGATTGCGATTGTATGATTGTGATTGTATGATTGTGATTGTATGATTGTGATTGTATGATTGTGATTGTATGATTATATTTGCGAGATTGTATTTGGGATACTGTAATTGTATGATTGCGATTGTATGATTGCGATTGTATGATTGTGATTGTATGATTGTGTATGTATGATTGTGATTGTATGATTGTATTTGGGAGATTGTATTTGGGATATTGTAATTGTATGATTGCGATTGTATGATTGTGATTGTATGATTGTGATGTATGATTGTAATTGTATGATTATGATTGTATGATTGTGATTGTATGATTGTGATGGTATGATTGTGATTGTATGATTGCGATCGTATGATTGTGATTGTACGATTATGATTGTATGATTGTGATTGTATGTCTGCGATTTTATGATTGTGATTGTATGATTGTTAAAGTGTGATTGTGATGGTATGATTGTTAAAGTATGATTGTGATGGTATGATTGTGATTGTATGATTGTGATTGTATGATTGTGATTGTATGATTGTGATTGTATGAGTGTGATTGTCCGATTGTGGTTGTGCGATTGTGATTGTACGATTGTGATTGTACGATTGTTATTGAATGATCGTGATTGTACGATTCTGATTGTATGATTGTGATTGTATGATTGCGATTGTATGATTGTGATTGTATGATTGTGATGTTTGATTGTAATTGTATGATTATGATTGTATGATTGTGATTGTATGATTGTGATGGTATGATTGTGATTGTGTGATTGCGATCGTATGATTGTGATTGTATGATTATGATTGTATGATTGTGATTGTATGATTGCGATTGTATGATTGTGATTGTATGATTAAGTTTGTATTTTTGTGATTTTATGATTGTGATTGTATGATTGTGATTGTATGATTGTGATTGTATGATTGTGATTGTATGATTGTGATTGTATGATTGTGATTGTATGATTGCGATTGTATGAATGCGATTGTATGATTGTGATTGCATAATTGTGATTGTATGATTGTGATTGTATGATTGTGATTGTCTGATTGTGGTTGTATGATTGTGATTGTATGATTGTGAAAGTATGATTGTGATTGTATGATTATGATTGTATGATTGTGGTTGTGCGATTGTGATTGTACGATTGTGATTGTACGATTGTGATTGTATGATTATGATTGCATGATTATGATTGTTTGATTGTGATTGCATGATTGTGATTGTATGATTGTGATTGCATGATTTTGAATGTATGATTGTGATTGTATGATTGTGACTGTATGATTGTGATTGTATGATTGTGATTGTATGATTGTGATTGTATGATTATGATTGTATGATTGTGATTGTATGATTGTATTTGGGTGATTGTATTTGGGAGATTGTATTTGGGAGATTGTAATTGTATGATTGCGATTGTATGATTGTGATTGTATGATTGCGATTGTATGATTGCGATTGTATGATTGCGATTGTATGATTGCGATTGTATGATTGTGATTGTATGATTGTGATTGTATGATTGTGATTGTATGATTGTGATTGTATGATTGTGGTTGTGCGATTGTGATTGTACGATTGTGATTGGACGATTGTGATAGTATGATTGTGATTGTATGATTGTGTTTGTATGATTGTGATTGTTTGATTGTATTTGGGAGATTGTATTTGGGAGATTGTAATTGTATGATTGCGATTGTATGATTGTGATTGTATGATTGCGATTGTATGATTGTGATTGTATGATTGTGATGTATGACTGTAATTGTATGATTATGATTGTATGATTGTGATTGTATGATTGAGATTGTATGATTGAGATTGTATGATTGTGATTGTATGCTTGCGATTGTATGATTGTGATTGTATGATTGTGATTGTATGATTGTGATTGTATGATTGTGATTGTATGATTGTGATTGTATGATTGTGATTGTATGATTATGATTGTATGATTGTGATTGTATGATTGTGATTGTATGATTGTGATTGTATGATTGTGATAGTATGATTGTGATTGTATGATTGTGATTGTATGACTGTGATTGTATGATTGTGATTGTATGATTGTTAAAGTATGATTGTGATGGTATGATTGTTAAAGTATGATTGTGATGGTATGATTGTGATTGTATGATTGTGATTGTATGATTGTGATTGTATGATTGTGATTGCATGATTATGATTGTATGATTGTGATTGCATGATTGTGATTGTATGATTGTGATTGCATGATTTTGAATGTATGATTGTGATTGTATGATTGTGACTGTATGATTGTGATTGTATGATTGTGGTTGTATGATTGTGATTGTATGATTGTGATTGTATGATTGTGATAGTATGATTGTGATTGTATGATTGTGATTGTATGATTGTGATTGTATGATTATGATTGTATGATTGTGATTGTATGATTGTATTTGGGTGATTGTATTTGGGAGATTGTATTTGGGAGATTGTAATTGTATGATTGCGATTGTATGATTGTGATTGTATGATTGCGATTGTATGATTGCGATTGTATGATTGCGATTGTATGATTGTGATTGTATGATTGTGATGTATGACTGTAATTGTATGATTATGATTGTATGATTGTGATTGTATGATTGAGATTGTATGATTGTGATTGTATGCTTGCGATTGTATGATTGTGATTGTATGATTGTGATTGTATGATTGTGATAGTATGATTGTGATTGTATGATTATGATTGTATGATTGTGATTGTATGATTGTGATTGTATGATTGTGATTGTATGATTGTGATAGTATGATTGTGATTGTATGATTGTGATTGTATGATTGTGATTGTATGATTGCGATTGTATGAATGCGATTGTATGATTGTGATTGCATAATTGTGATTGTATGATTGTGATTGTATGATTGTGATTGTCTGATTGTGGTTGTATGATTGTGATTGTATGATTGTGATTGTATGATTGTGAAAGTATGATTGTGATTGTATGATTATGATTGTATGATTGTGGTTGTGCGATTGTGATTGTACGATTGTGATTGTACGATTGTGATTGTATGATTGTGATTGCATGATTATGATTGTATGATTGTGATTGCATGATTGTGATTGTATGATTGTGATTGCATGATTTTGAATGTATGATTGTGATTGTATGATTGTGACTGTATGATTGTGATTGTATGATTGTGGTTGTATGATTGTGATTGTATGATTGTGATTGTATGATTGTGATAGTATGATTGTGATTGTATGATTGTGATTGTATGATTGTGATTGTATGATTATGATTGTATGATTGTGATTGTATGATTGTATTTGGGTGATTGTATTTGGGAGATTGTATTTGGGAGATTGTAATTGTATGATTGCGATTGTATGATTGTGATTGTATGATTGCGATTGTATGATTGCGATTGTATGATTGCGATAGTATGATTGCGATTGTATGATTGCGATTGTATGATTGTGATTGTATGATTGTGATTGTATGATTGTGATTGTATGATTGTGATTGTATGATTGTGGTTGTGCGATTGTGATTGTACGATTGTGATTGTACGATTGTGATAGTATGATTGTGATTGTATGATTGTGATTGTATGATTGTGTTTGTATGATTGTGATTGTTTGATTGTATTTGGGAGATTGTATTTGGGAGATTGTATTTGGGAGATTGTAATTGTATGATTGCGATTGTATGATTGTGATTGTATGATTGCGATTGTATGATTGTGATTGTATGATTCTGATGTATGACTGTAATTGTATGATTATGATTGTATGATTGTGATTGTATGATTGAGATTGTATGATTGTGATTGTATGCTTGCGATTGTATGATTGTGATTGTATGATTGTGATTGTATGATTGTGATTGTATGATTGTGATTGTATGATTATGATTGTATGATTGTGATTGTATGATTGTGATTGTATGATTGTGATAGTATGATTGTGATTGTATGATTGTGATTGTATGTCTGCGATTTTATGATTGTGATTGTATGATTGTTAAAGTATGATTGTGATGGTATGATTGTTAAAGTATGATTGTGATGGTATGATTGTGATTGTATGATTGTGATTGTATGATTGTGATTGTAAGATTGTGATTGTATGAGTGTGATTGTCTGATTGTGGTTGTGCGATTGTGATTGTACGATTGTGATTGTACGATTGTTATTGAATGATTGTGATTGCACGATTCTGATTGTATGATTGTGATTGCATGATTGTGATTGTATGATTGTGATTGCATGATTTTGAATGTATGATTGCGATTGTATGATTGTGATTGTATGATTGTGATTGTATGATTGTGATTATATGATTGTGATTGTATGATTGTGTTTGTATGCTTGCGATTGTATGATTGTGATGGTATGATTGTGATTGTATGATTGCGATCGTATGATTGTGATTGTACGATTATGATTGTATGATTGTGATTGTATGATTGCGATTGTATGATTGTGATTGTATGATTAAGTTTGAATTTTTGTGATTTTATGATTGCGATTGTATGATTGTGATTGTATGATTGCGATTGTATGATTGTGATAGTATGATTGTGATTGTATGATTATGATGTATGATTGTAATTGTATGATTATGATTGTATGATTGTGATTGCGTGATTGTGATTGTATGATTGTATTTGGGAGATTGTATTTGGGATATTGTAATTGTATGATTGCGATTGTATGATTGTGATTGTATGATTGTGATTGTATGATTGTGATTGTATGATTGTGATTGTATGATTATATTTGCGAGATTGTATTTGGGATACTGTAATTGTATGATTGCGATTGTATGATTGCGATTGTATGATTGTGATTGTATGATTGTGTATGTATGATTGTGATTGTATGATTGTATTTGGGAGATTGTATTTGGGATATTGTAATTGTATGATTGCGATTGTATGATTGTGATTGTATGATTGTGATGTATGATTGTAATTGTATGATTATGATTGTATGATTGTGATTGTATGATTGTGATGGTATGATTGTGATTGTATGATTGCGATCGTATGATTGTGATTGTACGATTATGATTGTATGATTGTGATTGTATGATTGCGATTGTATGATTGTGATTGTATGATTAAGTTTGTATTTTTGTGATTTTATGATTGCGATTGTATGATTGTGATTGTATGATTGTGATGTATGATTGTAATTGTATGATTATGATTGTATGATTGTGATTGTATGATTGTGATTGTATGATTGAGATTGTATGATTGTGATTGTATGCTAGCGATTGTATGATTGTGATTGTATGATTGTAATTCTTTGATTGTGATTGTATGATTGTGATTGTATGATTGTGATTGTATGATTGTGATTGTATGATTGTGATTTTATGATTGTGATTGTATGATTGTGATTGTATGATTGTGATAGTATGATTGTGATTATATGATTGTTATTGTATGACTGTGATTGTATGATTGTGATTGTATGATTGTGATAGTATGATTGTGAAAGTATGATTGTGTTTGTATGATTGTGATTGTTTGATTGTATTTGGGAGATTGTATTTGGGAGATTGTAATTGTATGATTGCGATTGTATGATTGTGATTGTATGATTGTGATGTATGATCGTAATTGTATGATTATGATTGTATGATTGTGATTGTATGATTGAGATTGTATGATTGTTATTGTATGCTTGCGATTGTATGAATGTGATTGTATGATTGTGATTGTATGATTGTGATTGTATGATTGTGATGTATGATTGTGATTGTATGATTATGATTGTATGATTGTGATTGTATGATTGCGATTGTATGATTGCGATTGTATGATTGTGATTGTATTTTTGTGATTGTATGATTGTGATTGTATGATTGTGATTGTATGATTGTGATTGTATGATTGTGACTGTCTGATTGTGGTTGTGCGATTGTGATTGTACGATTGTGATTGTACGATTGTGATTGTATGATTGTGATTGCATGATTATGATTGTATGATTGTGATTGCATGATTGTGATTGTATGATTGTGATTGCATGATTTTGAATGTATGATTGTGATTGTATGATTGTGATTGTATGATTGTGATTGTATGATTGTGATTGTATGCTTGCGATTGTATGTATGTGATTGTATGATTGTGATTGTATGATTGTGATTGTATGATTGTGATGTATGATTGTGATTGTATGATTGTGATTGTATGATTGTGATTGTATGATTGTGATTGTATGATTGTGATTGTATGATTGTGATTGTATGATTTCGATTGTCTGATTGTGGTTGTGCGATTGTGATTGTACGATTGTGATTGTACGATTGTGATAGTATGATTGTGATTGTATGATTGTGATTGTATGATTGTGTTTGTATGATTGTGATTGTTTGATTGTATTTGGGAGATTGTATTTGGGAGATTGTAATTGTATGATTGCGATTGTATGATTGTGATTGTATGATTGCGATTGTATGATTGTGATTGTATGATTGCGATTGTATGATTGTGATTGTATGATTGTGATGTATGATTGTAATTGTATGATTATGATTGTATGATTGTGATTGTATGATTGTGATTGTATGATTGTGATTGTATGATTGCGATCGTATGATTGTGATTGTATGATTATGATTGTATGATTGTGATTGCGTGATTGTGATTGTATGATTGTATTTGGGAGATTGTATTTGGGATATTGTAATTGTATGATTGCGATTGTATGATTGTGATTGTATGATTGTGATTGTATGATTGTGATTGTATGATTGTGATTGTATGATTATATTTGCGAGATTGTATTTGGGATACTGTAATTGTATGATTGCGATTGTATGATTGCGATTGTATGATTGTGATTGTATGATTGTGTATGTATGATTGTGATTGTATGATTGTATTTGGGAGATTGTATTTGGGATATTGTAATTGTATGATTGCGATTGTATGATTGTGATTGTATGATTGTGATGTATGATTGTAATTGTATGATTATGATTGTATGATTGTGATTGTATGATTGTGATGGTATGATTGTGATTGTATGATTGCGATCGTATGATTGTGATTGTACGATTATGATTGTATGATTGTGATTGTATGATTGCGATTGTATGATTGTGATTGTATGATTAAGTTTGTATTTTTGTGATTTTATGATTGCGATTGTATGATTGTGATTGTATGATTGTGATGTATGATTGTAATTGTATGATTATGATTGTATGATTGTGATTGTATGATTGTGATTGTATGATTGAGATTGTATGATTGTGATTGTATGCTAGCGATTGTATGATTGTGATTGTATGATTGTAATTCTTTGATTGTGATTGTATGATTGTGATTGTATGATTGTGATTGTATGATTGTGATTGTATGATTGTGATTTTATGATTGTGATTGTATGATTGTGATTGTATGATTGTGATAGTATGATTGTGATTATATGATTGTTATTGTATGACTGTGATTGTATGATTGTGATTGTATGATTGTGATAGTATGATTGTGAAAGTATGATTGTGTTTGTATGATTGTGATTGTTTGATTGTATTTGGGAGATTGTATTTGGGAGATTGTAATTGTATGATTGCGATTGTATGATTGTGATTGTATGATTGTGATGTATGATCGTAATTGTATGATTATGATTGTATGATTGTGATTGTATGATTGAGATTGTATGATTGTTATTGTATGCTTGCGATTGTATGAATGTGATTGTATGATTGTGATTGTATGATTGTGATTGTATGATTGTGATGTATGATTGTGATTGTATGATTATGATTGTATGATTGTGATTGTATGATTGCGATTGTATGATTGCGATTGTATGATTGTGATTGTATTTTTGTGATTGTATGATTGTGATTGTATGATTGTGATTGTATGATTGTGATTGTATGATTGTGACTGTCTGATTGTGGTTGTGCGATTGTGATTGTACGATTGTGATTGTACGATTGTGATTGTATGATTGTGATTGCATGATTATGATTGTATGATTGTGATTGCATGATTGTGATTGTATGATTGTGATTGCATGATTTTGAATGTATGATTGTGATTGTATGATTGTGATTGTATGATTGTGATTGTATGATTGTGATTGTATGCTTGCGATTGTATGTATGTGATTGTATGATTGTGATTGTATGATTGTGATTGTATGATTGTGATGTATGATTGTGATTGTATGATTGTGATTGTATGATTGTGATTGTATGATTGTGATTGTATGATTGTGATTGTATGATTGTGATTGTATGATTTCGATTGTCTGATTGTGGTTGTGCGATTGTGATTGTACGATTGTGATTGTACGATTGTGATAGTATGATTGTGATTGTATGATTGTGATTGTATGATTGTGTTTGTATGATTGTGATTGTTTGATTGTATTTGGGAGATTGTATTTGGGAGATTGTAATTGTATGATTGCGATTGTATGATTGTGATTGTATGATTGCGATTGTATGATTGTGATTGTATGATTGCGATTGTATGATTGTGATTGTATGATTGTGATGTATGATTGTAATTGTATGATTATGATTGTATGATTGTGATTGTATGATTGTGATTGTATGATTGTGATTGTATGATTGCGATCGTATGATTGTGATTGTATGATTATGATTGTATGATTGTGATTGTATGATTGCGATTGTATTATTGTGATTGTATGATTGTGATTGTATTTTTGTGATTGTATGATTGTGATTGTATGATTGTGATTGTATGATTGTGATTGTATGATTGTGATTGTATGATTGTGATTGTATGATTGTGATTGTCTGATTGTGGTTGTGCGATTGTGATTGTACGATTGTGATTGTACGATTATGATTGTATGATTGTGATTGCATGATTATGATTGTATGATTGTGATTGCATGATTGTGATTGTATGATTGTGATTGCATGATTTTGAATGTATGATTGTGATTGTATGATTGTGATTGTATGATTGTGATTGTATGATTGTGATTGTATGATTGTGATAGTATGATTGTGATTGTATGATTGCGATTGTATGATTGTGATTGTATGATTGCGATTGTATGAATGCTATTGTATGATTGTGATGTATGACTGTAATTGTATGATTATGATTGTATGATTGTGATTGTATGATTGAGATTGTATGATTGTGATTGTATGCTTGCGATTGTATGATTGTGATTGTATGATTGTGATTGTATGATTGTGATTGTATGATTGTGATTGTATGATTGTGATTGTATGATTGTGATTGTATGATTATGATTGTATGATTGTGATTGTATGATTGTGATTGTATGATTGTGATTGTATGATTGTGATAGTATGATTGTGATTGTATGATTGTGATTGTATGACTGTGATTGTATGATTGTGATTGTATGATTGTTAAAGTATGATTGTGATGGTATGATTGTTAAAGTATGATTGTGATGGTATGATTGTGATTGTATGATTGTGATTGTATGATTGTGATTGTATGATTGTGATTGTATGATTAAGTTTGTATTTTTGTGATTTTATGATTGTGATTGTATGATTGTGATTGTATGATTGTGATTGTATGATTGCGAATGTATGAATGCGATTGTATGATTGTGATTGCATAATTGTGATTGTATGATTGTGATTGTATGATTGTGATTGTCTGATTGTGGTTGTATGATTCTGATTGTATGATTGTGAAAGTATGATTGTGATTGTATGATTATGATTGTATGATTGTGGTTGTGCGATTGTGATTGTACGATTGTGATTGTACGATTGTGATTGTATGATTGTGATTGCATGATTATGATTGTATGATTGTGATTGCATGATTGTGATTGTATGATTGTGATTGCATGATTTTGAATGTATGATTGTGATTTTATGATTGTGACTGTATGATTGTGATTGTATGATTGTGGTTGTATGATTGTGATTGTATGATTGTGATTGTATGATTGTGATAGTGTGATTCTGATTGTATGATTGTGATTGTATGATTGTGATTGTATGATTATGATTGTATGATTGTGATTGTATGATTGTATTTGGGTGATTGTATTTGGGAGATTGTATTTGGGAGATTGTAATTGTATGATTGCGATTGTATGATTGTGATTGTATGATTGCGATTGTATGATTGCGATTGTATGATTGCGATTGTATGATTGTGATTGTATGATTGTGATGTATGACTGTAATTGTATGATTATGATTGTATGATTGTGATTGTATGATTGAGATTGTATGATTGTGATTGTATGCTTGCGATTGTATGATTGTGATTGTATGATTGTGATTGTATGATTGTGATTGTATGATTGTGATTGTATGATTATGATTGTATGATTGTGATTGTATGATTGTGATTGTATGATTGTGATTGTATGATTGTGATAGTATGATTGTGATTGTATGATTGTGATTGTATGACTGTGATTGTATGATTGTGATTGTATGATTGTTAAAGTATGATTGTGATGGTATGATTGTTAAAGTATGATTGTGATGGTATGATTGTGATTGTATGATTGTGATTGTATGATTGTGATTGTATGATTGTGATTGTATGAGTGTGATTGTCTGATTGTGGTTGTGCGATTGTGATTGTACGATTGTGATTGTACGATTGTTATTGAATGATTGTGATTGTACGATTCTGATTGTATGATTGTGATTGCATGATTGTGATTGTATGATTGTGATTGTATGATTAAGTTTGTATTTTTGTGATTTTATGATTGTGATTGTATGATTGTGATTGTATGATTGTGATTGTATGATTGCGATTGTATGAATGCGATTGTATGATTGTGATTGCATAATTGTGATTGTATGATTGTGATTGTATGATTGTGATTGTCTGATTGTGGTTGTATGATTGTGATTGTATGATTGTGAAAGTATGATTGTGATTGTATGATTATGATTGTATGATTGTGGTTGTGCGATTGTGATTGTACGATTGTGATTGTACGATTGTGATTGTATGATTGTGATTGCATGATTATGATTGTATGATTGTGATTGCATGATTGTGATTGTATGATTGTGATTGCATGATTTTGAATGTATGATTGTGATTGTATGATTGTGACTGTATGATTGTGATTGTATGATTGTGGTTGTATGATTGTGATTGTATGATTGTGATTGTATGATTGTGATAGTATGATTGTGATTGTATGATTGTGATTGTATGATTGTGATTGTATGATTATGATTGTATGATTGTGATTGTATGATTGTATTTGGGTGATTGTATTTGGGAGATTGTATTTGGGAGATTGTAATTGTATGATTGCGATTGTATGATTGTGATTGTATGATTGCGATTGTATGATTGCGATTGTATGATTGCGATTGTATGATTGCGATTGTATGATTGCGATTGTATGATTGTGATTGTATGATTGTGATTGTATGATTGTGATTGTATGATTGTGATTGTATGATTGTGGTTGTGCGATTGTGATTGTACGATTGTGATTGTACGATTGTGATAGTATGATTGTGATTGTATGATTGTGATTGTATGATTGTGTTTGTATGATTGTGATTGTTTGATTGTATTTGGGAGATTGTATTTGGGAGATTGTAATTGTATGATTGCGATTGTATGATTGTGATTGTATGATTGCGATTGTATGATTGTGATTGTATGATTCTGATGTATGACTGTAATTGTATGATTATGATTGTATGATTGTGATTGTATGATTGAGATTGTATGATTGTGATTGTATGCTTGCGATTGTATGATTGTGATTGTATGATTGTGATTGTATGATTGTGATTGTATGATTGTGATTGTATGATTATGATTGTGTGATTGTGATTGTATGATTGTGATTGTATGATTGTGATTGTATGATTGTCATAGTATGATTGTGATTGTATGATTGTGATTGTATGTCTGCGATTTTATGATTGTGATTGTATGATTGTTAAAGTATGATTGTGATGGTATGATTGTTAAAGTATGATTGTGATGGTATGATTGTGATTGTATGATTGTGATTGTATGATTGTGATTGTATGAGTGTGATTGTCTGATTGTGGTTGTGCGATTGTGATTGTACGATTGTGATTGTACGATTGTGATTGTACGATTGTTATTGAATGATTGTGATTGCACGATTCTGATTGTATGATTGTGATTGCATGATTGTGATTGTATGATTGTGATTGCATGATTTTGAATGTATGATTGCGATTGTATGATTGTGATTGTATGATTGTGATTGTATGATTGTGATTATATGATTGTGATTGTATGATTGTGTTTGTATGCTTGCGATTGTATGATTGTGATGGTATGATTGTGATTGTATGATTGCGATCGTATGATTGTGATTGTACGATTATGATTGTATGATTGTGATTGTATGATTGCGATTGTATGATTGTGATTGTATGATTAAGTTTTTAATTTTTGTGATTTTATGATTGCGATTGTATGATTGTGATTGTATGATTGCGATTGTATGATTGTGATAGTATGATTGTGATTGTATGATTATGATGTATGATTGTAATTGTATGATTATGATTGTATGATTGTGATTGCGTGATTGTGATTGTATGATTGTATTTGGGAGATTGTATTTGGGATATTGTAATTGTATGATTGCGATTGTATGATTGTGATTGTATGATTGTGATTGTATGATTGTGATTGTATGATTGTGATTGTATGATTATATTTGCGAGATTGTATTTGGGATACTGTAATTGTATGATTGCGATTGTATGATTGCGATTGTATGATTGTGATTGTATGATTGTGTATGTATGATTGTGATTGTATGATTGTATTTGGGAGATTGTATTTGGGATATTGTAATTGTATGATTGCGATTGTATGATTGTGATTGTATGATTGTGATGTATGATTGTAATTGTATGATTATGATTGTATGATTGTGATTGTATGATTGTGATGGTATGATTGTGATTGTATGATTGCGATCGTATGATTGTGATTGTACGATTATGATTGTATGATTGTGATTGTATGATTGCGATTGTATGATTGTGATTGTATGATTAAGTTTGTATTTTTGTGATTTTATGATTGCGATTGTATGATTGTGATTGTATGATTGTGATGTATGATTGTAATTGTATGATTATGATTGTATGATTGTGATTGTATGATTGTGATTGTATGATTGAGATTGTATGATTGTGATTGTATGCTAGCGATTGTATGATTGTGATTGTATGATTGTAATTCTTTGATTGTGATTGTATGATTGTGATTGTATGATTGTGATTGTATGATTGTGATTTTATGATTGTGATTGTATGATTGTGATTGTATGATTGTGATAGTATGATTGTGATTATATGATTGTTATTGTATGACTGTGATTGTATGATTGTGATTGTATGATTATGATAGTATGATTGTGAAAGTATGATTGTGTTTGTATGATTGTGATTGTTTGATTGTATTTGGGAGATTGTATTTGGGAGATTGTAATTGTATGATTGCGATTGTATGATTGTGATTGTATGATTGTGATGTATGATTGTAATTGTATGATTATGATTGTATGATTGTGATTGTATGATTGAGATTGTATGATTGTTATTGTATGCTTGCGATTGTATGAATGTGATTGTATGATTGTGATTGTATGATTGTGATTGTATGATTGTGATGTATGATTGTGATTGTATGATTATGATTGTATGATTGTGATTGTATGATTGCGATTGTATGATTGTGATTGTATGATTGTGATGTATGATTGTGATTGTATGATTGTGATTGTATGATTGTGATTGTATGATTGTGATTGTATGATTGTGATTGTATGATTGTGATTGTATGATTTCGATTGTCTGATTGTGGTTGTGCGATTGTGATTGTACGATTGTGATTGTACGATTGTGATAGTATGATTGTGATTGTATGATTGTGATTGTATGATTGTGTTTGTATGATTGTGATTGTTTGATTGTATTTGGGAGATTGTATTTGGGAGATTGTAATTGTATGATTGCGATTGTATGATTGTGATTGTATGATTGCGATTGTATGATTGTGATTGTATGATTGTGATTGTATGATTGCGATCGTATGATTGTGATTGTATGATTATGATTGTATGATTGTGATTGTATGATTGCGATTGTATGATTGTGATTGTATGAT
The DNA here is from genome assembly GCF_050947335.1 of Megachile rotundata. Classification (NCBI taxonomy): domain Eukaryota; kingdom Metazoa; phylum Arthropoda; class Insecta; order Hymenoptera; family Megachilidae; genus Megachile; species Megachile rotundata. The sequence goes on along the minus strand of NW_027473388.1, from coordinate 649,435 downwards.
TGTGATTGTATTTTTGTGATTGTATGATTGTGATTGTATGATTGTGATTGTATGATTGTGATTGTATGATTGTGATTGTATGATTGTGATTGTATGATTGTGATAGTATGATTGTGATTGTATGATTGTGATTCTATGATTGTGATTGTATGATTGTGATTGTATGATTGTGATTGTATGATTGTGATTGTATGATTGTATTTGGGAGATTGTATTTGGGATATTGTAATTGTATGATTGCGATTGTATGATTGTGATTGTATGATTGTGATTGTATGATTGTGATGTATGATTGTAATTGTATGATTATGATTGTATGATTGTGATTGTATGATTGAGATTGTATGATTGTTATTGTATGCTTGCGATTGTATGAATGTGATTGTATGATTGTGATTGTATGATTGTGATTCTATGATTGTGATTGTATGATTGTGATTGTATGATTGTGATTGTATGATTGTGATTGTATGATTGTATTTGGGAGATTGTGTTTGGGATATTGTAATTGTATGATTGCGATTGTATGATTGTGATTGTATGATTGTGATGTATGATTGTAATTGTATGATTATGATTGTATGATTGTGATTGTATGATTGAGATTGTATGATTGTGATTGTATGCTTGCGATTGTATGAATGTGATTGTATGATTGTGATTGTATGATTGTGATTGTATGATTGTGATTGTATGATTGAGATTGTATGATTGAAATTGTATGATTGTGATTGTATGCTTGCGATTGTATAATCGTGATTGTATGATTGTGATTGTATGATTGCGATTGTATGATTGTGATTGTATGATTATGATTGTATGATTGTGATTGTATGATTGTGATTGTATGATTGTGATTGTATGATTGTGATAGTATGATTGTGATTGTATGATTGTGATGCATGATTGTAATTGTATGATTATGATTGTATGATTGTGATTGTGTGATTGTAATTGTATGATTGTATTTGGGAGATTGTATTTGGGATATTGTAATTGTATGATTGCGATTGTATGATTGTGATTGTATGATTGTGATTGTATGATTGTGATTGTATGATTGTGATTGTATGATTGTGATTGTATGATTGTATTTGCGAGATTGTATTTGGGATACTGTAATTGTATGATTGCGATTGTATGATTGCGATTGTATGATTGTGATTGTATGATTGTGTATGTATGATTGTGATTGTATGATTTTGTTTGGGAGATTGTATTTGGGATATTGTAATTGTATGATTGCGATTGTATGATTGTGATTGTATGATTGTGATGTATGATTGTAATTGTATGATTATGATTGTATGATTGTGATTGTATGATTGTGATGGTATGATAGTGATTGTATGATTGCGATCGTATGATTGTGATTGTATGATTATGATTGTATGATTGTGATTGTATGATTGCGATTGTATGATTGTGATTGTATGATTGTGATTGTATGATTGTGATTGTCTGATTGTGGTTGTATGATTGTGATTGTATGATTGAGATTGTATGATTGTGATTGTATGATTGCGATTGTATGATTGTGATTGTATGATTGTGATTGTATGATTGTGATTGTATGATTGTGATTGTATGATTGTGATTGTATGATTGTGATTGTATGATTGTATTTGGGAGATTGTATTTGGGATATTGTAATTGTATGATTGCGATTGTATGATTGTGATTGTATGATTGTGATGTATGATTGTAATTGTATGATTATGATTGTATGATTGTGATTGTATGATTGAGATTGTATGATTGTTATTGTATGCTTGCGATTGTATGAATGTGATTGTATGATTGTGATTGTATGATTGTGATTGTATGATTGTGATTGTATGATTGTGATTGTATGATTGTGATTGTATGATTGTGATTGTATGATTGTGATTGTATGATTGTGATTGTATGATTGTGATTGTATGATTGTGATTGTATGATTGTATTTGGGAGATTGTATTTGGGATATTGTAATTGTATGATTGCGATTGTATGATTGTGATTGTATGATTGTGATGTATGATTGTAATTGTATGATTATGATTGTATGATTGTGATTGTATGATTGAGATTGTATGATTGTGATTGTATGCTTGCGATTGTATGAATGTGATTGTATGATTGTGATTGTATGATTGTGATTGTATGATTGAGATTGTATGATTGAAATTGTATGATTGTGATTGTATGCTTGCGATTGTATAATCGTGATTGTATGATTGTGATTGTATGATTGTGATTGTATGATTGTGATTGTATGATTGTGATTGTATGATTGTGATTGTATGATTATGATTGTATGATTGTGATTGTATGATTGTGATTGTATGATTGTGATTGTATGATTGTGATAGTATGATTGTGATTGTATGATTGTGATGTATGATTGTAATTGTATGATTATGATTGTATGATTGTGATTGTGTGATTGTAATTGTATGATTGTATTTGGGAGATTGTATTTGGGATATTGTAATTGTATGATTGAGATTGTATGATTGTGATTGTATGATTATGATTGTATGATTGTGATTGTATGATTGCGATTGTATGATTGTGATTGTATGATTGTGATTGTATTTTTGTGATTGTATGATTGTGATTGTATGATTGTGATTGTATGATTGTGATTGTATGATTGTGATTGTATGATTGTGATTGTATGATTGTGATTGTATGATTGTGATGTATGATTGTGATTGTATGATTGTGATTGTATGATTGTGATTGTCTGATTGTGGTTGTATGATTGTGATTGTATGATTGTGAAAGTATGATTGTGATTGTATGATTATGATTGTATGATTGTGGTTGTGCGATTGTGATTGTACGATTGTGATTGTACGATTGTGATTGTATGATTGTGATTGCATGATTATGATTGTATGATTGTGATTGCATGATTGTGATTGTATGATTGTGATTGCATGATTTTGAATGTATGATTGTGATTGTATGATTGTGACTGTATGATTGTGATTGTATGATTGTGGTTGTATGATTGTGATTGTATGATTGTGATTGTATGATTGTGATAGTATGATTGTGATTGTATGATTGTGATTGTATGATTGTGATTGTATGATTATGATTGTATGATTGTGATTGTATGATTGTATTTGGGTGATTGTATTTGGGAGATTGTATTTGGGAGATTGTAATTGTATGATTGCGATTGTATGATTGTGATTGTATGATTGCGATTGTATGATTGCGATTGTATGATTGCGATTGTATGATTGCGATTGTATGATTGTGATTGTATGATTGTGATTGTATGATTGTGATTGTATGATTGTGATTGTATGATTGTGGTTGTGCGATTGTGATTGTACGATTGTGATTGTACGATTGTGATTGTATGATTGTGATTGTATGATTGTGTTTGTATGATTGTGATTGTTTGATTGTATTTGGGAGATTGTATTTGGGAGATTGTAATTGTATGATTGCGATTGTATGATTGTGATTGTATGATTGCGATTGTATGATTGTGATTGTATGATTCTGATGTATGACTGTAATTGTATGATTATGATTGTATGATTGTGATTGTATGATTGAGATTGTATGATTGTGATTGTATGCTTGCGATTGTATGATTGTGATTGTATGATTGTGATTGTATGATTGTGATTGTATGATTGTGATTGTATGATTATGATTGTGTGATTGTGATTGTATGATTGTGATTGTATGATTGTGATTGTATGATTGTCATAGTATGATTGTGATTGTATGATTGTGATTGTATGTCTGCGATTTTATGATTGTGATTGTATGATTGTTAAAGTATGATTGTGATGGTATGATTGTTAAAGTATGATTGTGATGGTATGATTGTGATTGTATGATTGTGATTGTATGATTGTGATTGTATGAGTGTGATTGTCTGATTGTGGTTGTGCGATTGTGATTGTACGATTGTGATTGTACGATTGTGATTGTACGATTGTTATTGAATGATTGTGATTGCACGATTCTGATTGTATGATTGTGATTGCATGATTGTGATTGTATGATTGTGATTGCATGATTTTGAATGTATGATTGCGATTGTATGATTGTGATTGTATGATTGTGATTGTATGATTGTGATTATATGATTGTGATTGTATGATTGTGTTTGTATGCTTGCGATTGTATGATTGTGATGGTATGATTGTGATTGTATGATTGCGATCGTATGATTGTGATTGTACGATTATGATTGTATGATTGTGATTGTATGATTGCGATTGTATGATTGTGATTGTATGATTAAGTTTTTAATTTTTGTGATTTTATGATTGCGATTGTATGATTGTGATTGTATGATTGCGATTGTATGATTGTGATAGTATGATTGTGATTGTATGATTATGATGTATGATTGTAATTGTATGATTATGATTGTATGATTGTGATTGCGTGATTGTGATTGTATGATTGTATTTGGGAGATTGTATTTGGGATATTGTAATTGTATGATAGCGATTGTATGATTGTGATTGTATGATTGTGATTGTATGATTGTGATTGTATGATTGTGATTGTATGATTATATTTGCGAGATTGTATTTGGGATACTGTAATTGTATGATTGCGATTGTATGATTGCGATTGTATGATTGTGATTGTATGATTGTGTATGTATGATTGTGATTGTATGATTGTATTTGGGAGATTGTATTTGGGATATTGTAATTGTATGATTGCGATTGTATGATTGTGATTGTATGATTGTGATGTATGATTGTAATTGTATGATTATGATTGTATGATTGTGATTGTATGATTGTGATGGTATGATTGTGATTGTATGATTGCGATCGTATGATTGTGATTGTACGATTATGATTGTATGATTGTGATTGTATGATTGCGATTGTATGATTGTGATTGTATGATTATGATAGTATGATTGTGAAAGTATGATTGTGTTTGTATGATTGTGATTGTTTGATTGTATTTGGGAGATTGTATTTGGGAGATTGTAATTGTATGATTGCGATTGTATGATTGTGATTGTATGATTGTGATGTATGATTGTAATTGTATGATTATGATTGTATGATTGTGATTGTATGATTGAGATTGTATGATTGTTATTGTATGCTTGCGATTGTATGAATGTGATTGTATGATTGTGATTGTATGATTGTGATTGTATGATTGTGATGTATGATTGTGATTGTATGATTATGATTGTATGATTGTGATTGTATGATTGCGATTGTATGATTGCGATTGTATGATTGTGATTGTATTTTTGTGATTGTATGATTGTGATTGTATGATTGTGATTGTATGATTGTGATTGTATGATTGTGACTGTCTGATTGTGGTTGTGCGATTGTGATTGTACGATTGTGATTGTACGATTGTGATTGTATGATTGTGTTTGTATGATTGTGATTGTATGATTTCGATTGTCTGATTGTGGTTGTGCGATTGTGATTGTACGATTGTGATTGTACGATTGTGATAGTATGATTGTGATTGTATGATTGTGATTGTATGATTGTGTTTGTATGATTGTGATTGTTTGATTGTATTTGGGAGATTGTATTTGGGAGATTGTAATTGTATGATTGCGATTGTATGATTGTGATTGTATGATTGCGATTGTATGATTGTGATTGTATGATTGTGATTGTATGATTGCGATCGTATGATTGTGATTGTATGATTATGATTGTATGATTGTGATTGTATGATTGCGATTGTATGATTGTGATTGTATGATTGTGATTGTATTTTTGTGATTGTATGATTGTGATTGTATGATTGTGATTGTATGATTGTGATTGTATGATTGTGATTGTATGATTGTGATTGTATGATTGTGATTGTATGATTGTGATTGTCTGATTGTGGTTGTGCGATTGTGATTGTACGATTGTGATTGTACGATTGTGATTGTATGATTGTGATTGCATGATTATGATTGTATGATTGTGATTGCATGATTGTGATTGTATGATTGTGATTGCATGATTTTGAATGTATGATTGTGATTGTATGATTGTGATTGTATGATTGTGATTGTATGATTGTGATTGTATGATTGTGATAGTATGATTGTGATTGTATGATTGCGATTGTATGATTGTGATTGTATGATTGCGATTGTATGAATGCTATTGTATGATTGTGATTGTATGATTGTGATTGTATGATTGTGATTGTATGATTGTGATTGTATGATTGTAATTGGGAGATTGTATTTGGGATATTGTAATTGTATGATTGCGATTGTATGATTGTGATTGTATGATTGTGATGTATGATTGTAATTGTATGATTATGATTGTATGATTGTGATTGTATGATTGAGATTGTATGATTGTTATTGTATGCTTGCGATTGTATGAATGTGATTGTATGATTGTGATTGTATGATTGTGATTGTATGATTGTGATTGTATGATTGTGATTGTATGATTGTGATTGTATGATTGTGATTGTATGATTGTAATTGTATGATTATGATTGTATGATTGTGATTGTATGATTGAGATTGTATGATTGTGATTGTATGCTTGCGATTGTATGAATGTGATTGTATGATTGTGACTGTATGATTGTGATTGTATGATTGAGATTGTATGATTGAAATTGTATGATTGTGATTGTATGCTTGCGATTGTATAATCGTGATTGTATGATTGTGATTGTATGATTGTGATTGTATGATTGTGATTGTATGATTGTGATTGTATGATTGTGATTGTATGATTGAGATTGTATGATTGTGATTGTATGCTTGCGATTGTATGAATGTGATTGTATGATTGTGATTGTATGATTGTGATTGTATGATTGAGATTGTATGATTGAAATTGTATGATTGTGATTGTATGCTTGCGATTGTATAGTCGTGATTGTATGATTGTGATTGTATGATTGTGATTGTATGATTGTGATTGTATGATTGTGATTGTATGATTGTGATTGTATGATTATGATTGTATGATTGTGATTGTATGATTGTGATTGTATGATTGTGATTGTATGATTGAGATTGTATGATTGTTATTGTATGCTTGCGATTGTATGAATGTGATTGTATGATTGTGATTGTATGATTGTGATTGTATGATTGTGATTGTATGATTGTGATTGTATGATTGTGATTGTATGATTGTGATTGTATGATTGTGATTGTATGATTGTGATTGTATGATTGTGATTGTATGATTGTGATTGTATGATTGTGATTGTATGATTGTGATAGTATGATTGTGATTGTATGATTGTGAGGTATGATTGTAATTGTATGATTATGATTGTATGATTGTGATTGTGTGATTGTAATTGTATGATTGTATTTGGGAGATTGTATTTGGGATATTGTAATTGTATGATTGAGATTGTATGATTGTGATTGTATGATTGAGATTGTATGATTGTTATTGTATGCTTGCGATTGTATGAATGTGATTGTATGATTGTGATTGTATGATTGTGATTGTATGATTGTGATTCTATGATTGTGATTGTATGATTGTGATTGTATGATTGTGATTGTATGATTGTGATTGTATGATTGTATTTGGGAGATTGTATTTGGGATATTGTAATTGTATGATTGCGATTGTATGATTGCGATTGTATGATTGTGATTGTATGATTGTGATGTATGATTGTAATTGTATGATTATGATTGTATGATTGTGATTGTATGATTGAGATTGTATGATTGTTATTGTATGCTTGCGATTGTATGAATGTGATTGTATGATTGTGATTGTATGATTGTGATTGTATGATTGTGATTGTATGATTGTGATTGTATGATTGTGATTGTATGATTGTAATTGGGAGATTGTACTTGGGATATTGTAATTGTATGATTGCGATTGTATGATTGTGATTGTATGATTGTGATGTATGATTGTAATTGTATGATTATGATTGTATGATTGTGATTGTATGATTGAGATTGTATGATTGTTATTGTATGCTTGCGATTGTATGAATGTGATTGTATGATTGTGATTGTATGATTGTGATTCTATGATTGTGATTGTATGATTGTGATTGTATGATTGTGATTGTATGATTGTGATTGTATGATTGTATTTGGGAGATTGTATTTGGGATATTGTAATTGTATGATTGCGATTGTATGATTGTGATTGTATGATTGTGATGTATGATTGTAATTGTATGATTATGATTGTATGATTGTGATTGTATGATTGAGATTGTATGATTGTGATTGTATGCTTGCGATTGTATGAATGTGATTGTATGATTGTGATTGTATGATTGTGATTGTATGATTGTGATTGTATGATTGAGATTGTATGATTGAAATTGTATGATTGTGATTGTATGCTTGCGATTGTATAATCGTGATTGTATGATTGTGATTGTATGATTGCGATTGTATGATTGTGATTGTATGATTATGATTGTATGATTGTGATTGTATGATTGTGATTGTATGATTGTGATTGTATGATTGTGATAGTATGATTGTGATTGTATGATTGTGATGCATGATTGTAATTGTATGATTATGATTGTATGATTGTGATTGTGTGATTGTAATTGTATGATTGTATTTGGGAGATTGTATTTGGGATATTGTAATTGTATGATTGCGATTGTATGATTGTGATTGTATGATTGTGATTGTATGATTGTGATTGTATGATTGTGATTGTATGATTGTATTTGCGAGATTGTATTTGGGATACTGTAATTGTATGATTGCGATTGTATGATTGCGATTGTATGATTGTGATTGTATGATTGTGTATGTATGATTGTGATTGTATGATTGTATTTGGGAGATTGTATTTGGGATATTGTAATTGTATGATTGCGATTGTATGATTGTGATTGTATGATTGTGATGTATGATTGTAATTGTATGATTATGATTGTATGATTGTGATTGTATGATTGTGATGGTATGATAGTGATTGTATGATTGCGATCGTATGATTGTGATTGTATGATTATGATTGTATGATTGTGATTGTATGATTGCGATTGTATGATTGTGATTGTATGATTGTGATTGTATGATTGTGATTGTCTGATTGTGGTTGTATGATTGTGATTGTATGATTGAGATTGTATGATTGTGATTGTATGATTGCGATTGTATGATTGTGATTGTATGATTGTGATTGTATGATTGTGATTGTATGATTGTGATTGTATGATTGTGATTGTATGATTGTGATTGTATGATTGTATTTGGGAGATTGTATTTGGGATATTGTAATTGTATGATTGCGATTGTATGATTGTGATTGTATGATTGTGATGTATGATTGTAATTGTATGATTATGATTGTATGATTGTGATTGTATGATTGAGATTGTATGATTGTTATTGTATGCTTGCGATTGTATGAATGTGATTGTATGATTGTGATTGTATGATTGTGATTGTATGATTGTGATTGTATGATTGTGATTGTATGATTGTGATTGTATGATTGTGATTGTATGATTGTGATTGTATGATTGTGGTTGTATGATTGTGATTGTATGATTGTATTTGGGAGATTGTATTTGGGATATTGTAATTGTATGATTGCGATTGTATGATTGTGATTGTATGATTGTGATGTATGATTGTAATTGTATGATTATGATTGTATGATTGTGATTGTATGATTGAGATTGTATGATTGTGATTGTATGCTTGCGATTGTATGAATGTGATTGTATGATTGTGATTGTATGATTGTGATTGTATGTTTGAGATTGTATGATTGAAATTGTATGATTGTGATTGTATGCTTGCGATTGTATAATCGTGATTGTATGATTGTGATTGTATGATTGTGATTGTATGATTGTGATTGTATGATTGTGATTGTATGATTGTGATTGTATGATTATGATTGTATGATTGTGATTGTATGATTGTGATTGTATGATTGTGATTGTATGATTGTGATAGTATGATTGTGATTGTATGATTGTGATGTATGATTGTAATTGTATGATTATGATTGTATGATTGTGATTGTGTGATTGTAATTGTATGATTGTATTTGGGAGATTGTATTTGGGATATTGTAATTGTATGATTGAGATTGTATGATTGTGATTGTATGATTATGATTGTATGATTGTGATTGTATGATTGCGATTGTATGATTGTGATTGTATGATTGTGATTGTATTTTTGTGATTGTATGATTGTGATTGTATGATTGTGATTGTATGATTGTGATTGTATGATTGTGATTGTATGATTGTGATTGTATGATTGTGATTGTATGATTGTGATGTATGATTGTAATTGTATGATTATGATTGTATGATTGTGAATGTATGATTGAGATTGTATGATTGTTATTGTATGCTTGCGATTGTATGAATGTGATTGTATGATTGTGATTGTATGATTGTGATTGTATGATTGTGATTGTATGATTGTGATTGTATGATTGTGATTGTATGATTGTATTTGGGATATTGTAATTGTATGATTGCGATTGTATGATTGTGATTGTATGATTGTGATGTATGATTGTAATTGTATGATTATGATTGTATGATTGTGATTGTATGATTGAGATTGTATGATTGTTATTGTATGCTTGCGATTGTATGAATGTGATTGTATGATTGTGATTGTATGATTGTGATTGTATGATTGTGATTGTATGATTGTGATTGTATGATTGTGATTGTATGATTGTGATTGTATGATTGTGATTGTATGATTGTGATTGTCTGATTGTGGTTGTGAGATTGTGATTGTACGATTGTGATTGTACGATTGTGATTGTATGATTGTGATTGCATGATTATGATTGTATGATTGTGATTGCATGATTGTGATTGTATGATTGTGATTGCATGATTTTGAATGTATGATTGTGATTGTATGATTGTGATTGTATGATTGTGATTGTATGATTGTGATTGTATGATTGTGATAGTATGATTGTGATTGTATGATTGCGATTGTATGATTGTGATTGTATGATTGCGATTGTATGAATGCTATTGTATGATTGTGATTGTATGATTGTGATTGTATGATTGTGATTGTATGATTGTAATTGGGAGATTGTATTTGGGATATTGTAATTGTATGATTGCGATTGTATGATTGTGATTGTATGATTGTGATGTATGATTGTAATTGTATGATTATGATTGTATGATTGTGATTGTATGATTGAGATTGTATGATTGTTATTGTATGCTTGCGATTGTATGAATGTGATTGTATGATTGTGATTGTATGATTGTGATTGTATGATTGTGATTGTATGATTGTGATTGTATGATTGTGATTGTATGATTGTGATTGTATGATTGTGATTGTATGATTGTAATTGTATGATTATGATTGTATGATTGTGATTGTATGATTGAGATTGTATGATTGTGATTGTATGCTTGCGATTGTATGAATGTGATTGTATGATTGTGACTGTATGATTGTGATTGTATGATTGAGATTGTATGATTGAAATTGTATGATTGTGATTGTATGCTTGCGATTGTATAATCGTGATTGTATGATTGTGATTGTATGATTGTGATTGTATGATTGTGATTGTATGATTGTGATTGTATGATTGAGATTGTATGATTGTGATTGTATGCTTGCGATTGTATGAATGTGATTGTATGATTGTGATTGTATGATTGTGATTGTATGATTGAGATTGTATGATTGAAATTGTATGATTGTGATTGTATGCTTGCGATTGTATAGTCGTGATTGTATGATTGTGATTGTATGATTGTGATTGTATGATTGTGATTGTATGATTGAGATTGTATGATTGTGATTGTATGCTTGCGATTGTATGAATGTGATTGTATGATTGTGATTGTATGATTGTGATTGTATGATTGAGATTGTATGATTGAAATTGTATGATTGTGATTGTATGCTTGCGATTGTATAATCGTGATTGTATGATTGTGATTGTATGATTGTGATTGTATGATTGTGATTGTATGATTGTGATTGTATGATTGTGATTGTATGATTGTGATTGTATGATTATGATTGTATGATTGTGATTGTATGATTGTGATTGTATGATTGTGATTGTATGATTGTGATAGTATGATTGTGATTGTATGATTGTGATGTATGATTGTAATTGTATGATTATGATTGTATGATTGTGATTGTGTGATTGTAATTGTATGATTGTATTTGGGAGATTGTATTTGGGATATTGTAATTGTATGATTGAGATTGTATGATTGTGATTGTATGATTATGATTGTATGATTGTGATTGTATGATTGCGATTGTATGATTGTGATTGTATGATTGTGATTGTATTTTTGTGATTGTATGCTTGCGATTGTATAGTCGTGATTGTATGATTGTGATTGTATGATTGTGATTGTATGATTGAGATTGTATGATTGTGATTGTATGCTTGCGATTGTATGAATGTGATTGTATGATTGTGATTGTATGATTGTGATTGTATGATTGAGATTGTATGATTGTGATTGTATGCTTGCGATTGTATGATTGTGATTGTATGATTGTGATTGTATGATTGTGATTGTATGATTGTGATTGTATGATTATGATTGTGTGATTGTGATTGTATGATTGTGATTGTATGATTGTGATTGTATGATTGTCATAGTATGATTGTGATTGTATGATTGTGATTGTATGTCTGCGATTTTATGATTGTGATTGTATGATTGTTAAAGTATGATTGTGATGGTATGATTGTTAAAGTATGATTGTGATGGTATGATTGTGATTGTATGATGGTGATTGTATGATTGTGATTGTATGAGTGTGATTGTCTGATTGTGGTTGTGCGATTGTGATTGTACGATTGTGATTGTACGATTGTGATTGTACGATTGTTATTGAATGATTGTGATTGCACGATTCTGATTGTATGATTGTGATTGCATGATTGTGATTGTATGATTGTGATTGCATGATTTTGAATGTATGATTGCGATTGTATGATTGTGATTGTATGATTGTGATTGTATGATTGTGATTATATGATTGTGATTGTATGATTGTGTTTGTATGCTTGCGATTGTATGATTGTGATGGTATGATTGTGATTGTATGATTGCGATCGTATGATTGTGATTGTACGATTATGATTGTATGATTGTGATTGTATGATTGCGATTGTATGATTGTGATTGTATGATTAAGTTTTTAATTTTTGTGATTTTATGATTGCGATTGTATGATTGTGATTGTATGATTGCGATTGTATGATTGTGATAGTATGATTGTGATTGTATGATTGCGATTGTATGATTGTGATTGTATGATTGTGATTGTATGATTGTGATTGTATGATTGTGATTGTATGATTATATTTGCGAGATTGTATTTGGGATACTGTAATTGTATGATTGCGATTGTATGATTGCGATTGTATGATTGTGATTGTATGATTGTGTATGTATGATTGTGATTGTATGATTGTATTTGGGAGATTGTATTTGGGAGATTGTATTTGGGATATTGTAATTGTATGATTGCGATTGTATGATTGTGATTGTATGATTGTGATGTATGATTGTAATTGTATGATTATGATTGTATGATTGTGATTGTATGATTGCGATGGTATGATTGTGATTGTATGATTGCGATCGTATGATTGTGATTGTACGATTATGATTGTATTTTTGTGATTGTATGATTGTGATTGTATGATTGTGATTGTATGATTGTGATTGTATGATTGTGACTGTCTGATTGTGGTTGTGCGATTGTGATTGTACGATTGTGATTGTACGATTGTGATTGTATGATTGTGATTGCATGATTATGATTGTATGATTGTGATTGCATGATTGTGATTGTATGATTGTGATTGCATGATTTTGAATGTATGATTGTGATTGTATGATTGTGATTGTATGATTGTGATTGTATGATTGTGATTGTATGATTGTGATTGTATGATTGTGATTGTATGATTGTGATAGTATGATTGTGATTGTATGATTGCGATTGTATGATTGTGATTGTATGATTGTGATGTATGATTGTGATTGTATGATTGTGATTGTATGATTGTGATTGTATGATTGTGATTGTATGATTGTGATTGTATGATTGTGATTGTATGATTGTGTTTGTATGATTGTGATTGTTTGATTGTATTTGGGAGATTGTATTTGGGAGATTGTAATTGTATGATTGCGATTGTATGATTGTGATTGTATGATTGCGATTGTATGATTGTGATTGTATGATTGTGATTGTATGATTGCGATCGTATGATTGTGATTGTATGATTATGATTGTATGATTGTGATTGTATGATTGCGATTGTATGATTGTGATTGTATGATTGTGATTGTATTTTTGTGATTGTATGATTGTGATTGTATGATTGTGATTGTATGATTGTGATTGTATGATTGTGATTGTATGATTGTGATTGTATGATTGTGATTGTATGATTGTGATTGTATGATTGTGATTGTCTGATTGTGGTTGTGCGATTGTGATTGTACGATTGTGATTGTACGATTGTGATTGTATGATTGTGATTGCATGATTATGATTGTATGATTGTGATTGCATGATTGTGATTGTATGATTGTGATTGCATGATTTTGAATGTATGATTGTGATTGTATGATTGTGATTGTATGATTGTGATTGTATGATTGTGATAGTATGATTGTGATTGTATGATTGCGATTGTATGATTGTGATTGTATGATTGCGATTGTATGAATGCTATTGTATGATTGTGATTGTATGATTGTGATTGTATGATTGTGATTGTATGATTGTAATTGGGAGATTGTATTTGGGATATTGTAATTGTATGATTGCGATTGTATGATTGTGATTGTATGATTGTGATGTATGATTGTAATTGTATGATTATGATTGTATGATTGTGATTGTATGATTGAGATTGTATGATTGTTATTGTATGCTTGCGATTGTATGAATGTGATTGTATGATTGTGATTGTATGATTGTGATTGTATGATTGTGATTGTATGATTGTGATTGTATGATTGTGATTGTATGATTGTGATTGTATGATTGTAATTGTATGATTATGATTGTATGATTGTGATTGTATGATTGAGATTGTATGATTGTGATTGTATGCTTGCGATTGTATGAATGTGATTGTATGATTGTGACTGTATGATTGTGATTGTATGATTGAGATTGTATGATTGAAATTGTATGATTGTGATTGTATGCTTGCGATTGTATAATCGTGATTGTATGATTGTGATTGTATGATTGTGATTGTATGATTGTGATTGTATGATTGTGATTGTATGATTGAGATTGTATGATTGTGATTGTATGCTTGCGATTGTATGAATGTGATTGTATGATTGTGATTGTATGATTGTGATTGTATGATTGAGATTGTATGATTGAAATTGTATGATTGTGATTGTATGCTTGCGATTGTATAGTCGTGATTGTATGATTGTGATTGTATGATTGTGATTGTATGATTGTGATTGTATGATTATGATTGTATGATTGTGATTGTATGATTGTGATTGTATGATTGTGATTGTATGATTGAGATTGTATGATTGTTATTGTATGCTTGCGATTGTATGAATGTGATTGTATGATTGTGATTGTATGATTGTGATTGTATGATTGTGATTGTATGATTGTGATTGTATGATTGTGATTGTATGATTGTGATTGTATGATTGTGATTGTATGATTGTGATTGTATGATTGTGATTGTATGATTGTGATTGTATGATTGTGATAGTATGATTGTGATTGTATGATTGTGATGTATGATTGTAATTGTATGATTATGATTGTATGATTGTGATTGTGTGATTGTAATTGTATGATTGTATTTGGGAGATTGTATTTGGGATATTGTAATTGTATGATTGAGATTGTATGATTGTGATTGTATGATTGAGATTGTATGATTGTTATTGTATGCTTGCGATTGTATGAATGTGATTGTATGATTGTGATTGTATGATTGTGATTGTATGATTGTGATTGTATGATTGTGATTGTATGATTGTGATTGTATGATTGTAATTGGGAGATTGTACTTGGGATATTGTAATTGTATGATTGCGATTGTATGATTGTGATTGTATGATTGTGATGTATGATTGTAATTGTATGATTATGATTGTATGATTGTGATTGTATGATTGAGATTGTATGATTGTTATTGTATGCTTGCGATTGTATGAATGTGATTGTATGATTGTGATTGTATGATTGTGATTCTATGATTGTGATTGTATGATTGTGATTGTATGATTGTGATTGTATGATTGTGATTGTATGATTGTGATTGTATGATTGTATTTGGGAGATTGTATTTGGGATATTGTAATTGTATGATTGCGATTGTATGATTGTGATTGTATGATTGTGATGTATGATTGTAATTGTATGATTATGATTGTATGATTGTGATTGTATGATTGAGATTGTATGATTGTGATTGTATGCTTGCGATTGTATGAATGTGATTGTATGATTGTGATTGTATGATTGTGATTGTATGATTGTGATTGTATGATTGAGATTGTATGATTGAAATTGTATGATTGTGATTGTATGCTTGCGATTGTATAATCGTGATTGTATGATTGTGATTGTATGATTGCGATTGTATGATTGTGATTGTATGATTATGATTGTATGATTGTGATTGTATGATTGTGATTGTATGATTGTGATTGTATGATTGTGATAGTATGATTGTGATTGTATGATTGTGATGCATGATTGTAATTGTATGATTATGATTGTATGATTGTGATTGTGTGATTGTAATTGTATGATTGTATTTGGGAGATTGTATTTGGGATATTGTAATTGTATGATTGCGATTGTATGATTGTGATTGTATGATTGTGATTGTATGATTGTGATTGTATGATTGTGATTGTATGATTGTATTTGCGAGATTGTATTTGGGATACTGTAATTGTATGATTGCGATTGTATGATTGCGATTGTATGATTGTGTATGTATGATTGTGATTGTATGATTGTATTTGGGAGATTGTATTTGGGATATTGTAATTGTATGATTGCGATTGTATGATTGTGATTGTATGATTGTGATGTATGATTGTAATTGTATGATTATGATTGTATGATTGTGATTGTATGATTGTGATGGTATGATAGTGATTGTATGATTGCGATCGTATGATTGTGATTGTATGATTATGATTGTATGATTGTGATTGTATGATTGCGATTGTATGATTGTGATTGTATGATTGTGATTGTATGATTGTGATTGTCTGATTGTGGTTGTATGATTGTGATTGTATGATTGAGATTGTATGATTGTGATTGTATGATTGCGATTGTATGATTGTGATTGTATGATTGTGATTGTATGATTGTGATTGTATGATTGTGATTGTATGATTGTGATTGTATGATTGTGATTGTATGATTGTGGTTGTCTGATTGTGGTTGTGCGATTGTGATTGTACGATTGTGATTGTACGATTGTGATTGTATGATTGTGATTGCATGATTATGATTGTATGATTGTGATTGCATGATTGTGATTGTATGATTGTGATTGCATGATTTTGAATGTATGATTGTGATTGTATGATTGTGATTGTATGATTGTGATTGTATGATTGTGATTGTATGATTGTGATAGTATGATTGTGATTGTATGATTGCGATTGTATGATTGTGATTGTATGATTGCGATTGTATGAATGCTATTGTATGATTGTGATTGTATGATTGTGATTGTATGATTGTAATTGGGAGATTGTATTTGGGATATTGTAATTGTATGATTGCGATTGTATGATTGTGATTGTATGATTGTGATGTATGATTGTAATTGTATGATTATGATTGTATGATTGTGATTGTATGATTGAGATTGTATGATTGTTATTGTATGCTTGCGATTGTATGAATGTGATTGTATGATTGTGATTGTATGATTGTGATTGTATGATTGTGATTGTATGATTGTGATTGTATGATTGTGATTGTATGATTGTGATTGTATGATTGTAATTGTATGATTATGATTGTATGATTGTGATTGTATGATTGAGATTGTATGATTGTGATTGTATGCTTGCGATTGTATGAATGTGATTGTATGATTGTGACTGTATGATTGTGATTGTATGATTGAGATTGTATGATTGAAATTGTATGATTGTGATTGTATGCTTGCGATTGTATAATCGTGATTGTATGATTGTGATTGTATGATTGTGATTGTGATTGTATGATTGTGATTGTATGATTGAGATTGTATGATTGTGATTGTATGCTTGCGATTGTATGAATGTGATTGTATGATTGTGATTGTATGATTGTGATTGTATGATTGAGATTGTATGATTGAAATTGTATGATTGTGATTGTATGCTTGCGATTGTATAGTCGTGATTGTATGATTGTGATTGTATGATTGTGATTGTATGACTGAGATTGTATGATTGTGATTGTATGCTTGCGATTGTATGAATGTGATTGTATGATTGTGATTGTATGATTGTGATTGTATGATTGAGATTGTATGATTGAAATTGTATGATTGTGATTGTATGCTTGCGATTGTATAATCGTGATTGTATGATTGTGATTGTATGATTGTGATTGTATGATTGTGATTGTATGATTGTGATTGTATGATTGTGATTGTATGATTATGATTGTATGATTGTGATTGTATGATTGTGATTGTATGATTGTGATTGTATGATTGTGATAGTATGATTGTGATTGTATGATTGTGATGTATGATTGTAATTGTATGATTATGATTGTATGATTGTGATTGTGTGATTGTAATTGTATGATTGTATTTGGGAGATTGTATTTGGGATATTGTAATTGTATGATTGAGATTGTATGATTGTGATTGTATGATTATGATTGTATGATTGTGATTGTATGATTGCGATTGTATGATTGTGATTGTATGATTGTGATTGTATTTTTGTGATTGTATGATTGTGATTGTATGATTGTGATTGTATGATTGTGATTGTATGATTGTGATTGTATGATTGTGATTGTATGATTGTGATTGTATGATTGTGATGTATGATTGTAATTGTATGATTATGATTGTATGATTGTGAATGTATGATTGAGATTGTATGATTGTTATTGTATGCTTGCGATTGTATGAATGTGATTGTATGATTGTGATTGTATGATTGTGATTGTATGATTGTGATTGTATGATTGTGATTGTATGATTGTGATTGTATGATTGTATTTGGGATATTGTAATTGTATGATTGCGATTGTATGATTGTGATTGTATGATTGTGATGTATGATTGTAATTGTATGATTATGATTGTATGATTGTGATTGTATGATTGAGATTGTATGATTGTTATTGTATGCTTGCGATTGTATGAATGTGATTGTATGATTGTGATTGTATGATTGTGATTGTATGATTGTGATTCTATGATTGTGATTGTATGATTGTGATTGTATGATTGTGATTGTATGATTGTGATTGCATGATTGTATTTGGGAGATTGTATTTGGGATATTGTAATTGTATGATTGCGATTGTATGATTGTGATTGTTTGATTGTGATGTATGATTGTAATTGTATGATTATGATTGTATGATTGTGATTTTATGATTGTGATTGTATGATTGTATTTGCGAGATTGTATTTGGATACTGTAATTGTATGATTGCGATTGTATGATTGCGATTGTATGATTGTGATTGTATGATTGTGTATGTATGATTGTGATTGTATGATTGTATTTGGGAGATTGTGTTTGGGATATTGTAATTGTATGATTGTGATTGTATGATTGTGATTGTATGATTGTGATAGTATGATTGTGATTGTATGATTGTGATGTATGATTGTAATTGTATGATTATGATTGTATGATTGTGATTTTATGATTGTGATTGTATGATTGTATTTGCGAGATTGTATTTGGATACTGTAATTGTATGATTGCGATTGTATGATTGCGATTGTATGATTGTGATTGTATGATTGTGTATGTATGATTGTGATTGTATGATTGTATTTGGGAGATTGTGTTTGGGATATTGTAATTGTATGATTGCGATTGTATGATTGTGATTGTATGATTGTGATGTATGATTGTAATTGTATGATTATGATTGTATGGTTGTGATTGTATGATTGTGATGGTATGATAGTGATTGTATGATTGCGATCGTATGATTGTGATTGTATGATTATGATTGCATGATTGTGATTGTATGATTGCGATTGTATGATTGTGATTGTATGATTAAGTTTGTATTTTTGTGATTTTATGATTGTGATTGTATGATTGTGATTGTATGATTGTGATTGTATGATTGTGATTGTATGATTGTGATTGTATGATTGCGATTGTATGAATGCGATTGTATGATTGTGATTGCATAATTGTGATTGTATGATTGTGATTGTATGAGTGTGATTGTCTGATTGTGGTTGTATGATTGTGATTGTATGATTGAGATTGTATGATTGTGATTGTATGATTGCGATTGTATGATTGCGATTGTATGATTGCGATTGTATGATTGCGATTGTATGATTGTGATTGTATGATTGTGATTGTATGATTGTGATTGTATGATTGTGATGTATGATTGTAATTGTATGATTATGATTGTATGATTGTGATTGTATGATTGAGATTGTATGATTGTTATTGTATGCTTGCGATTGTATGAATGTGATTGTATGATTGTGATTGTATGATTGTGATTGTATGATTGTGATTGTATGATTGTGATTGTGTGATTGTGATTGTATGATTGTGATTGTATGATTGTATTTGGGAGATTGTATTTGGGATATTGTAATTGTATGATTGCGATTGTATGATTGTGATTGTATGATTGTGATGTATGATTGTAATTGTATGATTATGATTGTATGATTGTGATTGTATGATTGAGATTGTATGATTGTGATTGTATGCTTGCGATTGTATGAATGTGATTGTATGATTGTGATTGTATGATTGAGATTGTATGATTGAGATTGTATGATTGAGATTGTATGATTGTGATTGTATGCTTGCGATTGTATGATCGTGATTGTATGATAGTGATTGTATGATTGTGATTGTATGATTGTGATTGTATGATTATGATTGTATGATTGTGATTGTATGATTGTGATTGTATGATTGTGATTGTATGCTTGCGATTGTATGAATGTGATTGTATGATTGTGATTGTATGATTGTGATTGTATGATTGTGATTGTATGATTGTGATTGTATGATTGTGATTGTATGATTGTGATTGTATGATTGTGATTGTATGATTGTGATTGTATGATTGTGATTGTATGATTGTGAATGTACGATTGTGATTGTATGATTGTGATTGTATGATTGTGATTGTATGATTGCGATTGTATGATTGTGATAGTATGATTGTGATTGTATGATTGTGATGTATGATTGTAATTGTATGATTATGATTGTATGATTGTGATTGTGTGATTGTGATTGTATGATTGTATTTGGGAGATTGTATTTGGGATATTGTAATTGTATGATTGCGATTGTATGATTGTGATTGTATGATTGTGATTGTATGATTGTGATTGTATGATTGTGATTGTATGATTGTATTTGCGAGATTGTATTTGGGATACTGTAAATGTATGATTGCGATTGTATGATTGCGATTGTATGATTGCGATTGTATGATTGTGATTGTATGATTGTGTATGTATGATTGTGATTGTACGATTGTATTTGGGAGATTGTATTTGGGATATTGTAATTGTATGATTGCGATTGTATGATTGTGATTGTATGATTGTGATGTATGATTGTAATTGTATGATTATGATTGTATGATTGTGATTGTATGATTGTGATGGTATGATTGTGATTGTATGATTGCGATCGTATGATTGTGATTGTACGATTATGATTGTATGATTGTGATTGTATGATTGCGATTGTATGATTGTGATTGTATGATTAAGTTTGTATTTTTGTGATTTTATGATTGTGATTGTATGATTGTGATTGTATGATTGTGATTGTATGATTGTGATTGTTTGATTGTGATTGTATGATTGCGATTGTATGAATGCGATTGTATGATTGTGATTGCATAATTGTGATTGTATGATTGTGACTGTATGGTTGTGATTGTCTGATTGTGGTTGTATGATTGTGATTGTATGATTGAGATTGTATGATTGTGATTGTATGATTGCGATTGTATGATTGCGATTGTATGATTGCGATTGTATGATTGTGATTGTATGATTGTGATTGTATGATTGTGATTGTATGATTGTGATTGTATGATTGTGATTGTATGATTGTGATTGTATGATTGTGATTGCATGATTTTGAATGTATGATTGTGACTGTATGATTGTGATTGTATGATTGTGATTGTATGATTGTGATTGTATGATTGTGATTGTATGATTGTGATAGTATGATTGTGATTGTATGATTGTGATTGTATGATTGTGATTGTATGATTGTGATTGTATGATTGTGAATGTACGATTGTGATTGTATGATTGTGATTGTATGATTTTGATAGTACGATTGTGATTGTATGACTGTGATTGTATGACTGTGATTGTATGATTGTGATTGTATGATTGTGATTGTATGATTGTGAAAGTATGATTGTGATTGTATGATTGTGATTGTATGATTGTGATTGTATGATTGTGATTGTATGATTGTGATTGTATGATTGAGATTGTATGATTGAGATTGTATGATTGTGATTGTATGCTTGCGATTGTGTGATCGTGATTGTATGATTGTGATTGTATGATTGTGACTGTATGATTGTGATTGTATGATTGTGATAGTATGATTGTGATTGTATGATTGTGATTGTATGATTGTGATGTATGATTGTAATTGTATGATTATGATTGTATGATTGTGATTGTGTGATTGTGATTGTATGATTGTATTTGGGAGATTGTATTTGGGATATTGTAATTGTATGATTGCGATTGTATGATTGTGATTGTATGATTGTGATTGTATGATTGTATTTGCGAGATTGTATTTGGGATACTGTAATTGTATGATTGCGATTGTATGATTGCGATTGTATGATTGTGATTGTATGATTGTGTATGTATGATTGTGATTGTATGATTGTATTTGGGAGATTGTATTTGGGATATTGTAATTGTATGATTGCGATTGTATGATTGTGATTGTATGATTGTGATGTATGATTGTAATTGTATGATTATGATTGTATGATTGTGATTGTATGATTGTGATGGTATGATTGTGATTGTATGATTGCGATCGTATGATTGTGATTGTACGATTATGATTGTATGATTGTGATTGTATGATTGCGATTGTATGATTGTGATTGTATGATTAAGTTTGTATTTTTGTGATTTTATGATTGTGATTGTATGATTGTGATTGTATGATTGTGATTGTATGATTGCGATTGTATGAATGCGATTGTATGATTGTGATTGCATAATTGTGATTGTATGATTGTGACTGTATGATTGTGATTGTCTGATTGTGGTTGTATGATTGTGATTGTATGATTGAGATTGTATGATTGTGATTGTATGATTGCGATTGTATGATTGCGATTGTATGATTGCGATTGTATGATTGTGATTGTATGATTGTGATTGTATGATTGTGATTGTATGATTGTGATTGTATGATTGTGATTGTATGATTGTGATTGTATGATTGTGATTGTATGATTGTGAAAGTATGATTGTGATTGTATGATTATGATTGTATGATTGTGGTTGTGCGACTGTGATTGTACGATTGTGATTGTACGATTGTGATTGTATGATTGTGATTGCATGATTATGATTGTATGATTGTGATTGCATGATTGTGATTGTATGATTGTGATTGCATGATTTTGAATGTATGATTGTGACTGTATGATTGTGATTGTATGATTGTGATTGTATGATTGTGATTGTATGATTGCGATTGTATGATTGCGATTGTATGATTGCGATTGTATGATTGTGATTGTATGATTGTGATTGTATGATTGTGATTGTATGATTGTGATTGTATGATTGTGATTGTATGATTGTGAATGTACGATTGTGATTGTATGATTGTGATTGTATGATTTTGATAGTACGATTGTGATTGTATGACTGTGATTGTATGACTGTGATTGTATGATTGTGATTGTATGATTGTGATTGTATGATTGTGAAAGTATGATTGTGATTGTATGATTGTGATTGTATGATTGTGATTTTATGATTGTGATTGTATGATTATGATTGTATGATTGTGATTGTATGATTGTGATTGTATGATTGTGACTGTATGATTGTGATTGTATGATTGTGATAGTATGATTGTGATTGTATGATTGTGATGTATGATTGTAATTGTATGATTATGATTGTATGATTGTGATTGTGTGATTGTGATTGTATGATTGTATTTGGGAGATTGTATTTGGGATATTGTAATTGTATGATTGCGATTGTATGATTGTGATTGTATGATTGTGATTGTATGATTGTGATTGTATGATTGTGATTGTATAATTGTATTTGGGATATTGTAATTGTATGATTGCGATTGCATGATTGCGATTGTATGATTGCGATTGTATGATTGTGATTGTATGATTGTGTATGTATGATTGTGATTGTATGATTGTATTTGGGAGATTGTATTTGGGATATTGTAATTGTATGATTGCGGTTGTATGATTGTGATTGTATGATTGTGATGTATGATTGTAATTGTATGATTATGATTGTATGATTGTGATTGTATGATTGCGATCGTATGATTGTGATTGTACGATTATGATTGTATGATTGTGATTGTATGATTGCGATTGTATGATTGTGATTGCATAATTGTGATTGTATGATTGTGATTGTATGATTGTGATTGTATGATTGTGATTGTCTGATTGTGGTTGTATGATTGTGATTGTGTGATTGAGATTGTATGATTGTGATTATATGATTGCGATTGTATAATTGCGATTGTATGATTGCGATTGTATGATTGTGATTGTATGATTGTGCTTGTATGATTGTGATTGTATGATTGTGATTGTATGATTGTGATTGTATGATTGTGATGTATGATTGTGATTGTATGATTAAGTTTGTATTTTTGTGATTTTATGATTGTGATTGTATGATTGTGATTGTATGATTGTGATTGTATGATTGCGATTGTATGAATGCGATTGTATGATTGTGATTGCATAATTGTGATTGTATGATTGTAATTGTATGATTGTGATTGTATGATTGTGATTGTCTGATTGTGGTTGTATGATTGTGATTGTGTGATTGAGATTGTATGATTGTGATTATATGATTGCGATTGTATAATTGCGATTGTATGATTGCGATTGTATGATTGTGATTGTATGATTGTGATTGTATGATTGTGATTGTATGATTGTGATTGTATGATTGTGATTGTATGATTGTGATTGTATGATTGTGATTGTATGATTGTGAAAGTATGATTGTGATTGTATGATTATGATTGTATGATTGTGGTTGTGCGATTGTGATTGTACGATTGTGATTGTACGATTGTGATTGTATGATTGTGATTGCATGATTTTGGATGTATGATTGTGATTGTATGATTGTGATTGTATGATTGTGATTGTATGATTGTGATTGTATGATTGTGATTGTATGATTGTGATAGTATGATTGTGATTGTATGATTGTGATTGTATGATTGTGATTGTATGATTATGATTGTATGATTGCGATTGTATGATTGTATTTGGGTGATTGTATTTGGGAGATTGTATTTGGGAGATTGTAATTGTATGATTGCGATTGTATGATTGTGATTGTATGATTGCGATTGTATGAATGCGATTGTATGATTGTGATTGTGTGATTGTGATTGTATGATTGTGATTGTATGATTGTGATTGTATGATTGTGATTGTATGATTGTGATTGTATGCTTGCGATTGTATAATCGTGATTGTATGATTGTGATTGTATGATTGCGATTGTATGATTGTGATTGTATGATTATGATTGTATGATTGTGATTGTATGATTGTGATTGTATGATTGTGATTGTATGATTGTGATAGTATGATTGTGATTGTATGATTGTGATGCATGATTGTAATTGTATGATTATGATTGTATGATTGTGATTGTGTGATTGTAATTGTATGATTGTATTTGGGAGATTGTATTTGGGATATTGTAATTGTATGATTGCGATTGTATGATTGTGATTGTATGATTGTGATTGTATGATTGTGATTGTATGATTGTGATTGTATGATTGTATTTGCGAGATTGTATTTGGGATACTGTAATTGTATGATTGCGATTGTATGATTGCGATTGTATTTTTGTGATTGTATGATTGTGTATGTATGATTGTGATTGTATGATTGTATTTGGGAGATTGTATTTGGGATATTGTAATTGTATGATTGCGATTGTATGATTGTGATTGTATGATTGTGATGTATGATTGTAATTGTATGATTATGATTGTATGATTGTGATTGTATGATTGTGATGGTATGATAGTGATTGTATGATTGCGATCGTATGATTGTGATTGTATGATTATGATTGTATGATTGTGATTGTATGATTGCGATTGTATGATTGTGATTGTATGATTGTGATTGTATGATTGTGATTGTCTGATTGTGGTTGTATGATTGTGATTGTATGATTGAGATTGTATGATTGTGATTGTATGATTGCGATTGTATGATTGTGATTGTATGATTGTGATTGTATGATTGTGATTGTATGATTGTGATTGTATGATTGTGATTGTATGATTGTGATTGTATGATTGTATTTGGGAGATTGTATTTGGGATATTGTAATTGTATGATTGCGATTGTATGATTGTGATTGTATGATTGTGATGTATGATTGTAATTGTATGATTATGATTGTATGATTGTGATTGTATGATTGAGATTGTATGATTGTTATTGTATGCTTGCGATTGTATGAATGTGATTGTATGATTGTGATTGTATGATTGTGATTGTATGATTGTGATTGTATGATTGTGATTGTATGATTGTGATTGTATGATTGTGATTGTATGATTGTGATTGTATGATTGTGATTGTATGATTGTGATTGTATGATTGTATTTGGGAGATTGTATTTGGGATATTGTAATTGTATGATTGCGATTGTATGATTGTGATTGTATGATTGTGATGTATGATTGTAATTGTATGATTATGATTGTATGATTGTGATTGTATGATTGAGATTGTATGATTGTGATTGTATGCTTGCGATTGTATGAATGTGATTGTATGATTGTGATTGTATGATTGTGATTGTATGATTGAGATTGTATGATTGAAATTGTATGATTGTGATTGTATGCTTGCGATTGTATAATCGTGATTGTATGATTGTGATTGTATGATTGTGATTGTATGATTGTGATTGTATGATTGTGATTGTATGATTGTGATTGTATGATTGTGATTGTATGATTATGATTGTATGATTGTGATTGTATGATTGTGATTGTATGATTGTGATTGTATGATTGTGATAGTATGATTGTGATTGTATGATTGTGATGTATGATTGTAATTGTGTGATTATGATTGTATGATTGTGATTGTGTGATTGTAATTGTATGATTGTATTTGGGAGATTGTATTTGGGATATTGTAATTGTATGATTGAGATTGTATGATTGTGATTGTATGATTATGATTGTATGATTGTGATTGTATGATTGCGATTGTATGATTGTGATTGTATGATTGTGATTGTATTTTTGTGATTGTATGATTGTGATTGTATGATTGTGATTGTATGATTGTGATTGTATGATTGTGATTGTATGATTGTGATTGTCTGATTGTGATTGTATGATTGTGATGTATGATTGTAATTGTATGATTATGATTGTATGATTGTGATTGTATGATTGAGATTGTATGATTGTTATTGTATGCTTGCGATTGTATGAATGTGATTGTATGATTGTGATTGTATGATTGTGATTGTATGATTGTGATTGTATGATTGTGATTGTATGATTGCGATTGTATGATTGTAATTGGGAGATTGTATTTGGGATATTGTAATTGTATGATTGCGATTGTATGATTGTGATTGTATGATTGTGATGTATGATTGTAATTGTATGATTATGATTGTATGATTGTGATTGTATGATTGAGATTGTATGATTGTTATTGTATGCTTGCGATTGTATGAATGTGATTGTATGATTGTGATTGTATGATTGTGATTGTATGATTGTGATTCTATGATTGTGATTGTATGATTGTGATTGTATGATTGTGATTGTATGATTGTGATTGTATGATTGTATTTGGGAGATTGTATTTGGGATATTGTAATTGTATGATTGCGATTGTATGATTGTGATTGTATGATTGTGATGTATGATTGTAATTGTATGATTATGATTGTATGATTGTGATTTTATGATTGTGATTGTATGATTGTATTTGCGAGATTGTATTTGGATACTGTAATTGTATGATTGCGATTGTATGATTGCGATTGTATGATTGTGATTGTATGATTGTGTATGTATGATTGTGATTGTATGATTGTATTTGGGAGATTGTGTTTGGGATATTGTAATTGTATGATTGTGATTGTATGATTGTGATTGTATGATTGTGATAGTATGATTGTGATTGTATGATTGTGATGTATGATTGTAATTGTATGATTATGATTGTATGATTGTGATTTTATGATTGTGATTGTATGATTGTATTTGCGAGATTGTATTTGGATACTGTAATTGTATGATTGCGATTGTATGATTGCGATTGTATGATTGTGATTGTATGATTGTGTATGTATGATTGTGATTGTATGATTGTATTTGGGAGATTGTGTTTGGGATATTGTAATTGTATGATTGCGATTGTATGATTGTGATTGTATGATTGTGATGTATGATTGTAATTGTATGATTATGATTGTATGATTGTGATTGTATGATTGTGATGGTATGATAGTGATTGTATGATTGCGATCGTATGATTGTGATTGTATGATTATGATTGCATGATTGTGATTGTATGATTGCGATTGTATGATTGTGATTGTATGATTAAGTTTGTATTTTTGTGATTTTATGATTGTGATTGTATGATTGTGATTGTATGATTGTGATTGTATGATTGTGATTGTATGATTGTGATTGTATGATTGCGATTGTATGAATGCGATTGTATGATTGTGATTGCATAATTGTGATTGTATGATTGTGATTGTATGAGTGTGATTGTCTGATTGTGGTTGTATGATTGTGATTGTATGATTGAGATTGTATGATTGTGATTGTATGATTGCGATTGTATGATTGCGATTGTATGATTGCGATTGTATGATTGCGATTGTATGATTGTGATTGTATGATTGTGATTGTATGATTGTGATTGTATGATTGTGATGTATGATTGTAATTGTATGATTATGATTGTATGATTGTGATTGTATGATTGAGATTGTATGATTGTTATTGTATGCTTGCGATTGTATGAATGTGATTGTATGATTGTGATTGTATGATTGTGATTGTATGATTGTG
Source organism: Megachile rotundata (assembly GCF_050947335.1). NCBI lineage: Eukaryota > Metazoa > Arthropoda > Insecta > Hymenoptera > Megachilidae > Megachile > Megachile rotundata. Next base: position 619,879 of record NW_027473388.1, on the reverse strand, counting down.
ATTGTATGATTGTGATTGTATGATTGTGATTGTATGATTGTGATTGTATGATTGTGATTGTATGATTGTGATTGTATGATTGTATTTGGGAGATTGTATTTGGGATATTGTAATTGTATGATTGCGATTGTATGATTGTGATTGTATGATTGTGATGTATGATTGTAATTGTATGATTATGATTGTATGATTGTGATTGTATGATTGAGATTGTATGATTGTGATTGTATGCTTGCGATTGTATGAATGTGATTGTATGATTGTGATTGTATGATTGTGATTGTATGATTGAGATTGTATGATTGAGATTGTATGATTGAGATTGTATGATTGTGATTGTATGCTTGCGATTGTATGATCGTGATTGTATGATTGTGATTGTATGATTGTGATTGTATGATTGTGATTGTATGATTATGATTGTATGATTGTGATTGTATGATTGTGATTGTATGATTGTGATTGTATGCTTGCGATTGTATGAATGTGATTGTATGATTGTGATTGTATGATTGTGATTGTATGATTGTGATTGTATGATTGTGATTGTATGATTGTGATTGTATGATTGTGATTGTATGATTGTGATTGTATGATTGTGATTGTATGATTGTGATTGTATGATTGTGATTGTATGATTGTGATTGTATGATTGTGAATGTACGATTGTGATTGTATGATTGTGATTGTATGATTGTGATTGTATGATTGCGATTGTATGATTGTGATAGTATGATTGTGATTGTATGATTGTGATGTATGATTGTAATTGTATGATTATGATTGTATGATTGTGATTGTGTGATTGTGATTGTATGATTGTATTTGGGAGATTGTATGTGGGATATTGTAATTGTATGATTGCGATTGTATGATTGTGATTGTATGATTGTGATTGTATGATTGTGATTGTATGATTGTGATTGTATGATTGTATTTGCGAGATTGTATTTGGGATACTGTAAATGTATGATTGCGATTGTATGATTGCGATTGTATGATTGCGATTGTATGATTGTGATTGTATGATTGTGTATGTATGATTGTGATTGTACGATTGTATTTGGGAGATTGTATTTGGGATATTGTAATTGTATGATTGCGATTGTATGATTGTGATTGTATGATTGTGATGTATGATTGTAATTGTATGATTATGATTGTATGATTGTGATTGTATGATTGTGATGGTATGATTGTGATTGTATGATTGCGATCGTATGATTGTGATTGTACGATTATGATTGTATGATTGTGATTGTATGATTGCGATTGTATGATTGTGATTGTATGATTAAGTTTGTATTTTTGTGATTTTATGATTGCGATTGTATGATTGTGATTGTATGATTGTGATTGTATGATTGTGATTGTATGATTGTGATTGTATGATTGCGATTGTATGAATGCGATTGTATGATTGTGATTGCATAATTGTGATTGTATGATTGTGACTGTATGGTTGTGATTGTCTGATTGTGGTTGTATGATTGTGATTGTATGATTGAGATTGTATGATTGTGATTGTATGATTGCGATTGTATGATTGCGATTGTATGATTGCGATTGTATGATTGTGATTGTATGATTGTGATTGTATGATTGTGATTGTATGATTGTGATTGTATGATTGTGATTGTATGATTGTGATTGTATGATTGTGATTGCATGATTTTGAATGTATGATTGTGACTGTATGATTGTGATTGTATGATTGTGATTGTATGATTGTGATTGTATGATTGTGATTGTATGATTGTGATTGTATGATTGTGACTGTATGATTGTGATTGTATGATTGTGATAGTATGATTGTGATTGCATGATTGTGATGTATGATTGTAATTGTATGATTATGATTGTATGATTGTGATTGTGTGATTGTGATTGTATGATTGTATTTGGGAGATTGTATTTGGGATATTGTAATTGTATGATTGCGATTGTATGATTGTGATTGTATGATTGTGATTGTATGATTGTGATTGTATGATTGTGATTGTATGATTGTGATTGTATGATTGTGATTGTATGATTGAGATTGTATGATTGTGATTGTATGCTTGCGATTGTATGAATGTGATTGTATGATTGTGATTGTATGATTGTGATTGTATGATTGTGATTGTATGATTGTGATTGTATGGTTGTGATTGTATGATTGTGATTGTATGATTATGATTGTATGATTATGATTGTATGATTGTGATTGTATGATTGTGATGGTATGATTGTGATTGTATGATTGCGATCGTATGATTGTGATTGTACGATTATGATTGTATGATTGTGATTGTATGATTGCGATTGTATGATTGTGATTGTATGATTAAGTTTGTATTTTTGTGATTTAATGATTGTGATTGTATGATTGTGATTGTATGATTGTGATTGTATGATTGCGATTGTATGAATGCGATTGTATGATTGTGATTGCATAATTGTGATTGTATGATTGTGATTGTATGATTGTGATTGTCTGATTGTGGTTGTATGATTGTGATTGTATGATTGAGATTGTATGATTGCGATTGTATGATTGCGATTGTATGATTGCGATTGTATGATTGTGATTGTATGATTGTGATTGTATGATTGTGATTGTATGATTGTGATTGTATGATTGTGATTGTATGATTGTGATTGTATGATTGTGATTGTATGATTGTGATTGTATGATTGTGAATGTACGATTGTGATTGTATGATTGTGATTGTATGATTGTGATTGTATGATTGCGATTGTATGATTGTGATAGTATGATTGTGATTGTATGATTATGATGTATGATTGTAATTGTATGATTATGATTGTATGATTGTGATTGTGTGATTGTGATTGTATGATTGTATTTGGGAGATTGTATTTGGGATATTGTAATTGTATGATTGCGATTGTATGATTGTGATTGTATGATTGTGATTGTATGATTGTGATTGTATGATTGTATTTGCGAGATTGTATTTGGGATACTGTAATTGTATGATTGCGATTGTATGATTGCGATTGTATGATTGTGATTGTATGATTGTGTATGTATGATTGTGATTGTATGATTGTATTTGGGAGATTGTATTTGGGATATTGTAATTGTATGATTGCGATTGTATGATTGTGATTGTATGATTGTGATGTATGATTGTAATTGTATGATTATGATTGTATGATTGTGATTGTATGATTGTGATGGTATGATTGTGATTGTATGATTGCGATCGTATGATTGTGATTGTACGATTATGATTGTATGATTGTGATTGTATGATTGCGATTGTATGATTGTGATTGTATGATTAAGTTTGTATTTTTGTGATTTTATGATTGTGATTGTATGATTGTGATTGTATGATTGTGATTGTATGATTGCGATTGTATGAATGCGATTGTATGATTGTGATTGCATAATTGTGATTGTATGATTGTGACTGTATGATTGTGATTGTCTGATTGTGGTTGTATGATTGTGATTGTATGATTGAGATTGTATGATTGCGATTGTATGATTGCGATTGTATGATTGCGATTGTATGATTGCGATTGTATGATTGTGATTGTATGATTGTGATTGTATGATTGTGATTGTATGATTGTGATTGTATGATTGTGATTGTATGATTGTGATTGTATGATTGTGAAAGTATGATTGTGATTGTATGATTATGATTGTATGATTGTGGTTGTGCGACTGTGATTGTACGATTGTGATTGTACGATTGTGATTGTATGATTGTGATTGCATGATTATGATTGTATGATTGTGATTGCATGATTGTGATTGTATGATTGTGATTGCATGATTTTGAATGTATGATTGTGACTGTATGATTGTGATTGTATGATTGTGATTGTATGATTGTGATTGTATGATTGTGATTGTATGATTGTGATAGTATGATTGTGATTGTATGATTGTGATTGTATGATTGTGATTGTATGATTGTGATTGTATGATTGTGAATGTACGATTGTGATTGTATGATTGTGATTGTATGATTTTGATAGTACGATTGTGATTGTATGACTGTGATTGTATGACTGTGATTGTATGATTGTGATTGTATGATTGTGATTGTATGATTGTGAAAGTATGATTGTGATTGTATGATTGTGATTGTATGATTGTGATTGTATGATTGTGATTGTATGATTGTGATTGTATGATTGTGATTGTATGATTGAGATTGTATGATTGAGATTGTATGATTGTGATTGTATGCTTGCGATTGTATGATCGTGATTGTATGATTGTGATTGTATGATTGTGATTTTATGATTGTGATTGTATGATTATGATTGTATGATTGCGATTGTATGATTGTGATTGTATGATTGTGTATGTATGATTGTGATTGTATGATTGTATTTGGGAGATTGTATTTGGGATATTGTAATTGTATGATTGCGGTTGTATGATTGTGATTGTATGATTGTGATGTATGATTGTAATTGTATGATTATGATTGTATGATTGTGATTGTATGATTGCGATCGTATGATTGTGATTGTATGATTATGATTGTATGATTGTGATTGTATGATTGCGATTGTATGATTGTGATTGCATAATTGTGATTGTATGATTGTGATTGTATGATTGTGATTGTATGATTGTGATTGTCTGATTGTGGTTGTATGATTGTGATTGTGTGATTGAGATTGTATGATTGTGATTATATGATTGCGATTGTATAATTGCGATTGTATGATTGCGATTGTATGATTGTGATTGTATGATTGTGATTGTATGATTGTGATTGTATGATTGTGATTGTATGATTGTGATGTATGATTGTGATTGTATGATTAAGTTTGTATTTTTGTGATTTTATGATTGTGATTGTATGATTGTGATTGTATGATTGTGATTGTATGATTGCGATTGTATGAATGCGATTGTATGATTGTGATTGCATAATTGTGATTGTATGATTGTGATTGTATGATTGTGATTGTATGATTGTGATTGTCTGATTGTGGTTGTATGATTGTGATTGTGTGATTGAGATTGTATGATTGTGATTATATGATTGCGATTGTATAATTGCGATTGTATGATTGCGATTGTATGATTGTGATTGTATGATTGTGATTGTATGATTGTGATTGTATGATTGTGATTGTATGATTGTGATTGTATGATTGTGATTGTATGATTGTGATTGTATGATTGTGATTGTATGATTGTGAATGTACGATTGTGATTGTATGATTGTGATTGTATGATTGTGATTGTATGATTGCGATTGTATGATTGTGATAGTATGATTGTGATTGTATGATTGTGATGTATGATTGTAATTGTATGATTATGATTGTATGATTGTGATTGTGTGATTGTGATTGTATGATTGTATTTGGGAGATTGTATTTGGGATATTGTAATTGTATGATTGCGATTGTATGATTGTGATTGTATGATTGTGATTGTATGATTGTGATTGTATGATTGTATTTGCGAGATTGTATTTGGGATACTGTAATTGTATGATTGCGATTGTATGATTGCGATTGTATGATTGTGATTGTATGATTGTGTATGTATGATTGTGATTGGTTGATTGTATTTGGGAGATTGTATTTGGGATATTGTAATTGTATGATTGCGATTGTATGATTGTGATTGTATGATTGCGATCGTATGATTGTGATTGTACGATTATGATTGTATGATTGTGATTGTATGATTGCGATTGTATGATTGTGATTGTATGATTAAGTTTGTATTTTTGTGATTTTATGATTGTGATTGTATGATTGTGATTGTATGATTGTGATTGTATGATTGCGATTGTATGAATGCGATTGTATGATTGTGATTGCATAATTGTGATTGTATGATTGTGACTGTATGATTGTGATTGTCTGATTGTGGTTGTATGATTGTGATTGTATGATTGAGATTGTATGATTGTGATTGTATGATTGCGATTGTATGATTGCGATTGTATGATTGCGATTGTATGATTGTGATTGTATGATTGTGATTGTATGATTGTGATTGTATGATTGTGATTGTATGATTGTGATTGTATGATTGTGATTGTATGATTGTGATTGTATGATTGTGAAAGTATGATTGTGATTGTATGATTATGATTGTATGATTGTGGTTGTGCGACTGTGATTGTACGATTGTGATTGTACGATTGTGATTGTATGATTGTGATTGCATGATTATGATTGTATGATTGTGATTGCATGATTGTGATTGTATGATTGTGATTGCATGATTTTGAATGTATGATTGTGACTGTATGATTGTGATTGTATGATTGTGATTGTATGATTGTGATTGTATGATTGTGATTGTATGATTGTGATAGTATGATTGTGATTGTATGATTGTGATTGTATGATTGTGATTGTATGATTGTGATTGTATGATTGTGAATGTACGATTGTGATTGTATGATTGTGATTGTATGATTTTGATAGTACGATTGTGATTGTATGACTGTGATTGTATGACTGTGATTGTATGATTGTGATTGTATGATTGTGATTGTATGATTGTGAAAGTATGATTGTGATTGTATGATTGTGATTGTATGATTGTGATTGTATGATTGTGATTGTATGATTGTGATTGTATGATTGTGATTGTATGATTGAGATTGTATGATTGAGATTGTATGATTGTGATTGTATGCTTGCGATTGTATGATCGTGATTGTATGATTGTGATTGTATGATTGTGATTTTATGATTGTGATTGTATGATTATGATTGTATGATTGCGATTGTATGATTGTGATTGTATGATTGTGTATGTATGATTGTGATTGTATGATTGTATTTGGGAGATTGTATTTGGGATATTGTAATTGTATGATTGCGGTTGTATGATTGTGATTGTATGATTGTGATTGCATAATTGTGATTGTATGATTGTGATTGTATGATTGTGATTGTATGATTGTGATTGTCTGATTGTGGTTGTATGATTGTGATTGTGTGATTGAGATTGTATGATTGTGATTATATGATTGCGATTGTATAATTGCGATTGTATGATTGCGATTGTATGATTGTGATTGTATGATTGTGATTGTATGATTGTGATTGTATGATTATGATTGTATGATTGCGATTGTATGATTGTATTTGGGTGATTGTATTTGGGAGATTGTATTTGGGAGATTGTAATTGTATGATTGCGATTGTATGATTGTGATTGTATGATTGCGATTGTATGAATGCGATTGTATGATTGTGATTGTATGATTGTGATTGTATGATTGTGATTGTATGATTGTGATTGTATGATTGTGATTGTATGATTGTGATTGTATAATTGTATTTGGGAGATTGTATTTGGGATATTGTAATTGTATGATTGCGATTGTATGATTGTGATTGTATGATTGTGATGTATGATTGTAATTGTATGATTATGATTGTATGATTGTGATTGTATGATTGAGATTGTATGATTGTGATTGTATGCTTGCGATTGTATGAATGTGATTGTATGATTGTGATTGTATGATTGCGATTGTATGATTGTGATTGTATGATTGTGATTGTATGATTGTGATTGTATGATTGTGATTGTATGATTATGATTGTATGATTATGATTGTATGATTGTGATTGTATGATTGTGATGGTATGATTGTGATTGTATGATTGCGATCGTATGATTGTGATTGTACGATTATGATTTTATGATTGTGATTGTATGATTGCGATTGTATGATTGTGATTGTATGATTAAGTTTTTATTTTTGCGATTTAATGATTGTGATTGTATGATTGTGATTGTATGATTGTGATTGTATGATTGCGATTGTATGAATGCGATTGTATGATTGTGATTGCATAATTGTGATTGTATGATTGTGATTGTATGATTGTGATTGTCTGATTGTGGTTGTATGATTGTGATTGTATGATTGAGATTGTATGATTGTGATTGTATGATTGCGATTGTATGATTGCGATTGTATGATTGCGATTGTATGATTGCGATTGTATGATTGTGATTGTATGATTGTGATTGTATGATTGTGATTGTATGATTGTGATTGTATGATTGTGATTGTATGATTGTGATTGTATGATTGTGATTGTATGATTGTGATTGTATGATTGTGATTGTATGATTGTGAATGTACGATTGTGATTGTATGATTGTGATTGTATGATTGTGATTGTATGATTGCGATTGTATGATTGTGATAGTATGATTGTGATTGTATGATTGTGATGTATGATTGTAATTGTATGATTATGATTGTATGATTGTGATTGTGTGATTGTGATTGTATGATTGTATTTGGGAGATTGTATTTGGGATATTGTAATTGTATGATTGCGATTGTATGATTGTGATTGTATGATTGTGATTGTATGATTGTGATTGTATGATTGTATTTGCGAGATTGTATTTGGGATACTGTAATTGTATGATTGCGATTGTATGATTGCGATTGTATGATTGTGATTGTATGATTGTGTATGTATGATTGTGATTGGTTGATTGTATTTGGGAGATTGTATTTGGGATATTGTAATTGTATGATTGCGATTGTATGATTGTGATTGTATGATTGTGATGTATGATTGTAATTGTATGATTATGATTGTATGATTGTGATTGTATGATTGTGATGGTATGATTGTGATTGTATGATTGCGATCGTATGATTGTGATTGTACGATTATGATTGTATGATTGTGATTGTATGATTGCGATTGTATGATTGTGATTGTATGATTAAGTTTGTATTTTTGTGATTTTATGATTGTGATTGTATGATTGTGATTGTATGATTGCGATTGTATGAATGCGATTGTATGATTGTGATTGCATAATTGTGATTGTATGATTGTGACTGTATGATTGTGATTGTCTGATTGTGGTTGTATGATTGTGATTGTATGATTGTGATTGTATGATTATGATTGTATGATTGTGGTTGTGCGATTGTGATTGTACGATTGTGATTGTACGATTGTGATTGTATGATTGTGATTGCATGATTATGATTGTATGATTGTGATTGCATGATTGTGATTGTATGATTGTGATTGCATGATTTTGAATGTATGATTGTGATTGTATGATTGAGATTGTATGATTGTGATTGTATGATTGTATTTGGGAGATTGTATTTGGGATATTGTAATTGTATGATTGCGATTGTATGATTGTGATTGTATGATTGTGATTGTATGATTGTGATTGTATGATTGTATTTGCGAGATTGTATTTGGGATACTGTAATTGTATGATTGCGATTGTATGATTGCGATTGTATGATTGTGATTGTATGATTGTGATGTATGATTGTAATTGTATGATTATGATTGTATGATTGTGATTGTATGATTGAGATTGTATGATTGTGATTGTATGCTTGCGATTGTATGAATGTGATTGTATGATTGTGATTGTATGATTGCGATTGTATGATTGTGATTGTATGATTGTGATTGTATGATTGTGATTGTATGATTGTGATTGTATGATTATGATTGTATGATTATGATTGTATGATTGTGATTGTATGATTGTGATGGTATGATTGTGATTGTATGATTGCGATCGTATGATTGTGATTGTACGATTATGATTGTATGATTGTGATTGTATGATTGCGATTGTATGATTGTGATTGTATGATTAAGTTTTTATTTTTGTGATTTAATGATTGTGATTGTATGATTGTGATTGTATGATTGTGATTGTATGATTGCGATTGTATGAATGCGATTGTATGATTGTGATTGCATAATTGTGATTGTATGATTGTGATTGTATGATTGTGATTGTCTGATTGTGGTTGTATGATTGTGATTGTATGATTGAGATTGTATGATTGTGATTGTATGATTGCGATTGTATGATTGCGATTGTATGATTGCGATTGTATGATTGCGATTGTATGATTGTGATTGTATGATTGTGATTGTATGATTGTGATTGTATGATTGTGATTGTATGATTGTGATTGTATGATTGTGATTGTATGATTGTGATTGTATGATTGTGATTGTATGATTGTGATTGTATGATTGTGAATGTACGATTGTGATTGTATGATTGTGATTGTATGATTGTGATTGTATGATTGCGATTGTATGATTGTGATAGTATGATTGTGATTGTATGATTGTGATGTATGATTGTAACTGTATGATTATGATTGTATGATTGTGATTGTGTGATTGTGATTGTATGATTGTATTTGGGAGATTGTATTTGGGATATTGTAATTGTATGATTGCGATTGTATGATTGTGATTGTATGATTGTGATTGTATGATTGTGATTGTATGATTGTATTTGCGAGATTGTATTTGGGATACTGTAATTGTATGATTGCGATTGTATGATTGCGATTGTATGATTGTGATTGTATGATTGTGTATGTATGATTGTGATTGGTTGATTGTATTTGGGAGATTGTATTTGGGATATTGTAATTGTATGATTGCGATTGTATGATTGTGATTGTATGATTGTGATGTATGATTGTAATTGTATGATTATGATTGTATGATTGTGATTGTATGATTGTGATGGTATGATTGTGATTGTATGATTGCGATCGTATGATTGTGATTGTACGATTATGATTGTATGATTGTGATTGTATGATTGCGATTGTATGATTGTGATTGTATGATTAAGTTTGTATTTTTGTGATTTTATGATTGTGATTGTATGATTGTGATTGTATGATTGCGATTGTATGAATGCGATTGTATGATTGTGATTGCATAATTGTGATTGTATGATTGTGACTGTATGATTGTGATTGTCTGATTGTGGTTGTATGATTGTGATTGTATGATTGTGATTGTATGATTATGATTGTATGATTGTGGTTGTGCGATTGTGATTGTACGATTGTGATTGTACGATTGTGATTGTATGATTGTGATTGCATGATTATGATTGTATGATTGTGATTGCATGATTGTGATTGTATGATTGTGATTGCATGATTTTGAATGTATGATTGTGATTGTATGATTGAGATTGTATGATTGTGATTGTATGATTGCGATTGTATGATTGCGATTGTATGATTGCGATTGTATGATTGTGATTGTATGATTGTGATTGTATGATTGTGATTGTATGATTGTGATTGTATGATTGTGATTGTATGATTGTGATTGTATGATTGTGATTGTATGATTGTGATTGTATGATTGTGATTGTATGATTGTGATTGTATGATTGTGATTGTATGATTGTGATTGTATGATTGTGAATGTACGATTGTGATTGTATGATTGTGATTGTATGATTGTGATTGTATGATTGCGATTGTATGATTGTGATAGTATGATTGTGATTGTATGATTGTGATGTATGATTGTAATTGTATGATTATGATTGTATGATTGTGATTGTGTGATTGTGATTGTATGATTGTATTTGGGAGATTGTATTTGGGATATTGTAATTGTATGATTGCGATTGTATGATTGTGATTGTATGATTGTGATTGTATGATTGTGATTGTATGATTGTATTTGCGAGATTGTATTTGGGATACTGTAATTGTATGATTGCGATTGTATGATTGCGATTGTATGATTGTGATTGTATGATTGTGTATGTATGATTGTGATTGTATGATTGTATTTGGGAGATTGTATTTGGGATATTGTAATTGTATGATTGCGATTGTATGATTGTGATTGTATGATTGTGATTGTATGATTGTGATTGTATGATTGTATTTGCGAGATTGTATTTGGGATACTGTAATTGTATGATTGTGATTGTATGATTGTGATGGTATGATTGTGATTGTATGATTGCGATCGTATGATTGTGATTGTACGATTATGATTGTATGATTGTGATTGTATGATTGCGATTGTATGATTGTGATTGTATGATTAAGTTTGTATTTTTGTGATTTTATGATTGTGATTGTATGATTGTGATTGTATGATTGTGATTGTATGATTGCGATTGTATGAATGCGATTGTATGATTGTGATTGCATAATTGTGATTGTATGATTGTGACTGTATGATTGTGATTGTCTGATTGTGGTTGTATGATTGTGATTGTATGATTGTGATTGTATGATTATGATTGTATGATTGTGGTTGTGCGATTGTGATTGTACGATTGTGATTGTACGATTGTGATTGTACGATTGTGATTGTATGATTGTGATTGCATGATTATGATTGTATGATTGTGATTGCATGATTGTGATTGTATGATTGTGATTGCATGATTTTGAATGTATGATTGTGATTGTATGATTGTGATTGTATGATTGTGATTGTATGATTGTGATTGTATGATTGTGATTGTATGATTGTGATAGTATGATTGTGATTGTATGATTGTGATTGTATGATTGTGATTGTATGATTGTGATTGTATGATTGTGAATGTACGATTGTGATTGTATGATTGTGATTGTATGATTTTGATAGTACGATTGTGATTGTATGACTGTGATTGTATGACTGTGATTGTATGATTGTGATTGTATGATTGTGATTGTACGATTGTCATTGAATGATTGTGATTGTACGATTCTGATTGTATGATTGTGATTGCATGATTGTGATTGTATGATTGTGATTGTATGATTAAGTTTGCATTTTTGTGATTTTATGATTGTGATTGTATGATTGTGATTGTATGATTGTGATTGTATGATTGCGATTGTATGAATGCGATTGTATGATTGTGATTGCATAATTGTGATTGTATGATTGTGATTGTATGATTGTGATTGTCTGATTGTGGTTGTATGATTGTGATTGTATGATTGTGAAAGTATGATTGCGATTGTATGATTATGATTGTATGATTGTGGTTGTGCGATTGTGATTGTACGATTGTGATTGTACGATTGTGATTGTATGATTGTGATTGTACGATTGTGATTGTACGATTGTGATTGTATGATTGTGATTGCATGATTATGATTGTATGATTGTGATTGCATGATTGTGATTGTATGATTGTGATTGCATGATTTTGAATGTATGATTGTGATTGTATGATTGTGACTGTATGATTGTGATTGTATGATTGTGGTTGTATGATTGTGATTGTATGATTGTGATTGTATGATTGTGATAGTATGATTGTGATTGTATGATTGTGATTGTATGATTGTGATTGTATGATTATGATTGTATGATTGTGATTGTATGATTGTATTTGGGTGATTGTATTTGGGAGATTGTATTTGGGAGATTGTAATTGTATGATTGCGATTGTATGATTGTGATTGTATGATTGCGATTGTATGATTGCGATTGTATGATTGCGATTGTATGATTGCGATTGTATGATTGTGATTGTATGATTGTGATTGTATGATTGTGATTGTATGATTGTGATTGTATGATTGTGGTTGTGCGATTGTGATTGTACGATTGTGATTGTACGATTGTGATAGTATGATTGTGATTGTATGATTGTGATTGTATGATTGTGTTTGTATGATTGTGATTGTTTGATTGTATTTGGGAGATTGTATTTGGGAGATTGTATTTGGGAGATTGTAATTGTATGATTGCGATTGTATGATTGTGATTGTATGATTGAGATTGTATGATTGTGATTGTATGCTTGCGATTGTATGATTGTGATTGTATGATTGTGATTGTATGATTGTGATTGTATGATTGTGATTGTATGATTACGATTGTATGATTGTGATTGCATGATTGTGATTGTATGATTGTGATTGTATGATTGTGATAGTATGATTGTGATTGTATGATTGTGATTGTATGTCTGCGATTTTATGATTGTGATTGTATGATTGTTAAAGTATGATTGTGATGGTATGATTGTTAAAGTATGATTGTGATGGTATGATTGTGATTGTATGATTGTGATTGTATGATTGTGATTGTAAGATTGTGATTGTATGAGTGTGATTGTCTGATTGTGGTTGTGCGATTGTGATTGTACGATTGTGATTGTACGATTGTTATTGAATGATTGTGATTGCACGATTCTGATTGTATGATTGTGATTGCATGATTGTGATTGTATGATTGTGATTGCATGATTTTGAATGTATGATTGCGATTGTATGATTGTGATTGTATGATTGTGATTGTATGATTGTGATTGTATGATTGTGATTATATGATTGTGATTGTATGATTGTGTTTGTATGCTTGCGATTGTATGATTGTGATGGTATGATTGTGATTGTATGATTGCGATCGTATGATTGTGATTGTACGATTATGATTGTATGATTGTGATTGTATGATTGCGATCGTATGATTGTGATTGTACGATTATGATTGTATGATTGTGATTGTATGATTGTGATTGTATGCTAGCGATTGTATGATTGTGAATGTATGATTGTAATTCTTTGATTGTGATTGTATGATTGTGATTGTATGATTGTGATTGTATGATTTTGATTTTATGATTGTGATTGTATGATTGTGATTGTATGATTGTGATAGTATGATTGTGATTATATGATTGTTATTGTATGACTGTGATTGTATGATTGTGATTGTATGATTGTGATAGTATGATTGTGAAAGTATGATTGTGTTTGTATGATTGTGATTGTTTGATTGTATTTGGGAGATTGTATTTGGGAGATTGTAATTGTATGATTGCGATTGTATGATTGTGATTGTATGATTGTGATGTATGATTGTAATTGTATGATTATGATTGTATGATTGTGATTGTATGATTGCGATCGTATGATTGTGATTGTACGATTGTGATTGTATGATTGTGATTGTATGATTGCGATTGTATGATTGTGATTGTATGATTAAGTTTTTATTTTTGTGATTTAATGATTGTGATTGTATGATTGTGATTGTATGATTGTGATTGTATGATTGCGATTGTATGAATGCGATTGTATGATTGTGATTGCATAATTGTGATTGTATGATTGTGACTGTATGATTGTGATTGTCTGATTGTGGTTGTATGATTGTGATTGTATGATTGTGATTGTATGATTATGATTGTATGATTGTGGTTGTGCGATTGTGATTGTACGATTGTGATTGTACGATTGTGATTGTATGATTGTGATTGCATGATTATGATTGTATGATTGTGATTGCATGATTGTGATTGTATGATTGTGATTGCATGATTTTGAATGTATGATTGTGATTGTATGATTGTGATTGTATGATTGTGATTGTATGATTGTGATTGTATGATTGTGATTGTATGATTGTGATAGTATGATTGTGATTGTATGATTGTGATTGTATGATTGTGATTGTATGATTGTGATTGTATGATTGTGAATGTACGATTGTGATTGTATGATTGTGATTGTATGATTTTGATAGTACGATTGTGATTGTATGACTGTGATTGTATGACTGTGATTGTATGATTGTGATTGTATGATTGTGATTGTACGATTGTCATTGAATGATTGTGATTGTACGATTCTGATTGTATGATTGTGATTGCATGATTGTGATTGTATGATTGTGATTGTATGATTAAGTTTGCATTTTTGTGATTTTATGATTGTGATTGTATGATTGTGATTGTATGATTGTGATTGTATGATTGCGATTGTATGAATGCGATTGTATGATTGTGATTGCATAATTGTGATTGTATGATTGTGATTGTATGATTGTGATTGTCTGATTGTGGTTGTATGATTGTGATTGTATGATTGTAATTGTATGATTATGATTGTATGATTGTGATTGTGTGATTGTGATTGTATGATTGTATTTGGGAGATTGTATTTGGGATATTGTAATTGTATGATTGCGATTGTATGATTGTGATTGTATGATTGTGATTGTACGATTATGATTGTATGATTGTGATTGTATGATTGCGATTGTATGATTGTGATTGTATGATTAAGTTTGAATTTTTGTGATTTTATGATTGCGATTGTATGATTGTGATTGTATGATTGCGATTGTATGATTGTGATAGTATGATTGTGATTGTATGATTATGATGTATGATTGTAATTGTATGATTATGATTGTATGATTGTGATTGCGTGATTGTGATTGTATGATTGTATTTGGGAGATTGTATTTGGGATATTGTAATTGTATGATTGCGATTGTATGATTGTGATTGTATGATTGTGATTGTATGATTGTGATTGTATGATTGTGATTGTATGATTATATTTGCGAGATTGTATTTGGGATACTGTAATTGTATGATTGCGATTGTATGATTGCGATTGTATGATTGTGATTGTATGATTGTGTATGTATGATTGTGATTGTATGATTGTATTTGGGAGATTGTATTTGGGATATTGTAATTGTATGATTGCGATTGTATGATTGTGATTGTATGATTGTGATTGTGTGATTGTGATTGTATGATTGTATTTGGGAGATTGTATTTGGGATATTGTAATTGTATGATTGCGATTGTATGATTGTGATTGTATGATTGTGATTGTATGATTGTGATTGTATGATTGTATTTGCGAGATTGTATTTGGGATACTGTAATTGTATGATTGCGATTGTATGATTGCGATTGTATGATTGTGATTGTATGATTGTGTATGTATGATTGTGATTGTATGATTGTATTTGGGAGATTGTATTTGGGATATTGTAATTGTATGATTGCGATTGTATGATTGTGATTGTATGATTGTGATTGTATGATTGTGATTGTATGATTGTATTTGCGAGATTGTATTTGGGATACTGTAATTGTATGATTGTGATTGTATGATTGTGATGGTATGATTGTGATTGTATGATTGCGATCGTATGATTGTGATTGTACGATTATGATTGTATGATTGTGATTGTATGATTGCGATTGTATGATTGTGATTGTATGATTAAGTTTGTATTTTTGTGATTTTATGATTGTGATTGTATGATTGTGATTGTATGATTGTGATTGTATGATTGCGATTGTATGAATGCGATTGTATGATTGTGATTGCATAATTGTGATTGTATGATTGTGACTGTATGATTGTGATTGTCTGATTGTGGTTGTATGATTGTGATTGTATGATTGTGATTGTATGATTATGATTGTATGATTGTGGTTGTGCGATTGTGATTGTACGATTGTGATTGTACGATTGTGATTGTACGATTGTGATTGTATGATTGTGATTGCATGATTATGATTGTATGATTGTGATTGCATGATTGTGATTGTATGATTGTGATTGCATGATTTTGAATGTATGATTGTGATTGTATGATTGTGATTGTATGATTGTGATTGTATGATTGTGATTGTATGATTGTGATTGTATGATTGTGATAGTATGATTGTGATTGTATGATTGTGATTGTATGATTGTGATTGTATGATTGTGATTGTATGATTGTGAATGTACGATTGTGATTGTATGATTGTGATTGTATGATTTTGATAGTACGATTGTGATTGTATGACTGTGATTGTATGACTGTGATTGTATGATTGTGATTGTATGATTGTGATTGTACGATTGTCATTGAATGATTGTGATTGTACGATTCTGATTGTATGATTGTGATTGCATGATTGTGATTGTATGATTGTGATTGTATGATTAAGTTTGCATTTTTGTGATTTTATGATTGTGATTGTATGATTGTGATTGTATGATTGTGATTGTATGATTGCGATTGTATGAATGCGATTGTATGATTGTGATTGCATAATTGTGATTGTATGATTGTGATTGTATGATTGTGATTGTCTGATTGTGGTTGTATGATTGTGATTGTATGATTGTGAAAGTATGATTGCGATTGTATGATTATGATTGTATGATTGTGGTTGTGCGATTGTGATTGTACGATTGTGATTGTACGATTGTGATTGTATGATTGTGATTGTACGATTGTGATTGTACGATTGTGATTGTATGATTGTGATTGCATGATTATGATTGTATGATTGTGA
This sequence comes from Megachile rotundata, assembly GCF_050947335.1. Lineage (NCBI taxonomy): Eukaryota > Metazoa > Arthropoda > Insecta > Hymenoptera > Megachilidae > Megachile > Megachile rotundata. The sequence continues at coordinate 602,004 of NW_027473388.1, read as the reverse complement.
TTGCATGATTGTGATTGTATGATTGTGATTGCATGATTTTGAATGTATGATTGTGATTGTATGATTGTGACTGTATGATTGTGATTGTATGATTGTGGTTGTATGATTGTGATTGTATGATTGTGATTGTATGATTGTGATAGTATGATTGTGATTGTATGATTGTGATTGTATGATTGTGATTGTATGATTATGATTGTATGATTGTGATTGTATGATTGTATTTGGGTGATTGTATTTGGGAGATTGTATTTGGGAGATTGTAATTGTATGATTGCGATTGTATGATTGTGATTGTATGATTGCGATTGTATGATTGCGATTGTATGATTGCGATTGTATGATTGCGATTGTATGATTGTGATTGTATGATTGTGATTGTATGATTGTGATTGTATGATTGTGATTGTATGATTGTGGTTGTGCGATTGTGATTGTACGATTGTGATTGTACGATTGTGATAGTATGATTGTGATTGTATGATTGTGATTGTATGATTGTGTTTGTATGATTGTGATTGTTTGATTGTATTTGGGAGATTGTATTTGGGAGATTGTATTTGGGAGATTGTAATTGTATGATTGCGATTGTATGATTGTGATTGTATGATTGAGATTGTATGATTGTGATTGTATGCTTGCGATTGTATGATTGTGATTGTATGATTGTGATTGTATGATTGTGATTGTATGATTGTGATTGTATGATTACGATTGTATGATTGTGATTGCATGATTGTGATTGTATGATTGTGATTGTATGATTGTGATAGTATGATTGTGATTGTATGATTGTGATTGTATGTCTGCGATTTTATGATTGTGATTGTATGATTGTTAAAGTATGATTGTGATGGTATGATTGTTAAAGTATGATTGTGATGGTATGATTGTGATTGTATGATTGTGATTGTATGATTGTGATTGTAAGATTGTGATTGTATGAGTGTGATTGTCTGATTGTGGTTGTGCGATTGTGATTGTACGATTGTGATTGTACGATTGTTATTGAATGATTGTGATTGCACGATTCTGATTGTATGATTGTGATTGCATGATTGTGATTGTATGATTGTGATTGCATGATTTTGAATGTATGATTGTGATTGTATGATTGCGATTGTATGATTGTGATAGTATGATTGTGATTGTATGATTATGATGTATGATTGTAATTGTATGATTATGATTGTATGATTGTGATTGCGTGATTGTGATTGTATGATTGTATTTGGGAGATTGTATTTGGGATATTGTAATTGTATGATTGCGATTGTATGATTGTGATTGTATGATTGTGATTGTATGATTGTGATTGTATGATTGTGATTGTATGATTATATTTGCGAGATTGTATTTGGGATACTGTAATTGTATGATTGCGATTGTATGATTGCGATTGTATGATTGTGATTGTATGATTGTGTATGTATGATTGTGATTGTATGATTGTATTTGGGAGATTGTATTTGGGATATTGTAATTGTATGATTGCGATTGTATGATTGTGATTGTATGATTGTGATTGTGTGATTGTGATTGTATGATTGTATTTGGGAGATTGTATTTGGGATATTGTAATTGTATGATTGCGATTGTATGATTGTGATTGTATGATTGTGATTGTATGATTGTGATTGTATGATTGTATTTGCGAGATTGTATTTGGGATACTGTAATTGTATGATTGCGATTGTATGATTGCGATTGTATGATTGTGATTGTATGATTGTGTATGTATGATTGTGATTGTATGATTGTATTTGGGAGATTGTATTTGGGATATTGTAATTGTATGATTGCGATTGTATGATTGTGATTGTATGATTGTGATTGTATGATTGTGATTGTATGATTGTATTTGCGAGATTGTATTTGGGATACTGTAATTGTATGATTGTGATTGTATGATTGTGATGGTATGATTGTGATTGTATGATTGCGATCGTATGATTGTGATTGTACGATTATGATTGTATGATTGTGATTGTATGATTGCGATTGTATGATTGTGATTGTATGATTAAGTTTGTATTTTTGTGATTTTATGATTGTGATTGTATGATTGTGATTGTATGATTGTGATTGTATGATTGCGATTGTATGAATGCGATTGTATGATTGTGATTGCATAATTGTGATTGTATGATTGTGACTGTATGATTGTGATTGTCTGATTGTGGTTGTATGATTGTGATTGTATGATTGTGATTGTATGATTATGATTGTATGATTGTGGTTGTGCGATTGTGATTGTACGATTGTGATTGTACGATTGTGATTGTACGATTGTGATTGTATGATTGTGATTGCATGATTATGATTGTATGATTGTGATTGCATGATTGTGATTGTATGATTATGATTGTATGATTGTGATTGCATGATTGTGATTGTATGATTGTGATTGCATGATTTTGAATGTATGATTGTGATTGTATGATTGTGACTGTATGATTGTGATTGTATGATTGTGGTTGTATGATTGTGATTGTATGATTGTGATTGTATGATTGTGATAGTATGATTGTGATTGTATGATTGTGATTGTATGATTGTGATTGTATGATTATGATTGTATGATTGTGATTGTATGATTGTATTTGGGTGATTGTATTTGGGAGATTGTATTTGGGAGATTGTAATTGTATGATTGCGATTGTATGATTGTGATTGTATGATTGCGATTGTATGATTGCGATTGTATGATTGCGATTGTATGATTGCGATTGTATGATTGTGATTGTATGATTGTGATTGTATGATTGTGATTGTATGATTGTGATTGTATGATTGTGGTTGTGCGATTGTGATTGTACGATTGTGATTGTACGATTGTGATAGTATGATTGTGATTGTATGATTGTGATTGTATGATTGTGTTTGTATGATTGTGATTGTTTGATTGTATTTGGGAGATTGTATTTGGGAGATTGTATTTGGGAGATTGTAATTGTATGATTGCGATTGTATGATTGTGATTGTATGATTGAGATTGTATGATTGTGATTGTATGCTTGCGATTGTATGATTGTGATTGTATGATTGTGATTGTATGATTGTGATTGTATGATTGTGATTGTATGATTACGATTGTATGATTGTGATTGCATGATTGTGATTGTATGATTGTGATTGTATGATTGTGATAGTATGATTGTGATTGTATGATTGTGATTGTATGTCTGCGATTTTATGATTGTGATTGTATGATTGTTAAAGTATGATTGTGATGGTATGATTGTTAAAGTATGATTGTGATGGTATGATTGTGATTGTATGATTGTGATTGTATGATTGTGATTGTAAGATTGTGATTGTATGAGTGTGATTGTCTGATTGTGGTTGTGCGATTGTGATTGTACGATTGTGATTGTACGATTGTTATTGAATGATTGTGATTGCACGATTCTGATTGTATGATTGTGATTGCATGATTGTGATTGTATGATTGTGATTGCATGATTTTGAATGTATGATTGCGATTGTATGATTGTGATTGTATGATTGTGATTGTATGATTGTGATTGTATGATTGTGATTATATGATTGTGATTGTATGATTGTGTTTGTATGCTTGCGATTGTATGATTGTGATGGTATGATTGTGATTGTATGATTGCGATCGTATGATTGTGATTGTACGATTATGATTGTATGATTGTGATTGTATGATTGCGATCGTATGATTGTGATTGTACGATTATGATTGTATGATTGTGATTGTATGATTGTGATTGTATGCTAGCGATTGTATGATTGTGAATGTATGATTGTAATTCTTTGATTGTGATTGTATGATTGTGATTGTATGATTGTGATTGTATGATTTTGATTTTATGATTGTGATTGTATGATTGTGATTGTATGATTGTGATAGTATGATTGTGATTATATGATTGTTATTGTATGACTGTGATTGTATGATTGTGATTGTATGATTGTGATAGTATGATTGTGAAAGTATGATTGTGTTTGTATGATTGTGATTGTTTGATTGTATTTGGGAGATTGTATTTGGGAGATTGTAATTGTATGATTGCGATTGTATGATTGTGATTGTATGATTGTGATGTATGATTGTAATTGTATGATTATGATTGTATGATTGTGATTGTATGATTGCGATCGTATGATTGTGATTGTACGATTATGATTGTATGATTGTGATTGTATGATTGCGATTGTATGATTGTGATTGTATGATTAAGTTTTTATTTTTGTGATTTAATGATTGTGATTGTATGATTGTGATTGTATGATTGTGATTGTATGATTGCGATTGTATGAATGCGATTGTATGATTGTGATTGCATAATTGTGATTGTATGATTGTGATTGTTGATTGTGATTGTCTGATTGTGGTTGTATGATTGTGATTGTATGATTGAGATTGTATGATTGTGATTGTATGATTGCGATTGTATGATTGCGATTGTATGATTGCGATTGTATGATTGTGATTGTATGATTGTGATTGTATGATTGTGATTGTATGATTGTGATTGTATGATTGTGATTGTATGATTGTGATTGTATGATTGTGATTGTATGATTGTGATTGTATGATTGTGATTGTATGATTGTGAATGTACGATTGTGATTGTATGATTGTGATTGTATGATTGTGATTGTATGATTGCGATTGTATGATTGTGATAGTATGATTGTGATTGTATGATTGTGATGTATGATTGTAATTGTATGATTATGATTGTATGATTGTGATTGTGTGATTGTGATTGTATGATTGTATTTGGGAGATTGTATTTGGGATATTGTAATTGTATGATTGCGATTGTATGATTGTGATTGTATGATTGTGATTGTATGATTGTGATTGTATGATTGTATTTGCGAGATTGTATTTGGGATACTGTAATTGTATGATTGCGATTGTATGATTGCGATTGTATGATTGTGATTGTATGATTGTGTATGTATGATTGTGATTGTATGATTGTATTTGGGAGATTGTATTTGGGATATTGTAATTGTATGATTGCGATTGTATGATTGTGATTGTATGATTGTGATGTATGATTGTAATTGTATGATTATGATTGTATGATTGTGATTGTATGATTGTGATGGTATGATTGTGATGGTATGATTGCGATCGTATGATTGTGATTGTACGATTATGATTGTATGATTGTGATTGTATGATTGCGATTGTATGATTGTGATTGTATGATTAAGTTTGTATTTTTGTGATTTTATGATTGTGATTGTATGATTGTGATTGTATGATTGTGATTGTATGATTGCGATTGTATGAATGCGATTGTATGATTGTGATTGCATAATTGTGATTGTATGATTGTGACTGTATGATTGTGATTGTCTGATTGTGGTTGTATGATTGTGATTGTATGATTGTGATTGTATGATTATGATTGTATGATTGTGGTTGTGCGATTGTGATTGTACGATTGTGATTGTACGATTGTGATTGTATGATTGTGATTGCATGATTATGATTGTATGATTGTGATTGCATGATTGTGATTGTATGATTGTGATTGCATGATTTTGAATGTATGATTGTGATTGTATGATTGTGATTGTATGATTGTGATTGTATGATTGTGATTGTATGATTGTGATTGTATGATTGTGATAGTATGATTGTGATTGTATGATTGTGATTGTATGATTGTGATTGTATGATTGTGATTGTATGATTGTGAATGTACGATTGTGATTGTATGATTGTGATTGTATGATTTTGATAGTACGATTGTGATTGTATGACTGTGATTGTATGACTGTGATTGTATGATTGTGATTGTATGATTGTGATTGTACGATTGTCATTGAATGATTGTGATTGTACGATTCTGATTGTATGATTGTGATTGCATGATTGTGATTGTATGATTGTGATTGTATGATTAAGTTTGCATTTTTGTGATTTTATGATTGTGATTGTATGATTGTGATTGTATGATTGTGATTGTATGATTGCGATTGTATGAATGCGATTGTATGATTGTGATTGCATAATTGTGATTGTATGATTGTGATTGTATGATTGTGATTGTCTGATTGTGGTTGTATGATTGTGATTGTATGATTGTAATTGTATGATTATGATTGTATGATTGTGATTGTGTGATTGTGATTGTATGATTGTATTTGGGAGATTGTATTTGGGATATTGTAATTGTATGATTGCGATTGTATGATTGTGATTGTATGATTGTGATTGTACGATTATGATTGTATGATTGTGATTGTATGATTGCGATTGTATGATTGTGATTGTATGATTAAGTTTGAATTTTTGTGATTTTATGATTGCGATTGTATGATTGTGATTGTATGATTGCGATTGTATGATTGTGATAGTATGATTGTGATTGTATGATTATGATGTATGATTGTAATTGTATGATTATGATTGTATGATTGTGATTGCGTGATTGTGATTGTATGATTGTATTTGGGAGATTGTATTTGGGATATTGTAATTGTATGATTGCGATTGTATGATTGTGATTGTATGATTGTGATTGTATGATTGTGATTGTATGATTGTGATTGTATGATTATATTTGCGAGATTGTATTTGGGATACTGTAATTGTATGATTGCGATTGTATGATTGCGATTGTATGATTGTGATTGTATGATTGTGTATGTATGATTGTGATTGTATGATTGTATTTGGGAGATTGTATTTGGGATATTGTAATTGTATGATTGCGATTGTATGATTGTGATTGTATGATTGTGATGTATGATTGTAATTGTATGATTATGATTGTATGATTGTGATTGTATGATTGTGATTGTATGATTGTGATGGTATGATTGTGATTGTATGATTGCGATCGTATGATTGTGATTGTACGATTATGATTGTATGATTGTGATTGTATGATTGTGATTGTATGCTAGCGATTGTATGATTGTGAATGTATGATTGTAATTCTTTGATTGTGATTGTATGATTGTGATTGTATGATTGTGATTGTATGATTTTGATTTTATGATTGTGATTGTATGATTGTGATTGTATGATTGTGATAGTATGATTGTGATTATATGATTGTTATTGTATGACTGTGATTGTATGATTGTGATTGTATGATTGTGATAGTATGATTGTGAAAGTATGATTGTGTTTGTATGATTGTGATTGTTTGATTGTATTTGGGAGATTGTATTTGGGAGATTGTAATTGTATGATTGCGATTGTATGATTGTGATTGTATGATTGTGATGTATGATTGTAATTGTATGATTATGATTGTATGATTGTGATTGTATGATTGCGATCGTATGATTGTGATTGTACGATTATGATTGTATGATTGTGATTGTATGATTGCGATTGTATGATTGTGATTGTATGATTAAGTTTTTATTTTTGTGATTTAATGATTGTGATTGTATGATTGTGATTGTATGATTGTGATTGTATGATTGTGATTGTATGATTGCGATTGTATGAATGCGATTGTATGATTGTGATTGCATAATTGTGATTGTATGATTGTGATTGTTGATTGTGATTGTCTGATTGTGGTTGTATGATTGTGATTGTATGATTGAGATTGTATGATTGTGATTGTATGATTGCGATTGTATGATTGCGATTGTATGATTGCGATTGTATGATTGTGATTGTATGATTGTGATTGTATGATTGTGATTGTATGATTGTGATTGTATGATTGTGATTGTATGATTGTGATTGTATGATTGTGATTGTATGATTGTGATTGTATGATTGTGATTGTATGATTGTGATTGTATGATTGTGAATGTACGATTGTGATTGTATGATTGTGATTGTATGATTGTGATTGTATGATTGCGATTGTATGATTGTGATAGTATGATTGTGATTGTATGATTGTGATGTATGATTGTAATTGTATGATTATGATTGTATGATTGTGATTGTGTGATTGTGATTGTATGATTGTATTTGGGAGATTGTATTTGGGATATTGTAATTGTATGATTGCGATTGTATGATTGTGATTGTATGATTGTGATTGTATGATTGTGATTGTATGATTGTATTTGCGAGATTGTATTTGGGATACTGTAATTGTATGATTGCGATTGTATGATTGCGATTGTATGATTGTGATTGTATGATTGTGTATGTATGATTGTGATTGTATGATTGTATTTGGGAGATTGTATTTGGGATATTGTAATTGTATGATTGCGATTGTATGATTGTGATTGTATGATTGTGATGTATGATTGTAATTGTATGATTATGATTGTATGATTGTGATTGTATGATTGTGATGGTATGATTGTGATGGTATGATTGCGATCGTATGATTGTGATTGTACGATTATGATTGTATGATTGTGATTGTATGATTGCGATTGTATGATTGTGATTGTATGATTAAGTTTGTATTTTTGTGATTTTATGATTGTGATTGTATGATTGTGATTGTATGATTGTGATTGTATGATTGCGATTGTATGAATGCGATTGTATGATTGTGATTGCATAATTGTGATTGTATGATTGTGACTGTATGATTGTGATTGTCTGATTGTGGTTGTATGATTGTGATTGTATGATTGTGATTGTATGATTATGATTGTATGATTGTGGTTGTGCGATTGTGATTGTACGATTGTGATTGTACGATTGTGATTGTATGATTGTGATTGCATGATTATGATTGTATGATTGTGATTGCATGATTGTGATTGTATGATTGTGATTGCATGATTTTGAATGTATGATTGTGATTGTATGATTGTGATTGTATGATTGTGATTGTATGATTGTGATTGTATGATTGTGATTGTATGATTGTGATAGTATGATTGTGATTGTATGATTGTGATTGTATGATTGTGATTGTATGATTGTGATTGTATGATTGTGAATGTACGATTGTGATTGTATGATTGTGATTGTATGATTTTGATAGTACGATTGTGATTGTATGACTGTGATTGTATGACTGTGATTGTATGATTGTGATTGTATGATAGTGATTGTACGATTGTCATTGAATGATTGTGATTGTACGATTCTGATTGTATGATTGTGATTGCATGATTGTGATTGTATGATTGTGATTGTATGATTAAGTTTGCATTTTTGTGATTTTATGATTGTGATTGTATGATTGTGATTGTATGATTGTGATTGTATGATTGCGATTGTATGAATGCGATTGTATGATTGTGATTGCATAATTGTGATTGTATGATTGTGATTGTATGATTGTGATTGTCTGATTGTGGTTGTATGATTGTGATTGTATGATTGTGAAAGTATGATTGCGATTGTATGATTATGATTGTATGATTGTGGTTGTGCGATTGTGATTGTACGATTGTGATTGTACGATTGTGATTGTATGATTGTGATTGCATGATTATGATTGTATGATTGTGATTGCATGATTGTGATTGTATGATTGTGATTGCATGATTATGAATGTATGATTGTGATTGTATGATTGTGACTGTATGATTGTGATTGTATGATTGTGGTTGTATGATTGTGATTGTATGATTGTGATGTATGATTGTAATTGTATGATTATGATTGTATGATTGTGATTGTATGATTGCGATTGTATGATTGCGATTGTATGATTGTGATTGTATTTTTGTGATTGTATGATTGTGATTGTATGATTGTGATTGTATGATTGTGATTGTATGATTGTGATTGTATGATTGTGACTGTCTGATTGTGGTTGTGCGATTGTGATTGTACGATTGTGATTGTACGATTGTGATTGTATGATTGTGATTGCATGATTATGATTGTATGATTGTGATTGCATGATTGTGATTGTATGATTGTGATTGCATGATTTTGAATGTATGATTGTGATTGTATGATTGTGATTGTATGATTGTGATTGTATGATTGTGATTGTATGATTGTGATAGTATGATTGTGATTGTATGCTTGCGATTGTATGAATGTGATTGTATGATTGTGATTGTATGATTGTGATTGTATGATTGTGATGTATGATTGTGATTGTATGATTATGATTGTATGATTGTGATTGTATGATTGCGATTGTATGATTGCGATTGTATGATTGTGATTGTATTTTTGTGATTGTATGATTGTGATTGTATGATTGTGATTGTATGATTGTAATTGTATGATTGCGATTGTATGATTGTGATTGTATGATTGTGATGTATGATTGTAATTGTATGATTATGATTGTATGATTGTGATTGTATGATTGAGATTGTATGATTGTTATTGTATGCCTGCGATTGTATGTATGTGATTGTATGATTGTGATTGTATGATTGTGATTGTATGATTGTGATTGTATGATTGTGATGTATGATTGTGATTGTATGATTGCGATTGTATGATTGTGATTGTATGATTGTGATTGTATGATTGTGATTGTATGATTGTGATTGTATGATTGTGATTGTATGATTTCGATTGTCTGATTGTGGTTGTGCGATTGTGATTGTACGATTGTGATTGTACGATTGTGATAGTATGATTGTGATTGTATGATTGTGATTGTATGATTGTGTTTGTATGATTGTGATTGTTTGATTGTATTTGGGAGATTGTAATTGTATGATTGCGATTGTATGATTGTGATTGTATGATTGCGATTGTATGATTGTGATTGTATGATTGCGATTGTATGATTGTGATTGTATGATTGTGATGTATGATTGTAATTGTATGATTATGATTGTATGATTGTGATTGTATGATTGTGATTGTATGATTGTGATTGTATGATTGCGATCGTATGATTGTGATTGTATGATTGAGATTGTATGATTGAAATTGTATGATTGTGATTGTATGCTTGCGATTGTATAATCGTGATTGTATGATTGTGATGTATGATTGTAATTGTATGATTATGATTGTATGATTGTGATTGTGTGATTGTGATTGTATGATTGTATTTGGGAGATTGTATTTGGGATATTGTAATTGTATGATTGCGATTGTATGATTGTGATTGTATGATTGTGATTGTATGATTGTGATTGTATGATTGTATTTGCGAGATTGTATTTGGGATACTGTAATTGTATGATTGCGATTGTATGATTGCGATTGTATGATTGTGATTGTATGATTGTGTATGTATGATTGTGATTGGTTGATTGTATTTGGGAGATTGTATTTGGGATATTGTAATTGTATGATTGCGATTGTATGATTGTGATTGTATGATTGTGATGTATGATTGTAATTGTATGATTATGATTGTATGATTGTGATTGTATGATTGTGATGGTATGATTGTGATTGTATGATTGCGATCGTATGATTGTGATTGTACGATTATGATTGTATGATTGTGATTGTATGATTGCGATTGTATGATTGTGATTGTATGATTAAGTTTGTATTTTTGTGATTTTATGATTGTGATTGTATGATTGTGATTGTATGATTGCGATTGTATGAATGCGATTGTATGATTGTGATTGCATAATTGTGATTGTATGATTGTGACTGTATGATTGTGATTGTCTGATTGTGGTTGTATGATTGTGATTGTATGATTGTGATTGTATGATTATGATTGTATGATTGTGGTTGTGCGATTGTGATTGTACGATTGTGATTGTACGATTGTGATTGTATGATTGTGATTGCATGATTATGATTGTATGATTGTGATTGCATGATTGTGATTGTATGATTGTGATTGCATGATTTTGAATGTATGATTGTGATTGTATGATTGAGATTGTATGATTGTGATTGTATGATTGCGATTGTATGATTGCGATTGTATGATTGCGATTGTATGATTGTGATTGTATGATTGTGATTGTATGATTGTGATTGTATGATTGTGATTGTATGATTGTGATTGTATGATTGTGATTGTATGATTGTGATTGTATGATTGTGATTGTATGATTGTGATTGTATGATTGTGATTGTATGATTGTGATTGTATGATTGTGAATGTACGATTGTGATTGTATGATTGTGATTGTATGATTGTGATTGTATGATTGCGATTGTATGATTGTGATAGTATGATTGTGATTGTATGATTGTGATGTATGATTGTAATTGTATGATTATGATTGTATGATTGTGATTGTGTGATTGTGATTGTATGATTGTATTTGGGAGATTGTATTTGGGATATTGTAATTGTATGATTGCGATTGTATGATTGTGATTGTATGATTGTGATTGTATGATTGTGATTGTATGATTGTATTTGCGAGATTGTATTTGGGATACTGTAATTGTATGATTGCGATTGTATGATTGCGATTGTATGATTGTGATTGTATGATTGTGTATGTATGATTGTGATTGTATGATTGTATTTGGGAGATTGTATTTGGGATATTGTAATTGTATGATTGCGATTGTATGATTGTGATTGTATGATTGTGATGTATGATTGTAATTGTATGATTATGATTGTATGATTGTGATTGTATGATTGTGATGGTATGATTGTGATTGTATGATTGCGATCGTATGATTGTGATTGTACGATTATGATTGTATGATTGTGATTGTATGATTGCGATTGTATGATTGTGATTGTATGATTAAGTTTGTATTTTTGTGATTTTATGATTGTGATTGTATGATTGTGATTGTATGATTGTGATTGTATGATTGCGATTGTATGAATGCGATTGTATGATTGTGATTGCATAATTGTGATTGTATGATTGTGACTGTATGATTGTGATTGTCTGATTGTGGTTGTATGATTGTGATTGTATGATTGTGATTGTATGATTATGATTGTATGATTGTGGTTGTGCGATTGTGATTGTACGATTGTGATTGTACGATTGTGATTGTACGATTGTGATTGTATGATTGTGATTGCATGATTATGATTGTATGATTGTGATTGCATGATTGTGATTGTATGATTGTGATTGCATGATTTTGAATGTATGATTGTGATTGTATGATTGTGATTGTATGATTGTGATTGTATGATTGTGATTGTATGATTGTGATTGTATGATTGTGATAGTATGATTGTGATTGTATGATTGTGATTGTATGATTGTGATTGTATGATTGTGATTGTATGATTGTGAATGTACGATTGTGATTGTATGATTGTGATTGTATGATTTTGATAGTACGATTGTGATTGTATGACTGTGATTGTATGACTGTGATTGTATGATTGTGATTGTATGATTGTGATTGTACGATTGTCATTGAATGATTGTGATTGTACGATTCTGATTGTATGATTGTGATTGCATGATTGTGATTGTATGATTGTGATTGTATGATTAAGTTTGCATTTTTGTGATTTTATGATTGTGATTGTATGATTGTGATTGTATGATTGTGATTGTATGATTGCGATTGTATGAATGCGATTGTATGATTGTGATTGCATAATTGTGATTGTATGATTGTGATTGTATGATTGTGATAGTCTGATTGTGGTTGTATGATTGTGATTGTATGATTGTGAAAGTATGATTGCGATTGTATGATTATGATTGTATGATTGTGGTTGTGCGATTGTGATTGTACGATTGTGATTGTACGATTGTGATTGTATGATTGTGATTGCATGATTATGATTGTATGATTGTGATTGCATGATTGTGATTGTATGATTGTGATTGCATGATTTTGAATGTATGATTGTGATTGTATGATTGTGACTGTATGATTGTGATTGTATGATTGTGGTTGTATGATTGTGATTGTATGATTGTGATTGTATGATTGTGATAGTAGGATTGTGATTGTATGATTGTGATTGTATGATTGTGATTGTATGATTATGATTGTATGATTGTGATTGTATGATTGTATTTGGGTGATTGTATTTGGGAGATTGTATTTGGGAGATTGTAATTGTATGATTGCGATTGTATGATTGTGATTGTATGATTGCGATTGTATGATTGCGATTGTATGATTGCGATTGTATGATTGCGATTGTATGATTGTGATTGTATGACTGTGATTGTATGATTGTGATTGTATGATTGTGATTGTATGATTGTGGTTGTGCGATTGTGATTGTACGATTGTGATTGTACGATTGTGATAGTATGATTGTGATTGTATGATTGTGATTGTATGATTGTGTTTGTATGATTGTGATTGTTTGATTGTATTTGGGAGATTGTATTTGGGAGATTGTAATTGTATGATTGCGATTGTATGATTGTGATTGTATGATTGAGATTGTATGATTGTGATTGTATGCTTGCGATTGTATGATTGTGATTGTATGATTGTGATTGTATGATTGTGATTGTATGATTGTGATTGTATGATTATGATTGTATGATTGTGATTGTATGATTGTGATTGTATGATTGTGATTGTATGATTGTGATAGTATGATTGTGATTGTATGTTTGTGATTGTATGTCTGCGATTTTATGATTGTGATTGTATGATTGTTAAAGTATGATTGTGATGGTATGATTGTTAAAGTATGATTGTGATGGTATGATTGTGATTGTATGATTGTGATTGTATGATTAAGTTTGCATTTTTGTGATTTTATGATTGTGATTGTATGATTGTGATTGTATGATTGTGATTGTATGATTGCGATTGTATGAATGCGATTGTATGATTGTGATTGCATAATTGTGATTGTATGATTGTGATTGTATGATTGTGATTGTCTGATTGTGGTTGTATGATTGTGATTGTATGATTGTGAAAGTATGATTGCGATTGTATGATTATGATTGTATGATTGTGGTTGTGCGATTGTGATTGTACGATTGTGATTGTACGATTGTGATTGTATGATTGTGATTGCATGATTATGATTGTATGATTGTGATTGCATGATTGTGATTGTATGATTGTGATTGCATGATTTTGAATGTATGATTGTGATTGTATGATTGTGACTGTATGATTGTGATTGTATGATTGTGGTTGTATGATTGTGATTGTATGATTGTGATTGTATGATTGTGATAGTATGATTGTGATTGTATGATTGTGATTGTATGATTGTGATTGTATGATTATGATTGTATGATTGTGATTGTATGATTGTATTTGGGTGATTGTATTTGGGAGATTGTATTTGGGAGATTGTAATTGTATGATTGCGATTGTATGATTGTGATTGTATGATTGCGATTGTATGATTGCGATTGTATGATTGCGATTGTATGATTGCGATTGTATGATTGCGATTGTATGATTGTGATTGTATGATTGTGATTGTATGATTGTGATTGTATGATTGTGGTTGTGCGATTGTGATTGTACGATTGTGATTGTACGATTGTGATAGTATGATTGTGATTGTATGATTGTGATTGTATGATTGTGTTTGTATGATTGTGATTGTTTGATTGTATTTGGGAGATTGTATTTGGGAGATTGTATTTGGGAGATTGTAATTGTATGATTGCGATTGTATGATTGTGATTGTATGATTGAGATTGTATGATTGTGATTGTATGCTTGCGATTGTATGATTGTGATTGTATGATTGTGATTGTATGATTGTGATTGTATGATTGTGATTGTATGATTACGATTGTATGATTGTGATTGTATGATTGTGATTGTATGATTGTGATTGTATGATTGTGATAGTATGATTGTGATTGTATGATTGTGATTGTATGTCTGCGATTTTATGATTGTGATTGTATGATTGTTAAAGTATGATTGTGATGGTATGATTGTTAAAGTATGATTGTGATGGTATGATTGTGATTGTATGATTGTGATTGTATGATTGTGATTGTAAGATTGTGATTGTATGAGTGTGATTGTCTGATTGTGGTTGTGCGATTGTGATTGTACGATTGTGATTGTACGATTGTTATTGAATGATTGTGATTGCACGATTCTGATTGTATGATTGTGATTGCATGATTGTGATTGTATGATTGTGATTGCATGATTTTGAATGTATGATTGCGATTGTATGATTGTGATTGTATGATTGTGATTGTATGATTGTGATTGTATGATTGTGATTATATGATTGTGATTGTATGATTGTGTTTGTATGCTTGCGATTGTATGATTGTGATGGTATGATTGTGATTGTATGATTGCGATCGTATGATTGTGATTGTACGATTATGATTGTATGATTGTGATTGTATGATTGCGATTGTATGATTGTGATTGTATGATTAAGTTTGAATTTTTGTGATTTTATGATTGCGATTGTATGATTGTGATTGTATGATTGCGATTGTATGATTGTGATAGTATGATTGTGATTGTATGATTATGATGTATGATTGTAATTGTATGATTATGATTGTATGATTGTGATTGCGTGATTGTGATTGTATGATTGTATTTGGGAGATTGTATTTGGGATATTGTAATTGTATGATTGCGATTGTATGATTGTGATTGTATTTTTGTGATTGTATGATTGTGATTGTACGATTGTGATTGTATGATTGTGATTGCATGATTATGATTGTATGATTGTGATTGCATGATTGTGATTGTATGATTGTGATTGCATGATTTTGAATGTATGATTGTGATTGTATAATCGTGATTGTATGATTGTGATTGTATGATTGAGATTGTATGATTGTGATTGTATGATTATGATTGTATGATTGTGATTGTATGATTGTGATGTATGATTGTAATTGTATGATTATGATTGTATGATTGTGATTGTATGATTGAGATTGTATGATTGTTATTGTATGCTTGCGATTGTATGAATGTGATTGTATGATTGTGATTGTATGATTGTGATTGTATGATTGTGATTGTATGATTGTGATTGTATGATTGTGATGTATGATTGTAATTGTATGATTATGATTGTATGATTGTGATTGTATGATTGAGATTGTATGATTGTTATTGTATGCTTGCGATTGTATGAATGTGATTGTATGATTGTGATTGTATGATTGTGATTGTATGATTGTGATTGTATGATTGTGATTGTATGATTGTGATGTATGATTGTAATTGTATGATTATGATTGTATGATTGTGATTGTATGATTGAGATTGTATGATTGTTATTGTATGCTTGCGATTGTATGAATGTGATTGTATGATTGTGATTGTATGATTGTGATTGTATGATTGTGATTGTATGATTGTGATTGTATGATTGTGATTGTATGATTGTGATTGTATGATTGTAATTGGGAGATTGTATTTGGGATATTGTAATTGTATGATTGCGATTGTATGATTGTGATTGTATGATTGTGATGTATGATTGTAATTGTATGATTATGATTGTATGATTGTGATTGTATGATTGAGATTGTATGATTGTTATTGTATGCTTGCGATTGTATGAATGTGATTGTATGATTGTGATTGTATGATTGTGATTGTATGATTGTGATTCTATGATTGTGATTGTATGATTGTGATTGTATGATTGTGATTGTATGATTGTGATTGTATGATTGTGATTGTATGATTGTATTTGGGAGATTGTATTTGGGATATTGTAATTGTATGATTGCGATTGTATGATTGTGATTGTATGATTGTGATGTATGATTGTAATTGTATGATTATGATTGTATGATTGTGATTGTATGATTGAGATTGTATGATTGTGATTGTATGCTTGCGATTGTATGAATGTGATTGTATGATTGTGATTGTATGATTGTGATTGTATGATTGTGATTGTATGATTGAGATTGTATGATTGAAATTGTATGATTGTGATTGTATGCTTGCGATTGTATAATCGTGATTGTATGATTGTGATGTATGATTGTAATTGTATGATTATGATTGTATGATTGTGATTGTGTGATTGTGATTGTATGATTGTATTTGGGAGATTGTATTTGGGATATTGTAATTGTATGATTGCGATTGTATGATTGTGATTGTATGATTGTGATTGTATGATTGTGATTGTATGATTGTATTTGCGAGATTGTATTTGGGATACTGTAATTGTATGATTGCGATTGTATGATTGCGATTGTATGATTGTGATTGTATGATTGTGTATGTATGATTGTGATTGGTTGATTGTATTTGGGAGATTGTATTTGGGATATTGTAATTGTATGATTGCGATTGTATGATTGTGATTGTATGATTGTGATGTATGATTGTAATTGTATGATTATGATTGTATGATTGTGATTGTATGATTGTGATGGTATGATTGTGATTGTATGATTGCGATCGTATGATTGTGATTGTACGATTATGATTGTATGATTGTGATTGTATGATTGCGATTGTATGATTGTGATTGTATGATTAAGTTTGTATTTTTGTGATTTTATGATTGTGATTGTATGATTGTGATTGTATGATTGCGATTGTATGAATGCGATTGTATGATTGTGATTGCATAATTGTGATTGTATGATTGTGACTGTATGATTGTGATTGTCTGATTGTGGTTGTATGATTGTGATTGTATGATTGTGATTGTATGATTATGATTGTATGATTGTGGTTGTGCGATTGTGATTGTACGATTGTGATTGTACGATTGTGATTGTATGATTGTGATTGCATGATTATGATTGTATGATTGTGATTGCATGATTGTGATTGTATGATTGTGATTGCATGATTTTGAATGTATGATTGTGATTGTATGATTGAGATTGTATGATTGTGATTGTATGATTGCGATTGTATGATTGCGATTGTATGATTGCGATTGTATGATTGTGATTGTATGATTGTGATTGTATGATTGTGATTGTATGATTGTGATTGTATGATTGTGATTGTATGATTGTGATTGTATGATTGTGATTGTATGATTGTGATTGTATGATTGTGATTGTATGATTGTGATTGTATGATTGTGAATGTACGATTGTGATTGTATGATTGTGATTGTATGATTGTGATTGTATGATTGCGATTGTATGATTGTGATAGTATGATTGTGATTGTATGATTGTGATGTATGATTGTAATTGTATGATTATGATTGTATGATTGTGATTGTGTGATTGTGATTGTATGATTGTATTTGGGAGATTGTATTTGGGATATTGTAATTGTATGATTGCGATTGTATGATTGTGATTGTATGATTGTGATTGTATGATTGTGATTGTATGATTGTATTTGCGAGATTGTATTTGGGATACTGTAATTGTATGATTGCGATTGTATGATTGCGATTGTATGATTGTGATTGTATGATTGTGTATGTATGATTGTGATTGTATGATTGTATTTGGGAGATTGTATTTGGGATATTGTAATTGTATGATTGCGATTGTATGATTGTGATTGTATGATTGTGATGTATGATTGTAATTGTATGATTATGATTGTATGATTGTGATTGTATGATTGTGATGGTATGATTGTGATTGTATGATTGCGATCGTATGATTGTGATTGTACGATTATGATTGTATGATTGTGATTGTATGATTGCGATTGTATGATTGTGATTGTATGATTAAGTTTGTATTTTTGTGATTTTATGATTGTGATTGTATGATTGTGATTGTATGATTGTGATTGTATGATTGCGATTGTATGAATGCGATTGTATGATTGTGATTGCATAATTGTGATTGTATGATTGTGACTGTATGATTGTGATTGTCTGATTGTGGTTGTATGATTGTGATTGTATGATTGTGATTGTATGATTATGATTGTATGATTGTGGTTGTGCGATTGTGATTGTACGATTGTGATTGTACGATTGTGATTGTACGATTGTGATTGTATGATTGTGATTGCATGATTATGATTGTATGATTGTGATTGCATGATTGTGATTGTATGATTGTGATTGCATGATTTTGAATGTATGATTGTGATTGTATGATTGTGATTGTATGATTGTGATTGTATGATTGTGATTGTATGATTGTGATTGTATGATTGTGATAGTATGATTGTGATTGTATGATTGTGATTGTATGATTGTGATTGTATGATTGTGATTGTATGATTGTGAATGTACGATTGTGATTGTATGATTGTGATTGTATGATTTTGATAGTACGATTGTGATTGTATGACTGTGATTGTATGACTGTGATTGTATGATTGTGATTGTATGATTGTGATTGTACGATTGTCATTGAATGATTGTGATTGTACGATTCTGATTGTATGATTGTGATTGCATGATTGTGATTGTATGATTGTGATTGTATGATTAAGTTTGCATTTTTGTGATTTTATGATTGTGATTGTATGATTGTGATTGTATGATTGTGATTGTATGATTGCGATTGTATGAATGCGATTGTATGATTGTGATTGCATAATTGTGATTGTATGATTGTGATTGTATGATTGTGATAGTCTGATTGTGGTTGTATGATTGTGATTGTATGATTGTGAAAGTATGATTGCGATTGTATGATTATGATTGTATGATTGTGGTTGTGCGATTGTGATTGTACGATTGTGATTGTACGATTGTGATTGTATGATTGTGATTGCATGATTATGATTGTATGATTGTGATTGCATGATTGTGATTGTATGATTGTGATTGCATGATTTTGAATGTATGATTGTGATTGTATGATTGTGACTGTATGATTGTGATTGTATGATTGTGGTTGTATGATTGTGATTGTATGATTGTGATTGTATGATTGTGATAGTAGGATTGTGATTGTATGATTGTGATTGTATGATTGTGATTGTATGATTATGATTGTATGATTGTGATTGTATGATTGTATTTGGGTGATTGTATTTGGGAGATTGTATTTGGGAGATTGTAATTGTATGATTGCGATTGTATGATTGTGATTGTATGATTGCGATTGTATGATTGCGATTGTATGATTGCGATTGTATGATTGCGATTGTATGATTGTGATTGTATGATTGTGATTGTATGATTGTGATTGTATGATTGTGATTGTATGATTGTGGTTGTGCGATTGTGATTGTACGATTGTGATTGTACGATTGTGATAGTATGATTGTGATTGTATGATTGTGATTGTATGATTGTGTTTGTATGATTGTGATTGTTTGATTGTATTTGGGAGATTGTATTTGGGAGATTGTAATTGTATGATTGCGATTGTATGATTGTGATTGTATGATTGAGATTGTATGATTGTGATTGTATGCTTGCGATTGTATGATTGTGATTGTATGATTGTGATTGTATGATTGTGATTGTATGATTGTGATTGTATGATTATGATTGTATGATTGTGATTGTATGATTGTGATTGTATGATTGTGATTGTATGATTGTGATAGTATGATTGTGATTGTATGTTTGTGATTGTATGTCTGCGATTTTATGATTGTGATTGTATGATTGTTAAAGTATGATTGTGATGGTATGATTGTTAAAGTATGATTGTGATGGTATGATTGTGATTGTATGATTGTGATTGTATGATTAAGTTTGCATTTTTGTGATTTTATGATTGTGATTGTATGATTGTGATTGTATGATTGTGATTGTATGATTGCGATTGTATGAATGCGATTGTATGATTGTGATTGCATAATTGTGATTGTATGATTGTGATTGTATGATTGTGATTGTCTGATTGTGGTTGTATGATTGTGATTGTATGATTGTGAAAGTATGATTGCGATTGTATGATTATGATTGTATGATTGTGGTTGTGCGATTGTGATTGTACGATTGTGATTGTACGATTGTGATTGTATGATTGTGATTGCATGATTATGATTGTATGATTGTGATTGCATGATTGTGATTGTATGATTGTGATTGCATGATTTTGAATGTATGATTGTGATTGTATGATTGTGACTGTATGATTGTGATTGTATGATTGTGGTTGTATGATTGTGATTGTATGATTGTGATTGTATGATTGTGATAGTATGATTGTGATTGTATGATTGTGATTGTATGATTGTGATTGTATGATTATGATTGTATGATTGTGATTGTATGATTGTATTTGGGTGATTGTATTTGGGAGATTGTATTTGGGAGATTGTAATTGTATGATTGCGATTGTATGATTGTGATTGTATGATTGCGATTGTATGATTGCGATTGTATGATTGCGATTGTATGATTGCGATTGTATGATTGTGATTGTATGATTGTGATTGTATGATTGTGATTGTATGATTGTGATTGTATGATTGTGGTTGTGCGATTGTGATTGTACGATTGTGATTGTACGATTGTGATAGTATGATTGTGATTGTATGATTGTGATTGTATGATTGTGTTTGTATGATTGTGATTGTTTGATTGTATTTGGGAGATTGTATTTGGGAGATTGTATTTGGGAGATTGTAATTGTATGATTGCGATTGTATGATTGTGATTGTATGATTGAGATTGTATGATTGTGATTGCATGCTTGCGATTGTATGATTGTGATTGTATGATTGTGATTGTATGATTGTGATTGTATGATTGTGATTGTATGATTACGATTGTATGATTGTGATTGTATGATTGTGATTGTATGATTGTGATTGTATGATTGTGATAGTATGATTGTGATTGTATGATTGTGATTGTATGTCTGCGATTTTATGATTGTGATTGTATGATTGTTAAAGTATGATTGTGATGGTATGATTGTTAAAGTATGATTGTGATGGTATGATTGTGATTGTATGATTGTGATTGTATGATTGTGATTGTAAGATTGTGATTGTATGAGTGTGATTGTCTGATTGTGGTTGTGCGATTGTGATTGTACGATTGTGATTGTACGATTGTTATTGAATGATTGTGATTGCACGATTCTGATTGTATGATTGTGATTGCATGATTGTGATTGTATGATTGTGATTGCATGATTTTGAATGTATGATTGCGATTGTATGATTGTGATTGTATGATTGTGATTGTATGATTGTGATTGTATGATTGTGATTATATGATTGTGATTGTATGATTGTGTTTGTATGCTTGCGATTGTATGATTGTGATGGTATGATTGTGATTGTATGATTGCGATCGTATGATTGTGATTGTACGATTATGATTGTATGATTGTGATTGTATGATTGCGATTGTATGATTGTGATTGTATGATTAAGTTTGAATTTTTGTGATTTTATGATTGCGATTGTATGATTGTGATTGTATGATTGCGATTGTATGATTGTGATAGTATGATTGTGATTGTATGATTATGATGTATGATTGTAATTGTATGATTATGATTGTATGATTGTGATTGCGTGATTGTGATTGTATGATTGTATTTGGGAGATTGTATTTGGGATATTGTAATTGTATGATTGCGATTGTATGATTGTGATTGTATGATTGTGATTGTATGATTGTGATTGTATGATTGTGATTGTATGATTGTGATTGTATGATTGTGATTGTATGATTGTATTTGGGAGATTGTATTTGGGATATTGTAATTGTATGATTGCGATTGTATGATTGTGATTGTATGATTGTGATGTATGATTGTAATTGTATGATTATGATTGTATGATTGTGATTGTATGATTGAGATTGTATGATTGTGATTGTATGCTTGCGATTGTATGAATGTGATTGTATGATT
Organism: Megachile rotundata; assembly: GCF_050947335.1. Lineage (NCBI taxonomy): Eukaryota > Metazoa > Arthropoda > Insecta > Hymenoptera > Megachilidae > Megachile > Megachile rotundata. Next base: position 578,562 of record NW_027473388.1, on the reverse strand, counting down.
GTGATTGTATGATTGTGATTGTATGATTGAGATTGTATGATTGAAATTGTATGATTGTGATTGTATGCTTGCGATTGTATAATCGTGATTGTATGATTGTGATTGTATGATTGTGATTGTATGATTGTGATTGTATGATTGTGATTGTATGATTGTGATTGTATGATTATGATTGTATGATTGTGATTGTATGATTGTGATTGTATGATTGTGATTGTATGATTGTGATAGTATGATTGTGATTGTATGATTGTGATGTATGATTGTAATTGTATGATTATGATTGTATGATTGTGATTGTGTGATTGTAATTGTATGATTGTATTTGGGAGATTGTATTTGGGATATTGTAATTGTATGATTGAGATTGTATGATTGTGATTGTATGATTATGATTGTATGATTGTGATTGTATGATTGCGATTGTATGATTGTGATTGTATGATTGTGATTGTATTTTTGTGATTGTATGATTGTGATTGTATGATTGTGATTGTATGATTGTGATTGTATGATTGTGATTGTATGATTGTGATTGTATGATTGTGATTGTATGATTGTGATGTATGATTGTGATTGTATGATTGTGATTGTATGATTGTGATTGTCTGATTGTGGTTGTATGATTGTGATTGTATGATTGTGAAAGTATGATTGTGATTGTATGATTATGATTGTATGATTGTGGTTGTGCGATTGTGATTGTACGATTATGATTGTACGATTGTGATTGTATGATTGTGATTGCATGATTATGATTGTATGATTGTGATTGCATGATTGTGATTGTATGATTGTGATTGCATGATTTTGAATGTATGATTGTGATTGTATGATTGTGACTGTATGATTGTGATTGTATGATTGTGGTTGTATGATTGTGATTGTATGATTGTGATTGTATGATTGTGATAGTATGATTGTGATTGTATGATTGTGATTGTATGATTGTGATTGTATGATTATGATTGTATGATTGTGATTGTATGATTGTATTTGGGTGATTGTATTTGGGAGATTGTATTTGGGAGATTGTAATTGTATGATTGCGATTGTATGATTGTGATTGTATGATTGCGATTGTATGATTGCGATTGTATGATTGCGATTGTATGATTGTGATTGTATGATTGTGATTGTATGATTGTGATTGTATGATTGTGATTGTATGATTGTGATTGTATGATTGTGGTTGTGCGATTGTGATTGTACGATTGTGATTGTACGATTGTGATTGTATGATTGTGATTGTATGATTGTGTTTGTATGATTGTGATTGTTTGATTGTATTTGGGAGATTGTATTTGGGAGATTGTAATTGTATGATTGCGATTGTATGATTGTGATTGTATGATTGCGATTGTATGATTGTGATTGTATGATTCTGATGTATGACTGTAATTGTATGATTATGATTGTATGATTGTGATTGTATGATTGAGATTGTATGATTGTGATTGTATGCTTGCGATTGTATGATTGTGATTGTATGATTGTGATTGTATGATTGTGATTGTATGATTGTGATTGTATGATTATGATTGTGTGATTGTGATTGTATGATTGTGATTGTATGATTGTGATTGTATGATTGTCATAGTATGATTGTGATTGTATGATTGTGATTGTATGTCTGCGATTTTATGATTGTGATTGTATGATTGTTAAAGTATGATTGTGATGGTATGATTGTTAAAGTATGATTGTGATGGTATGATTGTGATTGTATGATTGTGATTGTATGATTGTGATTGTATGAGTGTGATTGTCTGATTGTGGTTGTGCGATTGTGATTGTACGATTGTGATTGTACGATTGTGATTGTACGATTGTTATTGAATGATTGTGATTGCACGATTCTGATTGTATGATTGTGATTGCATGATTGTGATTGTATGATTGTGATTGCATGATTTTGAATGTATGATTGCGATTGTATGATTGTGATTGTATGATTGTGATTGTATGATTGTGATTATATGATTGTGATTGTATGATTGTGTTTGTATGCTTGCGATTGTATGATTGTGATGGTATGATTGTGATTGTATGATTGCGATCGTATGATTGTGATTGTACGATTATGATTGTATGATTGTGATTGTATGATTGCGATTGTATGATTGTGATTGTATGATTAAGTTTTTAATTTTTGTGATTTTATGATTGCGATTGTATGATTGTGATTGTATGATTGCGATTGTATGATTGTGATAGTATGATTGTGATTGTATGATTATGATGTATGATTGTAATTGTATGATTATGATTGTATGATTGTGATTGCGTGATTGTGATTGTATGATTGTATTTGGGAGATTGTATTTGGGATATTGTAATTGTATGATAGCGATTGTATGATTGTGATTGTATGATTGTGATTGTATGATTGTGATTGTATGATTGTGATTGTATGATTATATTTGCGAGATTGTATTTGGGATACTGTAATTGTATGATTGCGATTGTATGATTGCGATTGTATGATTGTGATTGTATGATTGTGTATGTATGATTGTGATTGTATGATTGTATTTGGGAGATTGTATTTGGGATATTGTAATTGTATGATTGCGATTGTATGATTGTGATTGTATGATTGTGATGTATGATTGTAATTGTATGATTATGATTGTATGATTGTGATTGTATGATTGTGATGGTATGATTGTGATTGTATGATTGCGATCGTATGATTGTGATTGTACGATTATGATTGTATGATTGTGATTGTATGATTGCGATTGTATGATTGTGATTGTATGATTAAGTTTGTATTTTTGTGATTTTATGATTGCGATTGTATGATTGTGATTGTATGATTGTGATGTATGATTGTAATTGTATGATTATGATTGTATGATTGTGATTGTATGATTGTGATTGTATGATTGAGATTGTATGATTGTGATTGTATGCTAGCGATTGTATGATTGTGATTGTATGATTGTAATTCTTTGATTGTGATTGTATGATTGTGATTGTATGATTGTGATTGTATGATTGTGATTTTATGATTGTGATTGTATGATTGTGATTGTATGATTGTGATAGTATGATTGTGATTATATGATTGTTATTGTATGACTGTGATTGTATGATTGTGATTGTATGATTATGATAGTATGATTGTGAAAGTATGATTGTGTTTGTATGATTGTGATTGTTTGATTGTATTTGGGAGATTGTATTTGGGAGATTGTAATTGTATGATTGCGATTGTATGATTGTGATTGTATGATTGTGATGTATGATTGTAATTGTATGATTATGATTGTATGATTGTGATTGTATGATTGAGATTGTATGATTGTTATTGTATGCTTGCGATTGTATGAATGTGATTGTATGATTGTGATTGTATGATTGTGATTGTATGATTGTGATGTATGATTGTGATTGTATGATTATGATTGTATGATTGTGATTGTATGATTGCGATTGTATGATTGCGATTGTATGATTGTGATTGTATTTTTGTGATTGTATGATTGTGATTGTATGATTGTGATTGTATGATTGTGATTGTATGATTGTGACTGTCTGATTGTGGTTGTGCGATTGTGATTGTACGATTGTGATTGTACGATTGTGATTGTATGATTGTGTTTGTATGATTGTGATTGTATGATTTCGATTGTCTGATTGTGGTTGTGCGATTGTGATTGTACGATTGTGATTGTACGATTGTGATAGTATGATTGTGATTGTATGATTGTGATTGTATGATTGTGTTTGTATGATTGTGATTGTTTGATTGTATTTGGGAGATTGTATTTGGGAGATTGTATTTGGGAGATTGTAATTGTATGATTGCGATTGTATGATTGTGATTGTATGATTGCGATTGTATGATTGTGATTGTATGATTGTGATTGTATGATTGCGATCGTATGATTGTGATTGTATGATTATGATTGTATGATTGTGATTGTATGATTGCGATTGTATGATTGTGATTGTATGATTGTGATTGTATTTTTGTGATTGTATGATTGTGATTGTATGATTGTGATTGTATGATTGTGATTGTATGATTGTGATTGTATGATTGTGATTGTATGATTGTGATTGTATGATTGTGATTGTCTGATTGTGGTTGTGCGATTGTGATTGTACGATTGTGATTGTACGATTGTGATTGTATGATTGTGATTGCATGATTATGATTGTATGATTGTGATTGCATGATTGTGATTGTATGATTGTGATTGCATGATTTTGAATGTATGATTGTGATTGTATGATTGTGATTGTATGATTGTGATTGTATGATTGTGATTGTATGATTGTGATAGTATGATTGTGATTGTATGATTGCGATTGTATGATTGTGATTGTATGATTGCGATTGTATGAATGCTATTGTATGATTGTGATTGTATGATTGTGATTGTATGATTGTGATTGTATGATTGTAATTGGGAGATTGTATTTGGGATATTGTAATTGTATGATTGCGATTGTATGATTGTGATTGTATGATTGTGATGTATGATTGTAATTGTATGATTATGATTGTATGATTGTGATTGTATGATTGAGATTGTATGATTGTTATTGTATGCTTGCGATTGTATGAATGTGATTGTATGATTGTGATTGTATGATTGTGATTGTATGATTGTGATTGTATGATTGTGATTGTATGATTGTGATTGTATGATTGTGATTGTATGATTGTAATTGTATGATTATGATTGTATGATTGTGATTGTATGATTGAGATTGTATGATTGTGATTGTATGCTTGCGATTGTATGAATGTGATTGTATGATTGTGACTGTATGATTGTGATTGTATGATTGAGATTGTATGATTGAAATTGTATGATTGTGATTGTATGCTTGCGATTGTATAATCGTGATTGTATGATTGTGATTGTATGATTGTGATTGTATGATTGTGATTGTATGATTGTGATTGTATGATTGTGATTGTATGATTGTGATTGTATGATTGTGATTGTATGATTGAGATTGTATGATTGTGATTGTATGCTTGCGATTGTATGAATGTGATTGTATGATTGTGATTGTATGATTGTGATTGTATGATTGAGATTGTATGATTGAAATTGTATGATTGTGATTGTATGCTTGCGATTGTATAGTCGTGATTGTATGATTGTGATTGTATGATTGTGATTGTATGATTGTGATTGTATGATTGTGATTGTATGATTGTGATTGTATGATTATGATTGTATGATTGTGATTGTATGATTGTGATTGTATGATTGTGATTGTATGATTGAGATTGTATGATTGTTATTGTATGCTTGCGATTGTATGAATGTGATTGTATGATTGTGATTGTATGATTGTGATTGTATGATTGTGATTGTATGATTGTGATTGTATGATTGTGATTGTATGATTGTGATTGTATGATTGTGATTGTATGATTGTGATTGTATGATTGTGATTGTATGATTGTGATTGTATGATTGTGATAGTATGATTGTGATTGTATGATTGTGAGGTATGATTGTAATTGTATGATTATGATTGTATGATTGTGATTGTGTGATTGTAATTGTATGATTGTATTTGGGAGATTGTATTTGGGATATTGTAATTGTATGATTGAGATTGTATGATTGTGATTGTATGATTGAGATTGTATGATTGTTATTGTATGCTTGCGATTGTATGAATGTGATTGTATGATTGTGATTGTATGATTGTGATTGTATGATTGTGATTCTATGATTGTGATTGTATGATTGTGATTGTATGATTGTGATTGTATGATTGTGATTGTATGATTGTATTTGGGAGATTGTATTTGGGATATTGTAATTGTATGATTGCGATTGTATGATTGTGATTGTATGATTGTGATGTATGATTGTAATTGTATGATTATGATTGTATGATTGTGATTGTATGATTGAGATTGTATGATTGTTATTGTATGCTTGCGATTGTATGAATGTGATTGTATGATTGTGATTGTATGATTGTGATTGTATGATTGTGATTGTATGATTGTGATTGTATGATTGTGATTGTATGATTGTAATTGGGAGATTGTACTTGGGATATTGTAATTGTATGATTGCGATTGTATGATTGTGATTGTATGATTGTGATGTATGATTGTAATTGTATGATTATGATTGTATGATTGTGATTGTATGATTGAGATTGTATGATTGTTATTGTATGCTTGCGATTGTATGAATGTGATTGTATGATTGTGATTGTATGATTGTGATTCTATGATTGTGATTGTATGATTGTGATTGTATGATTGTGATTGTATGATTGTGATTGTATGATTGTATTTGGGAGATTGTATTTGGGATATTGTAATTGTATGATTGCGATTGTATGATTGTGATTGTATGATTGTGATGTATGATTGTAATTGTATGATTATGATTGTATGATTGTGATTGTATGATTGAGATTGTATGATTGTGATTGTATGCTTGCGATTGTATGAATGTGATTGTATGATTGTGATTGTATGATTGTGATTGTATGATTGTGATTGTATGATTGAGATTGTATGATTGAAATTGTATGATTGTGATTGTATGCTTGCGATTGTATAATCGTGATTGTATGATTGTGATTGTATGATTGCGATTGTATGATTGTGATTGTATGATTATGATTGTATGATTGTGATTGTATGATTGTGATTGTATGATTGTGATTGTATGATTGTGATAGTATGATTGTGATTGTATGATTGTGATGCATGATTGTAATTGTATGATTATGATTGTATGATTGTGATTGTGTGATTGTAATTGTATGATTGTATTTGGGAGATTGTATTTGGGATATTGTAATTGTATGATTGCGATTGTATGATTGTGATTGTATGATTGTGATTGTATGATTGTGATTGTATGATTGTGATTGTATGATTGTATTTGCGAGATTGTATTTGGGATACTGTAATTGTATGATTGCGATTGTATGATTGCGATTGTATGATTGTGATTGTATGATTGTGTATGTATGATTGTGATTGTATGATTGTATTTGGGAGATTGTATTTGGGATATTGTAATTGTATGATTGCGATTGTATGATTGTGATTGTATGATTGTGATGTATGATTGTAATTGTATGATTATGATTGTATGATTGTGATTGTATGATTGTGATGGTATGATAGTGATTGTATGATTGCGATCGTATGATTGTGATTGTATGATTATGATTGTATGATTGTGATTGTATGATTGCGATTGTATGATTGTGATTGTATGATTGTGATTGTATGATTGTGATTGTCTGATTGTGGTTGTATGATTGTGATTGTATGATTGAGATTGTATGATTGTGATTGTATGATTGCGATTGTATGATTGTGATTGTATGATTGTGATTGTATGATTGTGATTGTATGATTGTGATTGTATGATTGTGATTGTATGATTGTGATTGTATGATTGTATTTGGGAGATTGTATTTGGGATATTGTAATTGTATGATTGCGATTGTATGATTGTGATTGTATGATTGTGATGTATGATTGTAATTGTATGATTATGATTGTATGATTGTGATTGTATGATTGAGATTGTATGATTGTTATTGTATGCTTGCGATTGTATGAATGTGATTGTATGATTGTGATTGTATGATTGTGATTGTATGATTGTGATTGTATGATTGTGATTGTATGATTGTGATTGTATGATTGTGATTGTATGATTGTGATTGTATGATTGTGATTGTATGATTGTATTTGGGAGATTGTATTTGGGATATTGTAATTGTATGATTGCGATTGTATGATTGTGATTGTATGATTGTGATGTATGATTGTAATTGTATGATTATGATTGTATGATTGTGATTGTATGATTGAGATTGTATGATTGTGATTGTATGCTTGCGATTGTATGAATGTGATTGTATGATTGTGATTGTATGATTGTGATTGTATGATTGTGATTGTATGATTGAGATTGTATGATTGAAATTGTATGATTGTGATTGTATGCTTGCGATTGTATAATCGTGATTGTATGATTGTGATTGTATGATTGTGATTGTATGATTGTGATTGTATGATTGTGATTGTATGATTGTGATTGTATGATTATGATTGTATGATTGTGATTGTATGATTGTGATTGTATGATTGTGATTGTATGATTGTGATAGTATGATTGTGATTGTATGATTGTGATGTATGATTGTAATTGTATGATTATGATTGTATGATTGTGATTGTGTGATTGTAATTGTATGATTGTATTTGGGAGATTGTATTTGGGATATTGTAATTGTATGATTGAGATTGTATGATTGTGATTGTATGATTATGATTGTATGATTGTGATTGTATGATTGCGATTGTATGATTGTGATTGTATGATTGTGATTGTATTTTTGTGATTGTATGATTGTGATTGTATGATTGTGATTGTATGATTGTGATTGTATGATTGTGATTGTATGATTGTGATTGTATGATTGTGATTGTATGATTGTGATGTATGATTGTAATTGTATGATTATGATTGTATGATTGTGAATGTATGATTGAGATTGTATGATTGTTATTGTATGCTTGCGATTGTATGAATGTGATTGTATGATTGTGATTGTATGATTGTGATTGTATGATTGTGATTGTATGATTGTGATTGTATGATTGTGATTGTATGATTGTATTTGGGATATTGTAATTGTATGATTGCGATTGTATGATTGTGATTGTATGATTGTGATGTATGATTGTAATTGTATGATTATGATTGTATGATTGTGATTGTATGATTGAGATTGTATGATTGTTATTGTATGCTTGCGATTGTATGAATGTGATTGTATGATTGTGATTGTATGATTGTGATTGTATGATTGTGATTGTATGATTGTGATTGTATGATTGTGATTGTATGATTGTGATTGTATGATTGTGATTGTCTGATTGTGGTTGTGCGATTGTGATTGTACGATTGTGATTGTACGATTGTGATTGTATGATTGTGATTGCATGATTATGATTGTATGATTGTGATTGCATGATTGTGATTGTATGATTGTGATTGCATGATTTTGAATGTATGATTGTGATTGTATGATTGTGATTGTATGATTGTGATTGTATGATTGTGATTGTATGATTGTGATAGTATGATTGTGATTGTATGATTGCGATTGTATGATTGTGATTGTATGATTGCGATTGTATGAATGCTATTGTATGATTGTGATTGTATGATTGTGATTGTATGATTGTGATTGTATGATTGTAATTGGGAGATTGTATTTGGGATATTGTAATTGTATGATTGCGATTGTATGATTGTGATTGTATGATTGTGATGTATGATTGTAATTGTATGATTATGATTGTATGATTGTGATTGTATGATTGAGATTGTATGATTGTTATTGTATGCTTGCGATTGTATGAATGTGATTGTATGATTGTGATTGTATGATTGTGATTGTATGATTGTGATTGTATGATTGTGATTGTATGATTGTGATTGTATGATTGTGATTGTATGATTGTGATTGTATGATTGTGATTGTATGATTGTGATTGTATGATTGTATTTGGGATATTGTAATTGTATGATTGCGATTGTATGATTGTGATTGTATGATTGTGATGTATGATTGTAATTGTATGATTATGATTGTATGATTGTGATTGTATGATTGAGATTGTATGATTGTTATTGTATGCTTGCGATTGTATGAATGTGATTGTATGATTGTGATTGTATGATTGTGATTGTATGATTGTGATTGTATGATTGTGATTGTATGATTGTGATTGTATGATTGTGATTGTATGATTGTGATTGTCTGATTGTGGTTGTGCGATTGTGATTGTACGATTGTGATTGTACGATTGTGATTGTATGATTGTGATTGCATGATTATGATTGTATGATTGTGATTGCATGATTGTGATTGTATGATTGTGATTGCATGATTTTGAATGTATGATTGTGATTGTATGATTGAGATTGTATGATTGTGATTGTATGCTTGCGATTGTATGAATGTGATTGTATGATTGTGACTGTATGATTGTGATTGTATGATTGAGATTGTATGATTGAAATTGTATGATTGTGATTGTATGCTTGCGATTGTATAATCGTGATTGTATGATTGTGATTGTATGATTGTGATTGTATGATTGTGATTGTATGATTGTGATTGTATGATTGAGATTGTATGATTGTGATTGTATGCTTGCGATTGTATGAATGTGATTGTATGATTGTGATTGTATGATTGAGATTGTATGATTGAAATTGTATGATTGTGATTGTATGCTTGCGATTGTATAGTCGTGATTGTATGATTGTGATTGTATGATTGTGATTGTATGATTGTGATTGTATGATTGAGATTGTATGATTGTGATTGTATGCTTGCGATTGTATGAATGTGATTGTATGATTGTGATTGTATGATTGTGATTGTATGATTGAGATTGTATGATTGAAATTGTATGATTGTGATTGTATGCTTGCGATTGTATAATCGTGATTGTATGATTGTGATTGTATGATTGTGATTGTATGATTGTGATTGTATGATTGTGATTGTATGATTGTGATTGTATGATTGTGATTGTATGATTATGATTGTATGATTGTGATTGTATGATTGTGATTGTATGATTGTGATTGTATGATTGTGATAGTATGATTGTGATTGTATGATTGTGATGTATGATTGTAATTGTATGATTATGATTGTATGATTGTGATTGTGTGATTGTAATTGTATGATTGTATTTGGGAGATTGTATTTGGGATATTGTAATTGTATGATTGAGATTGTATGATTGTGATTGTATGATTATGATTGTATGATTGTGATTGTATGATTGCGATTGTATGATTGTGATTGTATGATTGTGATTGTATTTTTGTGATTGTATGCTTGCGATTGTATAGTCGTGATTGTATGATTGTGATTGTATGATTGTGATTGTATGATTGAGATTGTATGATTGTGATTGTATGCTTGCGATTGTATGAATGTGATTGTATGATTGTGATTGTATGATTGTGATTGTATGATTGAGATTGTATGATTGTGATTGTATGCTTGCGATTGTATGATTGTGATTGTATGATTGTGATTGTATGATTGTGATTGTATGATTGTGATTGTATGATTATGATTGTGTGATTGTGATTGTATGATTGTGATTGTATGATTGTGATTGTATGATTGTCATAGTATGATTGTGATTGTATGATTGTGATTGTATGTCTGCGATTTTATGATTGTGATTGTATGATTGTTAAAGTATGATTGTGATGGTATGATTGTTAAAGTATGATTGTGATGGTATGATTGTGATTGTATGATGGTGATTGTATGATTGTGATTGTATGAGTGTGATTGTCTGATTGTGGTTGTGCGATTGTGATTGTACGATTGTGATTGTACGATTGTGATTGTACGATTGTTATTGAATGATTGTGATTGCACGATTCTGATTGTATGATTGTGATTGCATGATTGTGATTGTATGATTGTGATTGCATGATTTTGAATGTATGATTGCGATTGTATGATTGTGATTGTATGATTGTGATTGTATGATTGTGATTATATGATTGTGATTGTATGATTGTGTTTGTATGCTTGCGATTGTATGATTGTGATGGTATGATTGTGATTGTATGATTGCGATCGTATGATTGTGATTGTACGATTATGATTGTATGATTGTGATTGTATGATTGCGATTGTATGATTGTGATTGTATGATTAAGTTTTTAATTTTTGTGATTTTATGATTGCGATTGTATGATTGTGATTGTATGATTGCGATTGTATGATTGTGATAGTATGATTGTGATTGTATGATTATGATGTATGATTGTAATTGTATGATTATGATTGTATGATTGTGATTGCGTGATTGTGATTGTATGATTGTATTTGGGAGATTGTATTTGGGATATTGTAATTGTATGATTGCGATTGTATGATTGTGATTGTATGATTGTGATTGTATGATTGTGATTGTATGATTGTGATTGTATGATTATATTTGCGAGATTGTATTTGGGATACTGTAATTGTATGATTGCGATTGTATGATTGCGATTGTATGATTGTGATTGTATGATTGTGTATGTATGATTGTGATTGTATGATTGTATTTGGGAGATTGTATTTGGGAGATTGTATTTGGGATATTGTAATTGTATGATTGCGATTGTATGATTGTGATTGTATGATTGTGATGTATGATTGTAATTGTATGATTATGATTGTATGATTGTGATTGTATGATTGCGATGGTATGATTGTGATTGTATGATTGCGATCGTATGATTGTGATTGTACGATTATGATTGTATTTTTGTGATTGTATGATTGTGATTGTATGATTGTGATTGTATGATTGTGATTGTATGATTGTGACTGTCTGATTGTGGTTGTGCGATTGTGATTGTACGATTGTGATTGTACGATTGTGATTGTATGATTGTGATTGCATGATTATGATTGTATGATTGTGATTGCATGATTGTGATTGTATGATTGTGATTGCATGATTTTGAATGTATGATTGTGATTGTATGATTGTGATTGTATGATTGTGATTGTATGATTGTGATTGTATGATTGTGATTGTATGATTGTGATTGTATGATTGTGATAGTATGATTGTGATTGTATGATTGCGATTGTATGATTGTGATTGTATGATTGTGATGTATGATTGTGATTGTATGATTGTGATTGTATGATTGTGATTGTATGATTGTGATTGTATGATTGTGATTGTATGATTGTGATTGTATGATTGTGATTGTATGATTGTGTTTGTATGATTGTGATTGTTTGATTGTATTTGGGAGATTGTATTTGGGAGATTGTAATTGTATGATTGCGATTGTATGATTGTGATTGTATGATTGCGATTGTATGATTGTGATTGTATGATTGTGATTGTATGATTGCGATCGTATGATTGTGATTGTATGATTATGATTGTATGATTGTGATTGTATGATTGCGATTGTATGATTGTGATTGTATGATTGTGATTGTATTTTTGTGATTGTATGATTGTGATTGTATGATTGTGATTGTATGATTGCGATTGTATGATTGTGATTGTATGATTGTGATTGTATGATTGTGATTGTATGATTGTGATTGTCTGATTGTGGTTGTGCGATTGTGATTGTACGATTGTGATTGTACGATTGTGATTGTATGATTGTGATTGCATGATTATGATTGTATGATTGTGATTGCATGATTGTGATTGTATGATTGTGATTGCATGATTTTGAATGTATGATTGTGATTGTATGATTGTGATTGTATGATTGTGATTGTATGATTGTGATTGTATGATTGTGATAGTATGATTGTGATTGTATGATTGCGATTGTATGATTGTGATTGTATGATTGCGATTGTATGAATGCTATTGTATGATTGTGATTGTATGATTGTGATTGTATGATTGTGATTGTATGATTGTAATTGGGAGATTGTATTTGGGATATTGTAATTGTATGATTGCGATTGTATGATTGTGATTGTATGATTGTGATGTATGATTGTAATTGTATGATTATGATTGTATGATTGTGATTGTATGATTGAGATTGTATGATTGTTATTGTATGCTTGCGATTGTATGAATGTGATTGTATGATTGTGATTGTATGATTGTGATTGTATGATTGTGATTGTATGATTGTGATTGTATGATTGTGATTGTATGATTGTGATTGTATGATTGTAATTGTATGATTATGATTGTATGATTGTGATTGTATGATTGAGATTGTATGATTGTGATTGTATGCTTGCGATTGTATGAATGTGATTGTATGATTGTGACTGTATGATTGTGATTGTATGATTGAGATTGTATGATTGAAATTGTATGATTGTGATTGTATGCTTGCGATTGTATAATCGTGATTGTATGATTGTGATTGTATGATTGTGATTGTATGATTGTGATTGTATGATTGTGATTGTATGATTGAGATTGTATGATTGTGATTGTATGCTTGCGATTGTATGAATGTGATTGTATGATTGTGATTGTATGATTGTGATTGTATGATTGAGATTGTATGATTGAAATTGTATGATTGTGATTGTATGCTTGCGATTGTATAGTCGTGATTGTATGATTGTGATTGTATGATTGTGATTGTATGATTGTGATTGTATGATTGTGATTGTATGATTATGATTGTATGATTGTGATTGTATGATTGTGATTGTATGATTGTGATTGTATGATTGAGATTGTATGATTGTTATTGTATGCTTGCGATTGTATGAATGTGATTGTATGATTGTGATTGTATGATTGTGATTGTATGATTGTGATTGTATGATTGTGATTGTATGATTGTGATTGTATGATTGTGATTGTATGATTGTGATTGTATGATTGTGATTGTATGATTGTGATTGTATGATTGTGATTGTATGATTGTGATAGTATGATTGTGATTGTATGATTGTGATGTATGATTGTAATTGTATGATTATGATTGTATGATTGTGATTGTGTGATTGTAATTGTATGATTGTATTTGGGAGATTGTATTTGGGATATTGTAATTGTATGATTGAGATTGTATGATTGTGATTGTATGATTGAGATTGTATGATTGTTATTGTATGCTTGCGATTGTATGAATGTGATTGTATGATTGTGATTGTATGATTGTGATTGTATGATTGTGATTCTATGATTGTGATTGTATGATTGTGATTGTATGATTGTGATTGTATGATTGTGATTGTATGATTGTATTTGGGAGATTGTATTTGGGATATTGTAATTGTATGATTGCGATTGTATGATTGTGATTGTATGATTGTGATGTATGATTGTAATTGTATGATTATGATTGTATGATTGTGATTGTATGATTGAGATTGTATGATTGTTATTGTATGCTTGCGATTGTATGAATGTGATTGTATGATTGTGATTGTATGATTGTGATTGTATGATTGTGATTGTATGATTGTGATTGTATGATTGTGATTGTATGATTGTGATTGTATGATTGTAATTGGGAGATTGTACTTGGGATATTGTAATTGTATGATTGCGATTGTATGATTGTGATTGTATGATTGTGATGTATGATTGTAATTGTATGATTATGATTGTATGATTGTGATTGTATGATTGAGATTGTATGATTGTTATTGTATGCTTGCGATTGTATGAATGTGATTGTATGATTGTGATTGTATGATTGTGATTCTATGATTGTGATTGTATGATTGTGATTGTATGATTGTGATTGTATGATTGTGATTGTATGATTGTGATTGTATGATTGTATTTGGGAGATTGTATTTGGGATATTGTAATTGTATGATTGCGATTGTATGATTGTGATTGTATGATTGTGATGTATGATTGTAATTGTATGATTATGATTGTATGATTGTGATTGTATGATTGAGATTGTATGATTGTGATTGTATGCTTGCGATTGTACGAATGTGATTGTATCATTGTGATTGTATGATTGTGATTGTATGATTGTGATTGTATGATTGTGATTGTATGATTGAGATTGTATGATTGAAATTGTATGATTGTGATTGTATGCTTGCGATTGTATAATCGTGATTGTATGATTGTGATTGTATGATTGCGATTGTATGATTGTGATTGTATGATTATGATTGTATGATTGTGATTGTATGATTGTGATTGTATGATTGTGATTGTATGATTGTGATAGTATGATTGTGATTGTATGATTGTGATGCATGATTGTAATTGTATGATTATGATTGTATGATTGTGATTGTGTGATTGTAATTGTATGATTGTATTTGGGAGATTGTATTTGGGATATTGTAATTGTATGATTGCGATTGTATGATTGTGATTGTATGATTGTGATTGTATGATTGTGATTGTATGATTGTGATTGTATGATTGTATTTGCGAGATTGTATTTGGGATACTGTAATTGTATGATTGCGATTGTATGATTGCGATTGTATGATTGTGATTGTATGATTGTGTATGTATGATTGTGATTGTATGATTGTATTTGGGAGATTGTATTTGGGATATTGTAATTGTATGATTGCGATTGTATGATTGTGATTGTATGATTGTGATGTATGATTGTAATTGTATGATTATGATTGTATGATTGTGATTGTATGATTGTGATGGTATGATAGTGATTGTATGATTGCGATCGTATGATTGTGATTGTATGATTATGATTGTATGATTGTGATTGTATGATTGCGATTGTATGATTGTGATTGTATGATTGTGATTGTATGATTGTGATTGTCTGATTGTGGTTGTATGATTGTGATTGTATGATTGAGATTGTATGATTGTGATTGTATGATTGCGATTGTATGATTGTGATTGTATGATTGTGATTGTATGATTGTGATTGTATGATTGTGATTGTATGATTGTGATTGTATGATTGTGATTGTATGATTGTGATTGTCTGATTGTGGTTGTGCGATTGTGATTGTACGATTGTGATTGTACGATTGTGATTGTATGATTGTGATTGCATGATTATGATTGTATGATTGTGATTGCATGATTGTGATTGTATGATTGTGATTGCATGATTTTGAATGTATGATTGTGATTGTATGATTGTGATTGTATGATTGTGATTGTATGATTGTGATTGTATGATTGTGATAGTATGATTGTGATTGTATGATTGCGATTGTATGATTGTGATTGTATGATTGCGATTGTATGAATGCTATTGTATGATTGTGATTGTATGATTGTGATTGTATGATTGTGATTGTATGATTGTAATTGGGAGATTGTATTTGGGATATTGTAATTGTATGATTGCGATTGTATGATTGTGATTGTATGATTGTGATGTATGATTGTAATTGTATGATTATGATTGTATGATTGTGATTGTATGATTGAGATTGTATGATTGTTATTGTATGCTTGCGATTGTATGAATGTGATTGTATGATTGTGATTGTATGATTGTGATTGTATGATTGTGATTGTATGATTGTGATTGTATGATTGTGATTGTATGATTGTGATTGTATGATTGTAATTGTATGATTATGATTGTATGATTGTGATTGTATGATTGAGATTGTATGATTGTGATTGTATGCTTGCGATTGTATGAATGTGATTGTATGATTGTGACTGTATGATTGTGATTGTATGATTGAGATTGTATGATTGAAATTGTATGATTGTGATTGTACGCTTGCGATTGTATAATCGTGATTGTATGATTGTGATTGTATGATTGTGATTGTGATTGTATGATTGTGATTGTATGATTGAGATTGTATGATTGTGATTGTATGCTTGCGATTGTATGAATGTGATTGTATGATTGTGATTGTATGATTGTGATTGTATGGTTGAGATTGTATGATTGAAATTGTATGATTGTGATTGTATGCTTGCGATTGTATAGTCGTGATTGTATGATTGTGATTGTATGATTGTGATTGTATGACTGAGATTGTATGATTGTGATTGTATGCTTGCGATTGTATGAATGTGATTGTATGATTGTGATTGTATGATTGTGATTGTATGATTGAGATTGTATGATTGAAATTGTATGATTGTGATTGTATGCTTGCGATTGTATAATCGTGATTGTATGATTGTGATTGTATGATTGTGATTGTATGATTGTGATTGTATGATTGTGATTGTATGATTGTGATTGTATGATTATGATTGTATGATTGTGATTGTATGATTGTGATTGTATGATTGTGATTGTATGATTGTGATAGTATGATTGTGATTGTATGATTGTGATGTATGATTGTAATTGTATGATTATGATTGTATGATTGTGATTGTGTGATTGTAATTGTATGATTGTATTTGGGAGATTGTATTTGGGATATTGTAATTGTATGATTGAGATTGTATGATTGTGATTGTATGATTATGATTGTATGATTGTGATTGTATGATTGCGATTGTATGATTGTGATTGTATGATTGTGATTGTATTTTTGTGATTGTATGATTGTGATTGTATGATTGTGATTGTATGATTGTGATTGTATGATTGTGATTGTATGATTGTGATTGTATGATTGTGATTGTATGATTGTGATGTATGATTGTAATTGTATGATTATGATTGTATGATTGTGAATGTATGATTGAGATTGTATGATTGTTATTGTATGCTTGCGATTGTATGAATGTGATTGTATGATTGTGATTGTATGATTGTGATTGTATGATTGTGATTGTATGATTGTGATTGTATGATTGTGATTGTATGATTGTATTTGGGATATTGTAATTGTATGATTGCGATTGTATGATTGTGATTGTATGATTGTGATGTATGATTGTAATTGTATGATTATGATTGTATGATTGTGATTGTATGATTGAGATTGTATGATTGTTATTGTATGCTTGCGATTGTATGAATGTGATTGTATGATTGTGATTGTATGATTGTGATTGTATGATTGTGATTCTATGATTGTGATTGTATGATTGTGATTGTATGATTGTGATTGTATGATTGTGATTGCATGATTGTATTTGGGAGATTGTATTTGGGATATTGTAATTGTATGATTGCGATTGTATGATTGTGATTGTTTGATTGTGATGTATGATTGTAATTGTATGATTATGATTGTATGATTGTGATTTTATGATTGTGATTGTATGATTGTATTTGCGAGATTGTATTTGGATACTGTAATTGTATGATTGCGATTGTATGATTGCGATTGTATGATTGTGATTGTATGATTGTGTATGTATGATTGTGATTGTATGATTGTATTTGGGAGATTGTGTTTGGGATATTGTAATTGTATGATTGTGATTGTATGATTGTGATTGTATGATTGTGATAGTATGATTGTGATTGTATGATTGTGATGTATGATTGTAATTGTATGATTATGATTGTATGATTGTGATTTTATGATTGTGATTGTATGATTGTATTTGCGAGATTGTATTTGGATACTGTAATTGTATGATTGCGATTGTATGATTGCGATTGTATGATTGTGATTGTATGATTGTGTATGTATGATTGTGATTGTATGATTGTATTTGGGAGATTGTGTTTGGGATATTGTAATTGTATGATTGCGATTGTATGATTGTGATTGTATGATTGTGATGTATGATTGTAATTGTATGATTATGATTGTATGATTGTGATTGTATGATTGTGATGGTATGATAGTGATTGTATGATTGCGATCGTATGATTGTGATTGTATGATTATGATTGCATGATTGTGATTGTATGATTGCGATTGTATGATTGTGATTGTATGATTAAGTTTGTATTTTTGTGATTTTATGATTGTGATTGTATGATTGTGATTGTATGATTGTGATTGTATGATTGTGATTGTATGATTGTGATTGTATGATTGCGATTGTATGAATGCGATTGTATGATTGTGATTGCATAATTGTGATTGTATGATTGTGATTGTATGAGTGTGATTGTCTGATTGTGGTTGTATGATTGTGATTGTATGATTGAGATTGTATGATTGTGATTGTATGATTGCGATTGTATGATTGCGATTGTATGATTGCGATTGTATGATTGCGATTGTATGATTGTGATTGTATGATTGTGATTGTATGATTGTGATTGTATGATTGTGATGTATGATTGTAATTGTATGATTATGATTGTATGATTGTGATTGTATGATTGAGATTGTATGATTGTTATTGTATGCTTGCGATTGTATGAATGTGATTGTATGATTGTGATTGTATGATTGTGATTGTATGATTGTGATTGTATGATTGTGATTGTGTGATTGTGATTGTATGATTGTGATTGTATGATTGTATTTGGGAGATTGTATTTGGGATATTGTAATTGTATGATTGCGATTGTATGATTGTGATTGTATGATTGTGATGTATGATTGTAATTGTATGATTATGATTGTATGATTGTGATTGTATGATTGAGATTGTATGATTGTGATTGTATGCTTGCGATTGTATGAATGTGATTGTATGATTGTGATTGTATGATTGTGATTGTATGATTGAGATTGTATGATTGAGATTGTATGATTGAGATTGTATGATTGTGATTGTATGCTTGCGATTGTATGATCGTGATTGTATGATAGTGATTGTATGATTGTGATTGTATGATTGTGATTGTATGATTATGATTGTATGATTGTGATTGTATGATTGTGATTGTATGATTGTGATTGTATGCTTGCGATTGTATGAATGTGATTGTATGATTGTGATTGTATGATTGTGATTGTATGATTGTGATTGTATGATTGTGATTGTATGATTGTGATTGTATGATTGTGATTGTATGATTGTGATTGTATGATTGTGATTGTATGATTGTGATTGTATGATTGTGAATGTACGATTGTGATTGTATGATTGTGATTGTATGATTGTGATTGTATGATTGCGATTGTATGATTGTGATAGTATGATTGTGATTGTATGATTGTGATGTATGATTGTAATTGTATGATTATGATTGTATGATTGTGATTGTGTGATTGTGATTGTATGATTGTATTTGGGAGATTGTATTTGGGATATTGTAATTGTATGATTGCGATTGTATGATTGTGATTGTATGATTGTGATTGTATGATTGTGATTGTATGATTGTGATTGTATGATTGTATTTGCGAGATTGTATTTGGGATACTGTAAATGTATGATTGCGATTGTATGATTGCGATTGTATGATTGCGATTGTATGATTGTGATTGTATGATTGTGTATGTATGATTGTGATTGTACGATTGTATTTGGGAGATTGTATTTGGGATATTGTAATTGTATGATTGCGATTGTATGATTGTGATTGTATGATTGTGATGTATGATTGTAATTGTATGATTATGATTGTATGATTGTGATTGTATGATTGTGATGGTATGATTGTGATTGTATGATTGCGATCGTATGATTGTGATTGTACGATTATGATTGTATGATTGTGATTGTATGATTGCGATTGTATGATTGTGATTGTATGATTAAGTTTGTATTTTTGTGATTTTATGATTGTGATTGTATGATTGTGATTGTATGATTGTGATTGTATGATTGTGATTGTTTGATTGTGATTGTATGATTGCGATTGTATGAATGCGATTGTATGATTGTGATTGCATAATTGTGATTGTATGATTGTGACTGTATGGTTGTGATTGTCTGATTGTGGTTGTATGATTGTGATTGTATGATTGAGATTGTATGATTGTGATTGTATGATTGCGATTGTATGATTGCGATTGTATGATTGCGATTGTATGATTGTGATTGTATGATTGTGATTGTATGATTGTGATTGTATGATTGTGATTTAATGATTGTGATTGTATGATTGTGATTGTATGATTGTGATTGCATGATTTTGAATGTATGATTGTGACTGTATGATTGTGATTGTATGATTGTGATTGTATGATTGTGATTGTATGATTGTGATTGTATGATTGTGATAGTATGATTGTGATTGTATGATTGTGATTGTATGATTGTGATTGTATGATTGTGATTGTATGATTGTGAATGTACGATTGTGATTGTATGATTGTGATTGTATGATTTTGATAGTACGATTGTGATTGTATGACTGTGATTGTATGACTGTGATTGTATGATTGTGATTGTATGATTGTGATTGTATGATTGTGAAAGTATGATTGTGATTGTATGATTGTGATTGTATGATTGTGATTGTATGATTGTGATTGTATGATTGTGATTGTATGATTGAGATTGTATGATTGAGATTGTATGATTGTGATTGTATGCTTGCGATTGTGTGATCGTGATTGTATGATTGTGATTGTATGATTGTGACTGTATGATTGTGATTGTATGATTGTGATAGTATGATTGTGATTGTATGATTGTGATGTATGATTGTAATTGTATGATTATGATTGTATGATTGTGATTGTGTGATTGTGATTGTATGATTGTATTTGGGAGATTGTATTTGGGATATTGTAATTGTATGATTGCGATTGTATGATTGTGATTGTATGATTGTGATTGTATGATTGTGATTGTATGATTGTGATTGTATGATTGAGATTGTATGATTGTGATTGTATGCTTGCGATTGTATGAATGTGATTGTATGATTGTGGTTGTATGATTGTGATTGTATGATTGTGATTGTATGATTGTGATTGTATGATTGTGATTGTATGATTGTGATTGTATGGTTGTGATTGTATGATTGTGATTGTATGATTATGATTGTATGATTATGATTGTATGATTGTGATTGTATGATTGTGATGGTATGATTGTGATTGTATGATTGCGATCGTATGATTGTGATTGTACGATTATGATTGTATGATTGTGATTGTATGATTGCGATTGTATGACTGTGATTGTATGATTAAGTTTGTATTTTTGTGATTTAATGATTGTGATTGTATGATTGTGATTGTATGATTGTGATTGTATGATTGCGATTGTATGAATGCGATTGTATGATTGTGATTGCATAATTGTGATTGTATGATTGTGATTGTATGATTGTGATTGTCTGATTGTGGTTGTATGATTGTGATTGTATGATTGAGATTGTATGATTGCGATTGTATGATTGCGATTGTATGATTGCGATTGTATGATTGTGATTGTATGATTGTGATTGTATGATTGTGATTGTATGATTGTGATTGTATGATTGTGATTGTATGATTGTGATTGTATGATTGTGATTGTATGATTGTGATTGTATGATTGTGATTGTATGATTGTGAATGTACGATTGTGATTGTATGATTGTGATTGTATGATTGTGATTGTATGATTGCGATTGTATGATTGTGATAGTATGATTGTGATTGTATGATTGTGATGTATGATTGTAATTGTATGATTATGATTGTATGATTGTGATTGTGTGATTGTGATTGTATGATTGTATTTGGGAGATTGTATTTGGGATATTGTAATTGTATGATTGCGATTGTATGATTGTGATTGTATGATTGTGATTGTATGATTGTATTTGCGAGATTGTATTTGGGATACTGTAATTGTATGATTGCGATTGTATGATTGCGATTGTATGATTGTGATTGTATGATTGTGTATGTATGATTGTGATTGTATGATTGTATTTGGGAGATTGTATTTGGGATATTGTAATTGTATGATTGCGATTGTATGATTGTGATTGTATGATTGTGATGTATGATTGTAATTGTATGATTATGATTGTATGATTGTGATTGTATGATTGTGATGGTATGATTGTGATTGTATGATTGCGATCGTATGATTGTGATTGTACGATTATGATTGTATGATTGTGATTGTATGATTGCGATTGTATGATTGTGATTGTATGATTAAGTTTGTATTTTTGTGATTTTATGATTGTGATTGTATGATTGTGATTGTATGATTGTGATTGTATGATTGCGATTGTATGAATGCGATTGTATGATTGTGATTGCATAATTGTGATTGTATGATTGTGACTGTATGATTGTGATTGTCTGATTGTGGTTGTATGATTGTGATTGTATGATTGAGATTGTATGATTGTGATTGTATGATTGCGATTGTATGATTGCGATTGTATGATTGCGATTGTATGATTGCGATTGTATGATTGTGATTGTATGATTGTGATTGTATGATTGTGATTGTATGATTGTGATTGTATGATTGTGATTGTATGATTGTGATTGTATGATTGTGAAAGTATGATTGTGATTGTATGATTATGATTGTATGATTGTGGTTGTGCGACTGTGATTGTACGATTGTGATTGTACGATTGTGATTGTATGATTGTGATTGCATGATTATGATTGTATGATTGTGATTGCATGATTGTGATTGTATGATTGTGATTGCATGATTTTGAATGTATGATTGTGACTGTATGATTGTGATTGTATGATTGTGATTGTATGATTGTGATTGTATGATTGTGATTGTATGATTGTGATAGTATGATTGTGATTGTATGATTGTGATTGTATGATTGTGATTGTATGATTGTGATTGTATGATTGTGAATGTACGATTGTGATTGTATGATTGTGATTGTATGATTTTGATAGTACGATTGTGATTGTATGACTGTGATTGTATGACTGTGATTGTATGATTGTGATTGTATGATTGTGATTGTATGATTGTGAAAGTATGATTGTGATTGTATGATTGTGATTGTATGATTGTGATTGTATGATTGTGATTGTATGATTGTGATTGTATGATTGTGATTGTATGATTGAGATTGTATGATTGAGATTGTATGATTGTGATTGTATGCTTGCGATTGTATGATCGTGATTGTATGATTGTGATTGTATGATTGTGATTTTATGATTGTGATTGTATGATTATGATTGTATGATTGTGATTGTATGATTGTGATTGTATGATTGTGACTGTATGATTGTGATTGTATGATTGTGATAGTATGATTGTGATTGTATGATTGTGATGTATGATTGTAATTGTATGATTATGATTGTATGATTGTGATTGTGTGATTGTGATTGTATGATTGTATTTGGGAGATTGTATTTGGGATATTGTAATTGTATGATTGCGATTGTATGATTGTGATTGTATGATTGTGATTGTATGATTGTGATTGTATGATTGTGATTGTATAATTGTATTTGGGATATTGTAATTGTATGATTGCGATTGCATGATTGCGATTGTATGATTGCGATTGTATGATTGTGATTGTATGATTGTGTATGTATGATTGTGATTGTATGATTGTATTTGGGAGATTGTATTTGGGATATTGTAATTGTATGATTGCGGTTGTATGATTGTGATTGTATGATTGTGATGTATGATTGTAATTGTATGATTAAGTTTGTATTTTTGTGATTTTATGATTGTGATTGTATGATTGTGATTGTATGATTGTGATTGTATGATTGCGATTGTATGAATGCGATTGTATGATTGTGATTGCATAATTGTGATTGTATGATTGTGATTGTATGATTGTGATTGTATGATTGTGATTGTCTGATTGTGGTTGTATGATTGTGATTGTGTGATTGAGATTGTATGATTGTGATTATATGATTGCGATTGTATAATTGCGATTGTATGATTGCGATTGTATGATTGTGATTGTATGATTGTGATTGTATGATTGTGATTGTATGATTGTGATTGTATGATTGTGATTGTATGATTGTGATTGTATGATTGTGATTGTATGATTGTGAAAGTATGATTGTGATTGTATGATTATGATTGTATGATTGTGGTTGTGCGATTGTGATTGTACGATTGTGATTGTACGATTGTGATTGTATGATTGTGATTGCATGATTTTGGATGTATGATTGTGATTGTATGATTGTGATTGTATGATTGTGATTGTATGATTGTGATTGTATGATTGTGATTGTATGATTGTGATAGTATGATTGTGATTGTATGATTGTGATTGTATGATTGTGATTGTATGATTATGATTGTATGATTGCGATTGTATGATTGTATTTGGGTGATTGTATTTGGGAGATTGTATTTGGGAGATTGTAATTGTATGATTGCGATTGTATGATTGTGATTGTATGATTGCGATTGTATGAATGCGATTGTATGATTGTGATTGTATGATTGTGATTGTATGATTGTGATTGTATGATTGTGATTGTATGATTGTGATTGTATGATTGTGATTGTATGATTGTGAAAGTATGATTGTGATTGTATGATTATGATTGTATGATTGTGGTTGTGCGACTGTGATTGTACGATTGTGATTGTACGATTGTGATTGTATGATTGTGATTGCATGATTATGATTGTATGATTGTGATTGCATGATTGTGATTGTATGATTGTGATTGCATGATTTTGAATGTATGATTGTGACTGTATGATTGTGATTGTATGATTGTGATTGTATGATTGTGATTGTATGATTGTGATTGTATGATTGTGATAGTATGATTGTGATTGTATGATTGTGATTGTATGATTGTGATTGTATGATTGTGATTGTATGCTTGCGATTGTATAATCGTGATTGTATGATTGTGAATGTATGATTGCGATTGTATGATTGTGATTGTATGATTATGATTGTATGATTGTGATTGTATGATTGTGATTGTATGATTGTGATTGTATGATTGTGATAGTATGATTGTGATTGTATGATTGTGATGCATGATTGTAATTGTATGATTATGATTGTATGATTGTGATTGTGTGATTGTAATTGTATGATTGTATTTGGGAGATTGTATTTGGGATATTGTAATTGTATGATTGCGATTGTATGATTGTGATTGTATGATTGTGATTGTATGATTGTGATTGTATGATTGTGATTGTATGATTGTATTTGCGAGATTGTATTTGGGATACTGTAATTGTATGATTGCGATTGTATGATTGCGATTGTATTTTTGTGATTGTATGATTGTGTATGTATGATTGTGATTGTATGATTGTATTTGGGAGATTGTATTTGGGATATTGTAATTGTATGATTGCGATTGTATGATTGTGATTGTATGATTGTGATGTATGATTGTAATTGTATGATTATGATTGTATGATTGTGATTGTATGATTGTGATGGTATGATAGTGATTGTATGATTGCGATCGTATGATTGTGATTGTATGATTATGATTGTATGATTGTGATTGTATGATTGCGATTGTATGATTGTGATTGTATGATTGTGATTGTATGATTGTGATTGTCTGATTGTGGTTGTATGATTGTGATTGTATGATTGAGATTGTATGATTGTGATTGTATGATTGCGATTGTATGATTGTGATTGTATGATTGTGATTGT
Organism: Megachile rotundata; assembly: GCF_050947335.1. Classification (NCBI taxonomy): domain Eukaryota; kingdom Metazoa; phylum Arthropoda; class Insecta; order Hymenoptera; family Megachilidae; genus Megachile; species Megachile rotundata. The sequence continues at coordinate 551,719 of NW_027473388.1, read as the reverse complement.
ATGATTGTGATTGTATGATTGTGATTGTATGATTGTGATTGTATGATTGTGATTGTATGATTGTATTTGGGAGATTGTATTTGGGATATTGTAATTGTATGATTGCGATTGTATGATTGTGATTGTATGATTGTGATGTATGATTGTAATTGTATGATTATGATTGTATGATTGTGATTGTATGATTGAGATTGTATGATTGTTATTGTATGCTTGCGATTGTATGAATGTGATTGTATGATTGTGATTGTATGATTGTGATTGTATGATTGTGATTGTATGATTGTGATTGTATGATTGTGATTGTATGATTGTGATTGTATGATTGTGATTGTATGATTGTGATTGTATGATTGTGATTGTATGATTGTGATTGTATGATTGTGATTGTATGATTGTATTTGGGAGATTGTATTTGGGATATTGTAATTGTATGATTGTGATTGTATGATTGTGATTGTATGATTGTGTTGTATGATTGTAATTGTATGATTATGATTGTATGATTGTGATTGTATGATTGAGATTGTATGATTGTGATTGTATGCTTGCGATTGTATGAATGTGATTGTATGATTGTGATTGTATGATTGTGATTGTATGATTGAGATTGTATGATTGAAATTGTATGATTGTGATTGTATGCTTGCGATTGTATAATCGTGATTGTATGATTGTGATTGTATGATTGTGATTGTATGATTGTGATTGTATGATTGTGATTGTATGATTGTGATTGTATGATTGTGATTGTATGATTATGATTGTATGATTGTGATTGTATGATTGTGATTGTATGATTGTGATTGTATGATTGTGATAGTATGATTGTGATTGTATGATTGTGATGTATGATTGTAATTGTGTGATTATGATTGTATGATTGTGATTGTGTGATTGTAATTGTATGATTGTATTTGGGAGATTGTATTTGGGATATTGTAATTGTATGATTGAGATTGTATGATTGTGATTGTATGATTATGATTGTATGATTGTGATTGTATGATTGCGATTGTATGATTGTGATTGTATGATTGTGATTGTATTTTTGTGATTGTATGATTGTGATTGTATGATTGTGATTGTATGATTGTGATTGTATGATTGTGATTGTATGATTGTGATTGTCTGATTGTGATTGTATGATTGTGATGTATGATTGTAATTGTATGATTATGATTGTATGATTGTGATTGTATGATTGAGATTGTATGATTGTTATTGTATGCTTGCGATTGTATGAATGTGATTGTATGATTGTGATTGTATGATTGTGATTGTATGATTGTGATTGTATGATTGTGATTGTATGATTGCGATTGTATGATTGTAATTGGGAGATTGTATTTGGGATATTGTAATTGTATGATTGCGATTGTATGATTGTGATTGTATGATTGTGATGTATGATTGTAATTGTATGATTATGATTGTATGATTGTGATTGTATGATTGAGATTGTATGATTGTTATTGTATGCTTGCGATTGTATGAATGTGATTGTATGATTGTGATTGTATGATTGTGATTGTATGATTGTGATTCTATGATTGTGATTGTATGATTGTGATTGTATGATTGTGATTGTATGATTGTGATTGTATGATTGTATTTGGGAGATTGTATTTGGGATATTGTAATTGTATGATTGCGATTGTATGATTGTGATTGTATGATTGTGATGTATGATTGTAATTGTATGATTATGATTGTATGATTGTGATTTTATGATTGTGATTGTATGATTGTATTTGCGAGATTGTATTTGGATACTGTAATTGTATGATTGCGATTGTATGATTGCGATTGTATGATTGTGATTGTATGATTGTGTATGTATGATTGTGATTGTATGATTGTATTTGGGAGATTGTGTTTGGGATATTGTAATTGTATGATTGTGATTGTATGATTGTGATTGTATGATTGTGATAGTATGATTGTGATTGTATGATTGTGATGTATGATTGTAATTGTATGATTATGATTGTATGATTGTGATTTTATGATTGTGATTGTATGATTGTATTTGCGAGATTGTATTTGGATACTGTAATTGTATGATTGCGATTGTATGATTGCGATTGTATGATTGTGATTGTATGATTGTGTATGTATGATTGTGATTGTATGATTGTATTTGGGAGATTGTGTTTGGGATATTGTAATTGTATGATTGCGATTGTATGATTGTGATTGTATGATTGTGATGTATGATTGTAATTGTATGATTATGATTGTATGATTGTGATTGTATGATTGTGATGGTATGATAGTGATTGTATGATTGCGATCGTATGATTGTGATTGTATGATTATGATTGCATGATTGTGATTGTATGATTGCGATTGTATGATTGTGATTGTATGATTAAGTTTGTATTTTTGTGATTTTATGATTGTGATTGTATGATTGTGATTGTATGATTGTGATTGTATGATTGTGATTGTATGATTGTGATTGTATGATTGTGATTGTATGATTGCGATTGTATGAATGCGATTGTATGATTGTGATTGCATAATTGTGATTGTATGATTGTGATTGTATGAGTGTGATTGTCTGATTGTGGTTGTATGATTGTGATTGTATGATTGAGATTGTATGATTGTGATTGTATGATTGCGATTGTATGATTGCGATTGTATGATTGCGATTGTATGATTGCGATTGTATGATTGTGATTGTATGATTGTGATTGTATGATTGTGATTGTATGATTGTGATGTATGATTGTAATTGTATGATTATGATTGTATGATTGTGATTGTATGATTGAGATTGTATGATTGTTATTGTATGCTTGCGATTGTATGAATGTGATTGTATGATTGTGATTGTATGATTGTGATTGTATGATTGTGATTGTATGATTGTGATTGTATGATTGTGATTGTATGATTGTGATTGTATGATTGTGATTGTATGATTGTGATTGTATGATTGTATTTGGGAGATTGTATTTGGGATATTGTAATTGTATGATTGCGATTGTATGATTGTGATTGTATGATTGTGATGTATGATTGTAATTGTATGATTATGATTGTATGATTGTGATTGTATGATTGAGATTGTATGATTGTGATTGTATGCTTGCGATTGTATGAATGTGATTGTATGATTGTGATTGTATGATTGTGATTGTATGATTGAGATTGTATGATTGAGATTGTATGATTGAGATTGTATGATTGTGATTGTATGCTTGCGATTGTATGATCGTGATTGTATGATTGTGATTGTATGATTGTGATTGTATGATTGTGATTGTATGATTATGATTGTATGATTGTGATTGTATGATTGTGATTGTATGATTGTGATTGTATGCTTGCGATTGTATGAATGTGATTGTATGATTGTGATTGTATGATTGTGATTGTATGATTGTGATTGTATGATTGTGATTGTATGATTGTGATTGTATGATTGTGATTGTATGATTGTGATTGTATGATTGTGATTGTATGATTGTGATTGTATGATTGTGATTGTATGATTGTGATTGTATGATTGTGAATGTACGATTGTGATTGTATGATTGTGATTGTATGATTGTGATTGTATGATTGCGATTGTATGATTGTGATAGTATGATTGTGATTGTATGATTGTGATGTATGATTGTAATTGTATGATTATGATTGTATGATTGTGATTGTGTGATTGTGATTGTATGATTGTATTTGGGAGATTGTATGTGGGATATTGTAATTGTATGATTGCGATTGTATGATTGTGATTGTATGATTGTGATTGTATGATTGTGATTGTATGATTGTGATTGTATGATTGTATTTGCGAGATTGTATTTGGGATACTGTAAATGTATGATTGCGATTGTATGATTGCGATTGTATGATTGCGATTGTATGATTGTGATTGTATGATTGTGTATGTATGATTGTGATTGTACGATTGTATTTGGGAGATTGTATTTGGGATATTGTAATTGTATGATTGCGATTGTATGATTGTGATTGTATGATTGTGATGTATGATTGTAATTGTATGATTATGATTGTATGATTGTGATTGTATGATTGTGATGGTATGATTGTGATTGTATGATTGCGATCGTATGATTGTGATTGTACGATTATGATTGTATGATTGTGATTGTATGATTGCGATTGTATGATTGTGATTGTATGATTAAGTTTGTATTTTTGTGATTTTATGATTGCGATTGTATGATTGTGATTGTATGATTGTGATTGTATGATTGTGATTGTATGATTGTGATTGTATGATTGCGATTGTATGAATGCGATTGTATGATTGTGATTGCATAATTGTGATTGTATGATTGTGACTGTATGGTTGTGATTGTCTGATTGTGGTTGTATGATTGTGATTGTATGATTGAGATTGTATGATTGTGATTGTATGATTGCGATTGTATGATTGCGATTGTATGATTGTGATTGTATGATTGTGATTGTATGATTGTGATTGTATGATTGTGATTGTATGATTGTGATTGTATGATTGTGATTGTATGATTGTGATTGCATGATTTTGAATGTATGATTGTGACTGTATGATTGTGATTGTATGATTGTGATTGTATGATTGTGATTGTATGATTGTGATTGTATGATTGTGATTGTATGATTGTGATTGTATGATTGTGACTGTATGATTGTGATTGTATGATTGTGATAGTATGATTGTGATTGTATGATTGTGATGTATGATTGTAATTGTATGATTATGATTGTATGATTGTGATTGTGTGATTGTGATTGTATGATTGTATTTGGGAGATTGTATTTGGGATATTGTAATTGTATGATTGCGATTGTATGATTGTGATTGTATGATTGTGATTGTATGATTGTGATTGTATGATTGTGATTGTATGATTGTGATTGTATGATTGAGATTGTATGATTGTGATTGTATGCTTGCGATTGTATGAATGTGATTGTATGATTGTGATTGTATGATTGTGATTGTATGATTGTGATTGTATGATTGTGATTGTATGGTTGTGATTGTATGATTGTGATTGTATGATTATGATTGTATGATTATGATTGTATGATTGTGATTGTATGATTGTGATGGTATGATTGTGATTGTATGATTGCGATCGTATGATTGTGATTGTACGATTATGATTGTATGATTGTGATTGTATGATTGCGATTGTATGATTGTGATTGTATGATTAAGTTTGTATTTTTGTGATTTAATGATTGTGATTGTATGATTGTGATTGTATGATTGTGATTGTATGATTGCGATTGTATGAATGCGATTGTATGATTGTGATTGCATAATTGTGATTGTATGATTGTGATTGTATGATTGTGATTGTCTGATTGTGGTTGTATGATTGTGATTGTATGATTGAGATTGTATGATTGCGATTGTATGATTGCGATTGTATGATTGCGATTGTATGATTGTGATTGTATGATTGTGATTGTATGATTGTGATTGTATGATTGTGATTGTATGATTGTGATTGTATGATTGTGATTGTATGATTGTGATTGTATGATTGTGAATGTACGATTGTGATTGTATGATTGTGATTGTATGATTGTGATTGTATGATTGCGATTGTATGATTGTGATAGTATGATTGTGATTGTATGATTATGATGTATGATTGTAATTGTATGATTATGATTGTATGATTGTGATTGTGTGATTGTGATTGTATGATTGTATTTGGGAGATTGTATTTGGGATATTGTAATTGTATGATTGCGATTGTATGATTGTGATTGTATGATTGTGATTGTATGATTGTGATTGTATGATTGTATTTGCGAGATTGTATTTGGGATACTGTAATTGTATGATTGCGATTGTATGATTGCGATTGTATGATTGTGATTGTATGATTGTGTATGTATGATTGTGATTGTATGATTGTATTTGGGAGATTGTATTTGGGATATTGTAATTGTATGATTGCGATTGTATGATTGTGATTGTATGATTGTGATGTATGATTGTAATTGTATGATTATGATTGTATGATTGTGATTGTATGATTGTGATGGTATGATTGTGATTGTATGATTGCGATCGTATGATTGTGATTGTACGATTATGATTGTATGATTGTGATTGTATGATTGCGATTGTATGATTGTGATTGTATGATTAAGTTTGTATTTTTGTGATTTTATGATTGTGATTGTATGATTGTGATTGTATGATTGTGATTGTATGATTGCGATTGTATGAATGCGATTGTATGATTGTGATTGCATAATTGTGATTGTATGATTGTGACTGTATGATTGTGATTGTCTGATTGTGGTTGTATGATTGTGATTGTATGATTGAGATTGTATGATTGTGATTGTATGATTGCGATTGTATGATTGCGATTGTATGATTGCGATTGTATGATTGCGATTGTATGATTGTGATTGTATGATTGTGATTGTATGATTGTGATTGTATGATTGTGATTGTATGATTGTGATTGTATGATTGTGATTGTATGATTGTGAAAGTATGATTGTGATTGTATGATTATGATTGTATGATTGTGGTTGTGCGACTGTGATTGTACGATTGTGATTGTACGATTGTGATTGTATGATTGTGATTGCATGATTATGATTGTATGATTGTGATTGCATGATTGTGATTGTATGATTGTGATTGCATGATTTTGAATGTATGATTGTGACTGTATGATTGTGATTGTATGATTGTGATTGTATGATTGTGATTGTATGATTGTGATTGTATGATTGTGATAGTATGATTGTGATTGTATGATTGTGATTGTATGATTGTGATTGTATGATTGTGATTGTATGATTGTGAATGTACGATTGTGATTGTATGATTGTGATTGTATGATTTTGATAGTACGATTGTGATTGTATGACTGTGATTGTATGACTGTGATTGTATGATTGTGATTGTATGATTGAGATTGTATGATTGTGATTGTATGCTTGCGATTGTATGAATGTGATTGTATGATTGTGATTGTATGATTGTGATTGTATGATTGAGATTGTATGATTGAAATTGTATGATTGTGATTGTATGCTTGCGATTGTATAATCGTGATTGTATGATTGTGATTGTATGATTGTGATTGTATGATTGTGATTGTATGATTGTGATTGTATGATTGTGATTGTATGATTGTGATTGTATGATTATGATTGTATGATTGTGATTGTATGATTGTGATTGTATGATTGTGATTGTATGATTGTGATAGTATGATTGTGATTGTATGATTGTGATGTATGATTGTAATTGTGTGATTATGATTGTATGATTGTGATTGTGTGATTGTAATTGTATGATTGTATTTGGGAGATTGTATTTGGGATATTGTAATTGTATGATTGAGATTGTATGATTGTGATTGTATGATTATGATTGTATGATTGTGATTGTATGATTGCGATTGTATGATTGTGATTGTATGATTGTGATTGTATTTTTGTGATTGTATGATTGTGATTGTATGATTGTGATTGTATGATTGTGATTGTATGATTGTGATTGTATGATTGTGATTGTCTGATTGTGATTGTATGATTGTGATGTATGATTGTAATTGTATGATTATGATTGTATGATTGTGATTGTATGATTGAGATTGTATGATTGTTATTGTATGCTTGCGATTGTATGAATGTGATTGTATGATTGTGATTGTATGATTGTGATTGTATGATTGTGATTGTATGATTGTGATTGTATGATTGCGATTGTATGATTGTAATTGGGAGATTGTATTTGGGATATTGTAATTGTATGATTGCGATTGTATGATTGTGATTGTATGATTGTGATGTATGATTGTAATTGTATGATTATGATTGTATGATTGTGATTGTATGATTGAGATTGTATGATTGTTATTGTATGCTTGCGATTGTATGAATGTGATTGTATGATTGTGATTGTATGATTGTGATTGTATGATTGTGATTCTATGATTGTGATTGTATGATTGTGATTGTATGATTGTGATTGTATGATTGTGATTGTATGATTGTATTTGGGAGATTGTATTTGGGATATTGTAATTGTATGATTGCGATTGTATGATTGTGATTGTATGATTGTGATGTATGATTGTAATTGTATGATTATGATTGTATGATTGTGATTTTATGATTGTGATTGTATGATTGTATTTGCGAGATTGTATTTGGATACTGTAATTGTATGATTGCGATTGTATGATTGCGATTGTATGATTGTGATTGTATGATTGTGTATGTATGATTGTGATTGTATGATTGTATTTGGGAGATTGTGTTTGGGATATTGTAATTGTATGATTGTGATTGTATGATTGTGATTGTATGATTGTGATAGTATGATTGTGATTGTATGATTGTGATGTATGATTGTAATTGTATGATTATGATTGTATGATTGTGATTTTATGATTGTGATTGTATGATTGTATTTGCGAGATTGTATTTGGATACTGTAATTGTATGATTGCGATTGTATGATTGCGATTGTATGATTGTGATTGTATGATTGTGTATGTATGATTGTGATTGTATGATTGTATTTGGGAGATTGTGTTTGGGATATTGTAATTGTATGATTGCGATTGTATGATTGTGATTGTATGATTGTGATGTATGATTGTAATTGTATGATTATGATTGTATGATTGTGATTGTATGATTGTGATGGTATGATAGTGATTGTATGATTGCGATCGTATGATTGTGATTGTATGATTATGATTGCATGATTGTGATTGTATGATTGCGATTGTATGATTGTGATTGTATGATTAAGTTTGTATTTTTGTGATTTTATGATTGTGATTGTATGATTGTGATTGTATGATTGTGATTGTATGATTGTGATTGTATGATTGTGATTGTATGATTGCGATTGTATGAATGCGATTGTATGATTGTGATTGCATAATTGTGATTGTATGATTGTGATTGTATGAGTGTGATTGTCTGATTGTGGTTGTATGATTGTGATTGTATGATTGAGATTGTATGATTGTGATTGTATGATTGCGATTGTATGATTGCGATTGTATGATTGCGATTGTATGATTGCGATTGTATGATTGTGATTGTATGATTGTGATTGTATGATTGTGATTGTATGATTGTGATGTATGATTGTAATTGTATGATTATGATTGTATGATTGTGATTGTATGATTGAGATTGTATGATTGTTATTGTATGCTTGCGATTGTATGAATGTGATTGTATGATTGTGATTGTATGATTGTGATTGTATGATTGTGATTGTATGATTGTGATTGTATGATTGTGATTGTATGATTGTGATTGTATGATTGTGATTGTATGATTGTGATTGTATGATTGTATTTGGGAGATTGTATTTGGGATATTGTAATTGTATGATTGCGATTGTATGATTGTGATTGTATGATTGTGATGTATGATTGTAATTGTATGATTATGATTGTATGATTGTGATTGTATGATTGAGATTGTATGATTGTGATTGTATGCTTGCGATTGTATGAATGTGATTGTATGATTGTGATTGTATGATTGTGATTGTATGATTGAGATTGTATGATTGAGATTGTATGATTGAGATTGTATGATTGTGATTGTATGCTTGCGATTGTATGATCGTGATTGTATGATTGTGATTGTATGATTGTGATTGTATGATTGTGATTGTATGATTATGATTGTATGATTGTGATTGTATGATTGTGATTGTATGATTGTGATTGTATGCTTGCGATTGTATGAATGTGATTGTATGATTGTGATTGTATGATTGTGATTGTATGATTGTGATTGTATGATTGTGATTGTATGATTGTGATTGTATGATTGTGATTGTATGATTGTGATTGTATGATTGTGATTGTATGATTGTGATTGTATGATTGTGATTGTATGATTGTGAATGTACGATTGTGATTGTATGATTGTGATTGTATGATTGTGATTGTATGATTGCGATTGTATGATTGTGATAGTATGATTGTGATTGTATGATTGTGATGTATGATTGTAATTGTATGATTATGATTGTATGATTGTGATTGTGTGATTGTGATTGTATGATTGTATTTGGGAGATTGTATGTGGGATATTGTAATTGTATGATTGCGATTGTATGATTGTGATTGTATGATTGTGATTGTATGATTGTGATTGTATGATTGTGATTGTATGATTGTATTTGCGAGATTGTATTTGGGATACTGTAAATGTATGATTGCGATTGTATGATTGCGATTGTATGATTGCGATTGTATGATTGTGATTGTATGATTGTGTATGTATGATTGTGATTGTACGATTGTATTTGGGAGATTGTATTTGGGATATTGTAATTGTATGATTGCGATTGTATGATTGTGATTGTATGATTGTGATGTATGATTGTAATTGTATGATTATGATTGTATGATTGTGATTGTATGATTGTGATGGTATGATTGTGATTGTATGATTGCGATCGTATGATTGTGATTGTACGATTATGATTGTATGATTGTGATTGTATGATTGCGATTGTATGATTGTGATTGTATGATTAAGTTTGTATTTTTGTGATTTTATGATTGCGATTGTATGATTGTGATTGTATGATTGTGATTGTATGATTGTGATTGTATGATTGTGATTGTATGATTGCGATTGTATGAATGCGATTGTATGATTGTGATTGCATAATTGTGATTGTATGATTGTGACTGTATGGTTGTGATTGTCTGATTGTGGTTGTATGATTGTGATTGTATGATTGAGATTGTATGATTGTGATTGTATGATTGCGATTGTATGATTGCGATTGTATGATTGCGATTGTATGATTGTGATTGTATGATTGTGATTGTATGATTGTGATTGTATGATTGTGATTGTATGATTGTGATTGTATGATTGTGATTGTATGATTGTGATTGCATGATTTTGAATGTATGATTGTGACTGTATGATTGTGATTGTATGATTGTGATTGTATGATTGTGATTGTATGATTGTGATTGTATGATTGTGATTGTATGATTGTGACTGTATGATTGTGATTGTATGATTGTGATAGTATGATTGTGATTGTATGATTGTGATGTATGATTGTAATTGTATGATTATGATTGTATGATTGTGATTGTGTGATTGTGATTGTATGATTGTATTTGGGAGATTGTATTTGGGATATTGTAATTGTATGATTGCGATTGTATGATTGTGATTGTATGATTGTGATTGTATGATTGTGATTGTATGATTGTGATTGTATGATTGTGATTGTATGATTGAGATTGTATGATTGTGATTGTATGCTTGCGATTGTATGAATGTGATTGTATGATTGTGATTGTATGATTGTGATTGTATGATTGTGATTGTATGATTGTGATTGTATGGTTGTGATTGTATGATTGTGATTGTATGATTATGATTGTATGATTATGATTGTATGATTGTGATTGTATGATTGTGATGGTATGATTGTGATTGTATGATTGCGATCGTATGATTGTGATTGTACGATTATGATTGTATGATTGTGATTGTATGATTGCGATTGTATGATTGTGATTGTATGATTAAGTTTGTATTTTTGTGATTTAATGATTGTGATTGTATGATTGTGATTGTATGATTGTGATTGTATGATTGCGATTGTATGAATGCGATTGTATGATTGTGATTGCATAATTGTGATTGTATGATTGTGATTGTATGATTGTGATTGTCTGATTGTGGTTGTATGATTGTGATTGTATGATTGAGATTGTATGATTGCGATTGTATGATTGCGATTGTATGATTGCGATTGTATGATTGTGATTGTATGATTGTGATTGTATGATTGTGATTGTATGATTGTGATTGTATGATTGTGATTGTATGATTGTGATTGTATGATTGTGATTGTATGATTGTGATTGTATGATTGTGAATGTACGATTGTGATTGTATGATTGTGATTGTATGATTGTGATTGTATGATTGCGATTGTATGATTGTGATAGTATGATTGTGATTGTATGATTATGATGTATGATTGTAATTGTATGATTATGATTGTATGATTGTGATTGTGTGATTGTGATTGTATGATTGTATTTGGGAGATTGTATTTGGGATATTGTAATTGTATGATTGCGATTGTATGATTGTGATTGTATGATTGTGATTGTATGATTGTGATTGTATGATTGTATTTGCGAGATTGTATTTGGGATACTGTAATTGTATGATTGCGATTGTATGATTGCGATTGTATGATTGTGATTGTATGATTGTGTATGTATGATTGTGATTGTATGATTGTATTTGGGAGATTGTATTTGGGATATTGTAATTGTATGATTGCGATTGTATGATTGTGATTGTATGATTGTGATGTATGATTGTAATTGTATGATTATGATTGTATGATTGTGATTGTATGATTGTGATGGTATGATTGTGATTGTATGATTGCGATCGTATGATTGTGATTGTACGATTATGATTGTATGATTGTGATTGTATGATTGCGATTGTATGATTGTGATTGTATGATTAAGTTTGTATTTTTGTGATTTTATGATTGTGATTGTATGATTGTGATTGTATGATTGTGATTGTATGATTGCGATTGTATGAATGCGATTGTATGATTGTGATTGCATAATTGTGATTGTATGATTGTGACTGTATGATTGTGATTGTCTGATTGTGGTTGTATGATTGTGATTGTATGATTGAGATTGTATGATTGTGATTGTATGATTGCGATTGTATGATTGCGATTGTATGATTGCGATTGTATGATTGTGATTGTATGATTGTGATTGTATGATTGTGATTGTATGATTGTGATTGTATGATTGTGATTGTATGATTGTGATTGTATGATTGTGATTGTATGATTGTGAAAGTATGATTGTGATTGTATGATTATGATTGTATGATTGTGGTTGTGCGACTGTGATTGTACGATTGTGATTGTACGATTGTGATTGTATGATTGTGATTGCATGATTATGATTGTATGATTGTGATTGCATGATTGTGATTGTATGATTGTGATTGCATGATTTTGAATGTATGATTGTGACTGTATGATTGTGATTGTATGATTGTGATTGTATGATTGTGATTGTATGATTGTGATTGTATGATTGTGATAGTATGATTGTGATTGTATGATTGTGATTGTATGATTGTGATTGTATGATTGTGATTGTATGATTGTGAATGTACGATTGTGATTGTATGATTGTGATTGTATGATTTTGATAGTACGATTGTGATTGTATGACTGTGATTGTATGACTGTGATTGTATGATTGTGATTGTATGATTGTGATTGTATGATTGTGAAAGTATGATTGTGATTGTATGATTGTGATTGTATGATTGTGATTGTATGATTGTGATTGTATGATTGTGATTGTATGATTGTGATTGTATGATTGAGATTGTATGATTGAGATTGTATGATTGTTATTGTATGCTTGCGATTGTATGATCGTGATTGTATGATTGTGATTGTATGATTGTGATTTTATGATTGTGATTGTATGATTATGATTGTATGATTGCGATTGTATGATTGTGATTGTATGATTGTGTATGTATGATTGTGATTGTATGATTGTATTTGGGAGATTGTATTTGGGATATTGTAATTGTATGATTGCGGTTGTATGATTGTGATTGTATGATTGTGATGTATGATTGTAATTGTATGATTATGATTGTATGATTGTGATTGTATGATTGCGATCGTATGATTGTGATTGTATGATTATGATTGTATGATTGTGATTGTATGATTGCGATTGTATGATTGTGATTGCATAATTGTGATTGTATGATTGTGATTGTATGATTGTGATTGTATGATTGTGATTGTATGATTGTGATTGTCTGATTGTGGTTGTATGATTGTGATTGTGTGATTGAGATTGTATGATTGTGATTATATGATTGCGATTGTATAATTGCGATTGTATGATTGCGATTGTATGATTGTGATTGTATGATTGTGATTGTATGATTGTGATTGTATGATTGTGATTGTATGATTGTGATGTATGATTGTGATTGTATGATTAAGTTTGTATTTTTGTGATTTTATGATTGTGATTGTATGATTGTGATTGTATGATTGTGATTGTATGATTGCGATTGTATGAATGCGATTGTATGATTGTGATTGCATAATTGTGATTGTATGATTGTGATTGTATGATTGTGATTGTATGATTGTGATTGTCTGATTGTGGTTGTATGATTGTGATTGTGTGATTGAGATTGTATGATTGTGATTATATGATTGCGATTGTATAATTGCGATTGTATGATTGCGATTGTATGATTGTGATTGTATGATTGTGATTGTATGATTGTGATTGTATGATTATGATTGTATGATTGCGATTGTATGATTGTATTTGGGTGATTGTATTTGGGAGATTGTATTTGGGAGATTGTAATTGTATGATTGCGATTGTATGATTGTGATTGTATGATTGCGATTGTATGAATGCGATTGTATGATTGTGATTGTATGATTGTGATTGTATGATTGTGATTGTATGATTGTGATTGTATGATTGTGATTGTATGATTGTGATTGTATAATTGTATTTGGGAGATTGTATTTGGGATATTGTAATTGTATGATTGCGATTGTATGATTGTGATTGTATGATTGTGATGTATGATTGTAATTGTATGATTATGATTGTATGATTGTGATTGTATGATTGAGATTGTATGATTGTGATTGTATGCTTGCGATTGTATGAATGTGATTGTATGATTGTGATTGTATGATTGCGATTGTATGATTGTGATTGTATGATTGTGATTGTATGATTGTGATTGTATGATTGTGATTGTATGATTATGATTGTATGATTATGATTGTATGATTGTGATTGTATGATTGTGATGGTATGATTGTGATTGTATGATTGCGATCGTATGATTGTGATTGTACGATTATGATTGTATGATTGTGATTGTATGATTGCGATTGTATGATTGTGATTGTATGATTAAGTTTTTATTTTTGTGATTTAATGATTGTGATTGTATGATTGTGATTGTATGATTGTGATTGTATGATTGCGATTGTATGAATGCGATTGTATGATTGTGATTGCATAATTGTGATTGTATGATTGTGATTGTATGATTGTGATTGTCTGATTGTGGTTGTATGATTGTGATTGTATGATTGAGATTGTATGATTGTGATTGTATGATTGCGATTGTATGATTGCGATTGTATGATTGCGATTGTATGATTGCGATTGTATGATTGTGATTGTATGATTGTGATTGTATGATTGTGATTGTATGATTGTGATTGTATGATTGTGATTGTATGATTGTGATTGTATGATTGTGATTGTATGATTGTGATTGTATGATTGTGATTGTATGATTGTGAATGTACGATTGTGATTGTATGATTGTGATTGTATGATTGTGATTGTATGATTGCGATTGTATGATTGTGATAGTATGATTGTGATTGTATGATTGTGATGTATGATTGTAATTGTATGATTATGATTGTATGATTGTGATTGTGTGATTGTGATTGTATGATTGTATTTGGGAGATTGTATTTGGGATATTGTAATTGTATGATTGCGATTGTATGATTGTGATTGTATGATTGTGATTGTATGATTGTGATTGTATGATTGTATTTGCGAGATTGTATTTGGGATACTGTAATTGTATGATTGCGATTGTATGATTGCGATTGTATGATTGTGATTGTATGATTGTGTATGTATGATTGTGATTGGTTGATTGTATTTGGGAGATTGTATTTGGGATATTGTAATTGTATGATTGCGATTGTATGATTGTGATTGTATGATTGCGATCGTATGATTGTGATTGTACGATTATGATTGTATGATTGTGATTGTATGATTGCGATTGTATGATTGTGATTGTATGATTAAGTTTGTATTTTTGTGATTTTATGATTGTGATTGTATGATTGTGATTGTATGATTGTGATTGTATGATTGTGATTGTATGATTGCGATTGTATGAATGCGATTGTATGATTGTGATTGCATAATTGTGATTGTATGATTGTGACTGTATGATTGTGATTGTCTGATTGTGGTTGTATGATTGTGATTGTATGATTGAGATTGTATGATTGTGATTGTATGATTGCGATTGTATGATTGCGATTGTATGATTGCGATTGTATGATTGTGATTGTATGCTTGCGATTGTATGATCGTGATTGTATGATTGTGATTGTATGATTGTGATTTTATGATTGTGATTGTATGATTATGATTGTATGATTGCGATTGTATGATTGTGATTGTATGATTGTGTATGTATGATTGTGATTGTATGATTGTATTTGGGAGATTGTATTTGGGATATTGTAATTGTATGATTGCGGTTGTATGATTGTGATTGTATGATTGTGATTGCATAATTGTGATTGTATGATTGTGATTGTATGATTGTGATTGTATGATTGTGATTGTCTGATTGTGGTTGTATGATTGTGATTGTGTGATTGAGATTGTATGATTGTGATTATATGATTGCGATTGTATAATTGCGATTGTATGATTGCGATTGTATGATTGTGATTGTATGATTGTGATTGTATGATTGTGATTGTATGATTATGATTGTATGATTGCGATTGTATGATTGTATTTGGGTGATTGTATTTGGGAGATTGTATTTGGGAGATTGTAATTGTATGATTGCGATTGTATGATTGTGATTGTATGATTGCGATTGTATGAATGCGATTGTATGATTGTGATTGTATGATTGTGATTGTATGATTGTGATTGTATGATTGTGATTGTATGATTGTGATTGTATGATTGTGATTGTATAATTGTATTTGGGAGATTGTATTTGGGATATTGTAATTGTATGATTGCGATTGTATGATTGTGATTGTATGATTGTGATGTATGATTGTAATTGTATGATTATGATTGTATGATTGTGATTGTATGATTGAGATTGTATGATTGTGATTGTATGCTTGCGATTGTATGAATGTGATTGTATGATTGTGATTGTATGATTGCGATTGTATGATTGTGATTGTATGATTGTGATTGTATGATTGTGATTGTATGATTGCGATTGTATGATTGTGATTGTATGATTAAGTTTTTATTTTTGTGATTTAATGATTGTGATTGTATGATTGTGATTGTATGATTGTGATTGTATGATTGCGATTGTATGAATGCGATTGTATGATTGTGATTGCATAATTGTGATTGTATGATTGTGATTGTATGATTGTGATTGTCTGATTGTGGTTGTATGATTGTGATTGTATGATTGAGATTGTATGATTGTGATTGTATGATTGCGATTGTATGATTGCGATTGTATGATTGCGATTGTATGATTGCGATTGTATGATTGTGATTGTATGATTGTGATTGTATGATTGTGATTGTATGATTGTGATTGTATGATTGTGATTGTATGATTGTGATTGTATGATTGTGATTGTATGATTGTGATTGTATGATTGTGATTGTATGATTGTGAATGTACGATTGTGATTGTACGATTGTGATTGTATGATTGTGATTGTATGATTGCGATTGTATGATTGTGATAGTATGATTGTGATTGTATGATTGTGATGTATGATTGTAATTGTATGATTATGATTGTATGATTGTGATTGTGTGATTGTGATTGTATGATTGTATTTGGGAGATTGTATTTGGGATATTGTAATTGTATGATTGCGATTGTATGATTGTGATTGTATGATTGTGATTGTATGATTGTGATTGTATGATTGTATTTGCGAGATTGTATTTGGGATACTGTAATTGTATGATTGCGATTGTATGATTGCGATTGTATGATTGTGATTGTATGATTGTGTATGTATGATTGTGATTGGTTGATTGTATTTGGGAGATTGTATTTGGGATATTGTAATTGTATGATTGCGATTGTATGATTGTGATTGTATGATTGTGATGTATGATTGTAATTGTATGATTATGATTGTATGATTGTGATTGTATGATTGTGATGGTATGATTGTGATTGTATGATTGCGATCGTATGATTGTGATTGTACGATTATGATTGTATGATTGTGATTGTATGATTGCGATTGTATGATTGTGATTGTATGATTGTGATTGCATGATTTTGAATGTATGATTGTGATTGTATGATTGAGATTGTATGATTGTGATTGTATGATTGTATTTCGGAGATTGTATTTGGGATATTGTAATTGTATGATTGCGATTGTATGATTGTGATTGTATGATTGTGATTGTATGATTGTGATTGTATGATTGTATTTGCGAGATTGTATTTGGGATACTGTAATTGTATGATTGCGATTGTATGATTGCGATTGTATGATTGTGATTGTATGATTGTGATGTATGATTGTAATTGTATGATTATGATTGTATGATTGTGATTGTATGATTGAGATTGTATGATTGTGATTGTATGCTTGCGATTGTATGAATGTGATTGTATGATTGTGATTGTATGATTGCGATTGTATGATTGTGATTGTATGATTGTGATTGTATGATTGTGATTGTATGATTGTGATTGTATGATTATGATTGTATGATTATGATTGTATGATTGTGATTGTATGATTGTGATGGTATGATTGTGATTGTATGATTGCGATCGTATGATTGTGATTGTACGATTATGATTGTATGATTGTGATTGTATGATTGCGATTGTATGATTGTGATTGTATGATTAAGTTTTTATTTTTGTGATTTAATGATTGTGATTGTATGATTGTGATTGTATGATTGTGATTGTATGATTGCGATTGTATGAATGCGATTGTATGATTGTGATTGCATAATTGTGATTGTATGATTGTGATTGTATGATTGTGATTGTCTGATTGTGGTTGTATGATTGTGATTGTATGATTGAGATTGTATGATTGTGATTGTATGATTGCGATTGTATGATTGCGATTGTATGATTGCGATTGTATGATTGCGATTGTATGATTGTGATTGTATGATTGTGATTGTATGATTGTGATTGTATGATTGTGATTGTATGATTGTGATTGTATGATTGTGATTGTATGATTGTGAATGTACGATTGTGATTGTATGATTGTGATTGTATGATTGTGATTGTATGATTGCGATTGTATGATTGTGATAGTATGATTGTGATTGTATGATTGTGATGTATGATTGTAATTGTATGATTATGATTGTATGATTGTGATTGTGTGATTGTGATTGTATGATTGTATTTGGGAGATTGTATTTGGGATATTGTAATTGTATGATTGCGATTGTATGATTGTGATTGTATGATTGTGATTGTATGATTGTGATTGTATGATTGTATTTGCGAGATTGTATTTGGGATACTGTAATTGTATGATTGCGATTGTATGATTGCGATTGTATGATTGTGATTGTATGATTGTGTATGTATGATTGTGATTGGTTGATTGTATTTGGGAGATTGTATTTGGGATATTGTAATTGTATGATTGCGATTGTATGATTGTGATTGTATGATTGTGATGTATGATTGTAATTGTATGATTATGATTGTATGATTGTGATTGTATGATTGTGATGGTATGATTGTGATTGTATGATTGCGATCGTATGATTGTGATTGTACGATTATGATTGTATGATTGTGATTGTATGATTGCGATTGTATGATTGTGATTGTATGATTAAGTTTGTATTTTTGTGATTTTATGATTGTGATTGTATGATTGTGATTGTATGATTGCGATTGTATGAATGCGATTGTATGATTGTGATTGCATAATTGTGATTGTATGATTGTGACTGTATGATTGTGATTGTCTGATTGTGGTTGTATGATTGTGATTGTATGATTGTGATTGTATGATTATGATTGTATGATTGTGGTTGTGCGATTGTGATTGTACGATTGTGATTGTACGATTGTGATTGTATGATTGTGATTGCATGATTATGATTGTATGATTGTGATTGCATGATTGTGATTGTATGATTGTGATTGCATGATTTTGAATGTATGATTGTGATTGTATGATTGAGATTGTATGATTGTGATTGTATGATTGCGATTGTATGATTGCGATTGTATGATTGCGATTGTATGATTGCGATTGTATGATTGTGATTGTATGATTGTGATTGTATGATTGTGATTGTATGATTGTGATTGTATGATTGTGATTGTATGATTGTGATTGTATGATTGTGATTGTATGATTGTGATTGTATGATTGTGATTGTATGATTGTGATTGTATGATTGTGAATGTACGATTGTGATTGTATGATTGTGATTGTATGATTGTGATTGTATGATTGCGATTGTATGATTGTGATAGTATGATTGTGATTGTATGATTGTGATGTATGATTGTAATTGTATGATTATGATTGTATGATTGTGATTGTGTGATTGTGATTGTATGATTGTATTTGGGAGATTGTATTTGGGATATTGTAATTGTATGATTGCGATTGTATGATTGTGATTGTATGATTGTGATTGTATGATTGTGATTGTATGATTGTATTTGCGAGATTGTATTTGGGATACTGTAATTGTATGATTGCGATTGTATGATTGCGATTGTATGATTGTGATTGTATGATTGTGTATGTATGATTGTGATTGTATGATTGTATTTGGGAGATTGTATTTGGGATATTGTAATTGTATGATTGCGATTGTATGATTGTGATTGTATGATTGTGATGTATGATTGTAATTGTATGATTATGATTGTATGATTGTGATTGTATGATTGTGATGGTATGATTGTGATTGTATGATTGCGATCGTATGATTGTGATTGTACGATTATGATTGTATGATTGTGATTGTATGATTGCGATTGTATGATTGTGATTGTATGATTAAGTTTGTATTTTTGTGATTTTATGATTGTGATTGTATGATTGTGATTGTATGATTGTGATTGTATGATTGCGATTGTATGAATGCGATTGTATGATTGTGATTGCATAATTGTGATTGTATGATTGTGACTGTATGATTGTGATTGTCTGATTGTGGTTGTATGATTGTGATTGTATGATTGTGATTGTATGATTATGATTGTATGATTGTGGTTGTGCGATTGTGATTGTACGATTGTGATTGTACGATTGTGATTGTACGATTGTGATTGTATGATTGTGATTGCATGATTATGATTGTATGATTGTGATTGCATGATTGTGATTGTATGATTGTGATTGCATGATTTTGAATGTATGATTGTGATTGTATGATTGTGATTGTATGATTGTGATTGTATGATTGTGATTGTATGATTGTGATTGTATGATTGTGATAGTATGATTGTGATTGTATGATTGTGATTGTATGATTGTGATTGTATGATTGTGATTGTATGATTGTGAATGTACGATTGTGATTGTATGATTGTGATTGTATGATTTTGATAGTACGATTGTGATTGTATGACTGTGATTGTATGACTGTGATTGTATGATTGTGATTGTATGATTGTGATTGTACGATTGTCATTGAATGATTGTGATTGTACGATTCTGATTGTATGATTGTGATTGCATGATTGTGATTGTATGATTGTGATTGTATGATTAAGTTTGCATTTTTGTGATTTTATGATTGTGATTGTATGATTGTGATTGTATGATTGTGATTGTATGATTGCGATTGTATGAATGCGATTGTATGATTGTGATTGCATAATTGTGATTGTATGATTGTGATTGTATGATTGTGATTGTCTGATTGTGGTTGTATGATTGTGATTGTATGATTGTGAAAGTATGATTGCGATTGTATGATTATGATTGTATGATTGTGGTTGTGCGATTGTGATTGTACGATTGTGATTGTACGATTGTGATTGTATGATTGTGATTGCATGATTATGATTGTATGATTGTGATTGCATGATTGTGATTGTATGATTGTGATTGCATGATTTTGAATGTATGATTGTGATTGTATGATTGTGACTGTATGATTGTGATTGTATGATTGTGGTTGTATGATTGTGATTGTATGATTGTGATTGTATGATTGTGATAGTAGGATTGTGATTGTATGATTGTGATTGTATGATTGTGATTGTATGATTATGATTGTATGATTGTGATTGTATGATTGTATTTGGGTGATTGTATTTGGGAGATTGTATTTGGGAGATTGTAATTGTATGATTGCGATTGTATGATTGTGATTGTATGATTGCGATTGTATGATTGCGATTGTATGATTGCGATTGTATGATTGCGATTGTATGATTGTGATTGTATGATTGTGATTGTATGATTGTGATTGTATGATTGTGATTGTATGATTGTGATTGTATGATTGTGGTTGTGCGATTGTGATTGTACGATTGTGATTGTACGATTGTGATAGTATGATTGTGATTGTATGATTGTGATTGTATGATTGTGTTTGTATGATTGTGATTGTTTGATTGTATTTGGGAGATTGTATTTGGGAGATTGTATTTGGGAGATTGTAATTGTATGATTGCGATTGTATGATTGTGATTGTATGATTGAGATTGTATGATTGTGATTGTATGCTTGCGATTGTATGATTGTGATTGTATGATTGTGATTGTATGATTGTGATTGTATGATTGTGATTGTATGATTATGATTGTATGATTGTGATTGTATGATTGTGATTGTATGATTGTGATTGTATGATTGTGATAGTATGATTGTGATTGTATGATTGTGATTGTATGTCTGCGATTTTATGATTGTGATTGTATGATTGTTAAAGTATGATTGTGATGGTATGATTGTTAAAGTATGATTGTGATGGTATGATTGTGATTGTATGATTGTGATTGTATGATTAAGTTTGCATTTTTGTGATTTTATGATTGTGATTGTATGATTGTGATTGTATGATTGTGATTGTATGATTGCGATTGTATGAATGCGATTGTATGATTGTGATTGCATAATTGTGATTGTATGATTGTGATTGTATGATTGTGATTGTCTGATTGTGGTTGTATGATTGTGATTGTATGATTGTGAAAGTATGATTGCGATTGTATGATTATGATTGTATGATTGTGGTTGTGCGATTGTGATTGTACGATTGTGATTGTACGATTGTGATTGTATGATTGTGATTGCATGATTATGATTGTATGATTGTGATTGCATGATTGTGATTGTATGATTGTGATTGCATGATTTTGAATGTATGATTGTGATTGTATGATTGTGACTGTATGATTGTGATTGTATGATTGTGGTTGTATGATTGTGATTGTATGATTGTGATTGTATGATTGTGATAGTATGATTGTGATTGTATGATTGTGATTGTATGATTGTGATTGTATGATTATGATTGTATGATTGTGATTGTATGATTGTATTTGGGTGATTGTATTTGGGAGATTGTATTTGGGAGTTTGTAATTGTATGATTGCGATTGTATGATTGTGATTGTATGATTGCGATTGTATGATTGCGATTGTATGATTGCGATTGTATGATTGCGATTGTATGATTGTGATTGTATGATTGTGATTGTATGATTGTGATTGTATGATTGTGATTGTATGATTGTGGTTGTGCGATTGTGATTGTACGATTGTGATTGTACGATTGTGATAGTATGATTGTGATTGTATGATTGTGATTGTATGATTGTGTTTGTATGATTGTGATTGTTTGATTGTATTTGGGAGATTGTATTTGGGAGATTGTATTTGGGAGATTGTAATTGTATGATTGCGATTGTATGATTGTGATTGTATGATTGAGATTGTATGATTGTGATTGTATGCTTGCGATTGTATGATTGTGATTGTATGATTGTGATTGTATGATTGTGATTGTATGATTGTGATTGTATGATTACGATTGTATGATTGTGATTGTATGATTGTGATTGTATGATTGTGATTGTATGATTGTGATAGTATGATTGTGATTGTATGATTGTGATTGTATGTCTGCGATTTTATGATTGTGATTGTATGATTGTTAAAGTATGATTGTGATGGTATGATTGTTAAAGTATGATTGTGATGGTATGATTGTGATTGTATGATTGTGATTGTATGATTGTGATTGTAAGATTGTGATTGTATGAGTGTGATTGTCTGATTGTGGTTGTGCGATTGTGATTGTACGATTGTGATTGTACGATTGTTATTGAATGATTGTGATTGCACGATTCTGATTGTATGATTGTGATTGCATGATTGTGATTGTATGATTGTGATTGCATGATTTTGAATGTATGATTGCGATTGTATGATTGTGATTGTATGATTGTGATTGTATGATTGTGATTGTATGATTGTGATTATATGATTGTGATTGTATGATTGTGTTTGTATGCTTGCGATTGTATGATTGTGATGGTATGATTGTGATTGTATGATTGCGATCGTATGATTGTGATTGTACGATTATGATTGTATGATTGTGATTGTATGATTGCGATTGTATGATTGTGATTGTATGATTAAGTTTGAATTTTTGTGATTTTATGATTGCGATTGTATGATTGTGATTGTATGATTGCGATTGTATGATTGTGATAGTATGATTGTGATTGTATGATTATGATGTATGATTGTAATTGTATGATTATGATTGTATGATTGTGATTGCGTGATTGTGATTGTATGATTGTATTTGGGAGATTGTATTTGGGATATTGTAATTGTATGATTGCGATTGTATGATTGTGATTGTATGATTGTGATTGTATGATTGTGATTGTATGATTGTGATTGTATGATTATATTTGCGAGATTGTATTTGGGATACTGTAATTGTATGATTGCGATTGTATGATTGCGATTGTATGATTGTGATTGTATGATTGTGTATGTATGATTGTGATTGTATGATTGTATTTGGGAGATTGTATTTGGGATATTGTAATTGTATGATTGCGATTGTATGATTGTGATTGTATGATTGTGATGTATGATTGTAATTGTATGATTATGATTGTATGATTGTGATTGTATGATAGTGATTGTATGATTGTGATGGTATGATTGTGATTGTATGATTGCGATCGTATGATTGTGATTGTACGATTATGATTGTATGATTGTGATTGTATGATTGTGATTGTATGCTAGCGATTGTATGATTGTGAATGTATGATTGTAATTCTTTGATTGTGATTGTATGATTGTGATTGTATGATTGTGATTGTATGATTTTGATTTTATGATTGTGATTGTATGATTGTGATTGTATGATTGTGATAGTATGATTGTGATTATATGATTGTTATTGTATGACTGTGATTGTATGATTGTGATTGTATGATTGTGATAGTATGATTGTGAAAGTATGATTGTGTTTGTATGATTGTGATTGTTTGATTGTATTTGGGAGATTGTATTTGGGAGATTGTAATTGTATGATTGCGATTGTATGATTGTGATTGTATGATTGTGATGTATGATTGTAATTGTATGATTATGATTGTATGATTGTGATTGTATGATTGCGATCGTATGATTGTGATTGTACGATTATGATTGTATGATTGTGATTGTATGATTGCGATTGTATGATTGTGATTGTATGATTAAGTTTTTATTTTTGTGATTTAATGATTGTGATTGTATGATTGTGATTGTATGATTGTGATTGTATGATTGCGATTGTATGAATGCGATTGTATGATTGTGATTGCATAATTGTGATTGTATGATTGTGATTGTTGATTGTGATTGTCTGATTGTGGTTGTATGATTGTGATTGTATGATTGAGATTGTATGATTGTGATTGTATGATTGCGATTGTATGATTGCGATTGTATGATTGCGATTGTATGATTGCGATTGTATGATTGTGATTGTATGATTGTGATTGTATGATTGTGATTGTATGATTGTGATTGTATGATTGTGATTGTATGATTGTGATTGTATGATTGTGATTGTATGATTGTGATTGTATGATTGTGATTGTATGATTGTGAATGTACGATTGTGATTGTATGATTGTGATTGTATGATTGTGATTGTATGATTGCGATTGTATGATTGTGATAGTATGATTGTGATTGTATGATTGTGATGTATGATTGTAATTGTATGATTATGATTGTATGATTGTGATTGTGTGATTGTGATTGTATGATTGTATTTGGGAGATTGTATTTGGGATATTGTAATTGTATGATTGCGATTGTATGATTGTGATTGTATGATTGTGATTGTATGATTGTGATTGTATGATTGTATTTGCGAGATTGTATTTGGGATACTGTAATTGTATGATTGCGATTGTATGATTGCGATTGTATGATTGTGATTGTATGATTGTGTATGTATGATTGTGATTGTATGATTGTATTTGGGAGATTGTATTTGGGATATTGTAATTGTATGATTGCGATTGTATGATTGTGATTGTATGATTGTGATGTATGATTGTAATTGTATGATTATGATTGTATGATTGTGATTGTATGATTGTGATGGTATGATTGTGATGGTATGATTGCGATCGTATGATTGTGATTGTACGATTATGATTGTATGATTGTGATTGTATGATTGCGATTGTATGATTGTGATTGTATGATTAAGTTTGTATTTTTGTGATTTTATGATTGTGATTGTATGATTGTGATTGTATGATTGTGATTGTATGATTGCGATTGTATGAATGCGATTGTATGATTGTGATTGCATAATTGTGATTGTATGATTGTGACTGTATGATTGTGATTGTCTGATTGTGGTTGTATGATTGTGATTGTATGATTGTGATTGTATGATTATGATTGTATGATTGTGGTTGTGCGATTGTGATTGTACGATTGTGATTGTACGATTGTGATTGTATGATTGTGATTGCATGATTATGATTGTATGATTGTGATTGCATGATTGTGATTGTATGATTGTGATTGCATGATTTTGAATGTATGATTGTGATTGTATGATTGTGATTGTATGATTGTGATTGTATGATTGTGATTGTATGATTGTGATTGTATGATTGTGATAGTATGATTGTGATTGTATGATTGTGATTGTATGATTGTGATTGTATGATTGTGATTGTATGATTGTGATTGTATGATTGTGAATGTACGATTGTGATTGTATGATTGTGATTGTATGATTTTGATAGTACGATTGTGATTGTATGACTGTGATTGTATGACTGTGATTGTATGATTGTGATTGTATGATTGTGATTGTACGATTGTCATTGAATGATTGTGATTGTACGATTCTGATTGTATGATTGTGATTGCATGATTGTGATTGTATGATTGTGATTGTATGATTAAGTTTGCATTTTTGTGATTTTATGATTGTGATTGTATGATTGTGATTGTATGATTGTGATTGTATGATTGCGATTGTATGAATGCGATTGTATGATTGTGATTGCATAATTGTGATTGTATGATTGTGATTGTATGATTGTGATTGTCTGATTGTGGTTGTATGATTGTGATTGTATGATTGTGAAAGTATGATTGCGATTGTATGATTATGATTGTATGATTGTGGTTGTGCGATTGTGATTGTACGATTGTGATTGTACGATTGTGATTGTATGATTGTGATTGCATGATTATGATTGTATGATTGTGATTGCATGATTGTGATTGTATGATTGTGATTGCATGATTTTGAATGTATGATTGTGATTGTATGATTGTGACTGTATGATTGTGATTGTATGATTGTGGTTGTATGATTGTGATTGTATGATTGTGATGTATGATTGTAATTGTATGATTATGATTGTATGATTGTGATTGTATGATTGCGATTGTATGATTGCGATTGTATGATTGTGATTGTATTTTTGTGATTGTATGATTGTGATTGTATGATTGTGATTGTATGATTGTGATTGTATGATTGTGATTGTATGATTGTGACTGTCTGATTGTGGTTGTGCGATTGTGATTGTACGATTGTGATTGTACGATTGTGATTGTATGATTGTGATTGCATGATTATGATTGTATGATTGTGATTGCATGATTGTGATTGTATGATTGTGATTGCATGATTTTGAATGTATGATTGTGATTGTATGATTGTGATTGTATGATTGTGATTGTATGATTGTGATTGTATGATTGTGATAGTATGATTGTGATTGTATGCTTGCGATTGTATGAATGTGATTGTATGATTGTGATTGTATGATTGTGATTGTATGATTGTGATGTATGATTGTGATTGTATGATTATGATTGTATGATTGTGATTGTATGATTGCGATTGTATGATTGCGATTGTATGATTGTGATTGTATTTTTGTGATTGTATGATTGTGATTGTATGATTGTGATTGTATGATTGTAATTGTATGATTGCGATTGTATGATTGTGATTGTATGATTGTGATGTATGATTGTAATTGTATGATTATGATTGTATGATTGTGATTGTATGATTGAGATTGTATGATTGTTATTGTATGCCTGCGATTGTATGTATGTGATTGTATGATTGTGATTGTATGATTGTGATTGTATGATTGTGATTGTATGATTGTGATGTATGATTGTGATTGTATGATTGTGATTGTATGATTGTGATTGTATGATTGTGATTGTATGATTGTGATTGTATGATTGTGATTGTATGATTGTGATTGTATGATTTCGATTGTCTGATTGTGGTTGTGCGATTGTGATTGTACGATTGTGATTGTACGATTGTGATAGTATGATTGTGATTGTATGATTGTGATTGTATGATTGTGTTTGTATGATTGTGATTGTTTGATTGTATTTGGGAGATTGTATTTGGGAGATTGTAATTGTATGATTGCGATTGTATGATTGTGATTGTATGATTGCGATTGTATGATTGTGATTGTATGATTGCGATTGTATGATTGTGATTGTATGATTGTGATGTATGATTGTAATTGTATGATTATGATTGTATGATTGTGATTGTATGATTGTGATTGTATGATTGTGATTGTATGATTGCGATCGTATGATTGTGATTGTATGATTATGATTGTATGATTGTGATTGTATGATTGCGATTGTATGATTGTGATTGTATGATTGTGATTGTATTTTTGTGATTGTATGATTGTGATTGTATGATTGTGATTGTATGATTGTGATTGTATGATTGTGATTGTATGATTGTGATTGTCTGATTGTGGTTGTGCGATTGTGATTGTACGATTGTGATTGTACGATTGTGATTGTATGATTGTGATTGCATGATTATGATTGTATGATTGTGATTGCATGATTGTGATTGTATGATTGTGATTGCATGATTTTGAATGTATGATTGTGATTGTATGATTGTGATTGTATGATTGTGATTGTATGATTGTGATTGTATGATTGTGATTGTATGATTGTGATAGTATGATTGTGATTGTATGATTGCGATTGTATGATTGTGATTGTATGATTGCGATTGTATGAATGCTATTGTATGATTGTGATTGTATGATTGTGATTGTATGATTGTGATTGTATGATTGTAATTGGGAGATTGTATTTGGGATATTGTAATTGTATGATTGCGATTGTATGATTGTGATTGTATGATTGTGATGTATGATTGTAATTGTATGATTATGATTGTATGATTGTGATTGTATGATTGAGATTGTATGATTGTTATTGTATGCTTGCGATTGTATGAATGTGATTGTATGATTGTGATTGTATGATTGTGATTGTATGATTGTGATTGTATGATTGTGATTGTATGATTGTGATTGTATGATTGTGATTGTATGATTGTGATTGTATGATTGTGATTGTATGATTGTATTTGGGAGATTGTATTTGGGATATTGTAATTGTATGATTGCGATTGTATGATTGTGATTGTATGATTGTGATGTATGATTGTAATTGTATGATTATGATTGTATGATTGTGATTGTATGCTTGCGATTGTATGAATGTGATTGTATGATTGTGATTGTATGATTGTGATTGTATGATTGAGATTGTATGATTGAAATTGTATGATTGTGATTGTATGCTTGCGATTGTATAATCGTGATTGTATGATTGTGATTGTATGATTGTGATTGTATGATTGTGATTGTATGATTGTGATTGTATGATTGTGATTGTATGATTGTGATTGTATGATTGTGATTGTATGATTATGATTGTATGATTGTGATTGTGTGATTGTGATTGTATGATTGTGATTGTATGATTGTGATAGTATGATTGTGATTGTATGATTGTGATGTATGATTGTAATTGTATGATTATGATTGTATGATTGTGATTGTGTGATTGTAATTGTATGATTGTATTTGGGAGATTGTATTTGGGATATTGTAATTGTATGATTGAGATTGTATGATTGTGATTGTATGATTATGATTGTATGATTGTGATTGTATGATTGTGATGTATGATTGTAATTGTATGATTATGATTGTATGATTGTGATTGTATGATTGAGATTGTATGATTGTTATTGTATGCTTGCGATTGTATGAATGTGATTGTATGATTGTGATTGTATGATTGTGATTGTATGATTGTGATTGTATGATTGTGATTGTATGATTGTGATGTATGATTGTAATTGTATGATTATGATTGTATGATTGTGATTGTATGATTGAGATTGTATGATTGTTATTGTATGCTTGCGATTGTATGAATGTGATTGTATGATTGTGATTGTATGATTGTGATTGTATGATTGTGATTGTATGATTGTGATTGTATGATTGTGATGTATGATTGTAATTGTATGATTATGATTGTATGATTGTGATTGTATGATTGAGATTGTATGATTGTTATTGTATGCTTGCGATTGTATGAATGTGATTGTATGATTGTGATTGTATGATTGTGATTGTATGATTGTGATTGTATGATTGTGATTGTATGATTGTGATTGTATGATTGTGATTGTATGATTGTAATTGGGAGATTGTATTTGGGATATTGTAATTGTATGATTGCGATTGTATGATTGTGATTGTATGATTGTGATGTATGATTGTAATTGTATGATTATGATTGTATGATTGTGATTGTATGATTGAGATTGTATGATTGTTATTGTATGCTTGCGATTGTATGAATGTGATTGTATGATTGTGATTGTATGATTGTGATTGTATGATTGTGATTCTATGATTGTGATTGTATGATTGTGATTGTATGATTGTGATTGTATGATTGTGATTGTATGATTGTATTTGGGAGATTGTATTTGGGATATTGTAATTGTATGATTGCGATTGTATGATTGTGATTGTATGATTGTGATGTATGATTGTAATTGTATGATTATGATTGTATGATTGTGATTGTATGATTGAGATTGTATGATTGTGATTGTATGCTTGCGATTGTATGAATGTGATTGTATGATTGTGATTGTATGATTGTGATTGTATGATTGTGATTGTATGATTGAGATTGTATGATTGAAATTGTATGATTGTGATTGTATGCTTGCGATTGTATAATCGTGATTGTATGATTGTGATGTATGATTGTAATTGTATGATTATGATTGTATGATTGTGATTGTGTGATTGTGATTGTATGATTGTATTTGGGAGATTGTATTTGGGATATTGTAATTGTATGATTGCGATTGTATGATTGTGATTGTATGATTGTGATTGTATGATTGTGATTGTATGATTGTATTTGCGAGATTGTATTTGGGATACTGTAATTGTATGATTGCGATTGTATGATTGCGATTGTATGATTGTGATTGTATGATTGTGTATGTATGATTGTGATTGGTTGATTGTATTTGGGAGATTGTATTTGGGATATTGTAATTGTATGATTGCGATTGTATGATTGTGATTGTATGATTGTGATGTATGATTGTAATTGTATGATTATGATTGTATGATTGTGATTGTATGATTGTGATGGTATGATTGTGATTGTATGATTGCGATCGTATGATTGTGATTGTACGATTATGATTGTATGATTGTGATTGTATGATTGCGATTGTATGATTGTGATTGTATGATTAAGTTTGTATTTTTGTGATTTTATGATTGTGATTGTATGATTGTGATTGTATGATTGCGATTGTATGAATGCGATTGTATGATTGTGATTGCATAATTGTGATTGTATGATTGTGACTGTATGATTGTGATTGTCTGATTGTGGTTGTATGATTGTGATTGTATGATTGTGATTGTATGATTATGATTGTATGATTGTGGTTGTGCGATTGTGATTGTACGATTGTGATTGTACGATTGTGATTGTATGATTGTGATTGCATGATTATGATTGTATGATTGTGATTGCATGATTGTGATTGTATGATTGTGATTGCATGATTTTGAATGTATGATTGTGATTGTATGATTGAGATTGTATGATTGTGATTGTATGATTGCGATTGTATGATTGCGATTGTATGATTGCGATTGTATGATTGTGATTGTATGATTGTGATTGTATGATTGTGATTGTATGATTGTGATTGTATGATTGTGATTGTATGATTGTGATTGTATGATTGTGATTGTATGATTGTGATTGTATGATTGTGATTGTATGATTGTGATTGTATGATTGTGATTGTATGATTGTGAATGTACGATTGTGATTGTATGATTGTGATTGTATGATTGTGATTGTATGATTGCGATTGTATGATTGTGATAGTATGATTGTGATTGTATGATTGTGATGTATGATTGTAATTGTATGATTATGATTGTATGATTGTGATTGTGTGATTGTGATTGTATGATTGTATTTGGGAGATTGTATTTGGGATATTGTAATTGTATGATTGCGATTGTATGATTGTGATTGTATGATTGTGATTGTATGATTGTGATTGTATGATTGTATTTGCGAGATTGTATTTGGGATACTGTAATTGTATGATTGCGATTGTATGATTGCGATTGTATGATTGTGATTGTATGATTGTGTATGTATGATTGTGATTGTATGATTGTATTTGGGAGATTGTATTTGGGATATTGTAATTGTATGATTGCGATTGTATGATTGTGATTGTATGATTGTGATGTATGATTGTAATTGTATGATTATGATTGTATGATTGTGATTGTATGATTGTGATGGTATGATTGTGATTGTATGATTGCGATCGTATGATTGTGATTGTACGATTATGATTGTATGATTGTGATTGTATGATTGCGATTGTATGATTGTGATTGTATGATTAAGTTTGTATTTTTGTGATTTTATGATTGTGATTGTATGATTGTGATTGTATGATTGTGATTGTATGATTGCGATTGTATGAATGCGATTGTATGATTGTGATTGCATAATTGTGATTGTATGATTGTGACTGTATGATTGTGATTGTCTGATTGTGGTTGTATGATTGTGATTGTATGATTGTGATTGTATGATTATGATTGTATGATTGTGGTTGTGCGATTGTGATTGTACGATTGTGATTGTACGATTGTGATTGTACGATTGTGATTGTATGATTGTGATTGCATGATTATGATTGTATGATTGTGATTGCATGATTGTGATTGTATGATTGTGATTGCATGATTTTGAATGTATGATTGTGATTGTATGATTGTGATTGTATGATTGTGATTGTATGATTGTGATTGTATGATTGTGATTGTATGATTGTGATAGTATGATTGTGATTGTATGATTGTGATTGTATGATTGTGATTGTATGATTGTGATTGTATGATTGTGAATGTACGATTGTGATTGTATGATTGTGATTGTATGATTTTGATAGTACGATTGTGATTGTATGACTGTGATTGTATGACTGTGATTGTATGATTGTGATTGTATGATTGTGATTGTACGATTGTCATTGAATGATTGTGATTGTACGATTCTGATTGTATGATTGTGATTGCATGATTGTGATTGTATGATTGTGATTGTATGATTAAGTTTGCATTTTTGTGATTTTATGATTGTGATTGTATGATTGTGATTGTATGATTGTGATTGTATGATTGCGATTGTATGAATGCGATTGTATGATTGTGATTGCATAATTGTGATTGTATGACTGTGATTGTACGATTGTGATTGTATGATTGTGATTGCATGATTATGATTGTATGATTGTGATTGCATGATTGTGATTGTATGATTGTGATTGCATGATTTTGAATGTATGATTGTGATTGTATGATTGTGACTGTATGATTGTGATTGTATGATTGTGGTTGTATGATTGTGATTGTATGATTGTGATTGTATGATTGTGATAGTAGGATTGTGATTGTATGATTGTGATTGCATGATTGTGATTGTATGATTATGATTGTATGATTGTGATTGTATGATTGTATTTGGGTGATTGTATTTGGGAGATTGTATTTGGGAGATTGTAATTGTATGATTGCGATTGTATGATTGTGATTGTATGATTGCGATTGTATGATTGCGATTGTATGATTGCGATTGTATGATTGCGATTGTATGATTGTGATTGTATGATTGTGATTGTATGATTGTGATTGTATGATTGTGATTGTATGATTGTGGTTGTGCGATTGTGATTGTACGATTGTGATTGTACGATTGTGATAGTATGATTGTGATTGTATGATTGTGATTGTATGATTGTGTTTGTATGATTGTGATTGTTTGATTGTATTTGGGAGATTGTATTTGGGAGATTGTAATTGTATGATTGCGATTGTATGATTGTGATTGTATGATTGAGATTGTATGATTGTGATTGTATGCTTGCGATTGTATGATTGTGATTGTATGATTGTGATTGTATGATTGTGATTGTATGATTGTGATTGTATGATTATGATTGTATGATTGTGATTGTATGATTGTGATTGTATGATTGTGATTGTATGATTGTGATAGTATGATTGTGATTGTATGTTTGTGATTGTATGTCTGCGATTTTATGATTGTGATTGTATGATTGTTAAAGTATGATTGTGATGGTATGATTGTTAAAGTATGATTGTGATGGTATGATTGTGATTGTATGATTGTGATTGTATGATTAAGTTTGCATTTTTGTGATTTTATGATTGTGATTGTATGATTGTGATTGTATGATTGTGATTGTATGATTGCGATTGTATGAATGCGATTGTATGATTGTGATTGCATAATTGTGATTGTATGATTGTGATTGTATGATTGTGATTGTCTGATTGTGGTTGTATGATTGTGATTGTATGATTGTGAAAGTATGATTGCGATTGTATGATTATGATTGTATGATTGTGGTTGTGCGATTGTGATTGTACGATTGTGATTGTACGATTGTGATTGTATGATTGTGATTGCATGATTATGATTGTATGATTGTGATTGCATGATTGTGATTGTATGATTGTGATTGCATGATTTTGAATGTATGATTGTGATTGTATGATTGTGACTGTATGATTGTGATTGTATGATTGTGGTTGTATGATTGTGATTGTATGATTGTGATTGTATGATTGTGATAGTATGATTGTGATTGTATGATTGTGATTGTATGATTGTGATTGTATGATTATGATTGTATGATTGTGATTGTATGATTGTATTTGGGTGATTGTATTTGGGAGATTGTATTTGGGAGATTGTAATTGTATGATTGCGATTGTATGATTGTGATTGTATGATTGCGATTGTATGATTGCGATTGTATGATTGCGATTGTATGATTGCGATTGTATGATTGTGATTGTATGATTGTGATTGTATGATTGTGATTGTATGATTGTGATTGTATGATTGTGGTTGTGCGATTGTGATTGTACGATTGTGATTGTACGATTGTGATAGTATGATTGTGATTGTATGATTGTGATTGTATGATTGTGTTTGTATGATTGTGATTGTTTGATTGTATTTGGGAGATTGTATTTGGGAGATTGTATTTGGGAGATTGTAATTGTATGATTGCGATTGTATGATTGTGATTGTATGATTGAGATTGTATGATTGTGATTGTATGCTTGCGATTGTATGATTGTGATTGTATGATTGTGATTGTATGATTGTGATTGTATGATTGTGATTGTATGATTACGATTGTATGATTGTGATTGTATGATTGTGATTGTATGATTGTGATTGTATGATTGTGATAGTATGATTGTGATTGTATGATTGTGATTGTATGTCTGCGATTTTATGATTGTGATTGTATGATTGTTAAAGTATGATTGTGATGGTATGATTGTTAAAGTATGATTGTGATGGTATGATTGTGATTGTATGATTGTGATTGTATGATTGTGATTGTAAGATTGTGATTGTATGAGTGTGATTGTCTGATTGTGGTTGTGCGATTGTGATTGTACGATTGTGATTGTACGATTGTTATTGAATGATTGTGATTGCACGATTCTGATTGTATGATTGTGATTGCATGATTGTGATTGTATGATTGTGATTGCATGATTTTGAATGTATGATTGCGATTGTATGATTGTGATTGTATGATTGTGATTGTATGATTGTGATTGTATGATTGTGATTATATGATTGTGATTGTATGATTGTGTTTGTATGCTTGCGATTGTATGATTGTGATGGTATGATTGTGATTGTATGATTGCGATCGTATGATTGTGATTGTACGATTATGATTGTATGATTGTGATTGTATGATTGCGATTGTATGATTGTGATTGTATGATTAAGTTTGAATTTTTGTGATTTTATGATTGCGATTGTATGATTGTGATTGTATGATTGCGATTGTATGATTGTGATAGTATGATTGTGATTGTATGATTATGATGTATGATTGTAATTGTATGATTATGATTGTATGATTGTGATTGCGTGATTGTGATTGTATGATTGTATTTGGGAGATTGTATTTGGGATATTGTAATTGTATGATTGCGATTGTATGATTGTGATTGTATGATTGTGATTGTATGATTGTGATTGTATGATTGTGATTGTATGATTGTGATTGTATGATTATATTTGCGAGATTGTATTTGGGATACTGTAATTGTATGATTGCGATTGTATGATTGCGATTGTATGATTGTGATTGTATGATTGTGTATGTATGATTGTGATTGTATGATTGTATTTGGGAGATTGTATTTGGGATATTGTAATTGTATGATTGCGATTGTATGATTGTGATTGTATGATTGTGATGTATGATTGTAATTGTATGATTATGATTGTATGATTGTGATTGTATGATTGTGATTGTATGATTGTGATGGTATGATTGTGATTGTATGATTGCGATCGTATGATTGTGATTGTACGATTATGATTGTATGATTGTGATTGTATGATTGTGATTGTATGCTAGCGATTGTATGATTGTGAATGTATGATTGTAATTCTTTGATTGTGATTGTATGATTGTGATTGTATGATTGTGATTGTATGATTTTGATTTTATGATTGTGATTGTATGATTGTGATTGTATGATTGTGATAGTATGATTGTGATTATATGATTGTTATTGTATGACTGTGATTGTATGATTGTGATTGTATGATTGTGATAGTATGATTGTGAAAGTATGATTGTGTTTGTATGATTGTGATTGTTTGATTGTATTTGGGAGATTGTATTTGGGAGATTGTAATTGTATGATTGCGATTGTATGATTGTGATTGTATGATTGTGATGTATGATTGTAATTGTATGATTATGATTGTATGATTGTGATTGTATGATTGCGATCGTATGATTGTGATTGTACGATTATGATTGTATGATTGTGATTGTATGATTGCGATTGTATGATTGTGATTGTATGATTAAGTTTTTATTTTTGTGATTTAATGATTGTGATTGTATGATTGTGATTGTATGATTGTGATTGTATGATTGCGATTGTATGAATGCGATTGTATGATTGTGATTGCATAATTGTGATTGTATGATTGTGATTGTTGATTGTGATTGTCTGATTGTGGTTGTATGATTGTGATTGTATGATTGAGATTGTATGATTGTGATTGTATGATTGCGATTGTATGATTGCGATTGTATGATTGCGATTGTATGATTGTGATTGTATGATTGTGATTGTATGATTGTGATTGTATGATTGTGATTGTATGATTGTGATTGTATGATTGTGATTGTATGATTGTGATTGTATGATTGTGATTGTATGATTGTGATTGTATGATTGTGATTGTATGATTGTGAATGTACGATTGTGATTGTATGATTGTGATTGTATGATTGTGATTGTATGATTGCGATTGTATGATTGTGATAGTATGATTGTGATTGTATGATTGTGATGTATGATTGTAATTGTATGATTATGATTGTATGATTGTGATTGTGTGATTGTGATTGTATGATTGTATTTGGGAGATTGTATTTGGGATATTGTAATTGTATGATTGCGATTGTATGATTGTGATTGTATGATTGTGATTGTATGATTGTGATTGTATGATTGTATTTGCGAGATTGTATTTGGGATACTGTAATTGTATGATTGCGATTGTATGATTGCGATTGTATGATTGTGATTGTATGATTGTGTATGTATGATTGTGATTGTATGATTGTATTTGGGAGATTGTATTTGGGATATTGTAATTGTATGATTGCGATTGTATGATTGTGATTGTATGATTGTGATGTATGATTGTAATTGTATGATTATGATTGTATGATTGTGATTGTATGATTGTGATGGTATGATTGTGATGGTATGATTGCGATCGTATGATTGTGATTGTACGATTATGATTGTATGATTGTGATTGTATGATTGCGATTGTATGATTGTGATTGTATGATTAAGTTTGTATTTTTGTGATTTTATGATTGTGATTGTATGATTGTGATTGTATGATTGTGATTGTATGATTGCGATTGTATGAATGCGATTGTATGATTGTGATTGCATAATTGTGATTGTATGATTGTGACTGTATGATTGTGATTGTCTGATTGTGGTTGTATGATTGTGATTGTATGATTGTGATTGTATGATTATGATTGTATGATTGTGGTTGTGCGATTGTGATTGTACGATTGTGATTGTACGATTGTGATTGTATGATTGTGATTGCATGATTATGATTGTATGATTGTGATTGCATGATTGTGATTGTATGATTGTGATTGCATGATTTTGAATGTATGATTGTGATTGTATGATTGTGATTGTATGATTGTGATTGTATGATTGTGATTGTATGATTGTGATTGTATGATTGTGATAGTATGATTGTGATTGTATGATTGTGATTGTATGATTGTGATTGTATGATTGTGATTGTATGATTGTGAATGTACGATTGTGATTGTATGATTGTGATTGTATGATTTTGATAGTACGATTGTGATTGTATGACTGTGATTGTATGACTGTGATTGTATGATTGTGATTGTATGATTGTGATTGTACGATTGTCATTGAATGATTGTGATTGTACGATTCTGATTGTATGATTGTGATTGCATGATTGTGATTGTATGATTGTGATTGTATGATTAAGTTTGCATTTTTGTGATTTTATGATTGTGATTGTATGATTGTGATTGTATGATTGTGATTGTATGATTGCGATTGTATGAATGCGATTGTATGATTGTGATTGCATAATTGTGATTGTATGATTGTGATTGTATGATTGTGATTGTCTGATTGTGGTTGTATGATTGTGATTGTATGATTGTGAAAGTATGATTGCGATTGTATGATTATGATTGTATGATTGTGGTTGTGCGATTGTGATTGTACGATTGTGATTGTACGATTGTGATTGTATGATTGTGATTGCATGATTATGATTGTATGATTGTGATTGCATGATTGTGATTGTATGATTGTGATTGCATGATTTTGAATGTATGATTGTGATTGTATGATTGTGACTGTATGATTGTGATTGTATGATTGTGGTTGTATGATTGTGATTGTATGATTGTGATGTATGATTGTAATTGTATGATTATGATTGTATGATTGTGATTGTATGATTGCGATTGTATGATTGCGATTGTATGATTGTGATTGTATTTTTGTGATTGTATGATTGTGATTGTATGATTGTGATTGTATGATTGTGATTGTATGATTGTGATTGTATGATTGTGACTGTCTGATTGTGGTTGTGCGATTGTGATTGTACGATTGTGATTGTACGATTGTGATTGTATGATTGTGATTGCATGATTATGATTGTATGATTGTGATTGCATGATTGTGATTGTATGATTGTGATTGCATGATTTTGAATGTATGATTGTGATTGTATGATTGTGATTGTATGATTGTGATTGTATGATTGTGATTGTATGATTGTGATAGTATGATTGTGATTGTATGCTTGCGATTGTATGAATGTGATTGTATGATTGTGATTGTATGATTGTGATTGTATGATTGTGATGTATGATTGTGATTGTATGATTATGATTGTATGATTGTGATTGTATGATTGCGATTGTATGATTGCGATTGTATGATTGTGATTGTATTTTTGTGATTGTATGATTGTGATTGTATGATTGTAATTGTATGATTGCGATTGTATGATTGTGATTGTATGATTGTGATGTATGATTGTAATTGTATGATTATGATTGTATGATTGTGATTGTATGATTGAGATTGTATGATTGTTATTGTATGCCTGCGATTGTATGTATGTGATTGTATGATTGTGATTGTATGATTGTGATTGTATGATTGTGATTGTATGATTGTGATGTATGATTGTGATTGTATGATTGTGATTGTATGATTGTGATTGTATGATTGTGATTGTATGATTGTGATTGTATGATTGTGATTGTATGATTGTGATTGTATGATTTCGATTGTCTGATTGTGGTTGTGCGATTGTGATTGTACGATTGTGATTGTACGATTGTGATAGTATGATTGTGATTGTATGATTGTGATTGTATGATTGTGTTTGTATGATTGTGATTGTTTGATTGTATTTGGGAGATTGTATTTGGGAGATTGTAATTGTATGATTGCGATTGTATGATTGTGATTGTATGATTGCGATTGTATGATTGTGATTGTATGATTGCGATTGTATGATTGTGATTGTATGATTGTGATGTATGATTGTAATTGTATGATTATGATTGTATGATTGTGATTGTATGATTGTGATTGTATGATTGTGATTGTATGATTGCGATCGTATGATTGTGATTGTATGATTCTGATTGTATGATTGTGATTGTATGATTGCGATTGTATGATTGTGATTGTATGATTGTGATTGTATTTTTGTGATTGTATGATTGTGATTGTATGATTGTGATTGTATGATTGTGATTGTATGATTGTGATTGTATGATTGTGATTGTATGATTGTGATTGTATGATTGTGATTGTCTGATTGTGGTTGTGCGATTGTGATTGTACGATTGTGATTGTACGATTGTGATTGTATGATTGTGATTGCATGATTATGATTGTATGATTGTGATTGCATGATTGTGATTGTATGATTGTGATTGCATGATTTTGAATGTATGATTGTGATTGTATGATTGTGATTGTATGATTGTGATTGTATGATTGTGATTGTATGATTGTGATTGTATGATTGTGATAGTATGATTGTGATTGTATGATTGCGATTGTATGATTGTGATTGTATGATTGCGATTGTATGAATGCTATTGTATGATTGTGATTGTATGATTGTGACTGTATGATTGTGATTGTATGATTGTAATTGGGAGATTGTATTTGGGATATTGTAATTGTATGATTGCGATTGTATGATTGTGATTGTATGATTGTGATGTATGATTGTAATTGTATGATTATGATTGTATGATTGTGATTGTATGATTGAGATTGTATGATTGTTATTGTATGCTTGCGATTGTATGAATGTGATTGTATGATTGTGATTGTATGATTGTGATTGTATGATTGTGATTGTATGATTGTGATTGTATGATTGTGATTGTATGATTGTGATTGTATGATTGTGATTGTATGATTGTGATTGTATGATTGTATTTGGGAGATTGTATTTGGGATATTGTAATTGTATGATTGCGATTGTATGATTGTGATTGTATGATTGTGATGTATGATTGTAATTGTATGATTATGATTGTATGATTGTGATTGTATGCTTGCGATTGTATGAATGTGATTGTATGATTGTGATTGTATGATTGTGATTGTATGATTGTGATTGTATGATTGAGATTGTATGATTGAAATTGTATGATTGTGATTGTATGCTTGCGATTGTATAATCGTGATTGTATGATTGTGATTGTATGATTGTGATTGTATGATTGTGATTGTATGATTGTGATTGTATGATTGTGATTGTATGATTGTGATTGTATGATTATGATTGTATGATTGTGATTGTATGATTGTGATTGTATGATTGTGATTGTATGATTGTGATAGTATGATTGTGATTGTATGATTGTGATGTATGATTGTAATTGTATGATTATGATTGTATGATTGTGATTGTGTGATTGTAATTGTATGATTGTATTTGGGAGATTGTATTTGGGATATTGTAATTGTATGATTGAGATTGTATGATTGTGATTGTATGATTATGATTGTATGATTGTGATTGTATGATTGTGATGTATGATTGTAATTGTATGATTATGATTGTATGATTGTGATTGTATGATTGAGATTGTATGATTGTTATTGTATGCTTGCGATTGTATGAATGTGATTGTATGATTGTGATTGTATGATTGTGATTGTATGATTGTGATTGTATGATTGTGATTGTATGATTGTGATTGTATGATTGTGATTGTATGATTGTGATTGTATGATTGTGATTGTATGATTGTGATTGTATGATTGTGATTGTATGATTGTAATTGGGAGATTGTATTTGGGATATTGTAATTGTATGATTGCGGTTGTATGATTGTGATTGTATGATTGAGATTGTATGATTGTTATTGTATGCTTGCGATTGTATGAATGTGATTGTATGATTGTGATTGTATGATTGTGATTGTATGATTGTGATTGTATGATTGTGATTGTATGATTGTGATGTATGATTGTAATTGTATGATTATGATTGTATGATTGTGATTGTATGATTGAGATTGTATGATTGTTATTGTATGCTTGCGATTGTATGAATGTGATTGTATGATTGTGATTGTATGATTGTGATTGTATGATTGTGATTGTATGATTGTGATTGTATAATTGTGATTGTATGATTGTGATTGTATGATTGTAATTGGGAGATTGTATTTGGGATATTGTAATTGTATGATTGCGATTGTATGATTGTGATTGTATGATTGTGATGTATGATTGTAATTGTATGATTATGATTGTATGATTGTGATTGTATGATTGAGATTGTATGATTGTTATTGTATGCTTGCGATTGTATGAATGTGATTGTATGATTGTGATTGTATGATTG
This sequence comes from Megachile rotundata, assembly GCF_050947335.1. Classification (NCBI taxonomy): domain Eukaryota; kingdom Metazoa; phylum Arthropoda; class Insecta; order Hymenoptera; family Megachilidae; genus Megachile; species Megachile rotundata. The sequence goes on along the minus strand of NW_027473388.1, from coordinate 508,354 downwards.
TGATTGTATGATTGTGATTCTATGATTGTGATTGTATGATTGTGATTGTATGATTGTGATTGTATGATTGTGATTGTATGATTGTATTTGGGAGATTGTATTTGGGATATTGTAATTGTATGATTGCGATTGTATGATTGTGATTGTATGATTGTGATGTATGATTGTAATTGTATGATTATGATTGTATGATTGTGATTGTATGATTGAGATTGTGTGATTGTGATTGTATGCTTGCGATTGTATGAATGTGATTGTATGATTGTGATTGTATGATTGTGATTGTATGATTGTGATTGTATGATTGAGATTGTATGATTGAAATTGTATGATTGTGATTGTATGCTTGCGATTGTATAATCGTGATTGTATGATTGTGATTGTATGATTGTGATTGTATGATTGTGATTGTATGATTGTGATTGTATGATTATGATTTTATGGTTGTGATTGTATGATTGTGATTGTATGATTGTGATTGTATGATTGTGATAGTATGATTGTGATTGTATGATTGTGATGCATGATTGTAATTGTATGATTATGATTGTATGATTGTGATTGTGTGATTGTAATTGTATGATTGTATTTGGGAGATTGTATTTGGGATATTGTAATTGTATGATTGCGATTGTATGATTGTGATTGTATGATTGTGATTGTATGATTGTGATTGTATGATTGTATTTGCGAGATTGTATTTGGGATACTGTAATTGTATGATTGCGATTGTATGATTGCGATTGTATGATTGTGATTGTATGATTGTGTATGTATGATTGTGATTGTATGATTGTATTTGGGAGATTGTATTTGGGATATTGTAATTGTATGATTGCGATTGTATGATTGTGATTGTATGATTGTGATGTATGATTGTAATTGTATGATTATGATTGTATGATTGTGATTGTATGATTGTGATGGTATGATAGTGACTGTATGATTGCGATCGTATGATTGTGATTGTATGATTATGATTGTATGATTGTGATTGTATGATTGCGATTGTATGATTGTGATTGTATGATTGTGATTGTATGATTGTGATTGTCTGATTGTGGTGGTATGATTGTGATTGTATGATTGAGATTGTATAATTGTGATTGTATGATTGCGATTGTATGATTGTGATTGTATGATTGTGATTGTATGATTGTGATTGTATGATTGTGATTGTATGATTGTGATTGTATGATTGTATTTGGGAGATTGTATTTGGGATATTGTAATTGTATGATTGCGATTGTATGATTGTGATTGTATGATTGTGATGTATGATTGTAATTGTATGATTATGATTGTATGATTGTGATTGTATGATTGAGATTGTACGATTGTGATTGTATGCTTGCGATTGTATGAATGTGATTGTATGATTGTGATTGTATGATTGTGATTGTATGATTGTGATTGTATGATTGAGATTGTATGATTGAGATTGTATGATTGTGATTGTATGCTTGCGATTGTATGATCGTGATTGTATGATTGTGATTGTATGATTGTGATTGTATGATTGTGATTGTATGATTGTGATAGTATGATTGTGATTGTATGATTGTGATGTATGATTGTAATTGTATGATTATGATTGTATGATTGTGATTTTATGATTGTGATTGTATGATTGTATTTGCGAGATTGTATTTGGGATACAGTAATTGTATGATTGCGATTGTATGATTGCGATTGTATGATTGTGATTGTATGATTGTGTATGTATGATTGTGATTGTATGATTGTATTTGGGAGATTGTGTTTGGGATATTGTAATTGTATGATTGCGATTGTATGATTGTGATGGTATGATTGTGATGTATGATTGTAATTGTATGATTATGATTGTATGATTGTGATTGTATGATTGTGATGGTATGATAGTGATTGTATGATTGCGATCGTATGATTGTGATTGTATGATTATGATTGCATGATTGTGATTGTATGATTGCGATTGTACGATTGTGATTGTATGATTAAGTTTGTATTTTTGTGATTTTATGATTGTGATTGTATGATTGTGATTGTATGATTGTGATTGTATGATTGTGATTGTATGATTGTGATTGTATGATTGCGATTGTATGAATGCGATTGTATGATTGTGATTGCATAATTGTGATTGTATGATTGTGATTGTATGAGTGTGACTGTCTGATTGTGGTTGCATGATTGTGATTGTATGATTGAGATTGTATGATTGTGATTGTATGATTGCGATTGTATGATTGCGATTGTATGATTGCGATTGTATGATTGCGATTGTATGATTGTGATTGTATGATTGTGATTGTATGATTGTGATTGTATGATTGTGATGTATGATTGTAATTGTATGATTATGATTGTATGATTGTGATTGTATGATTGAGATTGTATGATTGTTATTGTATGCTTGCGATTGTATGAATGTGATTGTATGATTGTGATTGTATGATTGTGATTGTATGATTGTGATTGTATGATTGTGATTGTATGATTGTGATTGTATGATTGTGATTGTATGATTGTGATTGTATGATTGTGATTGTATGATTGTGATTGTATGATTGTGATTGTATGATTGTATTTGGGAGATTGTATTTGGGATATTGTAATTGTATGATTGCGATTGTATGATTGTGATTGTATGATTGTGATGTATGATTGTAATTGTATGATTATGATTGTATGATTGTGATTGTATGATTGAGATTGTATGATTGTGATTGTATGCTTGCGATTGTATGAATGTGATTGTATGATTGTGATTGTATGATTGTGATTGTATGGTTGTGATTGTATGATTGAGATTGTATGATTGAGATTGTATGATTGTGATTGTATGCTTGCGATTGTATGATCGTGATTGTATGATTGTGATTGTATGATTGTGATTGTATGATTGTGATTGTATGATTATGATTGTATGATTGTGATTGTATGATTGTGATTGTATGATTGTGATTGTATGCTTGCGATTGTATGAATGTGATTGTATGATTGTGACTGTATGATTGTGATTGTATGATTGTGATTGTATGATTGTGATTGTATGATTGTGATTGTATGATTGTGATTGTATGATTGTGATTGTATGATTGTGATTGTATGATTGTGATTGTATGATTGTGATTGTATGATTGTGATTGTATGATTGTGAATGTACGATTGTGATTGTATGATTGTGATTGTATGATTGTGATTGTATGATTGCGATTGTATGATTGTGATAGTATGATTGTGATTGTATGATTGTGATGTATGATTGTAATTGTATGATTATGATTGTATGATTGTGATTGTGTGATTGCGATTGTATGATTGTATTTGGGAGATTGTATTTGGGATATTGTAATTGTATGATTGCGATTGTATGATTGTGATTGTATGATTGTGATTGTATGATTGTGATTGTATGATTGTGATTGTATGATTGTGATTGTATGATTGTGATTGTATGATTGTATTTGCGAGATTGTATTTGGGATACTGTAATTGTATGATTGCGATTGTATGATTGCGATTGTATGATTGCGATTGTATGATTGTGATTGTATGATTGTGTATGTATGATTGTGATTGTATGATTGTATTTGGGAGATTGTATTTGGGATATTGTAATTGTATGATTGCGATTGTATGATTGTGATTGTATGATTGTGATGTATGATTGTAATTGTATGATTATGATTGTATGATTGTGATTGTATGATTGTGATGGTATGATTGTGATTGTATGATTGCGATCGTATGATTGTGATTGTACGATTATGATTGTATGATTGTGATTGTATGATTGCGATTGTATGATTGTGATTGTATGATTAAGTTTGTATTTTTGTGATTTTATGATTGTGATTGTATGATTGTGATTGTATGATTGTGATTGTATGATTGTGATTGTATGATTGTGATTGTATGATTGCGATTGTATGAATGTGATTGTATGATTGTGATTGCATAATTGTGATTGTATGATTGTGACTGTATGATTGTGATTGTCTGATTGTGGTTGTATGATTGTGATTGTATGATTGAGATTGTATGATTGTGATTGTATGATTGCGATTGTATGATTGCGATTGTATGATTGCGATTGTATGATTGTGATTGTATGATTGTGATTGTATGATTGTGATTGTATGATTGTGATTGTATGATTGTGATTGTATGATTGTGATTGTATGATTGTGATTGCATGATTTTGAATGTATGATTGTGACTGTATGATTGTGATTGTATGATTGTGATTGTATGATTGTGATTGTATGATTGTGATTGTATGATTGTGATAGTATGATTGTGATTGTATGATTGTGATTGTATGATTGTGATTGTATGATTGTGATTGTATGATTGTGAATGTACGATTGTGATTGTATGATTGTGATTGTATGATTTTGATAGTACGATTGTGATTGTATGACTGTGATTGTATGACTGTGATTGTATGATTGTGATTGTATGATTGTGATTGTATGATTGTGAAAGTATGATTGTGATTGTATGATTGTGATTGTATGATTGTGATTGTATGATTGTGATTGTATGATTGTGATTGTATGATTGAAATTGTATGATTGTGATTGTATGCTTGCGATTGTATAATCGTGATTGTATGATTGTGATTGTATGATTGTGATTGTATGATTGTGATTGTATGATTGTGATTGTATGATTATGATTTTATGGTTGTGATTGTATGATTGTGATTGTATGATTGTGATTGTATGATTGTGATAGTATGATTGTGATTGTATGATTGTGATGCATGATTGTAATTGTATGATTATGATTGTATGATTGTGATTGTGTGATTGTAATTGTATGATTGTATTTGGGAGATTGTATTTGGGATATTGTAATTGTATGATTGCGATTGTATGATTGTGATTGTATGATTGTGATTGTATGATTGTGATTGTATGATTGTATTTGCGAGATTGTATTTGGGATACTGTAATTGTATGATTGCGATTGTATGATTGCGATTGTATGATTGTGATTGTATGATTGTGTATGTATGATTGTGATTGTATGATTGTATTTGGGAGATTGTATTTGGGATATTGTAATTGTATGATTGCGATTGTATGATTGTGATTGTATGATTGTGATGTATGATTGTAATTGTATGATTATGATTGTATGATTGTGATTGTATGATTGTGATGGTATGATAGTGACTGTATGATTGCGATCGTATGATTGTGATTGTATGATTATGATTGTATGATTGTGATTGTATGATTGCGATTGTATGATTGTGATTGTATGATTGTGATTGTATGATTGTGATTGTCTGATTGTGGTGGTATGATTGTGATTGTATGATTGAGATTGTATAATTGTGATTGTATGATTGCGATTGTATGATTGTGATTGTATGATTGTGATTGTATGATTGTGATTGTATGATTGTGATTGTATGATTGTGATTGTATGATTGTATTTGGGAGATTGTATTTGGGATATTGTAATTGTATGATTGCGATTGTATGATTGTGATTGTATGATTGTGATGTATGATTGTAATTGTATGATTATGATTGTATGATTGTGATTGTATGATTGAGATTGTACGATTGTGATTGTATGCTTGCGATTGTATGAATGTGATTGTATGATTGTGATTGTATGATTGTGATTGTATGATTGTGATTGTATGATTGAGATTGTATGATTGAGATTGTATGATTGTGATTGTATGCTTGCGATTGTATGATCGTGATTGTATGATTGTGATTGTATGATTGTGATTGTATGATTGTGATTGTATGATTGTGATAGTATGATTGTGATTGTATGATTGTGATGTATGATTGTAATTGTATGATTATGATTGTATGATTGTGATTTTATGATTGTGATTGTATGATTGTATTTGCGAGATTGTATTTGGGATACAGTAATTGTATGATTGCGATTGTATGATTGCGATTGTATGATTGTGATTGTATGATTGTGTATGTATGATTGTGATTGTATGATTGTATTTGGGAGATTGTGTTTGGGATATTGTAATTGTATGATTGCGATTGTATGATTGTGATGGTATGATTGTGATGTATGATTGTAATTGTATGATTATGATTGTATGATTGTGATTGTATGATTGTGATGGTATGATAGTGATTGTATGATTGCGATCGTATGATTGTGATTGTATGATTATGATTGCATGATTGTGATTGTATGATTGCGATTGTACGATTGTGATTGTATGATTAAGTTTGTATTTTTGTGATTTTATGATTGTGATTGTATGATTGTGATTGTATGATTGTGATTGTATGATTGTGATTGTATGATTGTGATTGTATGATTGCGATTGTATGAATGCGATTGTATGATTGTGATTGCATAATTGTGATTGTATGATTGTGATTGTATGAGTGTGACTGTCTGATTGTGGTTGCATGATTGTGATTGTATGATTGAGATTGTATGATTGTGATTGTATGATTGCGATTGTATGATTGCGATTGTATGATTGCGATTGTATGATTGCGATTGTATGATTGTGATTGTATGATTGTGATTGTATGATTGTGATTGTATGATTGTGATGTATGATTGTAATTGTATGATTATGATTGTATGATTGTGATTGTATGATTGAGATTGTATGATTGTTATTGTATGCTTGCGATTGTATGAATGTGATTGTATGATTGTGATTGTATGATTGTGATTGTATGATTGTGATTGTATGATTGTGATTGTATGATTGTGATTGTATGATTGTGATTGTATGATTGTGATTGTATGATTGTGATTGTATGATTGTGATTGTATGATTGTGATTGTATGATTGTATTTGGGAGATTGTATTTGGGATATTGTAATTGTATGATTGCGATTGTATGATTGTGATTGTATGATTGTGATGTATGATTGTAATTGTATGATTATGATTGTATGATTGTGATTGTATGATTGAGATTGTATGATTGTGATTGTATGCTTGCGATTGTATGAATGTGATTGTATGATTGTGATTGTATGATTGTGATTGTATGGTTGTGATTGTATGATTGAGATTGTATGATTGAGATTGTATGATTGTGATTGTATGCTTGCGATTGTATGATCGTGATTGTATGATTGTGATTGTATGATTGTGATTGTATGATTGTGATTGTATGATTATGATTGTATGATTGTGATTGTATGATTGTGATTGTATGATTGTGATTGTATGCTTGCGATTGTATGAATGTGATTGTATGATTGTGACTGTATGATTGTGATTGTATGATTGTGATTGTATGATTGTGATTGTATGATTGTGATTGTATGATTGTGATTGTATGATTGTGATTGTATGATTGTGATTGTATGATTGTGATTGTATGATTGTGATTGTATGATTGTGATTGTATGATTGTGAATGTACGATTGTGATTGTATGATTGTGATTGTATGATTGTGATTGTATGATTGCGATTGTATGATTGTGATAGTATGATTGTGATTGTATGATTGTGATGTATGATTGTAATTGTATGATTATGATTGTATGATTGTGATTGTGTGATTGCGATTGTATGATTGTATTTGGGAGATTGTATTTGGGATATTGTAATTGTATGATTGCGATTGTATGATTGTGATTGTATGATTGTGATTGTATGATTGTGATTGTATGATTGTGATTGTATGATTGTGATTGTATGATTGTGATTGTATGATTGTATTTGCGAGATTGTATTTGGGATACTGTAATTGTATGATTGCGATTGTATGATTGCGATTGTATGATTGCGATTGTATGATTGTGATTGTATGATTGTGTATGTATGATTGTGATTGTATGATTGTATTTGGGAGATTGTATTTGGGATATTGTAATTGTATGATTGCGATTGTATGATTGTGATTGTATGATTGTGATGTATGATTGTAATTGTATGATTATGATTGTATGATTGTGATTGTATGATTGTGATGGTATGATTGTGATTGTATGATTGCGATCGTATGATTGTGATTGTACGATTATGATTGTATGATTGTGATTGTATGATTGCGATTGTATGATTGTGATTGTATGATTAAGTTTGTATTTTTGTGATTTTATGATTGTGATTGTATGATTGTGATTGTATGATTGTGATTGTATGATTGTGATTGTATGATTGTGATTGTATGATTGCGATTGTATGAATGTGATTGTATGATTGTGATTGCATAATTGTGATTGTATGATTGTGACTGTATGATTGTGATTGTCTGATTGTGGTTGTATGATTGTGATTGTATGATTGAGATTGTATGATTGTGATTGTATGATTGCGATTGTATGATTGCGATTGTATGATTGCGATTGTATGATTGTGATTGTATGATTGTGATTGTATGATTGTGATTGTATGATTGTGATTGTATGATTGTGATTGTATGATTGTGATTGTATGATTGTGATTGCATGATTTTGAATGTATGATTGTGACTGTATGATTGTGATTGTATGATTGTGATTGTATGATTGTGATTGTATGATTGTGATTGTATGATTGTGATAGTATGATTGTGATTGTATGATTGTGATTGTATGATTGTGATTGTATGATTGTGATTGTATGATTGTGAATGTACGATTGTGATTGTATGATTGTGATTGTATGATTTTGATAGTACGATTGTGATTGTATGACTGTGATTGTATGACTGTGATTGTATGATTGTGATTGTATGATTGTGATTGTATGATTGTGAAAGTATGATTGTGATTGTATGATTGTGATTGTATGATTGTGATTGTATGATTGTGATTGTATGATTGTGATTGTATGATTGAGATTGTATGATTGAGATTGTATGATTGTGATTGTATGCTTGCGATTGTGTGATCGTGATTGTATGATTGTGATTGTATGATTGTGATTTTATGATTGTGATTGTATGATTATGATTGTATGATTGTGATTGTATGATTGAGATTGTATGATTGTGATTGTATGCTTGCGATTGTATGAATGTGATTGTATGATTGTGACTGTATGATTATGATTGTATGATTGTGATTGTGTGATTGTGATTGTATGATTGTGATTGTATGATTATGATTGTATGATTGTGATTGTATGATTGTGATTGTATGATTGTATTTGGGAGATTGTATTTGGGATATTGTAATTGTATGATTGCGATTGTATGAATGTGATTGTATGATTGTGATGTATGATTGTAATTGTATGATTATGATTGTATGATTGTGATTGTATGATTGTGATTGTATGATTGAGATTGTATGATTGTGATTGTATGCTTGCGATTGTATGAATGTGATTGTATGATTGTGACTGTATGATTGTGATTGTATGATTGAGATTGTACGATTGAAATTGTATGATTGTGATTGTATGCTTGCGATTGTATAATCGTGATTGTATGATTGTGATTGTATGATTGTGATTGTATGATTGTGATTGTATGATTGTGATTGTATGATTGAGATTGTATGATTGTGATTGTATGCTTGCGATTGTATGAATGTGATTGTATGATTGTGATTGTATGATTGTGATTGTATGATTGAGATTGTATGATTGAAATTGTATGATTGTGATTGTATGCTTGCGATTGTATAATCGTGATTGTATGATTGTGATTGTATGATTGTGATTGTATGATTGTGATTGTATGATTGTGATTGTATGATTGTGATTGTATGATTGTGATTGTATGATTATGATTGTATGATTGTGATTGTATGATTGTGATTGTATGATTGTGATTGTATGATTGAGATTGTATGATTGTTATTGTATGCTTGCGATTGTATGAATGTGATTGTATGATTGTGATTGTATGATTGCGATCGTATGATTGTGATTGTACGATTATGATTGTATGATTGTGATTGTATGATTGCGATTGTATGATTGTGATTGTATGATTAAGTTTGTATTTTTGTGATTTTATGATTGTGATTGTATGATTGTGATTGTATGATTGTGATTGTATGATTGTGATTGTATGATTGTGATTGTATGATTGCGATTGTATGAATGCGATTGTATGATTGTGATTGCATAATTGTGATTGTATGATTGTGACTGTATGATTGTGATTGTCTGATTGTGGTTGTATGATTGTGATTGTATGATTGAGATTGTATGATTGTGATTGTATGATTGCGATTGTATGATTGCGATTGTATGATTGCGATTGTATGATTGCGATTGTATGATTGTGATTGTATGATTGTGATTGTATGATTGTGATTGTATGATTGTGATTGTATGATTGTGATTGTATGATTGTGATTGTATGATTGTGATTGCATGATTTTGAATGTATGATTGTGACTGTATGATTGTGATTGTATGATTGTGATTGTATGATTGTGATTGTATGATTGTGATTGTATGATTGTGATAGTATGATTGTGATTGTATGATTGTGATTGTATGATTGTGATTGTATGATTGTGATTGTATGATTGTGAATGTACGATTGTGATTGTATGATTGTGATTGTATGATTTTGATAGTACGATTGTGATTGTATGACTGTGATTGTATGACTGTGATTGTATGATTGTGATTGTATGATTGTGATTGTATGATTGTGAAAGTATGATTGTGATTGTATGATTGTGATTGTATGATTGTGATTGTATGATTGTGATTGTATGATTGTGATTGTATGATTGTGATTGTATGATTGAGATTGTATGATTGAGATTGTATGATTGTGATTGTATGCTTGCGATTGTGTGATCGTGATTGTATGATTGTGATTGTATGATTGTGATTTTATGATTGTGATTGTATGATTATGATTGTATGATTGTGATTGTATGATTGAGATTGTATGATTGTGATTGTATGCTTGCGATTGTATGAATGTGATTGTATGATTGTGACTGTATGATTATGATTGTATGATTGTGATTGTGTGATTGTGATTGTATGATTGTGATTGTATGATTATGATTGTATGATTGTGATTGTATGATTGTGATTGTATGATTGTATTTGGGAGATTGTATTTGGGATATTGTAATTGTATGATTGCGATTGTATGATTGTGATTGTATGATTGTGATGTATGATTGTAATTGTATGATTATGATTGTATGATTGTGATTGTATGATTGAGATTGTATGATTGTGATTGTATGCTTGCGATTGTATGAATGTGATTGTATGATTGTGACTGTATGATTGTGATTGTATGATTGAGATTGTACGATTGAAATTGTATGATTGTGATTGTATGCTTGCGATTGTATAATCGTGATTGTATGATTGTGATTGTATGATTGTGATTGTATGATTGTGATTGTATGATTGTGATTGTATGATTGAGATTGTATGATTGTGATTGTATGCTTGCGATTGTATGAATGTGATTGTATGATTGTGATTGTATGATTGTGATTGTATGATTGAGATTGTATGATTGAAATTGTATGATTGTGATTGTATGCTTGCGATTGTATAATCGTGATTGTATGATTGTGATTGTATGATTGTGATTGTATGATTGTGATTGTATGATTGTGATTGTATGATTGTGATTGTATGATTATGATTGTATGATTGTGATTGTATGATTGTGATTGTATGATTGTGATTGTATGATTGAGATTGTATGATTGTTATTGTATGCTTGCGATTGTATGAATGTGATTGTATGATTGTGATTGTATGATTGTGATTGTATGATTGTGATTGTATGATTGTGATTGTATGATTGTGATTGTATGATTGTGATTGTATGATTGTATTTGGGAGATTGTATTTGGGATATTGTAATTGTATGATTGCGATTGTATGATTGTGATTGTATGATTGTGATGTATGATTGTAATTGTATGATTATGATTGTATGATTGTGATTGTATGATTGAGATTGTATGATTGTGATTGTATGCTTGCGATTGTATGAATGTGATTGTATGATTGTGATTGTATGATTGTGATTGTATGATTGAGATTGTATGATTGAAATTGTATGATTGTGATTGTATGCTTGCGATTGTATAATCGTGATTGTATGATTGTGATTGTATGATTGTGATTGTATGATTGTGATTGTATGATTGTGATTGTATGATTGTGATTGTATGATTGTGATTGTATGATTGTGATTGTATGATTATGATTGTATGATTGTGATTGTATGATTGTGATTGTATGATTGTGATTGTATGATTGTGATAGTATGATTGTGATTGTATGATTGTGATGTATGATTGTAATTGTATGATTATGATTGTATGATTGTGATTGTGTGATTGTAATTGTATGATTGTATTTGGGAGATTGTATTTGGGATATTGTAATTGTATGATTGAGATTGTATGATTGTGATTGTATGATTATGATTGTATGATTGTGATTGTATGATTGCGATTGTATGATTGTGATTGTATGATTGTGATTGTATTTTTGTGATTGTATGATTGTGATTGTATGATTGTGATTGTATGATTGTGATTGTATGATTGTGATTGTATGATTGTGATTGTATGATTGTGATTGTATGATTGTGATGTATGATCGTAATTGTATGATTATGATTGTATGATTGTGATTGTATGATTGTGATTGTATGATTGAGATTGTATGATTGTTATTGTATGCTTGCGATTGTATGAATGTGATTGTATGATTGTGATTGTATGATTGTGACTGTATGATTGTGATTGTATGATTGTGATTGTATGATTGTGATTGTATGATTGTAATTGGGAGATTGTATTTGGGATATTGTAATTGTATGATTGCGATTGTATGATTGTGATTGTATGATTGTGATGTATGATTGTAATTGTATGATTATGATTGTATGATTGTGATTGTATGATTGAGATTGTATGATTGTTATTGTATGCTTGCGATTGTATGAATGTGATTGTATGATTGTGATTGTATGATTGCGATTGTATGATTGTGATTCTATGATTGTGATTGTATGATTGTGATTGTATGATTGTGATTGTATGATTGTGATTGTATGATTGTATTTGGGAGATTGTATTTGGGATATTGTAATTGTATGATTGCGATTGTATGATTGTGATTGTATGATTGTGATGTATGATTGTAATTGTATGATTATGATTGTATGATTGTGATTGTATGATTGAGATTGTATGATTGTGATTGTATGCTTGCGATTGTATGAATGTGATTGTATGATTGTGATTGTATGATTGTGATTGTATGATTGTGATTGTATGATTGAGATTGTATGATTGAAATTGTATGATTGTGATTGTATGCTTGCGATTGTATAATCGTGATTGTATGATTGTGACTGTATGATTGCGATTGTATGATTGTGATTGTATGATTATGATTGTATGATTGCGATTGTATGATTTTGATTGTATGATTGTGTATGCATGATTGTGATTGTATGATTGTATTTGGGAGATTGTATTTGGGATATTGTAATTGTATGATTGCGATTGTATGATTGTGATTGTATGATTGTGATGTATGATTGTAATTGTATGATTATGATTGTATGATTGTGATTGTATGATTGTGATGGTATGATAGTGATTGTATGATTGCGATCGTATGATTGTGATTGTATGATTATGATTGTATGATTGTGATTGTATGATTGCGATTGTATGATTGTGATTGTATGATTGTGATTGTATGATTGTGATTGTCTGATTGTGGTTGTATGATTGTGATTGTATGATTGAGATTGAATGATTGTGATTGTATGATTGCGATTGTATGATTGTGATTGTATGATTGTGATTGTATGATTGTGATTGTATGATTGTGATTGTATGATTGTGATTGTATGATTGTGATTGTATGATTGTATTTGGGAGATTGTATTTGGGATATTGTAATTGTATGATTGCGATTGTATGATTGTGATTGTATGATTGTGATGTATGATTGTAATTGTATGATTATGATTGTATGATTGTGATTGTATGATTGAGATTGTATGATTGTTTTTGTATGCTTGCGATTGTATGAATGTGATTGTATGATTGTGATTGTATGATTGTGATTGTATGATTGTGATTGTATGATTGTGATTGTATGATTGTGATTGTATGATTGTGATTGTATGATTGTGATTGTATGATTGTATTTGGGAGATTGTATTTGGGATATTGTAATTGTATGATTGCGATTGTATGATTGTGATTGTATGATTGTGATGTATGATTGTAATTGTATGATTGTTATTGTATGCTTGCGATTGTATGAATGTGATTGTATGATTGTGATTGTATGATTGTGATTGTATGATTGTGATTGTATGATTGTGATTGTATGATTGTGATTGTATGATTGTGATTGTATGATTGTGATTGTATGATTGTGATTGTATGATTGTGATTGTATGATTGTGATTGTATGATTGTGATTGTATGATTGTGATTGTATGATTGTGATTGTATGATTGTATTTGGGAGATTGTATTTGGGATATTGTAATTGTATGATTGCGATTGTATGATTGTGATTGTATGATTGTGATGTATGATTGTAATTGTATGATTATGATTGTATGATTGTGATTGTATGATTGAGATTGTATGATTGTGATTGTATGCTTGCGATTGTATGAATGTGATTGTATGATTGTGATTGTATGATTGTGATTGTATGATTGAGATTGTATGATTGAAATTGTATGATTGTGATTGTATGCTTGCGATTGTATAATCGTGATTGTATGATTGTGATTGTATGATTGTGATTGTATGATTGTGATTGTATGATTGTGATTGTATGATTGTGATTGTATGATTATGATTGTATGATTGTGATTGTATGATTGTGATTGTATGATTGTGATTGTATGATTGTGATAGTATGATTGTGATTGTATGATTGTGATGTATGATTGTAATTGTATGATTATGATTGTATGATTGTGATTGTGTGATTGTGATTGTATGCTTGCGATTGTATAATCGTGATTGTATGATTGTGATTGTATGATTGTGATTGTATGATTGTGATTGTATGATTGTGATTGTATGATTGTGATTGTATGATTATGATTGTATGATTGTGATTGTATGATTGTGATTGTATGATTGTGATTGTATGATTGTGATAGTATGATTGTGATTGTATGATTGTGATGTATGATTGTAATTGTATGATTATGATTGTATGATTGTGATTGTGTGATTGTAATTGTATGATTGTATTTGGGAGATTGTATTTGGGATATTGTAATTGTATGATTGAGATTGTATGATTGTGATTGTATGATTATGATTGTATGATTGTGATTGTATGATTGCGATTGTATGATTGTGATTGTATGATTGTGATTGCATTTTTGTGATTGTATGATTGTGATTGTATGATTGTGATTGCATGATTGTGATTGTATGATTGTGATTGTATGATTGTGATTGTATGATTGTGATGTATGATTGTGATTGTATGATTGTGATTGTATGATTGTGATTGTATGATTGTGATTGTATGATTGTGATTGTATGATTATGATTGTATGATTGTGATTGTATGATTGTGATTGTATGATTGTGATAGTATGATTGTGATTGTATGATTGTGATGTATGATTGTAATTGTATGATTATGATTGTATGATTGTGATTGTGTGATTGTAATTGTATGATTGTATTTGGGAGATTGTATTTGGGATATTGTAATTGTATGATTGAGATTGTATGATTGTGATTGTATGATTATGATTGTATGATTGTGATTGTATGATTGCGATTGTATGATTGTGATTGTATGATTGTGATTGTATTTTTGTGATTGTATGATTGTGATTGTATGATTGTGATTGTATGATTGTGATTGTATGATTGTGATTGTATGATTGTGATTGTATGATTGTGATGTATGATTGTAATTGTATGATTATGATTGTATGATTGTGATTGTATGATTGAGATTGTATGATTGTTATTGTATGCTTGCGATTGTATGAATGTGATTGTATGATTGTGATTGTATGATTGTGATTGTATGATTGTGATTGTATGATTGTGATTGTATGATTGTAATTGGGAGATTGTATTTGGGATATTGTAATTGTATGATTGCGATTGTATGATTGTGATTGTATGATTGTGATGTATGATTGTAATTGTATGATTATGATTGTATGATTGTGATTGTATGATTGAGATTGTATGATTGTTATTGTATGCTTGCGATTGTATGAATGTGATTGTATGATTGTGATTGTATGATTGTGATTGTATGATTGTGATTCTATGATTGTGATTGTATGATTGTGATTGTATGATTGTGATTGTATGATTGTGATTGTATGATTGTATTTGGGAGATTGTATTTGGGATATTGTAATTGTATGATTGCGATTGTATGATTGTGATTGTATGATTGAGATTGTATGATTGTGATTGTATGCTTGCGATTGTATGAATGTGATTGTATGATTGTGATTGTATGATTGTGATTGTATGATTGTGATTGTATGATTGAGATTGTATGATTGAAATTGTATGATTGTGATTGTATGCTTGCGATTGTATAATCGTGATTGTATGATTGTGATTGTATGATTGCGATTGTATGATTGTGATTGTATGATTATGATTGTATGATTGTGATTGTATGATTGTGATTGTATGATTGTGATTGTATGATTGTGATAGTATGATTGTGATTGTATGATTGTGATGCATGATTGTAATTGTATGATTATGATTGTATGATTGTGATTGTGTGATTGTAATTGTATGATTGTATTTGGGAGATTGTATTTGGGATATTGTAATTGTATGATTGCGATTGTATGATTGTGATTGTATGATTGTGATTGTATGATTGTGATTGTATGATTGTATTTGCGAGATTGTATTTGGGATACTGTAATTGTATGATTGCGATTGTATGATTGCGATTGTATGATTGTGATTGTATGATTGTGTATGTATGATTGTGATTGTATGATTGTATTTGGGAGATTGTATTTGGGATATTGTAATTGTATGATTGCGATTGTATGATTGTGATTGTATGATTGTGATGTATGATTGTAATTGTATGATTATGATTGTATGATTGTGATTGTATGATTGTGATGGTATGATAGTGATTGTATGATTGCGATCGTATGATTGTGATTGTATGATTATGATTGTATGATTGTGATTTTATGATTGTGATTGTATGATTATGATTGTATGATTGCGATTGTATGATTGTGATTGTATGATTGTGATTGTATGATTGTGATTGTATGATTGTGATAGTATGATTGTGATTGTATGATTGTGATGTATGATTGTAATTGTATGATTATGATTGTATGATTGTGATTGTGTGATTGTGATTGTATGATTGTGATTGTATGATTGTGATTGTATGATTGCGATTGTATGAATGCGATTGTATGATTGTGATTGCATAATTGTGATTGTATGATTGTGATTGTATGATTGTGATTGTATGATTGTGATTGTATGATTGTGGTTGTGCGATTGTGATTGTACGATTGTGATAGTATGATTGTGATTGTATGATGGTGATTGTATGATTGTGTTTGTATGATTGTGATTGTTTGATTGTATTTGGGAGATTGTATTTGGGAGATTGTATTTGGGAGATTGTAATTGTATGATTGCGATTGTATGATTGTGATTGTATGATTGAGATTGTATGATTGTGATTGTATGCTTGCGATTGTATGATTGTGATTGTATGATTGTGATTGTATGATTGTGATTGTATGATTGTGATTGTATGATTATGATTGTATGATTGTGATTGTATGATTGTGATTGTATGATTGTGATTGTATGATTGTGATAGTATGATTGTGATTGTATGATTGTGATTGTATGTCTGCGATTTTATGATTGTGATTGTATGATTGTTAAAGTATGATTGTGATGGTATGATTGTTAAAGTATGATTGTGATGGTATGATTGTGATTGTATGATTGTGATTGTATGATTGTGATTGTAAGATTGTGATTGTATGAGTGTGATTGTCTGATTGTGGTTGTGCGATTGTGATTGTACGATTGTGATTGTACGATTGTTATTGAATGATTGTGATTGCACGATTCTGATTGGATGATTGTGATTGCATGATTGTGATTGTATGATTGTGATTGCATGATTTTGAATGTATGATTGCGATTGTATGATTGTGATTGTATGATTGTGATTGTATGATTGTGATTGTATGATTGTGATTATATGATTGTGATTGTATGATTGTGTTTGTATGCTTGCGATTGTATGATTGTGATGGTATGATTGTGATTGTATGATTGCGATCGTATGATTGTGATTGTACGATTATGATTGTATGATTGTGATTGTATGATTGCGATTGTATGATTGTGATTGTATGATTAAGTTTGAATTTTTGTGATTTTATGATTGCGATTGTATGATTGTGATTGTATGATTGCGATTGTATGATTGTGATAGTATGATTGTGATTGTATGATTATGATGTATGATTGTAATTGTATGATTATGATTGTATGATTGTGATTGCGTGATTGTGATTGTATGATTGTATTTGGGAGATTGTATTTGGGATATTGTAATTGTATGATTGCGATTGTATGATTGTGATTGTATGATTGTGATTGTATGATTGTGATTGTATGATTGTGATTGTATGATTATATATGCGAGATTGTATTTGGGATACTGTAATTGTATGATTGCGATTGTATGATTGCGATTGTATGATTGTGATTGTATGATTGTGTATGTATGATTGTGATTGTATGATTGTATTTGGGAGATTGTATTTGGGATATTGTAATTGTATGATTGCGATTGTATGATTGTGATTGTATGATTGTGATGTATGATTGTAATTGTATGATTATGATTGTATGATTGTGATTGTATGATTGTGATTGTATGATTGTGATGGTATGATTGTGATTGTATGATTGCGATCGTATGATTGTGATTGTATGATTAAGTTTGTATTTTTGTGATTTTATGATTGCGATTGTATGATTGTGATTGTATGATTGTGATTGTATGATTGTGATTGTATGATTGTGATAGTATGATTGTGATTGTATGATTGTGATGCATGATTGTAATTGTATGATTATGATTGTATGATTGTGATTGTGTGATTGTAATTGTATGATTGTATTTGGGAGATTGTATTTGGGATATTGTAATTGTATGATTGCGATTGTATGATTGTGATTGTATGATTGTGATTGTATGATTGTGATTGTATGATTGTATTTGCGAGATTGTATTTGGGATACTGTAATTGTATGATTGCGATTGTATGATTGCGATTGTATGATTGTGATTGTATGATTGTGTATGTATGATTGTGATTGTATGATTGTATTTGGGAGATTGTATTTGGGATATTGTAATTGTATGATTGCGATTGTATGATTGTGATTGTATGATTGTGATGTATGATTGTAATTGTATGATTATGATTGTATGATTGTGATTGTATGATTGTGATGGTATGATAGTGATTGTATGATTGCGATCGTATGATTGTGATTGTATGATTATGATTGTATGATTGTGATTTTATGATTGTGATTTTATGATTGTGATTGTATGATTATGATTGTATGATTGTGATTGTATGATTGTGATTGTATGATTGTGACTGTATGATTGTGATTGTATGATTGTGATAGTATGATTGTGATTGTATGATTGTGATGTATGATTGTAATTGTATGATTATGATTGTATGATTGTGATTGTGTGATTGTGATTGTATGATTGTATTTGGGAGATTGTATTTGGGATATTGTAATTGTATGATTGCGATTGTATGATTGTGATTGTATGATTGTGATTGTATGATTGTGATTGTATGATTGTGATTGTATAATTGTATTTGGGATATTGTAATTGTATGATTGCGATTGTATGATTGCGATTGTATGATTGTGATTGTATGATTGTGTATGTATGATTGTGATTGTATGATTGTATTTGGGAGATTGTATTTGGGATATTGTAATTGTATGATTGCGGTTGTATGATTGTGATTGTATGATTGTGATGTATGATTGTAATTGTATGATTATGATTGTATGATTGTGATTGTATGATTGCGATCGTATGATTGTGATTGTATGATTATGATTGTATGATTGTGATTGTATGATTGCGATTGTATGATTGTGATTGCATAATTGTGATTGTATGATTGTGATTGTATGATTGTGATTGTATGATTGTGAGTGTCTGATTGTGGTTGTATGATTGTGATTGTGTGATTGAGATTGTATGATTGTGATTATATGATTGCGATTGTATAATTGCGATTGTATGATTGCGATTGTATGATTGTGATTGTATGATTGTGATTGTATGATTGTGATTGTATGATTGTGATTGTATGATTGTGATTGTATGATTGTGATGTATGATTGTGATTGTATGATTAAGTTTGTATTTTTGTGATTTTATGATTGTGATTGTATGATTGTGATTGTATGATTGTGATTGTATGATTGCGATTGTATGAATGCGATTGTATGATTGTGATTGCATAATTGTGATTGTATGATTGTGATTGTATGATTGTGATTGTATGATTGTGATTGTATGATTGTGGTTGTGCGATTGTGATTGTACGATTGTGATAGTATGATTGTGATTGTATGATTGTGATTGTATGATTGTGTTTGTATGATTGTGATTGTTTGATTGTATTTGGGAGATTGTATTTGGGAGATTGTATTTGGGAGATTGTAATTGTATGATTGCGATTGTATGATTGTGATTGTATGATTGAGATTGTATGATTGTGATTGTATGCTTGCGATTGTATGATTGTGATTGTATGATTGTGATTGTATGATTGTGATTGTATGATTGTGATTGTATGATTATGATTGTATGATTGTGATTGTATGATTGTGATTGTATGATTGTGATTGTATGATTGTGATAGTATGATTGTGATTGTATGATTGTGATTGTATGTCTGCGATTTTATGATTGTGATTGTATGATTGTTAAAGTATGATTGTGATGGTATGATTGTTAAAGTATGATTGTGATGGTATGATTGTGATTGTATGATTGTGATTGTATGATTGTGATTGTAAGATTGTGATTGTATGAGTGTGATTGTCTGATTGTGGTTGTGCGATTGTGATTGTACGATTGTGATTGTACGATTGTTATTGAATGATTGTGATTGCACGATTCTGATTGTATGATTGTGATTGCATGATTGTGATTGTATGATTGTGATTGCATGATTTTGAATGTATGATTGCGATTGTATGATTGTGATTGTATGATTGTGATTGTATGATTGTGATTGTATGATTGTGATTATATGATTGTGATTGTATGATTGTGTTTGTATGCTTGCGATTGTATGATTGTGATGGTATGATTGTGATTGTATGATTGCGATCGTATGATTGTGATTGTACGATTATGATTGTATGATTGTGATTGTATGATTGCGATTGTATGATTGTGATTGTATGATTAAGTTTGAATTTTTGTGATTTTATGATTGCGATTGTATGATTGTGATTGTATGATTGCGATTGTATGATTGTGATAGTATGATTGTGATTGTATGATTATGATGTATGATTGTAATTGTATGATTATGATTGTATGATTGTGATTGCGTGATTGTGATTGTATGATTGTATTTGGGAGATTGTATTTGGGATATTGTAATTGTATGATTGCGATTGTATGATTGTGATTGTATGATTGTGATTGTATGATTGTGATTGTATGATTGTGATTGTATGATTATATTTGCGAGATTGTATTTGGGATACTGTAATTGTATGATTGCGATTGTATGATTGCGATTGTATGATTGTGATTGTATGATTGTGTATGTATGATTGTGATTGTATGATTGTATTTGGGAGATTGTATTTGGGATATTGTAATTGTATGATTGCGATTGTATGATTGTGATTGTATGATTGTGATGTATGATTGTAATTGTATGATTATGATTGTATGATTGTGATTGTATGATTGTGATTGTATGATTGTGATGGTATGATTGTGATTGTATGATTGCGATCGTATGATTGTGATTGTACGATTATGATTGTATGATTGTGATTGTATGATTGCGATTGTATGATTGTGATTGTATGATTAAGTTTGTATTTTTGTGATTTTATGATTGCGATTGTATGATTGTGATTGTATGATTGTGATGTATGATTGTAATTGTATGATTATGATTGTATGATTGTGATTGTATGATTGTGATTGTATGATTGAGATTGTATGATTGTGATTGTATGCTAGCGATTGTATGATTGTGAATGTATGATTGTAATTCTTTGATTGTGATTGTATGATTGTGATTGTATGATTGTGATTGTATGATTGTGATTTTATGATTGTGATTGTATGATTGTGATTGTATGATTGTGATAGTATGATTGTGATTATATGATTGTTATTGTATGACTGTGATTGTATGATTGTGATTGTATGATTGTGATAGTATGATTGTGAAAGTATGATTGTGTTTGTATGATTGTGATTGTTTGATTGTATTTGGGAGATTGTATTTGGGAGATTGTAATTGTATGATTGCGATTGTATGATTGTGATTGTATGATTGTGATGTATGATTGTAATTGTATGATTATGATTGTATGATTGTGATTGTATGATTGCGATCGTATGATTGTGATTGTACGATTATGATTGTATGATTGTGATTGTATGATTGCGATTGTATGATTGTGATTGTATGATTAAGTTTTTATTTTTGTGATTTAATGATTGTGATTGTATGATTGTGATTGTATGATTGTGATTGTATGATTGCGATTGTATGAATGCGATTGTATGATTGTGATTGCATAATTGTGATTGTATGATTGTGATTGTTGATTGTGATTGTCTGATTGTGGTTGTATGATTGTGATTGTATGATTGAGATTGTATGATTGTGATTGTATGATTGCGATTGTATGATTGCGATTGTATGATTGCGATTGTATGATTGTGATTGTATGATTGTGATTGTATGATTGTGATTGTATGATTGTGATTGTATGATTGTGATTGTATGATTGTGATTGTATGATTGTGATTGTATGATTGTGATTGTATGATTGTGATTGTATGATTGTGATTGTATGATTGTGAATGTACGATTGTGATTGTATGATTGTGATTGTATGATTGTGATTGTATGATTGCGATTGTATGATTGTGATAGTATGATTGTGATTGTATGATTGTGATGTATGATTGTAATTGTATGATTATGATTGTATGATTGTGATTGTGTGATTGTGATTGTATGATTGTATTTGGGAGATTGTATTTGGGATATTGTAATTGTATGATTGCGATTGTATGATTGTGATTGTATGATTGTGATTGTATGATTGTGATTGTATGATTGTATTTGCGAGATTGTATTTGGGATACTGTAATTGTATGATTGCGATTGTATGATTGCGATTGTATGATTGTGATTGTATGATTGTGTATGTATGATTGTGATTGTATGATTGTATTTGGGAGATTGTATTTGGGATATTGTAATTGTATGATTGCGATTGTATGATTGTGATTGTATGATTGTGATGTATGATTGTAATTGTATGATTATGATTGTATGATTGTGATTGTATGATTGTGATGGTATGATTGTGATTGTATGATTGCGATCGTATGATTGTGATTGTACGATTATGATTGTATGATTGTGATTGTATGATTGCGATTGTATGATTGTGATTGTATGATTAAGTTTGTATTTTTGTGATTTTATGATTGTGATTGTATGATTGTGATTGTATGATTGTGATTGTATGATTGCGATTGTATGAATGCGATTGTATGATTGTGATTGCATAATTGTGATTGTATGATTGTGACTGTATGATTGTGATTGTCTGATTGTGGTTGTATGATTGTGATTGTATGATTGTGATGGTATGATTATGATTGTATGATTGTGGTTGTGCGATTGTGATTGTACGATTGTGATTGTACGATTGTGATTGTATGATTGTGATTGCATGATTATGATTGTATGATTGTGATTGCATGATTGTGATTGTATGATTGTGATTGCATGATTTTGAATGTATGATTGTGATTGTATGATTGTGATTGTATGATTGTGATTGTATGATTGTGATTGTATGATTGTGATTGTATGATTGTGATAGTATGATTGTGATTGTATGATTGTGATTGTATGATTGTGATTGTATGATTGTGATTGTATGATTGTGAATGTACGATTGTGATTGTATGATTGTGATTGTATGATTTTGATAGTACGATTGTGATTGTATGACTGTGATTGTATGACTGTGATTGTATGATTGTGATTGTATGATTGTGATTGTACGATTGTCATTGAATGATTGTGATTGTACGATTCTGATTGTATGATTGTGATTGCATGATTGTGATTGTATGATTGTGATTGTATGATTAAGTTTGCATTTTTGTGATTTTATGATTGTGATTGTATGATTGTGATTGTATGATTGTGATTGTATGATTGCGATTGTATGAATGCGATTGTATGATTGTGATTGCATAATTGTGATTGTATGATTGTGATTGTATGATTGTGATTGTCTGATTGTGGTTGTATGATTGTGATTGTATGATTGTGAAAGTATGATTGCGATTGTATGATTATGATTGTATGATTGTGGTTGTGCGATTGTGATTGTACGATTGTGATTGTACGATTGTGATTGTATGATTGTGATTGCATGATTATGATTGTATGATTGTGATTGCATGATTGTGATTGTATGATTGTGATTGCATGATTTTGAATGTATGATTGTGATTGTATGATTGTGACTGTATGATTGTGATTGTATGATTGTGGTTGTATGATTGTGATTGTATGATTGTGATGTATGATTGTAATTGTATGATTATGATTGTATGATTGTGATTGTATGATTGCGATTGTATGATTGCGATTGTATGATTGTGATTGTATTTTTGTGATTGTATGATTGTGATTGTATGATTGTGATTGTATGATTGTGATTGTATGATTGTGACTGTCTGATTGTGGTTGTGCGATTGTGATTGTACGATTGTGATTGTACGATTGTGATTGTATGATTGTGATTGCATGATTATGATTGTATGATTGTGATTGCATGATTGTGATTGTATGATTGTGATTGCATGATTTTGAATGTATGATTGTGATTGTATGATTGTGATTGTATGATTGTGATTGTATGATTGTGATTGTATGATTGTGATTGTATGATTGTGATAGTATGATTGTGATTGTATGCTTGCGATTGTATGAATGTGATTGTATGATTGTGATTGTATGATTGTGATTGTATGATTGTGATGTATGATTGTGATTGTATGATTATGATTGTATGATTGTGATTGTATGATTGCGATTGTATGATTGCGATTGTATGATTGTGATTGTATTTTTGTGATTGTATGATTGTGATTGTATGATTGTGATTGTATGATTGTAATTGTATGATTGCGATTGTATGATTGTGATTGTATGATTGTGATGTATGATTGTAATTGTATGATTATGATTGTATGATTGTGATTGTATGATTGAGATTGTATGATTGTTATTGTATGCTTGCGATTGTATGTATGTGATTGTATGATTGTGATTGTATGATTGTGATTGTATGATTGTGATTGTATGATTGTGATGTATGATTGTGATTGTATGATTGTGATTGTATGATTGTGATTGTATGATTGTGATTGTATGATTGTGATTGTATGATTGTGATTGTATGATTGTGATTGTATGATTTCGATTGTCTGATTGTGGTTGTGCGATTGTGATTGTACGATTGTGATTGTACGATTGTGATAGTATGATTGTGATTGTATGATTGTGATTGTATGATTGTGTTTGTATGATTGTGATTGTTTGATTGTATTTGGGAGATTGTATTTGGGAGATTGTAATTGTATGATTGCGATTGTATGATTGTGATTGTATGATTGCGATTGTATGATTGTGATTGTATGATTGCGATTGTATGATTGTGATTGTATGATTGTGATGTATGATTGTAATTGTATGATTATGATTGTATGATTGTGATTGTATGATTGTGATTGTATGATTGTGATTGTATGATTGCGATCGTATGATTGTGATTGTATGACTATGATTGTATGATTGTGATTGTATGATTGCGATTGTATGATTGTGATTGTATGATTGTGATTGTATTTTTGTGATTGTATGATTGTGATTGTATGATTGTGATTGTATGATTGTGATTGTATGATTGTGATTGTATGATTGTGATTGTATGATTGTGATTGTCTGATTGTGGTTGTGCGATTGTGATTGTACGATTGTGATTGTACGATTGTGATTGTATGATTGTGATTGCATGATTATGATTGTATGATTGTGATTGCATGATTGTGATTGTATGATTGTGATTGCATGATTTTGAATGTATGATTGTGATTGTATGATTGTGATTGTATGATTGTGATTGTATGATTGTGATTGTATGATTGTGATTGTATGATTGTGATAGTATGATTTTGATTGTATGATTGCGATTGTATGATTGTGATTGTATGATTGCGATTGTATGAATGCTATTGTATGATTGTGATTGTATGATTGTGATTGTATGATTGTGATTGTATGATTGTAATTGGGAGATTGTATTTGGGATATTGTAATTGTATGATTGCGATTGTATGATTGTGATTGTATGATTGTGATGTATGATTGTAATTGTATGATTATGATTGTATGATTGTGATTGTATGATTGAGATTGTATGATTGTTATTGTATGCTTGCGATTGTATGAATGTGATTGTATGATTGTGATTGTATGATTGTGATTGTATGATTGTGATTGTATGATTGTGATTGTATGATTGTGATTGTATGATTGTGATTGTATGATTGTGATTGTATGATTGTATTTGGGAGATTGTATTTGGGATATTGTAATTGTATGATTGCGATTGTATGATTGTGATTGTATGATTGTGATGTATGATTGTAATTGTATGATTATGATTGTATGATTGTGATTGTATGCTTGCGATTGTATGAATGTGATTGTATGATTGTGATTGTATGATTGTGATTGTATGATTGAGATTGTATGATTGAAATTGTATGATTGTGATTGTATGCTTGCGATTGTATAATCGTGATTGTATGATTGTGATTGTATGATTGTGATAGTATGATTGTGATTGTATGATTGTGATTGTATGATTGAGATTGTATGATTGTTATTGTATGCTTGCGATTGTATGAATGTGATTGTATGATTGTGATTGTATGATTGTGATTGTATGATTGTGATTCTATGATTGTGATTGTATGATTGTGATTGTATGATTGTGATTGTATGATTGTGATTGTATGATTGTATTTGGGAGATTGTATTTGGGATATTGTAATTGTATGATTGCGATTGTATGATTGTGATTGTATGATTGTGATGTATGATTGTAATTGTATGATTGTGATTGTATGATTGTGATTGTATGATTATGATTGTATGATTGTGATTGTATGATTGTGATTGTATGATTGTGATTGTATGATTGTGATAGTATGATTGTGATTGTATGATTGTGATGCATGATTGTAATTGTATGATTATGATTGTATGATTGTGATTGTGTGATTGTAATTGTATGATTGTATTTGGGAGATTGTATTTGGGATATTGTAATTGTATGATTGCGATTGTATGATTGTGATTGTATGATTGTGATTGTATGATTGTGATTGTATGATTGTATTTGCGAGATTGTATTTGGGATACTGTAATTGTATGATTGCGATTGTATGATTGCGATTGTATGATTGTGATTGTATGATTGTGTATGTATGATTGTGATTGTATGATTGTATTTGGGAGATTGTATTTGGGATATTGTAATTGTATGATTGCGATTGTATGATTGTGATTGTATGATTGTGATGTATGATTGTAATTGTATGATTATGATTGTATGATTGTGATTGTATGATTGTGATGGTATGATAGTGATTGTATGATTGCGATCGTATGATTGTGATTGTATGATTATGATTGTATGATTGTGATTGTATGATTGCGATTGTATGATTGTGATTGTATGATTGTGATTGTATGATTGTGATTGTCTGATTGTGGTTGTATGATTGTGATTGTATGATTGAGATTGTATGATTGTGATTGTATGATTGCGATTGTATGATTGTGATTGTATGATTGTGATTGTATGATTGTGATTGTATGATTGTGATTGTATGATTGTGATTGTATGATTGTATTTGGGAGATTGTATTTGGGATATTGTAATTGTATGATTGCGATTGTATGATTGTGATTGTATGATTGTGATGTATGATTGTAATTGTATGATTATGATTGTATGATTGTGATTGTATGATTGAGATTGTACGATTGTGATTGTATGCTTGCGATTGTATGAATGTGATTGTATGATTGTGATTGTATGATTGTGATTGTATGATTGTGATTGTATGATTGAGATTGTATGATTGAGATTATATGATTGTGATTGTATGCTTGCGATTGTATGATCGTGATTGTATGATTGTGATTGTATGATTGTGATTGTATGATTGTGATTGTATGATTGTGATAGTATGATTGTGATTGTATGATTGTGATGTATGATTGTAATTGTATGATTATGATTGTATGATTGTGATTTTATGATTGTGATTGTATGATTGTATTTGCGAGATTGTATTTGGGATACAGTAATTGTATGATTGCGATTGTATGATTGCGATTGTATGATTGTGATTGTATGATTGTGTATGTATGATTGTGATTGTATGATTGTATTTGGGAGATTGTGTTTGGGATATTGTAATTGTATGATTGCGATTGTATGATTGTGATGGTATGATTGTGATGTATGATTGTAATTGTATGATTATGATTGTATGATTGTGATTGTATGATTGTGATGGTATGATAGTGATTGTATGATTGCGATCGTATGATTGTGATTGTATGATTATGATTGCATGATTGTGATTGTATGATTGCGATTGTACGATTGTGATTGTATGATTAAGTTTGTATTTTTGTGATTTTATGATTGTGATTGTATGATTGTGATTGTATGATTGTGATTGTATGATTGTGATTGTATGATTGCGATTGTATGAATGCGATTGTATGATTGTGATTGCATAATTGTGATTGTATGATTGTGATTGTATGATTGTGATGTATGATTGTAATTGTATGATTATGATTGTATGATTGTGATTGTATGATTGTGATGTATGATTGTAATTGTATGATTATGATTGTATGATTGTGATTGTGTGATTGTAATTGTATGATTGTATTTGGGAGATTGTATTTGGGATATTGTAATTGTATGATTGAGATTGTATGATTGTGATTGTATGATTATGATTGTATGATTGTGATTGTATGATTGCGATTGTATGATTGTGATTGTATGATTGTGATTGTATTTTTGTGATTGTATGATTGTGATTGTATGATTGTGATTGTATGATTGTGATTGTATGATTGTGATTGTATGATTGTGATTGTATGATTGTGATTGTATGATTGTGATTGTATGATTGTGATGTATGATCGTAATTGTATGATTATGATTGTATGATTGTGATTGTATGATTGTGATTGTATGATTGAGATTGTATGATTGTTATTGTATGCTTGCGATTGTATGAATGTGATTGTATGATTGTGATTGTATGATTGTGATTGTATGATTGTGATTGTATGATTGTGATTGTATGATTGTGATTGTATGATTGTGATTGTATGATTGTGATTGTATGATTGTGATTGTATGATTGTGATTGTATGATTGTGATTGTATGATTGTGATTGTATGATTGTATTTGGGAGATTGTATTTGGGATATTGTAATTGTATGATTGCGATTGTATGATTGTGATTGTATGATTGTGATGTATGATTGTAATTGTATGATTATGATTGTATGATTGTGATTGTATGATTGAGATTGTATGATTGTGATTGTATGCTTGCGATTGTATGAATGTGATTGTATGATTGTGATTGTATGATTGAGATTGTATGATTGAAATTGTATGATTGTGATTGTATGCTTGCGATTGTATAATCGTGATTGTATGATTGTGATTGTATGATTGTGATTGTATGATTGTGATTGTATGATTGTGATTGTATGATTGTGATTGTATGATTATGATTGTATGATTGTGATTGTATGATTGTGATTGTATGATTGTGATTGTATGATTGTGATAGTATGATTGTGATTGTATGATTGTGATGTATGATTGTAATTGTATGATTATGATTGTATGATTGTGATTGTGTGATTGTAATTGTATGATTGTATTTGGGAGATTGTATTTGGGATATTGTAATTGTATGATTGAGATTGTATGATTGTGATTGTATGATTATGATTGTATGATTGTGATTGTATGATTGTGATTGTATGATTGTATTTGCGAGATTGTATTTGGGATACTGTAATTGTATGATTGCGATTGTATGATTGCGATTGTATGATTGTGATTGTATGATTGTGTATGTATGATTGTGATTGTATGATTGTATTTGGGAGATTGTATTTGGGATATTGTAATTGTATGATTGCGATTGTATGATTGTGATTGTATGATTGTGATGTATGATTGTAATTGTATGATTATGATTGTATGATTGTGATTGTATGATTGTGATGGTATGATTGTGATTGTATGATTGTGATTGTATGATTGTATTTGGGAGATTGTATTTGGGATATTGTAATTGTATGATTGCGATTGTATGATTGTGATTGTATGATTGTGATGTATGATTGTGATTGTATGATTGTGATTGTATGATTGTGATTGTATGATTGTATTTGGGAGATTGTATTTGGGATATTGTAATTGTATGATTGCGATTGTATGATTGTGATTGTATGATTGTGATGTATGATTGTAATTGTATGATTATGATTGTATGATTGTGATTGTATGATTGTGATTGTATGATTGTGATTGTATGATTGCGATTGTATGATTGTGATAGTATGATTGTGATTGTATGATTGTGATGTATGATTGTAATTGTATGATTATGATTGTATGATTGTGATTGTGTGATTGTGATTGTATGATTGTATTTGGGAGATTGTATTTGGGATATTGTAATTGTATGATTGCGATTGTATGATTGTGATTGTATGATTGTGATTGTATGATTGTGATTGTATGATTGTATTTGCGAGATTGTATTTGGGATACTGTAATTGTATGATTGCGATTGTATGATTGCGATTGTATGATTGTGATTGTATGATTGTGTATGTATGATTGTGATTGTATGATTGTATTTGGGAGATTGTATTTGGGATATTGTAATTGTATGATTGCGATTGTATGATTGTGATTGTATGATTGTGATGTATGATTGTAATTGTATGATTATGATTGTATGATTGTGATTGTATGATTGTGATGGTATGATTGTGATTGTATGATTGCGATCGTATGATTGTGATTGTACGATTATGATTGTATGATTGTGATTGTATGATTGCGATTGTATGATTGTGATTGTATGATTAAGTTTGTATTTTTGTGATTTTATGATTGTGATTGTATGATTGTGATTGTATGATTGTGATTGTATGATTGCGATTGTATGAATGCGATTGTATGATTGTGATTGCATAATTGTGATTGTATGATTGTGACTGTATGATTGTGATTGTCTGATTGTGGTTGTATGATTGTGATTGTATGATTGTGATGGTATGATTATGATTGTATGATTGTGGTTGTGCGATTGTGATTGTACGATTGTGATTGTACGATTGTGATTGTATGATTGTGATTGCATGATTATGATTGTATGATTGTGATTGCATGATTGTGATTGTATGATTGTGATTGCATGATTTTGAATGTATGATTGTGATTGTATGATTGTGATTGTATGATTGTGATTGTATGATTGTGATTGTATGATTGTGATTGTATGATTGTGATAGTATGATTGTGATTGTATGATTGTGATTGTATGATTGTGATTGTATGATTGTGATTGTATGATTGTGAATGTACGATTGTGATTGTATGATTGTGATTGTATGATTTTGATAGTACGATTGTGATTGTATGACTGTGATTGTATGACTGTGATTGTATGATTGTGATTGTATGATTGTGATTGTACGATTGTCATTGAATGATTGTGATTGTACGATTCTGATTGTATGATTGTGATTGCATGATTGTGATTGTATGATTGTGATTGTATGATTAAGTTTGCATTTTTGTGATTTTATGATTGTGATTGTATGATTGTGATTGTATGATTGTGATTGTATGATTGCGATTGTATGAATGCGATTGTATGATTGTGATTGCATAATTGTGATTGTATGATTGTGATTGTATGATTGTGATTGTCTGATTGTGGTTGTATGATTGTGATTGTATGATTGTGAAAGTATGATTGCGATTGTATGATTATGATTGTATGATTGTGGTTGTGCGATTGTGATTGTACGATTGTGATTGTACGATTGTGATTGTATGATTGTGATTGCATGATTATGATTGTATGATTGTGATTGCATGATTGTGATTGTATGATTGTGATTGCATGATTTTGAATGTATGATTGTGATTGTATGATTGTGACTGTATGATTGTGATTGTATGATTGTGGTTGTATGATTGTGATTGTATGATTGTGATGTATGATTGTAATTGTATGATTATGATTGTATGATTGTGATTGTATGATTGCGATTGTATGATTGCGATTGTATGATTGTGATTGTATTTTTGTGATTGTATGATTGTGATTGTATGATTGTGATTGTATGATTGTGATTGTATGATTGTGACTGTCTGATTGTGGTTGTGCGATTGTGATTGTACGATTGTGATTGTACGATTGTGATTGTATGATTGTGATTGCATGATTATGATTGTATGATTGTGATTGCATGATTGTGATTGTATGATTGTGATTGCATGATTTTGAATGTATGATTGTGATTGTATGATTGTGATTGTATGATTGTGATTGTATGATTGTGATTGTATGATTGTGATTGTATGATTGTGATAGTATGATTGTGATTGTATGCTTGCGATTGTATGAATGTGATTGTATGATTGTGATTGTATGATTGTGATTGTATGATTGTGATGTATGATTGTGATTGTATGATTATGATTGTATGATTGTGATTGTATGATTGCGATTGTATGATTGCGATTGTATGATTGTGATTGTATTTTTGTGATTGTATGATTGTGATTGTATGATTGTGATTGTATGATTGTAATTGTATGATTGCGATTGTATGATTGTGATTGTATGATTGTGATGTATGATTGTAATTGTATGATTATGATTGTATGATTGTGATTGTATGATTGAGATTGTATGATTGTTATTGTATGCTTGCGATTGTATGTATGTGATTGTATGATTGTGATTGTATGATTGTGATTGTATGATTGTGATTGTATGAATGTGATTGTATGATTGTGATTGTATGATTGTGATTGTATGATTGTGATTGTATGATTGTGATTGTATGATTGTGATTGTATGATTGTGATTGTATGATTGTGATTGTATGATTTCGATTGTCTGATTGTGGTTGTGCGATTGTGATTGTACGATTGTGATTGTACGATTGTGATAGTATGATTGTGATTGTATGATTGTGATTGTATGATTGTGTTTGTATGATTGTGATTGTTTGATTGTATTTGGGAGATTGTATTTGGGAGATTGTAATTGTATGATTGCGATTGTATGATTGTGATTGTATGATTGCGATTGTATGATTGTGATTGTATGATTGCGATTGTATGATTGTGATTGTATGATTGTGATGTATGATTGTAATTGTATGATTATGATTGTATGATTGTGATTGTATGATTGTGATTGTATGATTGTGATTGTATGATTGCGATCGTATGATTGTGATTGTATGACTATGATTGTATGATTGTGATTGTATGATTGCGATTGTATGATTGTGATTGTATGATTGTGATTGTATTTTTGTGATTGTATGATTGTGATTGTATGATTGTGATTGTATGATTGTGATTGTATGATTGTGATTGTATGATTGTGATTGTATGATTGTGATTGTATGATTGTGATTGTCTGATTGTGGTTGTGCGATTGTGATTGTACGATTGTGATTGTACGATTGTGATTGTATGATTGTGATTGCATGATTATGATTGTATGATTGTGATTGCATGATTGTGATTGTATGATTGTGATTGCATGATTTTGAATGTATGATTGTGATTGTATGATTGTGATTGTATGATTGTGATTGTATGATTGTGATTGTATGATTGTGATTGTATGATTGTGATAGTATGATTTTGATTGTATGATTGCGATTGTATGATTGTGATTGTATGATTGCGATTGTATGAATGCTATTGTATGATTGTGATTGTATGATTGTGATTGTATGATTGTGATTGTATGATTGTAATTGGGAGATTGTATTTGGGATATTGTAATTGTATGATTGCGATTGTATGATTGTGATTGTATGATTGTGATGTATGATTGTAATTGTATGATTATGATTGTATGATTGTGATTGTATGATTGAGATTGTATGATTGTTATTGTATGCTTGCGATTGTATGAATGTGATTGTATGATTGTGATTGTATGATTGTGATTGTATGATTGTGATTGTATGATTGTGATTGTATGATTGTGATTGTATGATTGTGATTGTATGATTGTGATTGTATGATTGTATTTGGGAGATTGTATTTGGGATATTGTAATTGTATGATTGCGATTGTATGATTGTGATTGTATGATTGTGATGTATGATTGTAATTGTATGATTATGATTGTATGATTGTGATTGTATGCTTGCGATTGTATGAATGTGATTGTATGATTGTGATTGTATGATTGTGATTGTATGATTGAGATTGTATGATTGAAATTGTATGATTGTGATTGTATGCTTGCGATTGTATAATCGTGATTGTATGATTGTGATTGTATGATTGTGATAGTATGATTGTGATTGTATGATTGTGATTGTATGATTGAGATTGTATGATTGTTATTGTATGCTTGCGATTGTATGAATGTGATTGTATGATTGTGATTGTATGATTGTGATTGTATGATTGTGATTCTATGATTGTGATTGTATGATTGTGATTGTATGATTGTGATTGTATGATTGTGATTGTATGATTGTATTTGGGAGATTGTATTTGGGATATTGTAATTGTATGATTGCGATTGTATGATTGTGATTGTATGATTGTGATGTATGATTGTAATTGTATGATTGTGATTGTATGATTGTGATTGTATGATTATGATTGTATGATTGTGATTGTATGATTGTGATTGTATGATTGTGATTGTATGATTGTGATAGTATGATTGTGATTGTATGATTGTGATGCATGATTGTAATTGTATGATTATGATTGTATGATTGTGATTGTGTGATTGTAATTGTATGATTGTATTTGGGAGATTGTATTTGGGATATTGTAATTGTATGATTGCGATTGTATGATTGTGATTGTATGATTGTGATTGTATGATTGTGATTGTATGATTGTATTTGCGAGATTGTATTTGGGATACTGTAATTGTATGATTGCGATTGTATGATTGCGATTGTATGATTGTGATTGTATGATTGTGTATGTATGATTGTGATTGTATGATTGTATTTGGGAGATTGTATTTGGGATATTGTAATTGTATGATTGCGATTGTATGATTGTGATTGTATGATTGTGATGTATGATTGTAATTGTATGATTATGATTGTATGATTGTGATTGTATGATTGTGATGGTATGATAGTGATTGTATGATTGCGATCGTATGATTGTGATTGTATGATTATGATTGTATGATTGTGATTGTATGATTGCGATTGTATGATTGTGATTGTATGATTGTGATTGTATGATTGTGATTGTCTGATTGTGGTTGTATGATTGTGATTGTATGATTGAGATTGTATGATTGTGATTGTATGATTGCGATTGTATGATTGTGATTGTATGATTGTGATTGTATGATTGTGATTGTATGATTGTGATTGTATGATTGTGATTGTATGATTGTATTTGGGAGATTGTATTTGGGATATTGTAATTGTATGATTGCGATTGTATGATTGTGATTGTATGATTGTGATGTATGATTGTAATTGTATGATTATGATTGTATGATTGTGATTGTATGATTGAGATTGTATGATTGTGATTGTATGCTTGCGATTGTATGAATGTGATTGTATGATTGTGATTGTATGATTGTGATTGTATGGTTGTGATTGTATGATTGAGATTGTATGATTGAGATTGTATGATTGTGATTGTATGCTTGCGATTGTATGATCGTGATTGTATGATTGTGATTGTATGATTGTGATTATATGATTGTGATTGTATGATTGTGATTGTATGATTATGATTGTATGATTGTGATTGTATGATTGTGATTGTATGATTGTGATTGTATGCTTGCGATTGTATGAATGTGATTGTATGATTGTGACTGTATGATTGTGATTGTATGATTGTGATTGTATGATTGTGATTGTATGATTGTGATTGTATGATTGTGATTGTATGATTGTGATTGTATGATTGTGATTGTATGATTGTGATTGTATGATTGTGATTGTATGATTGTGATTGTATGATTGTGAATGTACGATTGTGATTGTATGATTGTGATTGTATGATTGTGATTGTATGATTGCGATTGTATGATTGTGATAGTATGATTGCGATTGTATGATTGTGATGTATGATTGTAATTGTATGATTATGATTGTATGATTGTGATTGTGTGATTGCGATTGTATGATTGTATTTGGGAGATTGTATTTGGGATATTGTAATTGTATGATTGCGATTGTATGATTGTGATTGTATGATTGTGATTGTATGATTGTGATTGTATGATTGTGATTGTATGATTGTGATTGTATGATTGTGATTGTATGATTGTATTTGCGAGATTGTATTTGGGATACTGTAATTGTATGATTGCGATTGTATGATTGCGATTGTATGATTGCGATTGTATGATTGTGATTGTATGATTGTGTATGTATGATTGTGATTGTATGATTGTATTTGGGAGATTGTATTTGGGATATTGTAATTGTATGATTGCGATTGTATGATTGTGATTGTATGATTGTGATGTATGATTGTAATTGTATGATTATGATTGTATGATTGTGATTGTATGATTGTGATGGTATGATTGTGATTGTATGATTGCGATCGTATGATTGTGATTGTACGATTATGATTGTATGATTGTGATTGTATGATTGCGATTGTATGATTGTGATTGTATGATTAAGTTTGTATTTTTGTGATTTTATGATTGTGATTGTATGACTGTGATTGCATGATTGTGATTGTATGATTGTGATTGTATGATTGTGAAAGTATGATTGTGATTGTATGATTGTGATTTTATGATTGTGATTGTATGATTATGATTGTATGATTGTGATTGTATGATTGAGATTGTATGATTGTGATTGTATGCTTGCGATTGTATGAATGTGATTGTATGATTGTGACTGTATGATTATGATTGTATGATTGTGATTGTGTGCTTGCGATTGTGTGATCGTGATTGTATGATTGTGATTGTATGATTGTGATTTTATGATTGTGATTGTATGATTATGATTGTATGATTGTGATTGTATGATTGAGATTGTATGATTGTGATTGTATGCTTGCGATTGTATGAATGTGATTGTATGATTGTGACTGTATGATTATGATTGTATGATTGTGATTGTGTGATTGTGATTGTATGATTGTGATTGTATGATTATGATTGTATGATTGTGATTGTATGATTGTGATTGTATGATTGTATTTGGGAGATTGTATTTGGGATATTGTAATTGTATGATTGCGATTGTATGAATGTGATTGTATGATTGTGATGTATGATTGTAATTGTATGATTATGATTGTATGATTGTGATTGTATGATTGAGATTGTATGATTGTGATTGTATGCTTGCGATTGTATGAATGTGATTGTATGATTGTGACTGTATGATTGTGATTGTATGATTGAGATTGTACGATTGAAATTGTATGATTGTGATTGTATGCTTGCGATTGTATAATCGTGATTGTATGATTGTGATTGTATGATTGTGATTGTATGATTGTGATTGTATGATTGTGATTGTATGATTGAGATTGTATGATTGTGATTGTATGCTTGCGATTGTATGAATGTGATTGTATGATTGTGATTGTATGATTGTGATTGTATGATTGAGATTGTATGATTGAAATTGTATGATTGTGATTGTATGCTTGCGATTGTATAATCGTGATTGTATGATTGTGATTGTATGATTGTGATTGTATGATTGTGATTGTATGATTGTGATTGTATGATTGTGATTGTATGATTATGATTGTATGATTGTGATTGTATGATTGTGATTGTATGATTGTGATTGTATGATTGAGATTGTATGATTGTTATTGTATGCTTGCGATTGTATGAATGTGATTGTATGATTGTGATTGTATGATTGTGATTGTATGATTGTGATTGTATGATTGTGATTGTATGATTGTGATTGTATGATTGTGATTGTATGATTGTGATTGTATGATTGTGATTGTATGATTGTGATTGTATGATTGTATTTGGGAGATTGTATTTGGGATATTGTAATTGTATGATTGCGATTGTATGATTGTGATTGTATGATTGTGATGTATGATTGTAATTGTATGATTATGATTGTATGATTGTGATTGTATGATTGAGATTGTATGATTGTGATTGTATGCTTGCGATTGTATGAATGTGATTGTATGATTGTGATTGTATGATTGTGATTGTATGATTGAGATTGTATGATTGAAATTGTATGATTGTGATTGTATGCTTGCGATTGTATAATCGTGATTGTATGATTGTGATTGTATGATTGTGATGGTATGATTGTGATTGTATGATTGCGATCGTATGATTGTGATTGTACGATTATGATTGTATGATTGTGATTGTATGATTGCGATTGTATGATTGTGATTGTATGATTAAGTTTGTATTTTTGTGATTTTATGATTGTGATTGTATGATTGTGATTGTATGATTGTGATTGTATGATTGTGATTGTATGATTGTGATTGTATGATTGCGATTGTATGAATGCGATTGTATGATTGTGATTGCATAATTGTGATTGTATGATTGTGACTGTATGATTGTGATTGTCTGATTGTGGTTGTATGATTGTGATTGTATGATTGAGATTGTATGATTGTGATTGTATGATTGCGATTGTATGATTGCGATTGTATGATTGCGATTGTATGATTGTGATTGTATGATTGTGATTGTATGATTGTGATTGTATGATTGTGATTGTATGATTGTGATTGTATGATTGTGATTGTATGATTGTGATTGTATGATTGTGATTGTATGATTGTGATTGTATGATTGTATTTGGGAGATTGTATTTGGGATATTGTAATTGTATGATTGCGATTGTATGATTGTGATTGTATGATTGTGATGTATGATTGTAATTGTATGATTATGATTGTATGATTGTGATTGTATGATTGAGATTGTATGATTGTGATTGTATGCTTGCGATTGTATGAATGTGATTGTATGATTGTGATTGTATGATTGTGATTGTATGATTGAGATTGTATGATTGAAATTGTATGATTGTGATTGTATGCTTGCGATTGTATAATCGTGATTGTATGATTGTGATTGTATGATTGTGATTGTATGATTGTGATTGTATGATTGTGATTGTATGATTGTGATTGTATGATTATGATTGTATGATTGTGATTGTATGATTGTGATTGTATGATTGTGATTGTATGATTGTGATAGTATGATTGTGATTGTATGATTGTGATGTATGATTGTAATTGTATGATTATGATTGTATGATTGTGATTGTGTGATTGTAATTGTATGATTGTATTTGGGAGATTGTATTTGGGATATTGTAATTGTATGATTGAGATTGTATGATTGTGATTGTATGATTATGATTGTATGATTGTGATTGTATGATTGCGATTGTATGATTGTGATTGTATGATTGTGATTGTATTTTTGTGATTGTATGATTGTGATTGTATGATTGTGATTGTATGATTGTGATTGTATGATTGTGATTGTATGATTGTGATTGTATGATTGTGATTGTATGATTGTGATTGTATGATTGTGATGTATGATCGTAATTGTATGATTATGATTGTATGATTGTGATTGTATGATTGTGATTGTATGATTGAGATTGTATGATTGTTATTGTATGCTTGCGATTGTATGAATGTGATTGTATGATTGTGATTGTATGATTGTGATTGTATGATTGTGATTGTATGATTGTGATTGTATGATTGTGATTGTATGATTGTGATTGTATGATTGTGATTGTATGATTGTGATTGTATGATTGTGATTGTATGATTGTGATTGTATGATTGTGATTGTATGATTGTATTTGGGAGATTGTATTTGGGATATTGTAATTGTATGATTGCGATTGTATGATTGTGATTGTATGATTGTGATGTATGATTGTAATTGTATGATTATGATTGTATGATTGTGATTGTATGATTGAGATTGTATGATTGTGATTGTATGCTTGCGATTGTATGAATGTGATTGTATGATTGTGATTGTATGATTGAGATTGTATGATTGAAATTGTATGATTGTGATTGTATGCTTGCGATTGTATAATCGTGATTGTATGATTGTGATTGTATGATTGTGATTGTATGATTGTGATTGTATGATTGTGATTGTATGATTGTGATTGTATGATTATGATTGTATGATTGTGATTGTATGATTGTGATTGTATGATTGTGATTGTATGATTGTGATAGTATGATTGTGATTGTATGATTGTGATGTATGATTGTAATTGTATGATTATGATTGTATGATTGTGATTGTGTGATTGTAATTGTATGATTGTATTTGGGAGATTGTATTTGGGATATTGTAATTGTATGATTGAGATTGTATGATTGTGATTGTATGATTATGATTGTATGATTGTGATTGTATGATTGCGATTGTATGATTGTGATTGTATGATTGTGATTGCATTTTTGTGATTGTATGATTGTGATTGTATGATTGTGATTGTATGATTGTGATTGTATGATTGTGATTGTATGATTGTGATTGTATGATTGTGATGTATGATTGTGATTGTATGATTGTGATTGTATGATTGTGATTGTATGATTGTGATTGTATGATTGTGATTGTATGATTATGATTGTATGATTGTGATTGTATGATTGTGATTGTATGATTGTGATAGTATGATTGTGATTGTATGATTGTGATGTATGATTGTAATTGTATGATTATGATTGTATGATTGTGATTGTGTGATTGTAATTGTATGATTGTATTTGGGAGATTGTATTTGGGATATTGTAATTGTATGATTGAGATTGTATGATTGTGATTGTATGATTATGATTGTATGATTGTGATTGTATGATTGCGATTGTATGATTGTGATTGTATGATTGTGATTGTATTTTTGTGATTGTATGATTGTGATTGTATGATTGTGATTGTATGATTGTGATTGTATGATTGTGATTGTATGATTGTGATTGTATGATTGTGATGTATGATTGTAATTGTATGATTATGATTGTATGATTGTGATTGTATGATTGAGATTGTATGATTGTTATTGTATGCTTGCGATTGTATGAATGTGATTGTATGATTGTGATTGTATGATTGTGATTGTATGATTGTGATTGTATGATTGTGATTGTATGATTGTGATTGTATGATTGTAATTGGGAGATTGTATTTGGGATATTGTAATTGTATGATTGCGATTGTATGATTGTGATTGTATGATTGTGATGTATGATTGTAATTGTATGATTATGATTGTATGATTGTGATTGTATGATTGAGATTGTATGATTGTTATTGTATGCTTGCGATTGTATGAATGTGATTGTATGATTGTGATTGTATGATTGTGATTGTATGATTGTGATTCTATGATTGTGATTGTATGATTGTGATTGTATGATTGTGATTGTATGATTGTGATTGTATGATTGTATTTGGGAGATTGTATTTGGGATATTGTAATTGTATGATTGCGATTGTATGATTGTGATTGTATGATTGTGATGTATGATTGTAATTGTATGATTATGATTGTATGATTGTGATTGTATGATTGAGATTGTATGATTGTGATTGTATGCTTGCGATTGTATGAATGTGATTGTATGATTGTGATTGTATGATTGTGATTGTATGATTGTGATTGTATGATTGAGATTGTATGATTGAAATTGTATGATTGTGATTGTATGCTTGCGATTGTATAATCGTGATTGTATGATTGTGATTGTATGATTGCGATTGTATGATTGTGATTGTATGATTATGATTGTATGATTGTGATTGTATGATTGTGATTGTATGATTGTGATTGTATGATTGTGATAGTATGATTGTGATTGTATGATTGTGATGCATGATTGTAATTGTATGATTATGATTGTATGATTGTGATTGTGTGATTGTAATTGTATGATTGTATTTGGGAGATTGTATTTGGGATATTGTAATTGTATGATTGCGATTGTATGATTGTGATTGTATGATTGTGATTGTATGATTGTGATTGTATGATTGTATTTGCGAGATTGTATTTGGGATACTGTAATTGTATGATTGCGATTGTATGATTGCGATTGTATGATTGTGATTGTATGATTGTGTATGTATGATTGTGATTGTATGATTGTATTTGGGAGATTGTATTTGGGATATTGTAATTGTATGATTGCGATTGTATGATTGTGATTGTATGATTGTGATGTATGATTGTAATTGTATGATTATGATTGTATGATTGTGATTGTATGATTGTGATGGTATGATAGTGATTGTATGATTGCGATCGTATGATTGTGATTGTATGATTATGATTGTATGATTGTGATTTTATGATTGTGATTGTATGATTATGATTGTATGATTGTGATTGTATGATTGTGATTGTATGATTGTGACTGTATGATTGTGATTGTATGATTGTGATAGTATGATTGTGATTGTATGATTGTGATGTATGATTGTAATTGTATGATTATGATGGTATGATTGTGATTGTGTGATTGTGATTGTATGATTGTATTTGGGAGATTGTATTTGGGATATTGTAATTGTATGATTGCGATTGTATGATTGTGATTGTATGATTGTGATTGTATGATTGTGATTGTATGATTGTGATTGTATAATTGTATTTGGGATATTGTAATTGTATGATTGCGATTGTATGATTGCGATTGTATGATTGTGATTGTATGATTGTGTATGTATGATTGTGATTGTATGATTGTATTTGGGAGATTGTATTTGGGATATTGTAATTGTATGATTGCGGTTGTATGATTGTGATTGTATGATTGTGATGTATGATTGTAATTGTATGATTATGATTGTATGATTGTGATTGTATGATTGCGATCGTATGATTGTGATTGTATGATTATGATTGTATGATTGTGATTGTATGATTGCGATTGTATGATTGTGATTGCATAATTGTGATTGTATGATTGTGATTGTATGATTGTGATTGTATGATTGTGATTGTCTGATTGTGGTTGTATGATTGTGATTGTGTGATTGAGATTGTATGATTGTGATTATATGATTGCGATTGTATAATTGCGATTGTATGATTGCGATTGTATGATTGTGATTATATGATTGCGATTGTATAATTGCGATTGTATGATTGCCATTGTATGATTGTGATTGTATGATTGTGATTGTATGATTGTGATTGTATGATTGTGATTGTATGATTGTGATTGTATGATTGTGATTGTATGATTGTGAAAGTATGATTGTGATTGTATGATTATGATTGTATGATTGTGGTTGTGCGATTGTGATTGTACGATTGTGATTGTACGATTGTGATTGTATGATTGTGATTGCATGATTTTGGATGTATGATTGTGATTGTATGATTGTGATTGTA
Organism: Megachile rotundata; assembly: GCF_050947335.1. Classification (NCBI taxonomy): domain Eukaryota; kingdom Metazoa; phylum Arthropoda; class Insecta; order Hymenoptera; family Megachilidae; genus Megachile; species Megachile rotundata. Next base: position 464,266 of record NW_027473388.1, on the reverse strand, counting down.
TGATTGTGATTGTATGATTGTGATTGTATGATTGTGATTGTATGATTGTGATTGTATGATTGTGATTGTATGATTGTGATAGTATGATTGTGATTGTATGATTGTGATTGTATGATTGTGATTGTATGATTATGATTGTATGATTGCGATTGTATGATTGTATTTGGGTGATTGTATTTGGGAGATTGTATTTGGGAGATTGTAATTGTATGATTGCGATTGTATGATTGTGATTGTATGATTGCGATTGTATGATTGTGATTGTATGATTGTGATTGTATGATTGTGATTGTATGATTGTGATTGTATGATTGTGATTGTATGATTGTGATTGTATGATTGTATTTGGGAGATTGTATTTGGGATATTGTAATTGTATGATTGCGATTGTATGATTGTGATTGTATGATTGTGATGTATGATTGTAATTGTATGATTATGATTGTATGATTGTGATTGTATGATTGAGATTGTATGATTGTTTTTGTATGCTTGCGATTGTATGAATGTGATTGTATGATTGTGATTGTATGATTGTGATTGTATGATTGTGATTGTATGATTGTGATTGTATGATTGTGATTGTATGATTGTGATTGTATGATTGTGATTGTATGATTGTGATTGTATGATTGTGATTGTATGATTGTGATTGTATGATTGTGATTGTATGATTGTATTTGGGAGATTGTATTTGGGATATTGTAATTGTATGATTGCGATTGTATGATTGTGATTGTATGATTGTGATGTATGATTGTAATTGTATGATTGTTATTGTATGCTTGCGATTGTATGAATGTGATTGTATGATTGTGATTGTATGATTGTGATTGTATGATTGTGATTGTATGATTGTGATTGTATGATTGTGATTGTATGATTGTGATTGTATGATTGTGATTGTATGATTGTGATTGTATGATTGTGATTGTATGATTGTGATTGTATGATTGTGATTGTATGATTGTGATTGTATGATTGTATTTGGGAGATTGTATTTGGGATATTGTAATTGTATGATTGCGATTGTATGATTGTGATTGTATGATTGTGATTGTCTGATTGTGGTTGTATGATTGTGATTGTGTGATTGAGATTGTATGATTGTGATTATATGATTGCGATTGTATAATTGCGATTGTATGATTGCCATTGTATGATTGTGATTGTATGATTGTGATTGTATGATTGTGATTGTATGATTGTGATTGTATGATTGTGATTGTATGATTGTGATTGTATGATTGTGATTGTATGATTGTGATTGTATGATTGTGAAAGTATGATTGTGATTGTATGATTATGATTGTATGATTGTGGTTGTGCGATTGTGATTGTACGATTGTGATTGTACGATTGTGATTGTATGATTGTGATTGCATGATTTTGGATGTATGATTGTGATTGTATGATTGTGATTGTATGATTGTGATTGTATGATTGTGATTGTATGATTGTGATTGTATGATTGTGATAGTATGATTGTGATTGTATGATTGTGATTGTATGATTGTGATTGTATGATTATGATTGTATGATTGCGATTGTATGATTGTATTTGGGTGATTGTATTTGGGAGATTGTATTTGGGAGATTGTAATTGTATGATTGCGATTGTATGATTGTGATTGTATGATTGTGATTGTATGATTGTGATTGTATGATTGTGATTGTATGATTGTATTTGGGAGATTGTATTTGGGATATTGTAATTGTATGATTGCGATTGTATGATTGTGATTGTATGATTGTGATGTATGATTGTAATTGTATGATTATGATTGTATGATTGTGATTGTATGATTGAGATTGTATGATTGTGATTGTATGCTTGCGATTGTATGAATGTGATTGTATGATTGTGATTGTATGATTGTGATTGTATGATTGAGATTGTATGATTGAAATTGTATGATTGTGATTGTATGATTGTGATTGTATGCTTGCGATTGTATAATCGTGATTGTATGATTGTGATTGTATGATTGTGATTGTATGATTGTGATTGTATGATTGTGATTGTATGATTGTGATTGTATGATTATGATTGTATGATTGTGATTGTATGATTGTGATTGTATGATTGTGATTGTATGATTGTGATAGTATGATTGTGATTGTATGATTGTGATGTATGATTGTAATTGTATGATTATGATTGTATGATTGTGATTGTGTGATTGTAATTGTATGATTGTATTTGTGAGATTGTATTTGGGATATTGTAATTGTATGATTGAGATTGTATGATTGTGATTGTATGATTATGATTGTATGATTGTGATTGTATGATTGCGATTGTATGATTGTGATTGTATGATTGTGATTGCATTTTTGTGATTGTATGATTGTGATTGTATGATTGTGATTGTATGATTGTGATTGTATGATTGTGATTGTATGGTTGTGATTGTATGATTGTGATTGTATGATTGTGATGTATGATTGTAATTGTATGATTATGATTGTATGATTGTGATTGTATGATTGAGATTGTATGATTGTTATTGTATGCTTGCGATTGTATGAATGTGATTGTATGATTGTGATTGTATGATTGTGATTGTATGATTGTGATTGTATGATTGTGATTGTATGATTGTGATTGTATGATTGTGATTGTATGATTGTGATTGTATGATTGTAATTGGGAGATTGTATTTGGGATATTGTAATTGTATGATTGCGATTGTATGATTGTGATTGTATGATTGTGATTGTATGATTGTGATGTATGATTGTAATTGTATGATTATGATTGTATGATTGTGATTGTATGATTGAGATTGTATGATTGTTATTGTATGCTTGCGATTGTATGAATGTGATTGTATGATTGTGATTGTATGATTGTGATTGTATGATTGTGATTCTATGATTGTGATTGTATGATTGTGATTGTATGATTGTGATTGTATGATTGTGATTGTATGATTGTATTTGGGAGATTGTATTTGGGATATTGTAATTGTATGATTGCGATTGTATGATTGTGATTGTATGATTGTGATGTATGATTGTAATTGTATGATTATGATTGTATGATTGAGATTGTATGATTGAGATTGTATGTTTGTGATTGTATGCTTGCGATTGTATGAATGTGATTGTATGATTGTGATTGTATGATTGTGATTGTATGATTGTGATTGTATGATTGAGATTGTATGATTGAAATTGTATGATTGTGATTGTATGCTTGCGATTGTATAATCGTGATTGTATGATTGTGATTGTATGATTGCGATTGTATGACTGTGATTGTATGATTATGATTGTATGATTGTGATTGTATGATTGTGATTGTATGATTGTGATTGTATGATTGTGATAGTATGATTGTGATTGTATGATTGTGATGCATGATTGTAATTGTATGATTATGATTGTATGATTGTGATTGTGTGATTGTAATTGTATGATTGTATTTGGCAGATTGTATTTGGGATATTGTAATTGTATGATTGCGATTGTATGATTGTGATTGTATGATTGTGATTGTATGATTGTATTTGCGAGATTGTATTTGGGATACTGTAATTGTATGATTGCGATTGTATGATTGCGATTGTATGATTGTGATTGTACGATTGTGTATGTATGATTGTGATTGTATGATTGTATTTGGGAGATTGTATTTGGGATATTGTAATTGTATGATTGCGATTGTATGATTGTGATTGTATGATTGTGATGTATGATTGTAATTGTATGATTATGATTGTATGATTGTGATTGTATGATTGTGATGGTATGATAGTGATTGTATGATTGCGATCGTATGATTGTGATTGTATGATTATGATTGTATGATTGTGATTGTATGATTGCGATTGTATGATTGTGATTGTATGATTGTGATTGTATGATTGTGATTGTCTGATTGTGGTTGTATGATTGTGATTGTATGATTGAGATTGTATGATTGTGATTGTATGATTGCGATTGTATGATTGTGATTGTATGATTGTGATTGTATGATTGTGATTGTATGATTGTGATTGTATGATTGTGATTGTATGATTGTATTTGGGAGATTGTATTTGGGATATTGTAATTGTATGATTGCGATTGTATGATTGTGATTGTATGATTGTGATGTATGATTGTAATTGTATGATTATGATTGTATGATAGTGATTGTATGATTGAGATTGTACGATTGTGATTGTATGCTTGCGATTGTATGAATGTGATTGTATGATTGTGATTGTATGATTGTGATTGTATGATTGTGATTGTATGATTGAGATTGTATGATTGAGATTGTATGATTGTGATTGTATGCTTGCGATTGTATGATCGTGATTGTATGATTGTGATTGTATGATTGTGATTCTATGATTGTGATTGTATGATTGTGATAGTATGATTGTGATTGTATGATTGTGATGTATGATTGTAATTGTATGATTATGATTGTATGATTGTGATTTTATGATTGTGATTGTATGATTGTATTTGCGAGATTGTATTTGGGATACTGTAATTGTATGATTGCGATTGTATGATTGCGATTGTATGATTGTGATTGTATGATTGTGATTGTATGATTGTGATTGTATGATTGTGATTGTATGATTGTGATTGTATGATTGTATTTGCGAGATTGTATTTGGGATACTGTAATTGTATGATTGCGATTGTATGATTGCGATTGTATGATTGCGATTGTATGATTGTGATTGTATGATTGTGTATGTATGATTGTGATTGTATGATTGTATTTGGGAGATTGTATTTGGGATATTGTAATTGTATGATTGCGATTGTATGATTGTGATTGTATGATTGTGATGTATGATTGTAATTGTATGATTATGATTGTATGATTGTGATTGTATGATTGTGATGGTATGATTGTGATTGTATGATTGCGATCGTATGATTGTGATTGTACGATTATGATTGTATGATTGTGATTGTATGATTGCGATTGTATGATTGTGATTGTATGATTAAGTTTGTATTTTTGTGATTTTATGATTGTGATTGTATGATTGTGATTGTATGATTGTGATTGTATGATTGTGATTGTATGATTGTGATTGTATGATTGCGATTGTATGAATGCGATTGTATGATTGTGATTGCATAATTGTGATTGTATGATTGTGACTGTATGATTGTGATTGTCTGATTGTGGTTGTGCGACTGTGATTGTACGATTGTGATTGTACGATTGTGATTGTATGATTGTGATTGCATGATTATGATTGTATGATTGTGATTGCATGATTGTGATTGTATGATTGTGATTGCATGATTTTGAATGTATGATTGTGACTGTATGATTGTGATTGTATGATTGTGATTGTATGATTGTGATTGTATGATTGTGATTGTATGATTGTGATAGTATGATTGTGATTGTATGATTGTGATTGTATGATTGTGATTGTATGATTGTGATTGTATGATTGTGAATGTACGATTGTGATTGTATGATTGTGATTGTATGATTTTGATAGTACGATTGTGATTGTATGACTGTGATTGTATGACTGTGATTGTATGATTGTGATTGTATGATTGTGATTGTATGATTGTGAAAGTATGATTGTGATTGTATGATTGTGATTGCATGATTGTGATTGTATGATTGTGATTGTATGATTGTGATTGTATGATTGAGATTGTATGATTGAGATTGTATGATTGTGATTGTATGCTTGCGATTGTATGATCGTGATTGTATGATTGTGATTGTATGATTGTGATTTTATGATTGTGATTGTATGATTATGATTGTATGATTGTGATTGTATGATTGTGATTGTATGATTGTGACTGTATGATTGTGATTGTATGATTGTGATAGTATGATTGTGATTGTATGATTGTGATGTATGATTGTAATTGTATGATTATGATTGTATGATTGTGATTGTGTGATTGTGATTGTATGATTGTATTTGGGAGATTGTATTTGGGATATTGTAATTGTATGATTGCGATTGTATGATTGTGATTGTATGATTGTGATTGTATGATTGTGATTGTATGATTGTGATTGTATAATTGTATTTGGGATATTGTAATTGTATGATTGCGATTGTATGATTGCGATTGTATGATTGTGATTGTATGATTGTGTATGTATGATTGTGATTGTATGATTGTATTTGGGAGATTGTATTTGGGATATTGTAATTGTATGATTGCGGTTGTATGATTGTGATTGTATGATTGTGATGTATGATTGTAATTGTATGATTATGATTGTATGATTGTGATTGTATGATTGCGATCGTATGATTGTGATTGTATGATTATGATTGTATGATTGTGATTGTATGATTGCGATTGTATGATTGTGATTGCATAATTGTGATTGTATGATTGTGATTGTATGATTGTGATTGTATGATTGTGATTGTCTGATTGTGGTTGTATGATTGTGATTGTGTGATTGAGATTGTATGATTGTGATTATATGATTGCGATTGTATAATTGCGATTGTATGATTGCGATTGTATGATTGTGATTGTATGATTGTGATTGTATGATTGTGATTGTATGATTGTGATTGTATGATTGTGATTGTATGATTGTGATGTATGATTGTGATTGTATGATTAAGTTTGTATTTTTGTGATTTTATGATTGTGATTGTATGATTGTGATTGTATGATTGTGATTGTATGATTGCGATTGTATGAATGCGATTGTATGATTGTGATTGCATAATTGTGATTGTATGATTGTGATTGTATGATTGTGATTGTATGATTGTGATTGTCTGATTGTGGTTGTATGATTGTGATTGTGTGATTGAGATTGTATGATTGTGATTATATGATTGCGATTGTATAATTGCGATTGTATGATTGCCATTGTATGATTGTGATTGTATGATTGTGATTGTATGATTGTGATTGTATGATTGTGATTGTATGATTGTGATTGTATGATTGTGATTGTATGATTGTGATTGTATGATTGTGAAAGTATGATTGTGATTGTATGATTATGATTGTATGATTGTGGTTGTGCGATTGTGATTGTACGATTGTGATTGTACGAATGTGATTGTATGATTGTGATTGCATGATTTTGGATGTATGATTGTGATTGTATGATTGTGATTGTATGATTGTGATTGTATGATTGTGATTGTATGATTGTGATTGTATGATTGTGATAGTATGATTGTGATTGTATGATTGTGATTGTATGATTGTGATTGTATGATTATGATTGTATGATTGCGATTGTATGATTGTATTTGGGTGATTGTATTTGGGAGATTGTATTTGGGAGATTGTAATTGTATGATTGCGATTGTATGATTGTGATTGTATGATTGCGATTGTATGAATGCGATTGTATGATTGTGATTGTATGATTGTGATTGTATGATTGTGATTGTATGATTGTGATTGTATGATTGTGATTGTATGATTGTGATTGTATGATTGTATTTGGGAGATTGTATTTGGGATATTGTAATTGTATGATTGCGATTGTATGATTGTGATTGTATGATTGTGATGTATGATTGTAATTGTATGATTATGATTGTATGATTGTGATTGTATGATTGAGATTGTATGATTGTGATTGTATGCTTGCGATTGTATGAATGTGATTGTATGATTGTGATTGTATGATTGTGATTGTATGATTGTGATTGTATGATTGTGATTGTATGATTGTGATTGTATGATTGTGATTGTATGATTATGATTGTATGATTATGATTGTATGATTGTGATTGTATGATTGTGATGGTATGATTGTGATTGTATGATTGCGATCGTATGATTGTGATTGTACGATTATGATTGTATGATTGTGATTGTATGATTGCGATTGTATGATTGTGATTGTATGATTAAGTTTTTATTTTTGTGATTTAATGATTGTGATTGTATGATTGTGATTGTATGATTGTGATTGTATGATTGTGATTGTATGATTGCGATTGTATGAATGCGATTGTATGATTGTGATTGCATAATTGTGATTGTATGATTGTGATTGTATGATTGTGATTGTCTGATTGTGGTTGTATGATTGTGATTGTATGATTGAGATTGTATGATTGTGATTGTATGATTGCGATTGTATGATTGCGATTGTATGATTGCGATTGTATGATTGTGATTGTATGATTGGGATTGTATGATTGTGATTGTATGATTGTGATTGTATGATTGTGATTGTATGATTGTGATTGTATGATTGTGATTGTATGATTGTGATTGTATGATTGTGATTGTATGATTGTGATTGCATAATTGTGATTGTATGATTGTGACTGTATGATTGTGATTGTCTGATTGTGGTTGTATGATTGTGATTGTATGATTGTGATTGCATGATTTTGAATGTATGATTGTGATTGTATGATTGTGATTGTATGATTGTGATTGTATGATTGTGATTGTATGATTGTGATTGTATGATTGTGATTGTATGATTGTGATTGTATGATTGTGATAGTATGATTGTGATTGTATGATTGTGATTGTATGATTGTGATTGTATGATTGTGATTGTATGATTGTGAATGTACGATTGTGATTGTATGATTGTGATTGTATGATTTTGATAGTACGATTGTGATTGTATGACTGTGATTGTATGACTGTGATTGTATGATTGTGATTGTATGATTGTGATTGTACGATTGTTATTGAATGATTGTGATTGTACGATTCTGATTGTATGATTGTGATTGCATGATTGTGATTGTATGATTGTGATTGTATGATTAAGTTTGCATTTTTGTGATTTTATGATTGTGATTGTATGATTGTGATTGTATGATTGTGATTGTATGATTGCGATTGTATGAATGCGATTGTATGATTGTGATTGCATAATTGTGATTGTATGATTGTGATTGTATGATTGTGATTGTCTGATTGTGGTTGTATGATTGTGATTGTATGATTGTGAAAGTATGATTGCGATTGTATGATTATGATTGTATGATTGTGGTTGTGCGATTGTGATTGTACGATTGTGATTGTACGATTGTGATTGTATGATTGTGATTGCATGATTATGATTGTATGATTGTGATTGCATGATTGTGATTGTATGATTGTGATTGCATGATTTTGAATGTATGATTGTGATTGTATGATTGTGACTGTATGATTGTGATTGTATGATTGTGGTTGTATGATTGTGATTGTATGATTGTGATTGTATGATTGTGATAGTATGATTGTGATTGTATGATTGTGATTGTATGATTGTGATTGTATGATTATGATTGTATGATTGTGATTGTATGATTGTATTTGGGTGATTGTATTTGGGAGATTGTATTTGGGAGATTGTAATTGTATGATTGCGATTGTATGATTGTGATTGTATGATTGCGATTGTATGATTGCGATTGTATGATTGCGATTGTATGATTGCGATTGTATGATTGCGATTGTATGATTGTGATTGTATGATTGTGATTGTATGATTGTGATTGTATGATTGTGGTTGTGCGATTGTGATTGTACGATTGTGATTGTACGATTGTGATAGTATGATTGTGATTGTATGATTGTGATTGTATGATTGTGTTTGTATGATTGTGATTGTTTGATTGTATTTGGGAGATTGTATTTGGGAGATTGTAATTGTATGATTGCGATTGTATGATTGTGATTGTATGATTGCGATTGTATGATTGTGATTGTATGATTCTGATGTATGACTGTAATTGTATGATTATGATTGTATGATTGTGATTGTATGATTGTGATTGTATGATTGTGATTGTATGATTATGATTGTATGATTGCGATTGTATGATTGTATTTGGGTGATTGTATTTGGGAGATTGTATTTGGGAGATTGTAATTGTATGATTGCGATTGTATGATTGTGATTGTATGATTGCGATTGTATGAATGCGATTGTATGATTGTGATTGTATGATTGTGATTGTATGATTGTGATTGTATGATTGTGATTGTATGATTGTGATTGTATGATTGTGATTGTATGATTGTGATTGTATGATTGTGATTGTATGATTGTATTTGGGAGATTGTATTTGGGATATTGTAATTGTATGATTGCGATTGTATGATTGTGATTGTATGATTGTGATGTATGATTGTAATTGTATGATTATGATTGTATGATTGTGATTGTATGATTGAGATTGTATGATTGTGATTGTATGCTTGCGATTGTATGAATGTGATTGTATGATTGTGATGTATGATTGTAATTGTATGATTATGATTGTATGATAGTGATTGTATGATTGAGATTGTACGATTGTGATTGTATGCTTGCGATTGTATGAATGTGATTGTATGATTGTGATTGTATGATTGTGATTGTATGATTGTGATTGTATGATTGAGATTGTATGATTGAGATTGTATGATTGTGATTGTATGCTTGCGATTGTATGATCGTGATTGTATGATTGTGATTGTATGATTGTGATTCTATGATTGTGATTGTATGATTGTGATAGTATGATTGTGATTGTATGATTGTGATTGTCTGATTGTGGTTGTATGATTGTGATTGTATGATTGAGATTGTATGATTGTGATTGTATGATTGCGATTGTATGATTGTGATTGTATGATTGTGATTGTATGATTGTGATTGTATGATTGTGATTGTATGATTGTGATTGTATGATTGTATTTGGGAGATTGTATTTGGGATATTGTAATTGTATGATTGCGATTGTATGATTGTGATTGTATGATTGTGATTGTATGATTGTATTTGCGAGATTGTATTTGGGATACTGTAATTGTATGATTGCGATTGTATGATTGCGATTGTATGATTGTGATTGTACGATTGTGTATGTATGATTGTGATTGTATGATTGTATTTGGGAGATTGTATTTGGGATATTGTAATTGTATGATTGCGATTGTATGATTGTGATTGTATGATTGTGATGTATGATTGTAATTGTATGATTATGATTGTATGATTGTGATTGTATGATTGTGATGGTATGATAGTGATTGTATGATTGCGATCGTATGATTGTGATTGTATGATTATGATTGTATGATTGTGATTGTATGATTGCGATTGTATGATTGTGATTGTATGATTGTGATTGTATGATTGTGATTGTCTGATTGTGGTTGTATGATTGTGATTGTATGATTGAGATTGTATGATTGTGATTGTATGATTGCGATTGTATGATTGTGATTGTATGATTGTGATTGTATGATTGTGATTGTATGATTGTGATTGTATGATTGTGATTGTATGATTGTATTTGGGAGATTGTATTTGGGATATTGTAATTGTATGATTGCGATTGTATGATTGTGATTGTATGATTGTGATGTATGATTGTAATTGTATGATTATGATTGTATGATAGTGATTGTATGATTGAGATTGTACGATTGTGATTGTATGCTTGCGATTGTATGAATGTGATTGTATGATTGTGATTGTATGATTGTGATTGTATGATTGTGATTGTATGATTGAGATTGTATGATTGAGATTGTATGATTGTGATTGTATGCTTGCGATTGTATGATCGTGATTGTATGATTGTGATTGTATGATTGTGATTCTATGATTGTGATTGTATGATTGTGATAGTATGATTGTGATTGTATGATTGTGATGTATGATTGTAATTGTATGATTATGATTGTATGATTGTGATTTTATGATTGTGATTGTATGATTGTATTTGCGAGATTGTATTTGGGATACTGTAATTGTATGATTGCGATTGTATGATTGCGATTGTATGATTGTGATTGTATGATTGTGATTGTATGATTGTGATTGTATGATTGTGATTGTATGATTGTGATTGTATGATTGTATTTGCGAGATTGTATTTGGGATACTGTAATTGTATGATTGCGATTGTATGATTGCGATTGTATGATTGCGATTGTATGATTGTGATTGTATGATTGTGTATGTATGATTGTGATTGTATGATTGTATTTGGGAGATTGTATTTGGGATATTGTAATTGTATGATTGCGATTGTATGATTGTGATTGTATGATTGTGATGTATGATTGTAATTGTATGATTATGATTGTATGATTGTGATTGTATGATTGTGATGGTATGATTGTGATTGTATGATTGCGATCGTATGATTGTGATTGTACGATTATGATTGTATGATTGTGATTGTATGATTGCGATTGTATGATTGTGATTGTATGATTAAGTTTGTATTTTTGTGATTTTATGATTGTGATTGTATGATTGTGATTGTATGATTGTGATTGTATGATTGTGATTGTATGATTGTGATTGTATGATTGCGATTGTATGAATGCGATTGTATGATTGTGATTGCATAATTGTGATTGTATGATTGTGACTGTATGATTGTGATTGTCTGATTGTGGTTGTGCGACTGTGATTGTACGATTGTGATTGTACGATTGTGATTGTATGATTGTGATTGCATGATTATGATTGTATGATTATGATTGCATGATTGTGATTGTATGATTGTGATTGCATGATTTTGAATGTATGATTGTGACTGTATGATTGTGATTGTATGATTGTGATTGTATGATTGTGATTGTATGATTGTGATTGTATGATTGTGATAGTATGATTGTGATTGTATGATTGTGATTGTATGATTGTGATTGTATGATTGTGATTGTATGATTGTGAATGTACGATTGTGATTGTATGATTGCGATTGTATGATTTTGATAGTACGATTGTGATTGTATGACTGTGATTGTATGACTGTGATTGTATGATTGTGATTGTATGATTGTGATTGTATGATTGTGAAAGTATGATTGTGATTGTATGATTGTGATTGCATGATTGTGATTGTATGATTGTGATTGTATGATTGTGATTGTATGATTGAGATTGTATGATTGAGATTGTATGATTGTGATTGTATGCTTGCGATTGTATGATCGTGATTGTATGATTGTGATTGTATGATTGTGATTTTATGATTGTGATTGTATGATTATGATTGTATGATTGTGATTGTATGATTGTGATTGTATGATTGTGACTGTATGATTGTGATTGTATGATTGTGATAGTATGATTGTGATTGTATGATTGTGATGTATGATTGTAATTGTATGATTATGATTGTATGATTGTGATTGTGTGATTGTGATTGTATGATTGTATTTGGGAGATTGTATTTGGGATATTGTAATTGTATGATTGCGATTGTATGATTGTGATTGTATGATTGTGATTGTATGATTGTGATTGTATGATTGTGATTGTATAATTGTATTTGGGATATTGTAATTGTATGATTGCGATTGTATGATTGCGATTGTATGATTGTGATTGTATGATTGTGTATGTATGATTGTGATTGTATGATTGTATTTGGGAGATTGTATTTGGGATATTGTAATTGTATGATTGCGGTTGTATGATTGTGATTGTATGATTGTGATGTATGATTGTAATTGTATGATTATGATTGTATGATTGTGATTGTATGATTGCGATCGTATGATTGTGATTGTATGATTATGATTGTATGATTGTGATTGTATGATTGCGATTGTATGATTGTGATTGCATAATTGTGATTGTATGATTGTGATTGTATGATTGTGATTGTATGATTGTGATTGTCTGATTGTGGTTGTATGATTGTGATTGTGTGATTGAGATTGTATGATTGTGATTATATGATTGCGATTGTATAATTGCGATTGTATGATTGCGATTGTATGATTGTGATTGTATGATTGTGATTGTATGATTGTGATTGTATGATTGTGATTGTATGATTGTGATTGTATGATTGTGATGTATGATTGTGATTGTATGATTAAGTTTGTATTTTTGTGATTTTATGATTGTGATTGTATGATTGTGATTGTATGATTGTGATTGTATGATTGTGATTGTATGATTGCGATTGTATGAATGCGATTGTATGATTGTGATTGCATAATTGTGATTGTATGATTGTGATTGTATGATTGTGATTGTATGATTGTGATTGTCTGATTGTGGTTGTATGATTGTGATTGTGTGATTGAGATTGTATGATTGTGATTATATGATTGCGATTGTATAATTGCGATTGTATGATTGCCATTGTATGATTGTGATTGTATGATTGTGATTGTATGATTGTGATTGTATGATTGTGATTGTATGATTGTGATTGTATGATTGTGATTGTATGATTGTGATTGTATGATTGTGATTGTATGATTGTGAAAGTATGATTGTGATTGTATGATTATGATTGTATGATTGTGGTTGTGCGATTGTGATTGTACGATTGTGATTGTACGAATGTGATTGTATGATTGTGATTGCATGATTTTGGATGTATGATTGTGATTGTATGATTGTGATTGTATGATTGTGATTGTATGATTGTGATTGTATGATTGTGATTGTATGATTGTGATAGTATGATTGTGATTGTATGATTGTGATTGTATGATTGTGATTGTATGATTATGATTGTATGATTGCGATTGTATGATTGTATTTGGGTGATTGTATTTGGGAGATTGTATTTGGGAGATTGTAATTGTATGATTGCGATTGTATGATTGTGATTGTATGATTGCGATTGTATGAATGCGATTGTATGATTGTGATTGTATGATTGTGATTGTATGATTGTGATTGTATGATTGTGATTGTATGATTGTGATTGTATGATTGTGATTGTATGATTGTATTTGGGAGATTGTATTTGGGATATTGTAATTGTATGATTGCGATTGTATGATTGTGATTGTATGATTGTGATGTATGATTGTAATTGTATGATTATGATTGTATGATTGTGATTGTATGATTGAGATTGTATGATTGTGATTGTATGCTTGCGATTGTATGAATGTGATTGTATGATTGTGATTGTATGATTGTGATTGTATGATTGTGATTGTATGATTGTGATTGTATGATTGTGATTGTATGATTGTGATTGTATGATTATGATTGTATGATTATGATTGTATGATTGTGATTGTATGATTGTGATGGTATGATTGTGATTGTATGATTGCGATCGTATGATTGTGATTGTACGATTATGATTGTATGATTGTGATTGTATGATTGCGATTGTATGATTGTGATTGTATGATTAAGTTTTTATTTTTGTGATTTAATGATTGTGATTGTATGATTGTGATTGTATGATTGTGATTGTATGATTGTGATTGTATGATTGCGATTGTATGAATGCGATTGTATGATTGTGATTGCATAATTGTGATTGTATGATTGTGATTGTATGATTGTGATTGTCTGATTGTGGTTGTATGATTGTGATTGTATGATTGAGATTGTATGATTGTGATTGTATGATTGCGATTGTATGATTGCGATTGTATGATTGCGATTGTATGATTGTGATTGTATGATTGGGATTGTATGATTGTGATTGTATGATTGTGATTGTATGATTGTGATTGTATGATTGTGATTGTATGATTGTGATTGTATGATTGTGATTGTATGATTGTGATTGTATGATTGTGATTGCATAATTGTGATTGTATGATTGTGACTGTATGATTGTGATTGTCTGATTGTGGTTGTATGATTGTGATTGTATGATTGTGATTGCATGATTTTGAATGTATGATTGTGATTGTATGATTGTGATTGTATGATTGTGATTGTATGATTGTGATTGTATGATTGTGATTGTATGATTGTGATTGTATGATTGTGATTGTATGATTGTGATAGTATGATTGTGATTGTATGATTGTGATTGTATGATTGTGATTGTATGATTGTGATTGTATGATTGTGAATGTACGATTGTGATTGTATGATTGTGATTGTATGATTTTGATAGTACGATTGTGATTGTATGACTGTGATTGTATGACTGTGATTGTATGATTGTGATTGTATGATTGTGATTGTACGATTGTTATTGAATGATTGTGATTGTACGATTCTGATTGTATGATTGTGATTGCATGATTGTGATTGTATGATTGTGATTGTATGATTAAGTTTGCATTTTTGTGATTTTATGATTGTGATTGTATGATTGTGATTGTATGATTGTGATTGTATGATTGCGATTGTATGAATGCGATTGTATGATTGTGATTGCATAATTGTGATTGTATGATTGTGATTGTATGATTGTGATTGTCTGATTGTGGTTGTATGATTGTGATTGTATGATTGTGAAAGTATGATTGCGATTGTATGATTATGATTGTATGATTGTGGTTGTGCGATTGTGATTGTACGATTGTGATTGTACGATTGTGATTGTATGATTGTGATTGCATGATTATGATTGTATGATTGTGATTGCATGATTGTGATTGTATGATTGTGATTGCATGATTTTGAATGTATGATTGTGATTGTATGATTGTGACTGTATGATTGTGATTGTATGATTGTGGTTGTATGATTGTGATTGTATGATTGTGATTGTATGATTGTGATAGTATGATTGTGATTGTATGATTGTGATTGTATGATTGTGATTGTATGATTATGATTGTATGATTGTGATTGTATGATTGTATTTGGGTGATTGTATTTGGGAGATTGTATTTGGGAGATTGTATTTGGGAGATTGTAATTGTATGATTGCGATTGTATGATTGTGATTGTATGATTGCGATTGTATGATTGCGATTGTATGATTGCGATTGTATGATTGCGATTGTATGATTGTGATTGTATGATTGTGATTGTATGATTGTGATTGTATGATTGTGATTGTATGATTGTGGTTGTGCGATTGTGATTGTACGATTGTGATAGTATGATTGTGATTGTATGATTGTGATTGTATGATTGTGTTTGTATGATTGTGATTGTTTGATTGTATTTGGGAGATTGTATTTGGGAGATTGTAATTGTATGATTGCGATTGTATGATTGTGATTGTATGATTGCGATTGTATGATTGTGATTGTATGATTCTGATGTATGACTGTAATTGTATGATTATGATTGTATGATTGTGATAGTATGATTGTGATTGTATGATTGTGATTGTATGATTGTGTTTGTATGATTGTGATTGTTTGATTGTATTTGGGAGATTGTATTTGGGAGATTGTATTTGGGAGATTGTAATTGTATGATTGCGATTGTATGATTGTGATTGTATGATTGCGATTGTATGATTGTGATTGTATGATTCTGATGTATGACTGTAATTGTATGATTATGATTGTATGATTGTGATTGTATGATTGTGATAGTATGATTGTGATTGTATGATTGTGATTGTATGTCTGCGATTTTATGATTGTGATTGTATGATTGTTAAAGTATGATTGTGATGGTATGATTGTTAAAGTATGATTGTGATGGTATGATTGTGATTGTATGATTGTGATTGTATGATTGTGATTGTAAGATTGTGATTGTATGAGTGTGATTGTCTGATTGTGGTTGTGCGATTGTGATTGTACGATTGTGATTGTACGATTGTTATTGAATGATTGTGATTGCACGATTCTGATTGTATGATTGTGATTGCATGATTGTGATTGTATGATTGTGATTGCATGATTTTGAATGTATGATTGCGATTGTATGATTGTGATTGTATGATTGTGATTGTATGATTGTGATTATATGATTGTGATTGTATGATTGTGTTTGTATGCTTGCGATTGTATGATTGTGATTGTATGATTAAGTTTGAATTTTTGTGATTTTATGATTGCGATTGTATGATTGTGATTGTATGATTGCGATTGTATGATTGTGATAGTATGATTGTGATTGTATGATTATGATGTATGATTGTAATTGTATGATTATGATTGTATGATTGTGATTGCGTGATTGTGATTGTATGATTGTATTTGGGAGATTGTATTTGGGATATTGTAATTGTATGATTGCGATTGTATGATTGTGATTGTATGATTGTGATTGTATGATTGTGATTGTATGATTGTGATTGTATGATTATATTTGCGAGATTGTATTTGGGATACTGTAATTGTATGATTGCGATTGTATGATTGCGATTGTATGATTGTGATTGTATGATTGTGATTGTATGATTGCGATTGTATGATTGTGATTGTATGATTAAGTTTGTATTTTTGTGATTTTATGATTGCGATTGTATGATTGTGATTGTATGATTGTGATGTATGATTGTAATTGTATGATTATGATTGTATGATTGTGATTGTATGATTGTGATTGTATGATTGAGATTGTATGATTGTGATTGTATGCTAGCGATTGTATGATTGTGATTGTATGATTGTAATTCTTTGATTGTGATTGTATGATTGTGATTGTATGATTGTGATGTATGATTGTGATTGTATGATTATGATTGTATGATTGTGATTGTATGATTGCGATTGTATGATTGCGATTGTATGATTGTGATTGTATTTTTGTGATTGTATGATTGTGATTGTATGATTGTGATTGTATGATTGTGATTGTATGATTGTGATTGTATGATTGTGATTGTATGATTGTGACTGTCTGATTGTGGTTGTGCGATTGTGATTGTACGATTGTGATTGTACGATTGTGATTGTATGATTGTGATTGCATGATTATGATTGTATGATTGTGATTGCATGATTGTGATTGTATGATTGTGATTGCATGATTTTGAATGTATGATTGTGATTGTATGATTGTGATTGTATGATTGTGATTGTATGATTGTGATTGTATGATTGTGATAGTATGATTGCGATTGTATGAATGCTATTGTATGATTGTGATTGTATGATTGTGATTGTATGATTGTGATTGTATGATTGTGATTGTATGATTGTAATTGAGAGATTGTATTTGGGATATTGTAATTGTATGATTGCGATTGTATGATTGTGATTGTATGATTGTGATGTATGATTGTAATTGTATGATTATGATTGTATGATTGTGATTGTATGATTGAGATTGTATGATTGTTATTGTATGCTTGCGATTGTATGTATGTGATTGTATGATTGTGATTGTATGATTGTGATTGTATGATTGTGATGTATGATTGTGATTGTATGATTGTGATTGTATGATTGTGATTGTATGATTGTGATTGTATGATTGTGATTGTATGATTGTGATTGTATGATTGTGATTGTATGATTGTGATTGTATGATTGTGATTGTATGATTTCGATTGTCTGATTGTGGTTGTGCGATTGTGATTGTACGATTGTGATTGTACGATTGTGATAGTATGATTGTGATTGTATGATTGTGATTGTATGATTGTGTTTGTATGATTGTGATTGTTTGATTGTATTTGGGAGATTGTATTTGGGAGATTGTAATTGTATGATTGCGATTGTATGATTGTGATTGTATGATTGCGATTGTATGATTGTGATTGTATGATTGCGATTGTATGATTGTGATTGTATGATTGTGATGTATGATTGTAATTGTATGATTATGATTGTATGATTGTGATTGTATGATTGTGATTGTATGATTGTGATTGTATGATTGCGATCGTATGATTGTGATTGTATGATTATGATTGTATGATTGTGATTGTATGATTGCGATTGTATGATTGTGATTGTATGATTGTGATTGTATTTTTGTGATTGTATGATTGTGATTGTATGATTGTGATTGTATGATTGTGATTGTATGATTGTGATTGTATGATTGTGATTGTCTGATTGTGGTTGTGCGATTGTGATTGTACGATTGTGATTGTACGATTGTGATTGTATGATTGTGATTGCATGATTATGATTGTATGATTGTGATTGCATGATTGTGATTGTATGATTGTGATTGCATGATTTTGAATGTATGATTGTGATTGTATGATTGTGATTGTATGATTGTGATTGTATGATTGTGATTGTATGATTGTGATAGTATGATTGTGATTGTATGATTGCGATTGTATGATTGTGATTGTATGATTGCGATTGTATGAATGCTATTGTATGATTGTGATTGTATGATTGTGATTGTATGATTGTAATTGGGAGATTGTATTTGGGATATTGTAATTGTATGATTGCGATTGTATGATTGTGATTGTATGATTGTGATGTATGATTGTAATTGTATGATTATGATTGTATGATTGTGATTGTATGATTGAGATTGTATGATTGTTATTGTATGCTTGCGATTGTATGAATGTGATTGTATGATTGTGATTGTATGATTGTGATTGTATGATTGTGATTGTATGATTGTGATTGTATGATTGTGATTGTATGATTGTGATTGTATGATTGTGATTGTATGATTGTGATTGTATGATTGTATTTGGGAGATTGTATTTGGGATATTGTAATTGTGTGATTGCGATTGTATGATTGTGATTGTATGATTGTGATGTATGATTGTAATTGTATGATTATGATTGTATGATTGTGATTGTATGATTGAGATTGTATGATTGTGATTGTATGCTTGCGATTGTATGATTGTGATTGTATGATTGTGATTGTATGATTGTGATTGTATGATTGAGATTGTATGATTGAAATTGTATGATTGTGATTGTATGCTTGCGATTGTATAATCGTGATTGTATGATTGTGATTGTATGATTGTGATTGTATGATTGTGATTGTATGATTGTGATTGTATGATTGTGATTGTATGATTATGATTGTATGATTGTGATTGTATGATTGTGATTGTATGATTGTGATTGTATGATTGTGATAGTATGATTGTGATTGTATGATTGTGATGTATGATTGTAATTGTATGATTATGATTGTATGATTGTGATTGTGTGATTGTAATTGTATGATTGTATTTGGGAGATTGTATTTGGGATATTGTAATTGTATGATTGAGATTGTATGATTGTGATTGTATGATTGTGATTCTATGATTGTGATTGTATGATTGTGATTGTATGATTGTGATTGTATGATTGTGATTGTATGATTGTATTTGGGAGATTGTATTTGGGATATTGTAATTGTATGATTGCGATTGTATGATTGTGATTGTATGATTGTGATGTATGATTGTAATTGTATGATTATGATTGTATGATTGTGATTGTATGATTGAGATTGTATGATTGTGATTGTATGCTTGCGATTGTATGAATGTGATTGTATGATTGTGATTGTATGATTGTGATTGTATGATTGTGATTGTATGATTGAGATTGTATGATTGAAATTGTATGATTGTGATTGTATGCTTGCGATTGTATAATCGTGATTGTATGATTGTGATTGTATGATTGTGATTGTATGATTGTGATTGTATGATTATGATTGTATGATTGTGATTGTATGATTGTGATTGTATGATTGTGATTGTATGATTGTGATTGTATGATTGTGATAGTATGATTGTGATTGTATGATTGTGATGCATGATTGTAATTGTATGATTATGATTGTATGATTGTGATTGTGTGATTGTAATTGTATGATTGTATTTGGGAGATTGTATTTGGGATATTGTAATTGTATGATTGCGATTGTATGATTGTGATTGTATGATTGTGATTGTATGATTGTGATTGTATGATTGTATTTGCGAGATTGTATTTGGGATACTGTAATTGTATGATTGCGATTGTATGATTGCGATTGTATGATTGTGATTGTATGATTGTGTATGTATGATTGTGGTTGTATGATTGTATTTGGGAGATTGTATTTGGGATATTGTAATTGTATGATTGCGATTGTATGATTGTGATTGTATGATTGTGATGTATGATTGTAATTGTATGATTATGATTGTATGATTGTGATTGTATGATTGTGATGGTATGATAGTGATTGTATGATTGCGATCGTATGATTGTGATTGTATGATTATGATTGTATGATTGTGATTGTATGATTGCGATTGTATGATTGTGATTGTATGATTGTGATTGTATGATTGTGATTGTCTGATTGTGGTTGTATGATTGTGATTGTATGATTGAGATTGTATGATTGTGATTGTATGATTGCGATTGTATGATTGTGATTGTATGATTGTGATTGTATGATTGTGATTGTATGATTGTGATTGTATGATTGTGATTGTATGATTGTATTTGGGAGATTGTATTTGGGATATTGTAATTGTATGATTGCGATTGTATGATTGTGATTGTATGATTGTGATGTATGATTGTAATTGTATGATTATGATTGTATGATTGTGATTGTATGATTGAGATTGTACGATTGTGATTGTATGCTTGCGATTGTATGAATGTGATTGTATGATTGTGATTGTATGATTGTGATTGTATGATTGTGATTGTATGATTGAGATTGTATGATTGAGATTGTATGATTGTGATTGTATGCTTGCGATTGTATGATCGTGATTGTATGATTGTGATTGTATGATTGTGATTGTATGATTGTGATTGTATGATTGTGATAGTATGATTGTGATTGTATGATTGTGATGTATGATTGTAATTGTATGATTATGATTGTATGATTGTGATTTTATGATTGTGATTGTATGATTGTATTTGCGAGATTGTATTTGGGATACTGTAATTGTATGATTGCGATTGTATGATTGCGATTGTATGATTGTGATTGTATGATTGTGTATGTATGATTGTGATTGTATGATTGCGATTGTATGATAGCGATTGTATGATTGTGATTGTATGATTGTGTATGTATGATTGTGATTGTATGATTGTATTTGGGAGATTGTGTTTGGGATATTGTAATTGTATGATTGCGATTGTATGATTGTGATTGTATGATTGTGATGTATGATTGTAATTGTATGATTATGATTGTATGATTGTGATTGTATGATTGTGATGGTATGATAGTGATTGTATGATTGCGATCGTATGATTGTGATTGTATGATTATGATTGCATGATTGTGATTGTATGATTGCGATTGTACGATTGTGATTGTATGATTAAGTTTGTATTTTTGTGATTTTATGATTGTGATTGTATGATTGTGATTGTATGATTGTGATTGTATGATTGTGATTGTATGATTGTGATTGTATGATTGTGATTGTATGATTGCGATTGTATGAATGCGATTGTATGATTGTGATTGCATAATTGTGATTGTATGATTGTGATTGTATGAGTGTGATTGTCTGATTGTGGTTGTATGATTGTGATTGTATGATTGAGATTGTATGATTGTGATTGTATGATTGCGATTGTATGATTGCGATTGTATGATTGCGATTGTATGATTGCGATTGTATGATTGTGATTGTATGATTGTGATTGTATGATTGTGATTGTATGATTGTGATGTATGATTGTAATTGTATGATTATGATTGTATGATTGTGATTGTATGATTGAGATTGTATGATTGTTATTGTATGCTTGCGATTGTATGAATGTGATTGTATGATTGTGATTGTATGATTGTGATTGTATGATTGTGATTGTATGATTGTGATTGTATGATTGTGATTGTATGATTGTGATTGTATGATTGTATTTGGGAGATTGTATTTGGGATATTGTAATTGTATGATTGCGATTGTATGATTGTGATTGTATGATTGTGATGTATGATTGTAATTGTATGATTATGATTGTATGATTGTGATTGTATGATTGAGATTGTATGATTGTGATTGTATGCTTGCGATTGTATGAATGTGATTGTATGATTGTGATTGTATGATTGTGATTGTATGATTGTGATTGTATGATTGAGATTGTATGATTGAGATTGTATGATTGTGATTGTATGCTTGCGATTGTATGATCGTGATTGTATGATTGTGATTGTATGATTGTGATTGTATGCTTGCGATTGTATGAATGTGATTGTATGATTGTGATTGTATGATTGTGATTGTATGATTGTGATTGTATGATTGTGATTGTATGTTTGTGATTGTATGATTGTGATTGTATGATTGTGATTGTAT
Source organism: Megachile rotundata (assembly GCF_050947335.1). NCBI lineage: Eukaryota > Metazoa > Arthropoda > Insecta > Hymenoptera > Megachilidae > Megachile > Megachile rotundata. The sequence continues at coordinate 440,469 of NW_027473388.1, read as the reverse complement.
GATTGTGATTGTATGATTGTGATTGTATGATTGTGATTGTATGATTGTGAATGTACGATTGTGATTGTATGATTGTGATTGTATGATTGTGATTGTATGATTGCGATTGTATGATTGTGATAGTATGATTGTGATTGTATGATTGTGATGTATGATTGTAATTGTATGATTATGATTGTATGATTGTGATTGTGTGATTGCGATTGTATGATTGTATTTGGGAGATTGTATTTGGGATATTGTAATTGTATGATTGCGATTGTATGATTGTGATTGTATGATTGTGATTGTATGATTGTGATTGTATGATTGTGATTGTATGATTGTGATTGTATGATTGTATTTGCGAGATTGTATTTGGGATACTGTAATTGTATGATTGCGATTGTATGATTGCGATTGTATGATTGCGATTGAATGATTGTGATTGTATGATTGTGTATGTATGATTGTGATTGTATGATTGTATTTGGGAGATTGTATTTGGGATATTGTAATTGTATGATTGCGATTGTATGATTGTGATTGTATGATTGTGATGTATGATTGTAATTGTATGATTATGATTGTATGATTGTGATTGTATGATTGTGATGGTATGATTGTGATTGTATGATTGCGATCGTATGATTGTGATTGTACGATTATGATTGTATGATTGTGATTGTATGATTGCGATTGTATGATTGTGATTGTATGATTAAGTTTGTATTTTTGTGATTTTATGATTGTGATTGTATGATTGTGATTGTATGATTGTGATTGTATGATTGTGATTGTATGATTGTGATTGTATGATTGCGATTGTATGAATGCGATTGTATGATTGTGATTGCATAATTGTGATTGTATGATTGTGACTGTATGATTGTGATTGTCTGATTGTGGTTGTATGATTGTGATTGTATGATTGAGATTGTATGATTGTGATTGTATGATCGCGATTGTATGATTGCGATTGTATGATTGCGATTGTATGATTGCGATTGTATGATTGCGATTGTATGATTGTGATTGTATGATTGTGATTGTATGATTGTGATTGTATGATTGTGATTGCATGATTTTGAATGTATGATTGTGACTGTATGATTGTGATTGTATGATTGTGATTGTATGATTGTGATTGTATGATTGTGATTGTATGATTGTGATAGTATGATTGTGATTGTATGATTGTGATTGTATGATTGTGATTGTATGATTGTGATTGTATGATTGTGAATGTACGATTGTGATTGTATGATTGTGATTGTATGATTTTGATAGTACGATTGTGATTGTATGACTGTGATTGTATGACTGTGATTGTATGATTGTGATTGTATGATTGTGATTGTATGATTGTGAAAGTATGATTGTGATTGTATGATTGTGATTGTATGATTGTGATTGTATGATTGTGATTGTATGATTGTGATTGTATGATTGAGATTGTATGATTGAGATTGTATGATTGTGATTGTATGCTTGCGATTGTGTGATCGTGATTGTATGATTGTGATTGTATGATTGTGATTTTTAATGATTGTGATTGTATGATTATGATTGTATGATTGTGATTGTATGATTGTGATTGTATGATTGTGACTGTATGATTGTGATTGTATGATTGTGATAGTATGATTGAGATTGTATGATTGTGATGTATGATTGTAATTGTATGATTATGATTGTATGATTGTGATTGTGTGATTGTGATTGTATGATTGTATTTGGGTGATTGTATTTGGGATATTGTAATTGTACGATTGCGATTGTATGATTGTGATTGTATGATTGTGATTGTATGATTGTGATTGTATGATTGTGATTGTATGATTGTGATTGTATGATTGTGATTGTATGATTGAGATTGTATGATTGTGATTGTATGCTTGCGATTGTATGAATGTGATTGTATGATTGTGATTGTATGATTGTGATTGTATGATTGTGATTGTATGATTGTGATTGTATGATTGTGATTGTATGATTGTGATTGTATGATTATGATTGTATGATTATGATTGTATGATTGTGATTGTATGATTGTGATGGTATGATTGTGATTGTATGATTGCGATCGTATGATTGTGATTGTACGATTATGATTGTATGATTGTGATTGTATGATTGCGATTGTATGATTGTGATTGTATGATTAAGTTTGTATTTTTGTGATTTAATGATTGTGATTGTATGATTGTGATTGTATGATTGTGATTGTATGATTGCGATTGTATGAATTCGATTGTATGATTGTGATTGCATAATTGTGATTGTATGATTGTGATTGTATGATTGTGATTGTCTGATTGTGGTTGTATGATTGTGATTGTATGATTGAGATTGTATGATTGCGATTGTATGATTGCGATTGTATGATTGCGATTGTATGATTGTGATTGTATGATTGTGATTGTATGATTGTGATTGTATGATTGTGATTGTATGATTGTGATTGTATGATTGTGATTGTATGATTGTGATTGTATGATTGTGATTGTATGATTGTGATTGTATGATTGTGATTGTATGATTGTGATTGTATGATTGTGAATGTACGATTGTGATTGTATGATTGTGATTGTATGATTGTGATTGTATGATTGCGATTGTATGATTGTGATAGTATGATTGTGATTGTATGATTGTGATGTATGATTGTAATTGTATGATTATGATTGTATGATTGTGATTGTGTGATTGTGATTGTATGATTGTATTTGGGAGATTGTATTTGGGATATTGTAATTGTATGATTGCGATTGTATGATTGTGATTGTATGATTGTGATTGTATGATTGTGATTGTATGATTGTGAAAGTATGATTGTGATTGTATGATTATGATTGTATGATTGTGGTTGTGCGACTGTGATTGTACGATTGTGATTGTACGATTGTGATTGTATGATTGTGATTGCATGATTATGATTGTATGATTGTGATTGCATGATTGTGATTGTATGATTGTGATTGCATGATTTTGAATGTATGATTGTGACTGTATGATTGTGATTGTATGATTGTGATTGTATGATTGTGATTGTATGATTGTGATTGTATGATTGTGATAGTATGATTGTGATTGTATGATTGTATTTGGGAGATTGTATTTGGGATATTGTAATTGTATGATTGCGATTGTATGATTGTGATTGTATGATTGTGATTGTATGATTGTGATTGTATGATTGTGATTGTATGATTGTGATTGTATGATTGTGATTGTATGATTGAGATTGTATGATTGTGATTGTATGCTTGCGATTGTATGAATGTGATTGTATGATTGTGATTGTATGATTGTGATTGTATGATTGTGATTGTATGATTGTGATTGTATGATTGTGATTGTATGATTATGATTGTATGATTATGATTGTATGATTGTGATTGTATGATTGTGATGGTATGATTGTGATTGTATGATTGCGATCGTATGATTGTGATTGTACGATTATGATTGTATGATTGTGATTGTATGATTGCGATTGTATGATTGTGATTGTATGATTAAGTTTGTATTTTTGTGATTTAATGATTGTGATTGTATGATTGTGATTGTATGATTGTGATTGTATGATTGCGATTGTATGAATGCGATTGTATGATTGTGATTGCATAATTGTGATTGTATGATTGTGATTGTATGATTGTGATTGTCTGATTGTGGTTGTATGATTGTGATTGTATGATTGAGATTGTATGATTGCGATTGTATGATTGCGATTGTATGATTGCGATTGTATGATTGTGATTGTATGATTGTGATTGTATGATTGTGATTGTATGATTGTGATTGTATGATTGTGATTGTATGATTGTGATTGTATGATTGTGATTGTATGATTGTGATTGTATGATTGTGATTGTATGATTGTGAATGTACGATTGTGATTGTATGATTGTGATTGTATGATTGTGATTGTATGATTGCGATTGTATGATTGTGATAGTATGATTGTGATTGTATGATTGTGATGTATGATTGTAATTGTATGATTATGATTGTATGATTGTGATTGTGTGATTGTGATTGTATGATTGTATTTGGGAGATTGTATTTGGGATATTGTAATTGTATGATTGCGATTGTATGATTGTGATTGTATGATTGTGATTGTATGATTGTAATTGTATGATTGTATTTGCGAGATTGTATTTGGGATACTGTAATTGTATGATTGCGATTGTATGATTGCGATTGTATGATTGTGATTGTATGATTGTGTATGTATGATTGTGATTGTATGATTGCATTTGGGAGATTGTATTTGGGATATTGTAATTGTATGATTGCGATTGTATGATTGTGATTGTATGATTGTGATGTATGATTGTAATTGTATGATTATGATTGTATGATTGTGATTGTATGATTGTGATGGTATGATTGTGATTGTATGATTAAGTTTGTATTTTTGTGATTTTATGATTGTGATTGTATGATTGTGATTGTATGATTGTGATTGTATGATTGCGATTGTATGAATGCGATTGTATGATTGTGATTGCATAATTGTGATTGTATGATTGTGACTGTATGATTGTGATTGTCTGATTGTGGTTGCATGATTGTGATTGTATGATTGAGATTGTATGATTGTGATTGTATGATTGCGATTGTATGATTGCGATTGTATGATTGCGATTGTATGATTGTGATTGTATGATTGTGATTGTATGATTGTGATTGTATGATTGTGATTGTATGATTGTGATTGTATGATTGTGATTGTATGATTGTGATTGTATGATTGTGATTGTATGATTGTGAAAGTATGATTGTGATTGTATGATTATGATTGTATGATTGTGGTTGTGCGACTGTGATTGTACGATTGTGATTGTACGATTGTGATTGTATGATTGTGATTGCATGATTATGATTGTATGATTGTGATTGCATGATTGTGATTGTATGATTGTGATTGCATGATTTTGAATGTATGATTGTGACTGTATGATTGTGATTGTATGATTGTGATTGTATGATTGTGATTGTATGATTGTGATTGTATGATTGTCATAGTATGATTGTGATTGTATGATTGTGATTGTATGATTGTGATTGTATGATTGTGATTGTATGATTGTGAATGTACGATTGTGATTGTATGATTGTGATTGTATGATTTTGATAGTACGATTGTGATTGTATGACTGTGATTGTATGACTGTGATTGTATGATTGTGATTGTATGATTGTGATTGTATGATTGTGAAAGTATGATTGTGATTGTATGATTGTGATTGTATGATTGTGATTGTATGATTGTGATTGTATGATTGTGATTGTATGATTGAGATTGTATGATTGAGATTGTATGATTGTGATTGTATGCTTGCGATTGTATGATCGTGATTGTATGATTGTGATTGTATGATTGTGATTTTATGATTGTGATTGTATGATTATGATTGTATGATTGTGATTGTATGATTGTGATTGTATGATTGTGACTGTATGATTGTGATTGTATGATTGTGATAGTATGATTGTGATTGTATGATTGTGATGTATGATTGTAATTGTATGATTATGATTGTATGATTGTGATTGTGTGATTGTGATTGTATGATTGTGTATGTATGATTGTGATTGTATGATTGTATTTGGGAGATTGTATTTGGGATATTGTAATTGTATGATTGCGGTTGTATGATTGTGATTGTATGATTGTGATGTATGATTGTAATTGTATGATTATGATTGTATGATTGTGATTGTATGATTGCGATCGTATGATTGTGATTGTATGATTATGATTGTATGATTGTGATTGTATGATTGCGATTGTATGATTGTGATTGCATAATTGTGATTGTATGATTGTGATTGTCTGATTGTGGTTGTATGATTGTGATTGTGTGATTGAGATTGTATGATTGTGATTATATGATTGCGATTGTATAATTGCGATTGTATGATTGCGATTGTATGATTGTGATTGTATGATTGTGATTGTATGATTGTGATTGTATGATTGTGATTGTATGATTGTGATTGTATGATTGTGATGTATGATTGTGATTGTATGATTAAGTTTGTATCTTTGTGATTTTATGATTGTGATTGTATGATTGTGATTGTATGATTGTGATTGTATGATTGCGATTGTATGAATGCGATTGTATGATTGTGATTGCATAATTGTGATTGTATGATTGTGATTGTATGATTGTGATTGTATGATTGTGATTGTCTGATTGTGGTTGTATGATTGTGATTGTGTGATTGAGATTGTATGATTGTGATTATATGATTGCGATTGTATAATTGCGATTGTATGATTGCGATTGTATGATTGTGATTGTATGATTGTGATTGTATGATTGTGATTGTATGATTGTGATTGTATGATTGTGATTGTATGATTGTGATTGTATGATTGTGAAAGTAAGATTGTGATTGTATGATTATGATTGTATGATTGTGGTTGTGCGATTGTGATTGTACGATTGTGATTGTACGATTGTGATTGTATGATTGTGATTGCATGATTATGATTGTATGATTGTGATTGCATGATTGTGATTGTATGATTGTGATTGCATGATTTTGGATGTATGATTGTGATTGTATGATTGTGATTGTATGATTGTGATTGTATGATTGTGATTGTATGATTGTGATTGTATGATTGTGATAGTATGATTGTGATTGTATGATTGTGATTGTATGATTGTGATTGTATGATTATGATTGTATGATTGCGATTGTATGATTGTATTTGGGTGATTGTATTTGGGAGATTGTATTTGGGAGATTGTAATTGTATGATTGCGATTGTATGATTGTGATTGTATGATTGCGATTGTATGATTGTGATTGTATGATTGTGATTGTATGATTGTGATTGTATGATTGTATTTGGGAGATTGTATTTGGGATATTGTAATTGTATGATTGCGATTGTATGATTGTGATTGTATGATTGTGATGTATGATTGTGATTGTATGATTGTGATTGTATGATTGTGATTGTATGATTGTGATTGTATGATTGTGATTGTATGATTGTGATTGTATGATTGTGATTGTATGATTGTGATTGTATGATTGTGATTGTATGATTGTGATTGTATGACTGTGAATGTACGATTGTGATTGTATGATTGTGATTGTATGATTGTGATTGTATGATTGCGATTGTATGATTGTGATTGTATGATTGTGATGTATGATTGTAATTGTATGATTATGATTGTATGATTGTGATTGTATGATTGTGATTGTATGATTGTATTTGGGAGATTGTATTTGGGATATTGTAATTGTATGATTGCGATTGTATGATTGTGATTGTATGATTGTGATTGTATGATTGTGATTGTATGATTGTATTTGCGAGATTGTATTTGGGATACTGTAATTGTATGATTGCGATTGTATGATTGCGATTGTATGATTGTGATTGTATGATTGTGTATGTATGATTGTGATTGTATGATTGTATTTGGGAGATTGTATTTGGGATATTGTAATTGTATGATTGCGATTGTATGATTGTGATTGTATGATTGTGATGTATGATTGTAATTGTATGATTATGATTGTATGATTGTGATTGTATGATTGTGATGGTATGATTGTGATTGTATGATTGCGATCGTATGATTGTGATTGTACGATTATGATTGTATGATTGTGATTGTATGATTGCGATTGTATGGTTGTGATTGTATGATTAAGTTTGTATTTTTGTGATTTTATGATTGTGATTGTATGATTGTGATTGTATGATTGTGATTGTATGATTGCGATTGTATGAATGCGATTGTATGATTGTGATTGCATAATTGTGATTGTATGATTGTGACTGTATGATTGTGATTGTCTGATTGTGGTTGTATGATTGTGATTGTATGATTGTGATTGTATGATTATGATTGTATGATTGTGGTTGTGCGATTGTGATTGTACGATTGTGATTGTACGATTGTGATTGTATGATTGTGATTGCATGATTATGATTGTATGATTGTGATTGCATGATTGTGATTGTATGATTGTGATTGCATGATTTTGAATGTATGATTGTGATTGTATGATTGTGATTGTATGATTGTGATTGTATGATTGTGATTGTATGATTGTGATTGTATGATTGTGATAGTATGATTGTGATTGTATGATTGTGATTGTATGATTGTGATTGTATGATTGTGATTGTATGATTGTGAATGTACGATTGTGATTGTATGATTGTGATTGTATGATTTTGATAGTACGATTGTGATTGTATGACTGTGATTGTATGACTGTGATTGTATGATTGTGATTGTATGATTGTGAAAGTATGATTGTGATTGTATGATTGTGATTGTATGATTGTGATTGTATGATTGTGATAGTATGATTGTGATTGTATGATTGTGATGTATGATTGTAATTGTATGATTATGATTGTATGATTGTGATTGTGTGATTGTGATTGTATGATTGTATTTGGGAGATTGTATTTGGGATATTGTAATTGTATGATTGCGATTGTATGATTGTGATTGTATGATTGTGATTGTATGATTGTGATTGTATGATTGTGATTGTATGATTGTATTTGGGATATTGTAATTGTATGATTGCGATTGTATGATTGCGATTGTATGATTGTGACTGTATGATTGTGTATGTATGATTGTGATTGTATGATTGTATTTGGGAGATTGTATTTGGGATATTGTAATTGTATGATTGCGATTGTATGATTGTGATTGTATGATTGTGATGTATGATTGTAATTGTATGATTATGATTGTATGATTGTGATTGTATGATTGTGATTGTATGATTGTGATTGTATGATTGTGATTGTATGATTGTGAATGTACGATTGTGATTGTATGATTGTGATTGTATGATTGTGATTGTATGATTGCGATTGTATGATTGTGATAGTATGATTGTGATTGTATGATTGTGATGTATGATTGTAATTGTATGATTATGATTGTATGATTGTGATTGTGTGATTGTGATTGTATGATTGTATTTGGGAGATTGTATTTGGGATATTGTAATTGTATGATTGCGATTGTATGATTGTGATTGTATGATTGTGATTGTATGATTGTAATTGTATGATTGTATTTGCGAGATTGTATTTGGGATACTGTAATTGTATGATTGCGATTGTATGATTGCGATTGTATGATTGTGATTGTATGATTGTGTATGTATGATTGTGATTGTATGATTGCATTTGGGAGATTGTATTTGGGATATTGTAATTGTATGATTGCGATTGTATGATTGTGATTGTATGATTGTGATGTATGATTGTAATTGTATGATTATGATTGTATGATTGTGATTGTATGATTGTGATGGTATGATTGTGATTGTATGATTAAGTTTGTATTTTTGTGATTTTATGATTGTGATTGTATGATTGTGATTGTATGATTGTGATTGTATGATTGCGATTGTATGAATGCGATTGTATGATTGTGATTGCATAATTGTGATTGTATGATTGTGACTGTATGATTGTGATTGTCTGATTGTGGTTGCATGATTGTGATTGTATGATTGAGATTGTATGATTGTGATTGTATGATTGCGATTGTATGATTGCGATTGTATGATTGCGATTGTATGATTGTGATTGTATGATTGTGATTGTATGATTGTGATTGTATGATTGTGATTGTATGATTGTGATTGTATGATTGTGATTGTATGATTGTGATTGTATGATTGTGAAAGTATGATTGTGATTGTATGATTATGATTGTATGATTGTGGTTGTGCGACTGTGATTGTACGATTGTGATTGTACGATTGTGATTGTATGATTGTGATTGCATGATTATGATTGTATGATTGTGATTGCATGATTGTGATTGTATGATTGTGATTGCATGATTTTGAATGTATGATTGTGACTGTATGATTGTGATTGTATGATTGTGATTGTATGATTGTGATTGTATGATTGTGATTGTATGATTGTCATAGTATGATTGTGATTGTATGATTGTGATTGTATGATTGTGATTGTATGATTGTGATTGTATGATTGTGAATGTACGATTGTGATTGTATGATTGTGATTGCATGATTTTGATAGTACGATTGTGATTGTATGACTGTGATTGTATGACTGTGATTGTATGATTGTGATTGTATGATTGTGATTGTATGATTGTGAAAGTATGATTGTGATTGTATGATTGTGATTGTATGATTGTGATTGTATGATTGTGATTGTATGATTGTGATTGTATGATTGAGATTGTATGATTGAGATTGTATGATTGTGATTGTATGCTTGCGATTGTATGATCGTGATTGTATGATTGTGATTGTATGATTGTGATTTTATGATTGTGATTGTATGATTATGATTGTATGATTGTGATTGTATGATTGTGATTGTATGATTGTGACTGTATGATTGTGATTGTATGATTGTGATAGTATGATTGTGATTGTATGATTGTGATGTATGATTGTAATTGTATGATTATGATTGTATGATTGTGATTGTGTGATTGTGATTGTATGATTGTATTTGGGATATTGTAATTGTATGATTGCGATTGTATGATTGTGATTGTATGATTGTGATTGTATGATTGTGATTGTATGATTGTGATTGTATGATTGTATTTGGGATATTGTAATTGTATGATTGCGATTGTATGATTGCGATTGTATGATTGTGATTGTATGATTGTGTATGTATGATTGTGATTGTATGATTGTATTTGGGAGATTGTATTTGGGATATTGTAATTGTATGATTGCGGTTGTATGATTGTGATTGTATGATTGTGATGTATGATTGTAATTGTATGATTATGATTGTATGATTGTGATTGTATGATTGCGATCGTATGATTGTGATTGTATGATTATGATTGTATGATTGTGATTGTATGATTGCGATTGTATGATTGTGATTGCATAATTGTGATTGTATGATTGTGATTGTCTGATTGTGGTTGTATGATTGTGATTGTGTGATTGAGATTGTATGATTGTGATTATATGATTGCGATTGTATAATTGCGATTGTATGATTGCGATTGTATGATTGTGATTGTATGATTGTGATTGTATGATTGTGATTGTATGATTGTGATTGTATGATTGTGATTGTATGATTGTGATGTATGATTGTGATTGTATGATTAAGTTTGTATCTTTGTGATTTTATGATTGTGATTGTATGATTGTGATTGTATGATTGTGATTGTATGATTGCGATTGTATGAATGCGATTGTATGATTGTGATTGCATAATTGTGATTGTATGATTGTGATTGTATGATTGTGATTGTATGATTGTGATTGTCTGATTGTGGTTGTATGATTGTGATTGTGTGATTGAGATTGTATGATTGTGATTATATGATTGCGATTGTATAATTGCGATTGTATGATTGCGATTGTATGATTGTGATTGTATGATTGTGATTGTATGATTGTGATTGTATGATTGTGATTGTATGATTGTGATTGTATGATTGTGATTGTATGATTGTGAAAGTAAGATTGTGATTGTATGATTATGATTGTATGATTGTGGTTGTGCGATTGTGATTGTACGATTGTGATTGTACGATTGTGATTGTATGATTGTGATTGCATGATTATGATTGTATGATTGTGATTGCATGATTGTGATTGTATGATTGTGATTGCATGATTTTGGATGTATGATTGTGATTGTATGATTGTGATTGTATGATTGTGATTGTATGATTGTGATTGTATGATTGTGATTGTATGATTGTGATAGTATGATTGTGATTGTATGATTGTGATTGTATGATTGTGATTGTATGATTATGATTGTATGATTGCGATTGTATGATTGTATTTGGGTGATTGTATTTGGGAGATTGTATTTGGGAGATTGTAATTGTATGATTGCGATTGTATGATTGTGATTGTATGATTGCGATTGTATGATTGTGATTGTATGATTGTGATTGTATGATTGTGATTGTATGATTGTATTTGGGAGATTGTATTTGGGATATTGTAATTGTATGATTGCGATTGTATGATTGTGATTGTATGATTGTGATGTATGATTGTGATTGTATGATTGTGATTGTATGATTGTGATTGTATGATTGTGATTGTATGATTGTGATTGTATGATTGTGATTGTATGATTGTGATTGTATGATTGTGATTGTATGATTGTGATTGTATGATTGTGATTGTATGACTGTGAATGTACGATTGTGATTGTATGATTGTGATTGTATGATTGTGATTGTATGATTGCGATTGTATGATTGTGATTGTATGATTGTGATGTATGATTGTAATTGTATGATTATGATTGTATGATTGTGATTGTATGATTGTGATTGTATGATTGTATTTGGGAGATTGTATTTGGGATATTGTAATTGTATGATTGCGATTGTATGATTGTGATTGTATGATTGTGATTGTATGATTGTGATTGTATGATTGTATTTGCGAGATTGTATTTGGGATACTGTAATTGTATGATTGCGATTGTATGATTGCGATTGTATGATTGTGATTGTATGATTGTGTATGTATGATTGTGATTGTATGATTGTATTTGGGAGATTGTATTTGGGATATTGTAATTGTATGATTGCGATTGTATGATTGTGATTGTATGATTGTGATGTATGATTGTAATTGTATGATTATGATTGTATGATTGTGATTGTATGATTGTGATGGTATGATTGTGATTGTATGATTGCGATCGTATGATTGTGATTGTACGATTATGATTGTATGATTGTGATTGTATGATTGCGATTGTATGGTTGTGATTGTATGATTAAGTTTGTATTTTTGTGATTTTATGATTGTGATTGTATGATTGTGATTGTATGATTGTGATTGTATGATTGCGATTGTATGAATGCGATTGTATGATTGTGATTGCATAATTGTGATTGTATGATTGTGACTGTATGATTGTGATTGTCTGATTGTGGTTGTATGATTGTGATTGTATGATTGTGATTGTATGATTATGATTGTATGATTGTGGTTGTGCGATTGTGATTGTACGATTGTGATTGTACGATTGTGATTGTATGATTGTGATTGCATGATTATGATTGTATGATTGTGATTGCATGATTGTGATTGTATGATTGTGATTGCATGATTTTGAATGTATGATTGTGATTGTATGATTGTGATTGTATGATTGTGATTGTATGATTGTGATTGTATGATTGTGATTGTATGATTGTGATAGTATGATTGTGATTGTATGATTGTGATTGTATGATTGTGATTGTATGATTGTGATTGTATGATTGTGAATGTACGATTGTGATTGTATGATTGTGATTGTATGATTTTGATAGTACGATTGTGATTGTATGACTGTGATTGTATGACTGTGATTGTATGATTGTGATTGTATGATTGTGAAAGTATGATTGTGATTGTATGATTGTGATTGTATGATTGTGATTGTATGATTGTGATAGTATGATTGTGATTGTATGATTGTGATGTATGATTGTAATTGTATGATTATGATTGTATGATTGTGATTGTGTGATTGTGATTGTATGATTGTATTTGGGAGATTGTATTTGGGATATTGTAATTGTATGATTGCGATTGTATGATTGTGATTGTATGATTGTGATTGTATGATTGTGATTGTATGATTGTGATTGTATGATTGTATTTGGGATATTGTAATTGTATGATTGCGATTGTATGATTGCGATTGTATGATTGTGACTGTATGATTGTGTATGTATGATTGTGATTGTATGATTGTATTTGGGAGATTGTATTTGGGATATTGTAATTGTATGATTGCGATTGTATGATTGTGATTGTATGATTGTGATGTATGATTGTAATTGTATGATTATGATTGTATGATTGTGATTGTATGATTGCGATCGTATGATTGTGATTGTACGATTATGATTGTATGATTGTGATTGTATGATTGCGATTGTATGATTGTGATTGTATGATTAAGTTTGTATTTTTGTGATTTTATGATTGTGATTGTATGATTGTGATTGTATGATTGTGATTGTATGATTGTGATTGTATGATTGCGATTGTATGAATGCGATTGTATGATTGTGATTGCATAATTGTGATTTTATGATTGTGACTGTATGATTGTGATTGTCTGATTGTGGTTGTATGATTGTGATTGTATGATTGTGATTGTATGATTGAGATTGTATGATTGAGATTGTATGATTGTGATTGTATGCTTGCGATTGTATGATCGTGATTGTATGATTGTGATTGTATGATTGTGATTTTATGATTGTGATTGTATGATTATGATTGTATGATTGTGATTGTATGATTGTGATTGTATGATTGTGACTGTATGATTGTGATTGTATGATTGTGATAGTATGATTGTGATTGTATGATTGTGATGTATGATTGTAATTGTATGATTATGATTGTATGATTGTGATTGTGTGATTGTGATTGTATGATTGTATTTGGGAGATTGTATTTGGGATATTGTAATTGTATGATTGCGATTGTATGATTGTGATTGTATGATTGTGATTGTATGATTGTGATTGTATGATTGTGATTGTATGATTGTGATTGTATGATTGTATTTGGGATATTGTAATTGTATGATTGCGATTGTATGATTGCGATTGTATGATTGTGACTGTATGATTGTGTATGTATGATTGTGATTGTATGATTGTATTTGGGAGATTGTATTTGGGATATTGTAATTGTATGATTGCGATTGTATGATTGTGATTGTATGATTGTGATGTATGATTGTAATTGTATGATTATGATTGTATGATTGTGATTGTATGATTGCGATCGTATGATTGTGATTGCATGATTATGATTGTATGATTGTGATTGTATGATTGCGATTGTATGATTGTGATTGCATAATTGTGATTGTATGATTGTGATTGTATGATTGTGATTGTATGATTGTGACTGTCTGATTGTGGTTGTATGATTGTGATTGTGTGATTGAGATTGTATGATTGTGATTATATGATTGCGATTGTATAATTGCGATTGTATGATTGCGATTGTATGATTGTGATTGTATGATTGTGATTGTATGATTGTGATTGTATGATTGTGATTGTATGATTGTGATTGTATGATTGTGATTGTATGATTGTGATGTATGATTGTGATTGTATGATTAAGTTTGTATTTTTGTGATTTTATGATTGTGATTGTATGATTGTCATTGTATGATTGTGATTGTATGATTGCGATTGTATGAATGCGATTGTATGATTGTGATTGCATAATTGTGATTGTATGATTGTGATTGTATGATTGTGATTGTATGATTGTGATTGTCTGATTGTGGTTGTATGATTGTGATTGTGTGATTGAGATTGTATGATTGTGATTATATGATTGCGATTGTATAATTGCGATTGTATGATTGCGATTGTATGATTGCGATTGTATGATTGTGATTGTATGATTGTGATTGTATGATTGTGATTGTATGATTGTGATTGTATGATTGTGAAAGTATGATTGTGATTGTATGATTATGATTGTATGATTGTGGTTGTGCGATTGTGATTGTACGATTGTGATTGTACGATTGTGATTGTATGATTGTGATTGCATGATTATGATTGTATGATTGTGATTGCATGATTGTGATTGTATGATTGTGATTGCATGATTTTGGAAGTATGATTGTGATTGTATGATTGTGATTGTATCATTGTGATTGTATGATTGTGATTGTATGATTGTGATTGTATGATTGTGATTGTATGATTGTGATAGTATGATTGTGATTGTATGATTGTGATTGTATGATTGTGATTGTATGATTATGATTGTATGATTGCGATTGTATGATTGTATTTGGGTGATTGTATTTGGGAGCTTGTATTTGGGAGATTGTAATTGTATGATTGCGATTGTATGATTGTGATTGTATGATTGCGATTGTATGAATGCGATTGTATGATTGTGATTGTATGATTGTGATTGTATGATTGTGATTGTATGATTGTGATTGTATGATTGTGATTGTATGATTGTGATTGTATGATTGTATTTGGGAGATTGTATTTGGGATATTGTAATTGTATGATTGCGATTGTATGATTGTGATTGTATGATTGAGATTGTATGATTGTGATTGTATGCTTGCGATTGTATGAATGTGATTGTATGATTGTGATTGTATGATTGTGATTGTATGATTGTGATTGTATGATTGTGATTGTATGATTGTGATTGTATGATTGTGATTGTATGATTGTGATTGTATGATTGTGATTGTATGATTATGATTGTATGATTATGATTGTATGATTGTGATTGTATGATTGTGATGGTATGATTGTGATTGTATGATTGCGATCGTATGATTGTGATTGTACGATTATGATTGTATGATTGTGATTGTATGATTGCGATTGTATGATTGTGATTGTATGATTAAGTTTGTATTTTTGTGATTTAATGATTGTGATTGTATGATTGTGATTGTATGATTGTGATTGTATGATTGCGATTGTATGAATGCGATTGTATGATTGTGATTGCATAATTGTGATTGTATGATTGTGATTGTATGATTGTGATTGTCTGATTGTGGTTGTATGATTGTGATTGTATGATTGAGATTGTATGATTGTGATTGTATGATTGCGATTGTATGATTGCGATTGTATGATTGCGATTGTATGATTGTGATTGCATGATTTTGAATGTATGATTGTGATTGTATGATTGTGATTGTATGATTGTGATTGTATGATTGTGATTGTATGATTGTGATAGTATGATTGTGATTGTATGATTGTGATTGCATAATTGTGATTGTATGATTGTGACTGTATGATTGTGATTGTCTGATTGTGGTTGTATGATTGTGATTGTATGATTGTGATTGTATGATTATGATTGTATGATTGTGATTGCATAATTGTGATTGTATGATTGTGATTGTATGATTGTGATTGTATGATTGTGACTGTCTGATTGTGGTTGTATGATTGTGATTGTGTGATTGAGATTGTATGATTGTGATTATATGATTGCGATTGTATAATTGCGATTGTATGATTGCGATTGTATGATTGTGATTGTATGATTGTGATTGTATGATTGTGATTGTATGATTGTGATTGTATGATTGTGATTGTATGATTGTGATTGTATGATTGTGATGTATGATTGTGATTGTATGATTAAGTTTGTATTTTTGTGATTTTATGATTGTGATTGTATGATTGTCATTGTATGATTGTGATTGTATGATTGCGATTGTATGAATGCGATTGTATGATTGTGATTGCATAATTGTGATTGTATGATTGTGATTGTATGATTGTGATTGTATGATTGTGATTGTCTGATTGTGGTTGTATGATTGTGATTGTGTGATTGAGATTGTATGATTGTGATTATATGATTGCGATTGTATAATTGCGATTGTATGATTGCGATTGTATGATTGCGATTGTATGATTGTGATTGTATGATTGTGATTGTATGATTGTGATTGTATGATTGTGATTGTATGATTGTGAAAGTATGATTGTGATTGTATGATTATGATTGTATGATTGTGGTTGTGCGATTGTGATTGTACGATTGTGATTGTACGATTGTGATTGTATGATTGTGATTGCATGATTATGATTGTATGATTGTGATTGCATGATTGTGATTGTATGATTGTGATTGCATGATTTTGGAAGTATGATTGTGATTGTATGATTGTGATTGTATCATTGTGATTGTATGATTGTGATTGTATGATTGTGATTGTATGATTGTGATTGTATGATTGTGATAGTATGATTGTGATTGTATGATTGTGATTGTATGATTGTGATTGTATGATTATGATTGTATGATTGCGATTGTATGATTGTATTTGGGTGATTGTATTTGGGAGCTTGTATTTGGGAGATTGTAATTGTATGATTGCGATTGTATGATTGTGATTGTATGATTGCGATTGTATGAATGCGATTGTATGATTGTGATTGTATGATTGTGATTGTATGATTGTGATTGTATGATTGTGATTGTATGATTGTGATTGTATGATTGTGATTGTATGATTGTATTTGGGAGATTGTATTTGGGATATTGTAATTGTATGATTGCGATTGTATGATTGTGATTGTATGATTGAGATTGTATGATTGTGATTGTATGCTTGCGATTGTATGAATGTGATTGTATGATTGTGATTGTATGATTGTGATTGTATGATTGTGATTGTATGATTGTGATTGTATGATTGTGATTGTATGATTGTGATTGTATGATTGTGATTGTATGATTGTGATTGTATGATTATGATTGTATGATTATGATTGTATGATTGTGATTGTATGATTGTGATGGTATGATTGTGATTGTATGATTGCGATCGTATGATTGTGATTGTACGATTATGATTGTATGATTGTGATTGTATGATTGCGATTGTATGATTGTGATTGTATGATTAAGTTTGTATTTTTGTGATTTAATGATTGTGATTGTATGATTGTGATTGTATGATTGTGATTGTATGATTGCGATTGTATGAATGCGATTGTATGATTGTGATTGCATAATTGTGATTGTATGATTGTGATTGTATGATTGTGATTGTCTGATTGTGGTTGTATGATTGTGATTGTATGATTGAGATTGTATGATTGTGATTGTATGATTGCGATTGTATGATTGCGATTGTATGATTGCGATTGTATGATTGTGATTGCATGATTTTGAATGTATGATTGTGATTGTATGATTGTGATTGTATGATTGTGATTGTATGATTGTGATTGTATGATTGTGATAGTATGATTGTGATTGTATGATTGTGATTGCATAATTGTGATTGTATGATTGTGACTGTATGATTGTGATTGTCTGATTGTGGTTGTATGATTGTGATTGTATGATTGTGATTGTATGATTATGATTGTATGATTGTGATTGTATGATTGTGATTGTATGATTGCGATTGTATGAATGCGATTGTATGATTGTGATTGCATAATTGTGATTGTATGATTGTGATTGTATGATTGTGATTGTATGATTGTGATTGTATGATTGTGATTGTCTGATTGTGGTTGTATGATTGTGATTGTGTGATTGAGATTGTATGATTGTGATTATATGATTGCGATTGTATAATTGCGATTGTATGATTGCGATTGTATGATTGTGATTGTATGATTGTGATTGTATGATTGTGATTGTATGATTGTGATTGTATGATTGTGATTGTATGATTGTGATTGTATGATTGTGAAAGTATGATTGTGATTGTATGATTATGATTGTATGATTGTGGTTGTGCGATTGTGATTGTACGATTGTGATTGTACGATTGTGATTGTATGATTGTGATTGCATGATTATGATTGTATGATTGTGATTGCATGATTGTGATTGTATGATTGTGATTGCATGATTTTGGATGTATGATTGTGATTGTATGATTGTGATTGTATCATTGTGATTGTATGATTGTGATTGTATGATTGTGATTGTATGATTGTGATTGTATGATTGTGATAGTATGATTGTGATTGTATGATTGTGATTGTATGATTGTGATTGTATGATTATGATTGTATGATTGCGATTGTATGATTGTATTTGGGTGATTGTATTTGGGAGATTGTATTTGGGAGATTGTAATTGTATGATTGCGATTGTATGATTGTGATTGTATGATTGCGATTGTATGAATGCGATTGTATGATTGTGATTGTATGATTGTGATTGTATGATTGTGATTGTATGATTGTGATTGTATGATTGTGATTGTATGATTGTGATTTTATGATTGTGATAGTATGATTGTGATTGTATGATTGAGATTGTATGATTGTGATTGTATGCTTGCGATTGTATGAATGTGATTGTATGATTGTGATTGTATGATTGTGATTGTATGATTGTGATTGTATGATTGTGATTGTATGATTGTGATTGTATGATTGTGATTGTATGATTATGATTGTATGATTATGATTGTATGATTGTGATTGTATGATTGTGATGGTATGATTGTGATTGTATGATTGTGATCGTATGATTGTGATTGTACGATTATGATTGTATGATTGTGATTGTATGATTGCGATTGTATGATTGTGATTGTATGATTAAGTTTGTATTTTTGTGATTTAATGATTGTGATTGTATGATTGTGATTGTATGATTGTGATTGTATGATTGCGATTGTATGAATGCGATTGTATGATTGTGATTGCATAATTGTGATTGTATGATTGTGATTGTATGATTGTGATTGTCTGATTGTGGTTGTATGATTGTGATTGTATGATTGAGATTGTATGATTGTGATTGTATGATTGCGATTGTATGATTGCGATTGTATGATTGCGATTGTATGATTGTGATTGCATGATTTTGAATGTATGATTGTGATTGTATGATTGTGATTGTATGATTGTGATTGTATGATTGTGATTGTATGATTGTGATTGTATGATTGTGATAGTATGATTGTGATTGTATGATTGTGATTGTATGATTGTGATTGTATGATTGTGATTGTATGATTGTGAATGTACGATTGTGATTGTACGATTGTGATTGTATGATTGTGATTGTATGATTTTGATAGTACGGTTGTGATTGTATGACTGTGATTGTATGACTGTGATTGTATGATTGTGATTGTATGATTGTGATTGTATGATTGTGAAAGTATGATTGTGATTGTATGATTGTGATTGTATGATTGTGATTGTATGATTGTGATTGTATGATTGTGATTGTATGATTGTGATTGTATGATTGTGATTGTATGATTGTGATTGTATGATTGTGAAAGTATGATTGTGATTGTATGATTGTGATTGTATGATTGTGATTGTATGATTGTGATTGTATGATTGTGATTGTATGATTGTGAATGTACGATTGTGATTGTATGATTGTGATTGTATGATTGTGATTGTATGATTGCGATTGTATGATTGTGATAGTATGATTGTGATTGTATGATTGTGATGTATGATTGTAATTGTATGATTATGATTGTATGATTGTGATTGTATGATTGTATTTGGGAGATTGTATTTGGGATATTGTAATTGTATGATTGCGATTGTATGATTGTGATTGTATGATTGTGATTGTATGATTGTGATTGTATGATTGTATTTGCGAGATTGTATTTGGGATACTGTAATTGTATGATTGCGATTGTATGATTGCGATTGTATGATTGTGATTGTATGATTGTGTATGTATGATTGTGATTGTATGATTGTATTTGGGAGATTGTATTTGGGATATTGTAATTGTATGATTGCGATTGTATGATTGTGATTGTATGATTGTGATGTATGATTGTAATTGTATGATTATGATTGTATGATTGTGATTGTATGATTGTGATGGTATGATTGCGATCGTATGATTGTGATTGTACGATTATGATTGTATGATTGTGATTGTATGATTGCGATTGTATGATTGTGATTGTATGATTGTGATTGTATGATTGTGATTGTATGATTGTGATTGTATGATTGTGATTGTATGATTGTGATTGTATGATTGTGATTGTATGATTGTGATTGTATGATTGTGAAAGTATGATTGTGATTGTATGATTGTGATTGTATGATTGTGATTGTATGATTGTGATTGCATGATTATGATTGTATGATTGTGATTGCATGATTGTGATTGTATGATTGTGATTGCATGATTTTGAATGTATGATTGTGATTGTATGATTGTGATTGTATGATTGTGATTGTATGATTGTGATTGTATGATTGTGATTGTATGATTGTGATTGTATGATTGTGATAGTATGATTGTGATTGTATGATTGTGATTGTATGATTGTGATTGTATGATTGTGATTGTATGATTTTGATAGTACGATTGTGATTGTATGACTGTGATTGTATGACTGTGATTGTATGATTGTGATTGTATGATTGTGATTGTATGATTGTTAAAGTATGATTGTGATTGTATGATTGTGATTGTATGATTGTGATTGTATGATTGTGATTGTATGATTGTGATTGTGTGATTGAGATTGTATGATTGAGATTGTATGATTGTGATTGTATGCTTGCGATTGTATGATCGTGATTGTATGATTGTGATTGTATGATTGTGATTTTATGATTGTGATTGTATGATTGTGATTGTATGATTGTGATTGTATGATTGTGATTGTATGATTGTGATTGTATGATTGTGACTGTATGATTGTGATTGTATGATTGTGATTGTATGATTGTGATTGTATGATTGTGATTGTATGATTGTGAATGTACGATTGTGATCGTATGATTGTGATTGTATGATTGTGATTGTATGATTTTGATAGTACGGTTGTGACTGTATGACTGTGATTGTATGACTGTGATTGTATGATTGTGATTGTATGATTGTGATTGTATGATTGTGAAAGTATGATTGTGATTGTATGATTGTGATTGTATGATTGTGATTGTATGATTGTGATTGTATGATTGTGATTGTATGATTGTGATTGTATGATTGTGATTGTATGATTGTGAAAGTATGATTGTGATTGTATGATTGTGATTGTATGATTGTGATTGTATGATTGTGATTGTATGATTGTGATTGTATGATTGTGAATGTACGATTGTGATTGTATGATTGTGATTGTATGATTGTGATTGTATGATTGCGATTGTATGATTGTGATAGTATGATTGTGATTGTATGATTGTGATGTATGATTGTAATTGTATGATTATGATTGTATGATTGTGATTGTATGATTGTATTTGGGAGATTGTATTTGGGATATTGTAATTGTATGATTGCGATTGTATGATTGTGATTGTATGATTGTGATGTATGATTGTAATTGTATGATTATGATTGTATGATTGTGATTGTATGATTGTGATGGTATGATTGCGATCGTATGATTGTGATTGTACGATTATGATTGTATGATTGTGATTGTATGATTGCGATTGTATGATTGTGATTGTATGATTAAGTTTGTATTTTTGTGATTTTATGATTGTGATTGTATGATTGTGATTGTATGATTGCGATTGTATGAATGCGATTGTATGATTGTGATTGCATAATTGTGATTGTATGATTGTGACTGTATGATTGTGATTGTCTGATTGTGGTTGTATGATTGTGATTGTATGATTGTGATTGTATGATTATGATTGTATGATTGTGGTTGTGCGATTGTGATTGTACGATTGTGATTGTACGATTGTGATTGTATGATTGTGATTGCATGATTATGATTGTATGATTGTGATTGCATGATTGTGATTGTATGATTGTGATTGCATGATTTTGAATGTATGATTGTGATTGTATGATTGTGATTGTATGATTGTGATTGTATGATTGTGATTGTATGATTGTGATTGTATGATTGTGATAGTATGATTGTGATTGTATGATTGTGATTGTATGATTGTGATTGTATGATTGTGATTGTATGATTGTGAATGTACGATTGTGATTGTATGATTGTGATTGTATGATTTTGATAGTACGATTGTGATTGTATGACTGTGATTGTATGACTGTGATTGTATGATTGTGATTGTATGATTGTGATTGTATGATTGTTAAAGTATGATTGTGATTGTATGATTGTGATTGTATGATTGTGATTGTATGATTGTGATTGTATGATTGTGATTGTATGATTGTGATTGTGTGATTGAGATTGTATGATTGAGATTGTATGATTGTGATTGTATGCTTGCGATTGTATGATCGTGATTGTATGATTGTGATTGTATGATTGTGATTTTATGATTGTGATTGTATGATTATGATTGTATGATTGTGATTGTATGATTGTGATTGTATGATTGTGATTGTATGATTGTGACTGTATGATTGTGATTGTATGATTGTGATAGTATGATTGTGATTGTATGATTGTGATGTATGATTGTAATTGTATGATTATGATTGTATGATTGTGATTGTATGATTGTGATGGTATGATTGTGATTGTATGATTGCGATCGTATGATTGTGATTGTACGATTATGATTGTATGATTGTGATTGTATGATTGCGATTGTATGATTGTGATTGTATGATTAAGTTTGTATTTTTGTGATTTTATGATTGTGATTGTATGATTGTGATTGTATGATTGTGATTGTATGATTGTGATTGTATGATTGTGATTGTATGATTGCGATTGTATGAATGCGATTGTATGATTGTGATTGCATAATTGTGATTGTATGATTGTGACTGTATGATTGTGATTGTCTGATTGTGGTTGTATGATTGTGATTGTATGATTGAGATTGTATGATTGTGATTGTATGATTGCGATTGTATGATTGCGATTGTATGATTGCGATTGTATGATTGCGATTGTATGATTGCGATTGTATGATTGTGATTGTATGATTGTGATTGTATGATTGTGATTGTATGATTGTGATTGCATGATTTTGAATGTATGATTGTGACTGTATGATTGTGATTGTATGATTGTGATTGTATGATTGTGATTGTATGATTGTGATTGTATGATTGTGATAGTATGATTGTGATTGTATGATTGTGATTGTATGATTGTGATTGTATGATTGTGATTGTATGATTGTGAATGTACGATTGTGATTGTATGATTGTGATTGTATGATTTTGATAGTACGATTGTGATTGTATGACTGTGATTGTATGACTGTGATTGTATGATTGTGATTGTATGCTTGCGATTGTATGAATGTGATTGTATGATTGTGATTGTATGATTGTGATTGTATGATTGTGATTGTATGATTGTGATTGTATGATTGTGATTGTATGATTGTGATTGTATGATTATGATTGTATGATTATGATTGTATGATTGTGATTGTATGATTGTGATGGTATGATTGTGATTGTATGATTGCGATCGTATGATTGTGATTGTACGATTATGATTGTATGATTGTGATTGTATGATTGCGATTGTATGATTGTGATTGTATGATTAAGTTTGTATTTTTGTGATTTAATGATTGTGATTGTATGATTGTGATTGTATGATTGTGATTGTATGATTGCGATTGTATGAATTCGATTGTATAATTGTGATTGCATAATTGTGATTGTATGATTGTGATTGTATGATTGTGATTGTCTGATTGTGGTTGTATGATTGTGATTGTATGATTGAGATTGTATGATTGCGATTGTATGATTGCGATTGTATGATTGCGATTGTATGATTGTGATTGTATGATTGTGATTCTATGATTGTGATTGTATGATTGTGATTGTATGATTGTGATTGTATGATTGTGATTGTATGATTGTGATTGTATGATTGTGATTGTATGATTGTGATTGTATGATTGTGATTGTATGATTGTGTTTGTATGATTGTGAATGTACGATTGTGATTGTATGATTGTGATTGTATGATTGTGATTGTATGATTGCGATTGTATGATTGTGATAGTATGATTGTGATTGTATGATTGTGATGTATGATTGTAATTGTATGATTATGATTGTATGATTGTGATTGTGTGATTGTGATTGTATGATTGTATTTGGGAGATTGTATTTGGGATATTGTAATTGTATGATTGCGATTGTATGATTGTGATTGTATGATTGTGATTGTATGATTGTGATTGTATGATTGTGAAAGTATGATTGTGATTGTATGATTATGATTGTATGATTGTGGTTGTGCGACTGTGATTGTACGATTGTGATTGTACGATTGTGATTGTATGATTGTGATTGCATGATTATGATTGTATGATTGTGATTGCATGATTGTGATTGTATGATTGTGATTGCATGATTTTGAATGTATGATTGTGACTGTATGATTGTGATTGTATGATTGTGAATGTATGATTGTGATTGTATGATTGTGATTGTATGATTGTGATAGTATGATTGTGATTGTATGATTGTATTTGGGAGATTGTATTTGGGATATTGTAATTGTATGATTGCGATTGTATGATTGTGATTGTATGATTGTGATTGTATGATTGTGATTGTATGATTGTGATTGTATGATTGTGATTGTATAATTGTGATTGTATGATTGAGATTGTATGATTGTGATTGTATGCTTGCGATTGTATGAATGTGATTGTATGATTGTGATTGTATGATTGTGATTGTATGATTGTGATTGTATGATTGTGATAGTATGATTGTGATTGTATGATTGTGATTGTATGATTGTGATTGTATGATTGTGGTTGTATGATTGTGATTGTATGATTGAGATTGTATGATTGTGATTGTATGATTGCGATTGTATGATTGCGATTGTATGATTGCGATTGTATGATTGCGATTGTATGATTGCGATTGTATGATTGTGATTGTATGATTGTGATTGTATGATTGTGATTGTATGATTGTGATTGCATGATTTTGAATGTATGATTGTGACTGTATGATTGTGATTGTATGATTGTGATTGTATGATTGTGATTGTATGATTGTGATTGTATGATTGTGATAGTATGATTGTGATTGTATGATTGTGATTGTATGATTGTGATTGTATGATTGTGATTGTATGATTGTGAATGTACGATTGTGATTGTATGATTGTGATTGTATGATTTTGATAGTACGATTGTGATTGTATGACTGTGATTGTATGACTGTGATTGTATGATTGTGATTGTATGCTTGCGATTGTATGAATGTGATTGTATGATTGTGATTGTATGATTGTGATTGTATGATTGTGATTGTATGATTGTGATTGTATGATTGTGATTGTATGATTGTGATTGTATGATTATGATTGTATGATTATGATTGTATGATTATGATTGTATGATTGTGATTGTATGATTGTGATGGTATG
Organism: Megachile rotundata; assembly: GCF_050947335.1. Classification (NCBI taxonomy): domain Eukaryota; kingdom Metazoa; phylum Arthropoda; class Insecta; order Hymenoptera; family Megachilidae; genus Megachile; species Megachile rotundata. Next base: position 413,648 of record NW_027473388.1, on the reverse strand, counting down.
ATTGTGATTGTATGATTGCGATCGTATGATTGTGATTGTACGATTATGATTGTATGATTGTGATTGTATGATTGCGATTGTATGATTGTGATTGTATGATTAAGTTTGTATTTTTGTGATTTAATGATTGTGATTGTATGATTGTGATTGTATGATTGTGATTGTATGATTGCGATTGTATGAATTCGATTGTATAATTGTGATTGCATAATTGTGATTGTATGATTGTGATTGTATGATTGTGATTGTCTGATTGTGGTTGTATGATTGTGATTGTATGATTGAGATTGTATGATTGCGATTGTATGATTGCGATTGTATGATTGCGATTGTATGATTGTGATTGTATGATTGTGATTGTATGATTGTGATTGTATGATTGTGATTGTATGATTGTGATTGTATGATTGTGATTGTATGATTGTGATTGTATGATTGTGATTGTATGATTGTGATTGTATGATTGTGATTGTATGATTGTGATTGTATGATTGTGAATGTACGATTGTGATTGTATGATTGTGATTGTATGATTGTGATTGTATGATTGCGATTGTATGATTGTGATAGTATGATTGTGATTGTATGATTGTGATGTATGATTGTAATTGTATGATTATGATTGTATGATTGTGATTGTGTGATTGTGATTGTATGATTGTATTTGGGAGATTGTATTTGGGATATTGTAATTGTATGATTGCGATTGTATGATTGTGATTGTATGATTGTGATTGTATGATTGTGATTGTATGATTGTGAAAGTATGATTGTGATTGTATGATTATGATTGTATGATTGTGGTTGTGCGACTGTGATTGTACGATTGTGATTGTACGATTGTGATTGTATGATTGTGATTGCATGATTATGATTGTATGATTGTGATTGCATGATTGTGATTGTATGATTGTGATTGCATGATTTTGAATGTATGATTGTGACTGTATGATTGTGATTGTATGATTGTGAATGTATGATTGTGATTGTATGATTGTGATTGTATGATTGTGATAGTATGATTGTGATTGTATGATTGTATTTGGGAGATTGTATTTGGGATATTGTAATTGTATGATTGCGATTGTATGATTGTGATTGTATGATTGTGATTGTATGATTGTGATTGTATGATTGTGATTGTATGATTGTGATTGTATAATTGTGATTGTATGATTGAGATTGTATGATTGTGATTGTATGCTTGCGATTGTATGAATGTGATTGTATGATTGTGATTGTATGATTGTGATTGTATGATTGTGATTGTATGATTGTGATTGTATGATTGCGATCGTATGATTGTGATTGTACGATTATGATTGTATGATTGTGATTGTATGATTGCGATTGTATGATTGTGATTGTATGATTAAGTTTGTATTTTTGTGATTTAATGATTGTGATTGTATGATTGTGATTGTATGATTGTGATTGTATGATTGCGATTGTATGAATGCGATTGTATGATTGTGATTGCATAATTGTGATTGTATGATTGTGATTGTATGATTGTGATTGTCTGATTGTGGTTGTATGATTGTGATTGTATGATTGAGATTGTATGATTGCGATTGTATGATTGCGATTGTATGATTGCGATTGTATGATTGTGATTGTATGATTGTGATTGTATGATTGTGATTGTATGATTGTGATTGTATGATTGTGATTGTATGATTGTGATTGTATGATTGTGATTGTATGATTGTGATTGTATGATTGTGATTGTATGATTGTGAATGTACGATTGTGATTGTATGATTGTGATTGTATGATTGTGATTGTATGATTGCGATTGTATGATTGTGATAGTATGATTGTGATTGTATGATTGTGATGTATGATTGTAATTGTATGATTATGATTGTATGATTGTGATTGTGTGATTGTGATTGTATGATTGTATTTGGGAGATTGTATTTGGGATATTGTAATTGTATGATTGCGATTGTATGATTGTGATTGTATGATTGTGATTGTATGATTGTAATTGTATGATTGTATTTGCGAGATTGTATTTGGGATACTGTAATTGTATGATTGCGATTGTATGATTGCGATTGTATGATTGTGATTGTATGATTGTGTATGTATGATTGTGATTGTATGATTGTATTTGGGAGATTGTATTTGGGATATTGTAATTGTATGATTGCGATTGTATGATTGTGATTGTATGATTGTGATGTATGATTGTAATTGTATGATTATGATTGTATGATTGTGATTGTATGATTGTGATGGTATGATTGTGATTGTATGATTAAGTTTGTATTTTTGTGATTTTATGATTGTGATTGTATGATTGTGATTGTATGATTGTGATTGTATGATTGCGATTGTATGAATGCGATTGTATGATTGTGATTGCATAATTGTGATTGTATGATTGTGACTGTATGATTGTGATTGTCTGATTGTGGTTGTATGATTGTGATTGTATGATTGAGATTGTATGATTGTGATTGTATGATTGCGATTGTATGATTGCGATTGTATGATTGCGATTGTATGATTGTGATTGTATGATTGTGATTGTATGATTGTGATTGTATGATTGTGATTGTATGATTGTGATTGTATGATTGTGATTGTATGATTGTGATTGTATGATTGTGAAAGTATGATTGTGATTGTATGATTATGATTGTATGATTGTGGTTGTGCGACTGTGATTGTACGATTGTGATTGTACGATTGTGATTGTATGATTGTGATTGCATGATTATGATTGTATGATTGTGATTGCATGATTGTGATTGTATGATTGTGATTGCATGATTTTGAATGTATGATTGTGACTGTATGATTGTGATTGTATGATTGTGATTGTATGATTGTGATTGTATGATTGTGATTGTATGATTGTGATAGTATGATTGTGATTGTATGATTGTGATTGTATGATTGTGATTGTATGATTGTGATTGTATGATTGTGAATGTACGATTGTGATGGTATGATTGTGATTGTATGATTTTGATAGTACGATTGTGATTGTATGACTGTGATTGTATGACTGTGATTGTATGATTGTGATTGTATGATTGTGATTGTATGATTGTGAAAGTATGATTGTGATTGTATGATTGTGATTGTATGATTGTGATTGTATGATTGTGATTGTATGATTGTGATTGTATGATTGAGATTGTATGATTGAGATTGTATGATTGTGATTGTATGCTTGCGATTGTATGATCGTGATTGTATGATTGTGATTGTATGATTGTGATTTTATGATTGTGATTGTATGATTATGATTGTATGATTGTGATTGTATGATTGTGATTGTATGATTGTGACTGTATGATTGTGATTGTATGATTGTGATAGTATGATTGTGATTGTATGATTGTGATGTATGATTGTAATTGTATGATTATGATTGTATGATTGTGATTGTGTGATTGTGATTGTATGATTGTATTTGGGATATTGTAATTGTATGATTGCGATTGTATGATTGTGATTGTATGATTGTGATTGTATGATTGTGATTGTATGATTGTGATTGTATGATTGTGATTGTATGATTGTATTTGGGATATTGTAATTGTATGATTGCGATTGTATGATTGCGATTGTATGATTGTGATTGTATGATTGTGTATGTATGATTGTGATTGTATGATTGTATTTGGGAGATTGTATTTGGGATATTGTAATTGTATGATTGCGGTTGTATGATTGTGATTGTATGATTGTGATGTATGATTGTAATTGTATGATTATGATTGTATGATTGTGATTGTATGATTGCGATCGTATGATTGTGATTGTATGATTATGATTGTATGATTGTGATTGTATGATTGCGATTGTATGATTGTGATTGCATAATTGTGATTGTATGATTGTGATTGTATGATTGTGATTGTATGATTGTGATTGTCTGATTGTGGTTGTATGATTGTGATTGTGTGATTGAGATTGTATGATTGTGATTATATGATTGCGATTGTATAATTGCGATTGTATGATTGCGATTGTATGATTGTGATTGTATGATTGTGATTGTATGATTGTGATTGTATGATTGTGATTGTATGATTGTGATTGTATGATTGTGATTGTATGATTGTGATGTATGATTGTGATTGTATGATTAAGTTTGTATATTTGTGATTTTATGATTGTGATTGTATGATTGTGATTGTATGATTGTGATTGTATGATTGCGATTGTATGAATGCGATTGTATGATTGTGATTGCATAATTGTGATTGTATGATTGTGATTGTATGATTGTGATTGTATGATTGTGATTGTCTGATTGTGGTTGTATGATTGTGATTGTGTGATTGAGATTGTATGATTGTGATTATATGATTGCGATTGTATAATTGCGATTGTATGATTGCGATTGTATGATTGTGATTGTATGATTGTGATTGTATGATTGTGATTGTATGATTGTGATTGTATGATTGTGATTGTATGATTGTGATTGTATGATTGTGAAAGTATGATTGTGATTGTATGATTATGATTGTATGATTGTGGTTGTGCGATTGTGATTGTACGATTGTGATTGTACGATTGTGATTGTATGATTGTGATTGCATGATTATGATTGTATGATTGTGATTGCATGATTGTGATTGTATGATTGTGATTGCATGATTTTGGATGTATGATTGTGATTGTATGATTGTGATTGTATGATTGTGATTGTATGATTGTGATTGTATGATTGTGATTGTATGATTGTGATTGTATGATTGTGATTGTATGATTGTGATAGTATGATTGTGATTGTATGATTGTGATTGTATGATTGTGATTGTATGATTATGATTGTATGATTGCGATTGTATGATTGTATTTGGGTGATTGTATTTGGGAGATTGTATTTGGGAGATTGTAATTGTATGATTGCGATTGTATGATTGTGATTGTATGATTGTGATTGTATGATTGTGATTGTATGATTGTATTTGGGAGATTGTATTTGGGATATTGTAATTGTATGATTGCGATTGTATGATTGTGATTGTATGATTGTGATTGTATGATTGTGATTGTATGATTGTATTTGCGAGATTGTATTTGGGATACTGTAATTGTATGATTGCGATTGTATGATTGCGATTGTATGATTGTGATTGTATGATTGTGTATGTATGATTGTGATTGTATGATTGTATTTGGGAGATTGTATTTGGGATATTGTAATTGTATGATTGCGATTGTATGATTGTGATTGTATGATTGTGATGTATGATTGTAATTGTATGATTATGATTGTATGATTGTGATTGTATGATTGTGATGGTATGATTGTGATTGTATGATTGCGATCGTATGATTGTGATTGTACGATTATGATTGTATGATTGTGATTGTATGATTGCGATTGTATGATTGTGATTGTATGATTAAGTTTGTATTTTTGTGATTTTATGATTGTGATTGTATGATTGTGATTGTATGATTGTGATTGTATGATTGCGATTGTATGAATGCGATTGTATGATTGTGATTGCATAATTGTGATTGTATGATTGTGACTGTATGATTGTGATTGTCTGATTGTGGTTGTATGATTGTGATTGTATGATTGTGATTGTATGATTATGATTGTATGATTGTGGTTGTGCGATTGTGATTGTACGATTGTGATTGTACGATTGTGATTGTATGATTGTGATTGCATGATTATGATTGTATGATTGTGATTGCATGATTGTGATTGTATGATTGTGATTGCATGATTTTGAATGTATGATTGTGATTGTATGATTGTGATTGTATGATTGTGATTGTATGATTGTGATTGTATGATTGTGATTGTATGATTGTGATTGTATGATTGTGATAGTATGATTGTGATTGTATGATTGTGATTGTATGATTGTGATTGTATGATTGTGATTGTATGATTGTGAATGTACGATTGTGATTGTATGATTGTGATTGTATGATTTTGATAGTACGATTGTGATTGTATGACTGTGATTGTATGACTGTGATTGTATGATTGTGATTGTATGATTGTGAAAGTATGATTGTGATTGTATGATTGTGATTGTATGATTGTGATTGTATGATTGTGATTGTATGATTGTGATAGTATGATTGTGATTGTATGATTGTGATGTATGATTGTAATTGTATGATTATGATTGTATGATTGTGATTGTGTGATTGTGATTGTATGATTGTATTTGGGAGATTGTATTTGGGATATTGTAATTGTATGATTGCGATTGTATGATTGTGATTGTATGATTGTGATTGTATGATTGTGATTGTATGATTGTGATTGTATGATTGTATTTGGGATATTGTAATTGTATGATTGCGATTGTATGATTGCGATTGTATGATTGTGACTGTATGATTGTGTATGTATGATTGTGATTGTATGATTGTATTTGGGAGATTGTATTTGGGATATTGTAATTGTATGATTGCGATTGTATGATTGTGATTGTATGATTGTGATGTATGATTGTAATTGTATGATTATGATTGTATGATTGTGATTGTATGATTGCGATCGTATGATTGTGATTGTACGATTATGATTGTATGATTGTGATTGTATGATTGCGATTGTATGATTGTGATTGTATGATTAAGTTTGTATTTTTGTGATTTTATGATTGTGATTGTATGATTGTGATTGTATGATTGTGATTGTATGATTGCGATTGTATGAATGCGATTGTATGATTGTGATTGCATAATTGTGATTTTATGATTGTGACTGTATGATTGTGATTGTCTGATTGTGGTTGTATGATTGTGATTGTATGATTGTGATTGTATGATTGAGATTGTATGATTGAGATTGTATGATTGTGATTGTATGCTTGCGATTGTATGATCGTGATTGTATGATTGTGATTGTATGATTGTGATTTTATGATTGTGATTGTATGATTATGATTGTATGATTGTGATTGTATGATTGTGATTGTATGATTGTGACTGTATGATTGTGATTGTATGATTGTGATAGTATGATTGTGATTGTATGATTGTGATGTATGATTGTAATTGTATGATTATGATTGTATGATTGTGATTGTGTGATTGTGATTGTATGATTGTATTTGGGAGATTGTATTTGGGATATTGTAATTGTATGATTGCGATTGTATGATTGTGATTGTATGATTGTGATTGTATGATTGTGATTTTATGATTGTGATTGTATGATTGTATTTGGGATATTGTAATTGTATGATTGCGATTGTATGATTGCGATTGTATGATTGTGACTGTATGATTGTGTATGTATGATTGTGATTGTATGATTGTATTTGGGAGATTGTATTTGGGATATTGTAATTGTATGATTGCGATTGTATGATTGTGATTGTATGATTGTGATGTATGATTGTAATTGTATGATTATGATTGTATGATTGTGATTGTATGATTGCGATCGTATGATTGTGATTGTATGATTATGATTGTATGATTGTGATTGTATGATTGCGATTGTATGATTGTGATTGCATAATTGTGATTGTATGATTGTGATTGTATGATTGTGATTGTATGATTGTGACTGTCTGATTGTGGTTGTATGATTGTGATTGTGTGATTGAGATTGTATGATTGTGATTATATGATTGCGATTGTATAATTGCGATTGTATGATTGCGATTGTATGATTGTGATTGTATGATTGTGATTGTATGATTGTGATTGTATGATTGTGATTGTATGATTGTGATTGTATGATTGTGATTGTATGATTGTGATGTATGATTGTGATTGTATGATTAAGTTTGTATTTTTGTGATTTTATGATTGTGATTGTATGATTGTCATTGTATGATTGTGATTGTATGATTGCGATTGTATGAATGCGATTGTATGATTGTGATTGCATAATTGTGATTGTATGATTGTGATTGTATGATTGTGATTGTATGATTGTGATTGTCTGATTGTGGTTGTATTATTGTGATTGTGTGATTGAGATTGTATGATTGTGATTATATGATTGCGATTGTATAATTGTGATTGCATGATTTTGAATGTATGATTGTGATTGTATGATTGTGATTGTATGATTGTGATTGTATGATTGTGATTGTATGATTGTGATTGTCTGATTGTGGTTGTATGATTGTGATTGTATGATTGCGATTGTATGATTGTGATTGTATGATTAAGTTTGTATTTTTGTGATTTTATGATTGTGATTGTATGATTGTGATTGTATGATTGTGATTGTATGATTGCGATTGTATGAATGCGATTGTATGATTGTGATTGCATAATTGTGATTGTATGATTGTGACTGTATGATTGTGATTGTCTGATTGTGGTTGTATGATTGTGATTGTATGATTGTGATTGTATGATTATGATTGTATGATTGTGGTTGTGCGATTGTGATTGTACGATTGTGATTGTACGATTGTGATTGTATGATTGTGATTGCATGATTATGATTGTATGATTGTGATTGCATGATTGTGATTGTATGATTGTGATTGCATGATTTTGAATGTATGATTGTGATTGTATGATTGTGATTGTATGATTGTGATTGTATGATTGTGATTGTATGATTGTGATTGTATGATTGTGATAGTATGATTGTGATTGTATGATTGTGATTGTATGATTGTGATTGTATGATTGTGATTGTATGATTGTGAATGTACGATTGTGATTGTATGATTGTGATTGTATGATTTTGATAGTACGATTGTGATTGTATGACTGTGATTGTATGACTGTGATTGTATGATTGTGATTGTATGATTGTGAAAGTATGATTGTGATTGTATGATTGTGATTGTATGATTGTGATTGTATGATTGTGATTGTATGATTGTGATAGTATGATTGTGATTGTATGATTGTGATGTATGATTGTAATTGTATGATTATGATTGTATGATTGTGATTGTGTGATTGTGATTGTATGATTGTATTTGGGAGATTGTATTTGGGATATTGTAATTGTATGATTGCGATTGTATGATTGTGATTGTATGATTGTGATTGTATGATTGTGATTGTATGATTGTGATTGTATGATTGTATTTGGGATATTGTAATTGTATGATTGCGATTGTATGATTGCGATTGTATGATTGTGACTGTATGATTGTGTATGTATGATTGTGATTGTATGATTGTATTTGGGAGATTGTATTTGGGATATTGTAATTGTATGATTGCGATTGTATGATTGTGATTGTATGATTGTGATGTATGATTGTAATTGTATGATTATGATTGTATGATTGTGATTGTATGATTGCGATCGTATGATTGTGATTGTACGATTATGATTGTATGATTGTGATTGTATGATTGCGATTGTATGATTGTGATTGTATGATTAAGTTTGTATTTTTGTGATTTTATGATTGTGATTGTATGATTGTGATTGTATGATTGTGATTGTATGATTGCGATTGTATGAATGCGATTGTATGATTGTGATTGCATAATTGTGATTTTATGATTGTGACTGTATGATTGTGATTGTCTGATTGTGGTTGTATGATTGTGATTGTATGATTGTGATTGTATGATTGAGATTGTATGATTGAGATTGTATGATTGTGATTGTATGCTTGCGATTGTATGATCGTGATTGTATGATTGTGATTGTATGATTGTGATTTTATGATTGTGATTGTATGATTATGATTGTATGATTGTGATTGTATGATTGTGATTGTATGATTGTGACTGTATGATTGTGATTGTATGATTGTGATAGTATGATTGTGATTGTATGATTGTGATGTATGATTGTAATTGTATGATTATGATTGTATGATTGTGATTGTGTGATTGTGATTGTATGATTGTATTTGGGAGATTGTATTTGGGATATTGTAATTGTATGATTGCGATTGTATGATTGTGATTGTATGATTGTGATTGTATGATTGTGATTTTATGATTGTGATTGTATGATTGTATTTGGGATATTGTAATTGTATGATTGCGATTGTATGATTGCGATTGTATGATTGTGACTGTATGATTGTGTATGTATGATTGTGATTGTATGATTGTATTTGGGAGATTGTATTTGGGATATTGTAATTGTATGATTGCGATTGTATGATTGTGATTGTATGATTGTGATGTATGATTGTAATTGTATGATTATGATTGTATGATTGTGATTGTATGATTGCGATCGTATGATTGTGATTGTATGATTATGATTGTATGATTGTGATTGTATGATTGCGATTGTATGATTGTGATTGCATAATTGTGATTGTATGATTGTGATTGTATGATTGTGATTGTATGATTGTGACTGTCTGATTGTGGTTGTATGATTGTGATTGTGTGATTGAGATTGTATGATTGTGATTATATGATTGCGATTGTATAATTGCGATTGTATGATTGCGATTGTATGATTGTGATTGTATGATTGTGATTGTATGATTGTGATTGTATGATTGTGATTGTATGATTGTGATTGTATGATTGTGATTGTATGATTGTGATGTATGATTGTGATTGTATGATTAAGTTTGTATTTTTGTGATTTTATGATTGTGATTGTATGATTGTCATTGTATGATTGTGATTGTATGATTGCGATTGTATGAATGCGATTGTATGATTGTGATTGCATAATTGTGATTGTATGATTGTGATTGTATGATTGTGATTGTATGATTGTGATTGTCTGATTGTGGTTGTATGATTGTGATTGTGTGATTGAGATTGTATGATTGTGATTATATGATTGCGATTGTATAATTGCGATTGTATGATTGCGATTGTATGATTGCGATTGTATGATTGTGATTGTATGATTGTGATTGTATGATTGTGATTGTATGATTGTGATTGTATGATTGTGAAAGTATGATTGTGATTGTATGATTATGATTGTATGATTGTGGTTGTGCGATTGTGATTGTACGATTGTGATTGTACGATTGTGATTGTATGATTGTGATTGCATGATTATGATTGTATGATTGTGATTGCATGATTGTGATTGTATGATTGTGATTGCATGATTTTGGAAGTATGATTGTGATTGTATGATTGTGATTGTATCATTGTGATTGTATGATTGTGATTGTATGATTGTGATTGTATGATTGTGATTGTATGATTGTGATAGTATGATTGTGATTGTATGATTGTGATTGTATGATTGTGATTGTATGATTATGATTGTATGATTGCGATTGTATGATTGTATTTGGGTGATTGTATTTGGGAGCTTGTATTTGGGAGATTGTAATTGTATGATTGCGATTGTATGATTGTGATTGTATGATTGCGATTGTATGAATGCGATTGTATGATTGTGATTGTATGATTGTGATTGTATGATTGTGATTGTATGATTGTGATTGTATGATTGTGATTGTATGATTGTGATTGTATGATTGTGATTGTATGATTGTATTTGGGAGATTGTATTTGGGATATTGTAATTGTATGATTGCGATTGTATGATTGTGATTGTATGATTGAGATTGTATGATTGTGATTGTATGCTTGCGATTGTATGAATGTGATTGTATGATTGTGATTGTATGATTGTGATTGTATGATTGTGATTGTATGATTGTGATTGTATGATTGTGATTGTATGATTGTGATTGTATGATTGTGATTGTATGATTGTGATTGTATGATTATGATTGTATGATTATGATTGTATGATTGTGATTGTATGATTGTGATGGTATGATTGTGATTGTATGATTGCGATCGTATGATTGTGATTGTACGATTATGATTGTATGATTGTGATTGTATGATTGCGATTGTATGATTGTGATTGTATGATTAAGTTTGTATTTTTGTGATTTAATGATTGTGATTGTATGATTGTGATTGTATGATTGTGATTGTATGATTGCGATTGTATGAATGCGATTGTATGATTGTGATTGCATAATTGTGATTGTATGATTGTGATTGTATGATTGTGATTGTCTGATTGTGGTTGTATGATTGTGATTGTATGATTGAGATTGTATGATTGTGATTGTATGATTGCGATTGTATGATTGCGATTGTATAATTGCGATTGTATGATTGCGATTGTATGATTGTGATTGTATGATTGTGATTGTATGATTGTGATTGTATGATTGTGATTGTATGATTGTGATTGTATGATTGTGATTGTATGATTGTGAAAGTATGATTGTGATTGTATGATTATGATTGTATGATTGTGGTTGTGCGATTGTGATTGTACGATTGTGATTGTACGATTGTGATTGTATGATTGTGATTGCATGATTATGATTGTATGATTGTGATTGCATGATTGTGATTGTATGATTGTGATTGCATGATTTTGGATGTATGATTGTGATTGTATGATTGTGATTGTATCATTGTGATTGTATGATTGTGATTGTATGATTGTGATTGTATGATTGTGATTGTATGATTGTGATAGTATGATTGTGATTGTATGATTGTGATTGTATGATTGTGATTGTATGATTATGATTGTATGATTGCGATTGTATGATTGTATTTGGGTGATTGTATTTGGGAGATTGTATTTGGGAGATTGTAATTGTATGATTGCGATTGTATGATTGTGATTGTATGATTGTGATTGTATGATTGTGTATGTATGATTGTGATTGTATGATTGGATTTGGGAGATTGTATTTGGGATATTGTAATTGTATGATTGCGATTGTATGATTGTGATTGTATGATTGTGATGTATGATTGTAATTGTATGATTATGATTGTATGATTGTGATTGTATGATTGCGATTGTATGATTGTGATTGCATGATTTTGAATGTATGATTGTGATTGTATGATTGTGATTGTATGATTGTGATTGTATGATTGTGATTGTATGATTGTGATTGTATGATTGTGATAGTATGATTGTGATTGTATGATTGTGATTGTATGATTGTGATTGTATGATTGTGATTGTATGATTGTGAATGTACGATTGTGATTGTATGATTGTGATTGTATGATTGTGATTGTATGATTTTGATAGTACGGTTGTGATTGTATGACTGTGATTGTATGACTGTGATTGTATGATTGTGATTGTATGATTGTGATTGTATGATTGTGAAAGTATGATTGTGATTGTATGATTGTGATTGTATGATTGTGATTGTATGATTGTGATTGTATGATTGTGATTGTATGATTGTGATTGTATGATTGTGATTGTATGATTGTGATTGTATGATTGTGAAAGTATGATTGTGATTGTATGATTGTGATTGTATGATTGTGATTGTATGATTGTGATTGTATGATTGTGATTGTATGATTGTGAATGTACGATTGTGATTGTATGATTGTGATTGTATGATTGTGATTGTATGATTGCGATTGTATGATTGTGATAGTATGATTGTGATTGTATGATTGTGATGTATGATTGTAATTGTATGATTATGATTGTATGATTGTGATTGTATGATTGTATTTGGGAGATTGTATTTGGGATATTGTAATTGTATGATTGCGATTGTATGATTGTGATTGTATGATTGTGATTGTATGATTGTGATTGTATGATTGTATTTGCGAGATTGTATTTGGGATACTGTAATTGTATGATTGCGATTGTATGATTGCGATTGTATGATTGTGATTGTATGATTGTGTATGTATGATTGTGATTGTATGATTGTATTTGGGAGATTGTATTTGGGATATTGTAATTGTATGATTGCGATTGTATGATTGTGATTGTATGATTGTGATGTATGATTGTAATTGTATGATTATGATTGTATGATTGTGATTGTATGATTGTGATGGTATGATTGCGATCGTATGATTGTGATTGTACGATTATGATTGTATGATTGTGATTGTATGATTGCGATTGTATGATTGTGATTGTATGATTAAGTTTGTATTTTTGTGATTTTATGATTGTGATTGTATGATTGTGATTGTATGATTGTGATTGTATGATTGCGATTGTATGAATGCGATTGTATGATTGTGATTGCATAATTGTGATTGTATGATTGTGACTGTATGATTGTGATTGTCTGATTGTGGTTGTATGATTGTGATTGTATGATTGTGATTGTATGATTATGATTGTATGATTGTGGTTGTGCGATTGTGATTGTACGATTGTGATTGTACGATTGTGATTGTATGATTGTGATTGCATGATTATGATTGTATGATTGTGATTGCATGATTGTGATTGTATGATTGTGATTGCATGATTTTGAATGTATGATTGTGATTGTATGATTGTGATTGTATGATTGTGATTGTATGATTGTGATTGTGTGATTGAGATTGTATGATTGAGATTGTATGATTGTGATTGTATGCTTGCGATTGTATGATCGTGATTGTATGATTGTGATTGTATGATTGTGATTTTATGATTGTGATTGTATGATTATGATTGTATGATTGTGATTGTATGATTGTGATTGTATGATTGTGATTGTATGATTGTGACTGTATGATTGTGATTGTATGATTGTGATTGTATGATTGTGATTGTATGATTGTGATTGTATGATTGTGAATGTACGATTGTGATTGTATGATTGTGATTGTATGATTGCGATTGTATGATTGTGATAGTATGATTAAGTTTGTATTTTTGTGATTTAATGATTGTGATTGTATGATTGTGATTGTATGATTGTGATTGTATGATTGCGATTGTATGAATGCGATTGTATGATTGTGATTGCATAATTGTGATTGTATGATTGTGATTGTATGATAGTGATTGTCTGATTGTGGTTGTATGATTGTGATTGTATGATTGACATTGTATGATTGTGATTGTATGATTGCGATTGTATGATTGCGATTGTATGATTGCGATTGTATGATTGTGATTGCATGATTTTGAATGTATGATTGTGATTGTATGATTGTGATTGTATGATTGTGATTGTATGATTGTGATTGTATGATTGTGATAGTATGATTGTGATTGTATGATTGTGATTGTATGATTGTGATTGTATGATTGTGATTGTATGATTGTGAATGTACGATTGTGATTGTATGATTGTGATTGTATGATTTTGATAGTACGGTTGTGATTGTGTGACTGTGATTGTATGACTGTGATTGTATGACTGTGATTGTATGATTGTGATTGTATGATTGTGATTGTACGATTGTGATTGTATGATTGTGATTGTATGATTGCGATAGTATGATTGTGATTGTATGATTGTGATTGTATGATTGTGATTGTATGATTGTGATTGTATGATTGTATTTGGGAGATTGTATTTGGGAGATTGTATTCGGGAGATTGTATTTGGGAGATTGTATTTGGTAGATTGTCATTGTATGATTGCGATTGTATGATTGTGATTGTATGATTGTGATTGTATGATTGTGATTGTATGATTGTGATGTATGATTGTAATTGTATTATTATGATTGTATGATTGTGATTGTATGATTGAGATTGTATGATTGAGATTGTATGATTGTGATTGTATGCTTGCGATTGTATGATCGTGATTGTATGATTGTGATTGTATGATTGTGTATGTATGATTGTGATTGTATGATTGTATTTGGGATATTGTAATTGTATGACTGCGATTGTATGATTGTGATTGTATGATTGTGATGTATGATTGTAATTGGATGATTATGATTGTATGATTGTGATTGTATGATTGTGATGGTATGATAGTGATTGTATGATTGCGATCGTATGATTGTGATTGGATGATTATGATTGGATGATTATGATTGTATGATTGTGATTGTATGATTGCGATTGTACGATTGTGATTGTATGATTAAGTTTGTATTTTTGTGATTTTATGATTGTAATTGTATGATTGTGATTGTATGATTGTGATTGTATGATTGCGATTGTATGAATGCGATTGTATGATTGTGATTGCATAATTGTGATTGTATGATTGTGATTGTATGATTGTTATTGTCTGATTGTGGTTGTATGATTGTGATTGTATGATTGACATTGTATGATTGTGATTGTATGATTGCGATTGTATGATTGCGATTGTATGATTGCGATTGTATGATTGCGATTGTATGATTGCGATTGTATGATTGTGATTGTATGATTGTGATTGTATGATTGTGATTGTATGATTGTATTTGGGAGATTGTATTTGGGATATTGTAATTGTATGATTGCGATTGTATGATTGCGATTGTATGATTGTGATTGTATGATTGTGTATGTATGATTGTGATTGTATGATTGTATTTGGGAGATTGTATTTGGGATATTGTAATTGTATGATTGCGATTGTATGATTGTGATTGTATGATTGTGATGTATGATTGTAATTGTATGATTATGATTGTATGATTGTGATTGTATGATTGAGATTGTATGATTGAGATTGTATGATTGTGATTGTATGCTTGCGATTGTATGATCGTGATTGTATGATTGTGATTGTATGATTGTGATTGTATGATTGTGATTGTATGATTATGATTGTATGATTGTGATTGTATGATTGTGATTGTATGATTGTGATTGTATGATTGTGATTGTATGATTGTGATAGTATGATTGTGATTGTATGATTGTGATGTAGAATTGTAATTGTATGATTATGATTGTATGATTGTGATTGTGTGATTGTGATTGTATGATTGTGATGTAGAATTGTAATTGTATGATTATGATTGTATGATTGTGATTGTGTGATTGTGATTGTATGATTGTATTTGGGAGATTGTATTTGGGATATTGTAATTGTATGATTGCGATTGTATGATTGTGATTGTATGATTGTGATTGTATGATTGTGATTGTATGATTGTGATTGTATGATTGTATTTGTGAGATTGTATTTGCGATACTGTAATTGTATGATTGCGATTGTATGATTGCGATTGTATGATTGTGATTGTATGATTGTGTATGTATGATTGTGATTGTATGATTGTATTTGGGAGATTGTATTTGGGATATTGTAATTGTATGATTGCGATTGTATGATTGTGATTGTATGATTGTGATGTATGATTGTAATTGTATGATTATGATTGTATGATTGTGATTGTATGATTGTGATGGTATGATTGTGATTGTATGATTGCGATCGTATGATTGTGATTGTATGATTATGATTGTATGATTGTGATTGTATGATTGCGATTGTATGATTGTGATTGTATGATTAAATTTGTATTTTTGTGATTTTATGATTGTGATTGTATGATTGTGATTGTATGATTGTGATGTATGACTGTAATTGTATGATTATGATTGTATGATTGTGATTGTATGATTGAGATTGTATGATTGTGATTGTATGCTTGCGATTGTATGATTGTGATGGTATGATTGTTAAAGTATGATTGTGATGGTATGATTGTGATTGTATGATTGTGATTGTATGGTTGTGATTGTATGATTGTGATTGTATGAGTGTGATTGTCTGATTGTGGTTGTGCGATTGTGATTGTACGATTGTGATTGTACGATTGTTATTGAATGATTGTGATTGTACGATTCTGATTGTATGATTGTGATTGCATGATTGTGATTGTATGATTGTAATTGCATGATTTTGAATGTATGATTGCGATTGTATGATTGTGATTGTATGATTGTGATTGTATGATTGTGATTATATGATTGTGATTGTATGATTGTGATTGTATGCTTGCGATTGTATGATTGTGATGGTATGATTGTGATTGTATGATTGTGATAGTATGATTGTGATTGTATGATTGTGATTGCATGATTGTGATTGTATGAGTGTGATTGTATGATTGTGATTGTATGATTGTATTTGGGAGATTGTATTTGGGATATTGTAATTGTATGATTGCGATTGTATGATTGTGATTGTATGATTGTGATGTATGATTGTAATTGTATGATTATGATTGTATGATTGTGATTGTATGATTGAGATTGTATGATTGTGATTGTATGCTTGCGATTGTATGAATGTGATTGTATGATTGTGATTGTATGATTGAGATTGTATGATTGAGATTGTATGATTGTGATTGTATGATTGCGATTGTATGATCGTGATTGTATGATTGTGATTGTATGATTGTGATTGTATGATTGTGATTGTATGATTATGATTGTATGATTGTGATTGTATGATTGTGATTGTATGATTGTGATTGTATGATTGTGATAGTATGATTGTGATTGTATGATTGTGATGTATGATTTTAATTGTATGATTTTGATTGTATGATAGTGATTGTGTGATTGTGATTGTATGATTGTATTTGGGAGATTGTATTTGGGATATTGTAATTGTATGATTGCGATTGTATGATTGTGATTGTATGATTGTGATTGTATGATTGTGATTGTATGATTGTATTTGCGAGATTGTATTTGGGATACTGTAATTGTATGATTGCGATTGTATGATTGCGATTGTATGATTGTGATTGTATGATTGTGTATGTATGATTGTGATTGTATGATTGTATTTGGGAGATTGTATTTGGGATATTGTAATTGTATGATTGCGATTGTATGATTGTGATTGTATGATTGTGATGTATGATTGTAATTGTATGATTATGATTGTATGATTGTGAATGTATGATTGTGATGGTATGATAGTGATTGTATGATTGCGATCGTATGATTGTGATTGTATGATTATGATTGTATGATTGTGATTGTATGATTGCGATTGTATGATTGTGATTGTATGATTAAGTTTGTATTTTTGTGATTTTATGATTGTGATTGTATGATTGTGATTGTATGATTGTGATTGTATGATTGTGATTGTATGATTGCGATTGTATGAATGCGATTGTATGATTGTAATTGTATGATTATGATTGTATGATTGTGATTGTATGATTGTATTTGGGAGATTGTATTTGGGATATTGTAATTGTATGATTGCGATTGTATGATTGTGATTGTATGATTGCGATTGTATGATTGCGATTGTATGATTGTGATTGTATGATTGTGATTGTATGATTGTGAAAGTATGATTGTGATTGTATGATTATGATTGTATGATTGTGGTTGTGCGATTGTGATTGTACGATTGTGATTGTACGATTGTGATTGTACGATTGTGATTGTATGATTGTGATTGCATGATTATGATTGTATGATTGTGATTGCATGATTGTGATTGTATGATTGAGATTGTATGATTGAGAATGTATGATTGTGATTGTATGCTTGCGATTGTATGATCGTGATTGCATGATTGTAATTGTATGATTATGATTGTATGATTGTGATTGTATGATTGTGATGGTATGATTGTGATTGTATGATTGCCGTCGTATGATTGTGATTGTACGATTATGATTGTATGATTGTGATTGTATGATTGCGATTGTATGGTTGTGATTGTATGATTAAGTTTGTATTTTTGTGATTGTATGGTTGTGATTGTATGATTGTGATTGTATGATTGTGATTGTATGATGGTGAAAGTATGATTGTGATTGTATGATTATGATTGTATGATTGTGGTTGTGCGATTGTGATTGTACGATTGTGATTGTACGATTGTGATTGTATGATTGTGATTGCATGATTATGATTGTATGATTGTGATTGCATGATTGTGATTGTATGATTGTGATTGCATGATTTTGAATGTATGATTGTGATTGTATGATTGTGATTGTATGATTGTGATTGTATGATTGTGATTGTATGATTGTGATTGTATGATTGTGATTGTATGATTGTGATTGTATGATTGTGATTGTATGATTGTGATAGTATGATTGTGATTGTATGATTGTGATTGTATCATTGTGATTGTATGATTGTGATTGTATGATTGTGATTGTATGATTGTAATTGTATGATTGTGATTGTATGATTGTGATTGTATGATTGTGATTGTATGATTGTGATTGTATGATTGTGATTGTATGATTGTGATTGTATGATTGTGATTGTATGATTGTGAAAGTATGATTGTGATTGTATGATTGTGATTGTATGATTGTGATTGTATGATTGTGATTGTATGATAGCGATAGTATGATTGTGATTGTATGATTGTGATTGTATGATTGTGATTGTATGATTGTATTTGGGAGATTGTATTTGGGAGATTGTATTTGGTAGATTGTAATTGTATGATTGCGATTGTATGATTGTGATTGTATGATTGCGATTGTATGATTGTGATTGTATGATTGTGATATATGATTGTAATTGTATTATTATGATTGTATGATTGTGATTGTATGATTGTGATTGTATGATTGAGATTGTATTATTGAGAATGTATGATTGTGATTGTATGCTTGCGATTGTATGATCGTGATTGTATGATTGTGATTGTATGATTGTGATTGTATGATTGTGATTGTATGATTGTGATTGTATGATTATGATTGTATGATTGTGATTGTATGATTGTGATTGTATGATTGTGACTGTATGATTGTGGTTGTATGATTGTGATAGTATGATTGTGATTGTATGATTGTGATGTATGATTGTAATTGTATGATTATGATTGTATGATTGTGATTGTGTGATTGTGATTGTATGATTGTATTTGGGAGATTGTATTTGGGATATTGTAATTGTATGATTGCGATTGTATGATTGTGATTGTATGATTGTGATTGTATGATTGTGATTGTATGATTGTGATTGTATGATTGTATTTGGGAGATTGTATTTGGGATATTGTAATTGTATGATTGCGATTGTATGATTGCGATTGTATGATTGTGATTGTATGATTGTGTATGTATGATTGTGATTGTATGATTGTATTTGGGAGATTGTATTTGGGATATTGTAATTGTATGATTGCGATTGTATGATTGTGATTGTATGATTGTGATGTATGATTGTAATTGTATGATTATGATTGTATGATTGTGATTGTATGATTGTGATTGTATGATTGTGATTGTATGATTGTGATTGTATGATTGTGATTGTATGATTGTGATTGTATGATTGCGATTGTATGATTGTGATTGTATGATTGCGATTGTATGATTGTGATTGTATGATTGTGATGTATGATTGTAATTGTATGATTATGATTGTATGATTGTGATTGTATGATTGTGATTGTATGATTGTGATTGTATGATTGTGATTGTATGATTGCGATTGTATGAATGCGATTGTATGATTGTGATTGCATAATTGTGATTGTATGATTGTGATTGTATGATTGTGATTGTCTGATTGTGGTTGTATGATTGTGATTGTATGATTGAGATTGTATGATTGTGGTTGTGCGATTGTGATTGTACGATTGTGATTGTACGATTGTGATTGTATGATTGTGATTGCATGATTATGATTGTATGATTGTGATTGCATGATTGTGATTGTATGATTGTGATTGTATGATTGTGATTGCATGATTTTGAATGTATGATTGTGATTGTATGATTGTGATTGTATGATTGTGATTGTATGATTGTGATTGTATGATTGTGATTGTATGATTGTGATTGAATGATTGTGATAGTATGATTGTGATTGTATGATTGTGATTGTATGATTGTGATTGTATGATTATGATTGTATGATTGCGATTGTATGATTGTATTTGGGTGATTGTATTTGGGAGATTGTATTTGGGAGATTGTAATTGTATGATTGCGATTGTATGATTGTGATTGTATGATTGCGATTGTATGAATGCGATTGTATGATTGTGATTGTATGATTGTGATTGTATGATTGTGATTGTATGATTGTGATTGTATGATTGTGATTGTATGATTGTGATTGTATGATTGTGATTGTATGATTGTGATTGTATGATTGTGATTGTATGATTGTATTTGGGAGATTGTATTTGGGATATTGTAATTGTATGATTGCGATTGTATGATTGTGATTGTATGATTGTGATGTATGATTGTAATTGTATGATTATGATTGTATGATTGTGATTGTATGATTGAGATTGTATGATTGTGATTGTATGCTTGCGATTGTATGAATGTGATTGTATGATTGTGATTGTATGATTGTGATTGTATGATTGTGATTGTATGATTGCGATTGTATGAATGCGATTGTATGATTGTGATTGCATAATTGTGATTGTATGATTGTGATTGTATGATTGTGATTGTCTGATTGTGGTTGTATGATTGTGATTGTATGATTGAGATTGTATGATTGTGGTTGTGCGATTGTGATTGTACGATTGTGATTGTACGATTGTGATTGTATGATTGTGATTGCATGATTATGATTGTATGATTGTGATTGCATGATTGTGATTGTATGATTGTGATTGCATGATTTTGATTGTATGATTGTGATTGTATGATTGTGATTGTATGATTGTGATTGTATGATTGTGATAGTATGATTGTGATTGTATGATTGTGATTGTATGATTGTGATTGTATGATTGTGATTGTATGATTGTGATTGTATGATTGCGAATGTACGATTGTGATTGTATGATTGTGATTGTATGATTTTGATAGTACGATTGTGATTGTATGACTGTGATTGTATGACTGTGATTGTATGATTGTGATTTTATGATTGTGATTGTATGATTGTATTTGCGAGATTGTATTTGGGATACTGTAATTGTATGATTGCGATTGTATGATTGCGATTGTATGATTGTGATTGTATGATTGCGATTGTATGATTGCGATTGTATGATTGCGATTGTATGATTGCGATTGTATGATTGTGATTGTATGATTGTGATTGTATGATTGTGATTGTATGATTGTGATTGTATGATTGTGAAAGTATGATTGTGATTGTATGGTTATGATTGTATGATTGTGGTTGTGCGATTGTGATTGTACGATTGTGATTGTACGATTGTGATTGTATGATTGTGATTGCATGATTATGATTGTATGATTGTGATTGCATGATTGTGATTGTATGATTGTGATTGCATGATTTTGATTGTATGATTGTGATTGTATGATTGTGATTGTATGATTGTGATGTATGATTGTAATTGTATGATTTTGATTGTATGATTATGATTGTGTGATTGTGATTGTATGATTGTATTTGGGAGATTGTATTTGGGATATTGTAATTGTATGATTGCGATTGTATGATTGTGATTGTATGATTGTGATTGTATGATTATGATTGTATGATTGCGATTGTATGATTGTATTTGGGTGATTGTATTTGGGAGATTGTATTTGGGAGATTGTAATTGTATGATTGCGATTGTATGATTGTGATTGTATGATTGCGATTGTATGAATGCGATTGTATGATTGTGATTGTATGATTGTGATTGTATGATTGTGATTGTATGATTGTGATTGTATGATTGTGATTGTATGATTGTGATTGTATGATTGTGATTGTATGATTGTGATTGTATGATTGTGATTGTATGATTGTATTTGGGAGATTGTATTTGGGATATTGTAATTGTATGATTGCGATTGTATGATTGTGATTGTATGATTGTGATGTATGATTGTAATTGTATGATTATGATTGTATGATTGTGATTGTATGATTGAGATTGTATGATTGTGATTGTATGCTTGCGATTGTATGAATGTGATTGTATGATTGTGATTGTATGATTGTGATTGTATGATTGTGATTGTATGATTGCGATTGTATGAATGCGATTGTATGATTGTGATTGCATAATTGTGATTGTATGATTGTGATTGTATGATTGTGATTGTCTGATTGTGGTTGTATGATTGTGATTGTATGATTGAGATTGTATGATTGTGGTTGTGCGATTGTGATTGTACGATTGTGATTGTACGATTGTGATTGTATGATTGTGATTGCATGATTATGATTGTATGATTGTGATTGCATGATTGTGATTGTATGATTGTGATTGTATGATTGTGATTGCATGATTTTGAATGTATGATTGTGATTGTATGATTGTGATTGTATGATTGTGATTGTATGATTGTGATTGTATGATTGTGGTTGTGCGATTGTGATTGTACGATTGTGATTGTACGATTGTGATTGTATGATTGTGATTGCATGATTATGATTGTATGATTGTGATTGCATGATTGTGATTGTATGATTGTGATTGCATGATTTTGAATGTATGATTGTGATTGTATGATTTTGATAGTACGATTGTGATTGTATGACTGTGATTGTATGACTGTGATTGTATGATTGTGATTGTATGATTGTGATTGTACGATTGTCATTGAATGATTGTGATTGTACGATTCTGATTGTATGATTGTGATTGCATGATTGTGATTGTATGATTGTGATTGTATGATTAAGTTTGCATTTTTGTGATTTTATGATTGTGATTGTATGATTGTGATTGTATGATTGTGATTGTATGATTGCGATTGTATGAATGCGATTGTATGATTGTGATTGCATAATTGTGATTGTATGATTGTGATTGTATGATTGTGATTGTCTGATTGTGGTTGTATGATTGTGATTGTATGATTGTGAAGAGTGATGCCCATTTGGACGCCGACCGATTGGACGCGTCCCGATTGGACGGTCCCGATTCGACGCGTTCCAATTCGAAGCGGTGCCGATTGGACGCGTTCCAATTCTAAGCAGAGCTTATAGAACATAACCTAACCAAATTTAACAGCTTCGAATTGGGACGCGTCCAATCGGCACCGCTTCGAATTGGAACGCGTCGAATCGGGACCGTCCAATCGGGACGCGTCCAATCGGTCGGCGTCCAAGTGGGACACCCCCATTGTGAAAGTATGATTGCGATTGTATGATTATGATTGTATGATTGTGGTTGTGCGATTGTGATTGTACGATTGTGATTGTACGATTGTGATTGTATGATTGTGATTGCATGATTATGATTGTATGATTGTGATTGCATGATTGTGATTGTATGATTGTGATTGCATGATTTTGAATGTATGATTGTGATTGTATGATTGTGACTGTATGATTGTGATTGTATGATTGTGGTTGTATGATTGTGATTGTATGATTGTGATTGTATGATTGTGATAGTAGGATTGTGATTGTATGATTGTGATTGTATGATTGTGATTGTATGATTATGATTGTATGATTGTGATTGTATGATTGTATTTGGGTGATTGTATTTGGGAGATTGTATTTGGGAGATTGTAATTGTATGATTGCGATTGTATGATTGTGATTGTATGATTGCGATTGTATGATTGCGATTGTATGATTGCGATTGTATGATTGCGATTGTATGATTGCGATTGTATGATTGTGATTGTATGATTGTGATTGTATGATTGTGATTGTATGATTGTGATTGTATGATTGTGGTTGTGCGATTGTGATTGTACGATTGTGATTGTACGATTGTGATAGTATGATTGTGATTGTATGATTGTGATTGTATGATTGTGTTTGTATGATTGTGATTGTTTGATTGTATTTGGGAGATTGTATTTGGGAGATTGTATTTGGGAGATTGTAATTGTATGATTGCGATTGTATGATTGTGATTGTATGATTGAGATTGTATGATTGTGATTGTATGCTTGCGATTGTATGATTGTGATTGTATGATTGTGATTGTATGATTGTGATTGTCTGATTGTGGTTGTATGATTGTGATTGTATGATTGTGAAAGTATGATTGCGATTGTATGATTATGATTGTATGATTGTGGTTGTGCGATTGTGATTGTACGATTGTGATTGTACGATTGTGATTGTATGATTGTGATTGCATGTCTGCGATTTTATGATTGTGATTGTATGATTGTTAAAGTATGATTGTGATGGTATGATTGTTAAAGTATGATTGTGATGGTATGATTGTGATTGTATGATTGTGATTGTATGATTAAGTTTGCATTTTTGTGATTTTATGATTGTGATTGTATGATTGTGATTGTATGATTGTGATTGTATGATTGCGATTGTATGAATGCGATTGTATGATTGTGATTGCATAATTGTGATTGTATGATTGTGATTGTATGATTGTGATTGTCTGATTGTGGTTGTATGATTGTGATTGTATGATTGTGAAAGTATGATTGCGATTGTATGATTATGATTGTATGATTGTGGTTGTGCGATTGTGATTGTACGATTGTGATTGTACGATTGTGATTGTATGATTGTGATTGCATGATTATGATTGTATGATTGTGATTGCATGATTGTGATTGTATGATTGTGATTGCATGATTTTGAATGTATGATTGTGATTGTATGATTGTGACTGTATGATTGTGATTGTATGATTGTGGTTGTATGATTGTGATTGTATGATTGTGATTGTATGATTGTGATAGTATGATTGTGATTGTATGATTGTGATTGTATGATTGTGATTGTATGATTATGATTGTATGATTGTGATTGTATGATTGTATTTGGGTGATTGTATTTGGGAGATTGTATTTGGGAGATTGTAATTGTATGATTGCGATTGTATGATTGTGATTGTATGATTGCGATTGTATGATTGCGATTGTATGATTGCGATTGTATGATTGCGATTGTATGATTGTGATTGTATGATTGTGATTGTATGATTGTGATTGTATGATTGTGATTGTATGATTGTGGTTGTGCGATTGTGATTGTACGATTGTGATTGTACGATTGTGATAGTATGATTGTGATTGTATGATTGTGATTGTATGATTGTGATTGTATGATTATGATTGTATGATTGTGATTGTATGATTGTATTTGGGAGATTGTATTTGGGAGATTGTATTTGGGAGATTGTAATTGTATGATTGCGATTGTATGATTGTGATTGTATGATTGAGATTGTATGATTGTGATTGTATGCTTGCGATTGTATGATTGTGATTGTATGATTGTGATTGTATGATTGTGATTGTATGATTGTGATTGTATGATTACGATTGTATGATTGTGATTGTATGATTGTGATTGTATGATTGTGATTGTATGATTGTGATAGTATGATTGTGATTGTATGATTGTGATTGTATGTCTGCGATTTTATGATTGTGATTGTATGATTGTTAAAGTATGATTGTGATGGTATGATTGTTAAAGTATGATTGTGATGGTATGATTGTGATTGTATGATTGTGATTGTATGATTGTGATTGTAAGATTGTGATTGTATGAGTGTGATTGTCTGATTGTGGTTGTGCGATTGTGATTGTACGATTGTGATTGTACGATTGTTATTGAATGATTGTGATTGCACGATTCTGATTGTATGATTGTGATTGCATGATTGTGATTGTATGATTGTGATTGCATGATTTTGAATGTATGATTGCGATTGTATGATTGTGATTGTATGATTGTGATTGTATGATTGTGATTGTATGATTGTGATTATATGATTGTGATTGTATGATTGTGTTTGTATGCTTGCGATTGTATGATTGTGATGGTATGATTGTGATTGTATGATTGCGATCGTATGATTGTGATTGTACGATTATGATTGTATGATTGTGATTGTATGATTGCGATTGTATGATTGTGATTGTATGATTAAGTTTGAATTTTTGTGATTTTATGATTGCGATTGTATGATTGTGATTGTATGATTGCGATTGTATGATTGTGATAGTATGATTGTGATTGTATGATTATGATGTATGATTGTAATTGTATGATTATGATTGTATGATTGTGATTGCGTGATTGTGATTGTATGATTGTATTTGGGAGATTGTATTTGGGATATTGTAATTGTATGATTGCGATTGTATGATTGTGATTGTATGATTGTGATTGTATGATTGTGATTGTATGATTGTGATTGTATGATTATATTTGCGAGATTGTATTTGGGATACTGTAATTGTATGATTGCGATTGTATGATTGCGATTGTATGATTGTGATTGTATGATTGTGTATGTATGATTGTGATTGTATGATTGTATTTGGGAGATTGTATTTGGGATATTGTAATTGTATGATTGCGATTGTATGATTGTGATTGTATGATTGTGATGTATGATTGTAATTGTATGATTATGATTGTATGATTGTGATTGTATGATTGTGATTGTATGATTGTGATGGTATGATTGTGATTGTATGATTGCGATCGTATGATTGTGATTGTACGATTATGATTGTATGATTGTGATTGTATGATTGTGATTGTATGCTAGCGATTGTATGATTGTGAATGTATGATTGTAATTCTTTGATTGTGATTGTATGATTGTGATTGTATGATTGTGATTGTATGATTTTGATTTTATGATTGTGATTGTATGATTGTGATTGTATGATTGTGATAGTATGATTGTGATTATATGATTGTTATTGTATGACTGTGATTGTATGATTGTGATTGTATGATTGTGATAGTATGATTGTGAAAGTATGATTGTGTTTGTATGATTGTGATTGTTTGATTGTATTTGGGAGATTGTATTTGGGAGATTGTAATTGTATGATTGCGATTGTATGATTGTGATTGTATGATTGTGATGTATGATTGTAATTGTATGATTATGATTGTATGATTGTGATTGTATGATTGCGATCGTATGATTGTGATTGTACGATTATGATTGTATGATTGTGATTGTATGATTGCGATTGTATGATTGTGATTGTATGATTAAGTTTTTATTTTTGTGATTTAATGATTGTGATTGTATGATTGTGATTGTATGATTGTGATTGTATGATTGCGATTGTATGAATGCGATTGTATGATTGTGATTGCATAATTGTGATTGTATGATTGTGATTGTTGATTGTGATTGTCTGATTGTGGTTGTATGATTGTGATTGTATGATTGAGATTGTATGATTGTGATTGTATGATTGCGATTGTATGATTGCGATTGTATGATTGCGATTGTATGATTGTGATTGTATGATTGTGATTGTATGATTGTGATTGTATGATTGTGATTGTATGATTGTGATTGTATGATTGTGATTGTATGATTGTGATTGTATGATTGTGATTGTATGATTGTGATTGTATGATTGTGATTGTATGATTGTGAATGTACGATTGTGATTGTATGATTGTGATTGTATGATTGTGATTGTATGATTGCGATTGTATGATTGTGATAGTATGATTGTGATTGTATGATTGTGATGTATGATTGTAATTGTATGATTATGATTGTATGATTGTGATTGTGTGATTGTGATTGTATGATTGTATTTGGGAGATTGTATTTGGGATATTGTAATTGTATGATTGCGATTGTATGATTGTGATTGTATGATTGTGATTGTATGATTGTGATTGTATGATTGTATTTGCGAGATTGTATTTGGGATACTGTAATTGTATGATTGCGATTGTATGATTGCGATTGTATGATTGTGATTGTATGATTGTGTATGTATGATTGTGATTGTATGATTGTATTTGGGAGATTGTATTTGGGATATTGTAATTGTATGATTGCGATTGTATGATTGTGATTGTATGATTGTGATGTATGATTGTAATTGTATGATTATGATTGTATGATTGTGATTGTATGATTGTGATGGTATGATTGTGATGGTATGATTGCGATCGTATGATTGTGATTGTACGATTATGATTGTATGATTGTGATTGTATGATTGCGATTGTATGATTGTGATTGTATGATTAAGTTTGTATTTTTGTGATTTTATGATTGTGATTGTATGATTGTGATTGTATGATTGTGATTGTATGATTGCGATTGTATGAATGCGATTGTATGATTGTGATTGCATAATTGTGATTGTATGATTGTGACTGTATGATTGTGATTGTCTGATTGTGGTTGTATGATTGTGATTGTATGATTGTGATTGTATGATTATGATTGTATGATTGTGGTTGTGCGATTGTGATTGTACGATTGTGATTGTACGATTGTGATTGTATGATTGTGATTGCATGATTATGATTGTATGATTGTGATTGCATGATTGTGATTGTATGATTGTGATTGCATGATTTTGAATGTATGATTGTGATTGTATGATTGTGATTGTATGATTGTGATTGTATGATTGTGATTGTATGATTGTGATTGTATGATTGTGATAGTATGATTGTGATTGTATGATTGTGATTGTATGATTGTGATTGTATGATTGTGATTGTATGATTGTGATTGTATGATTGTGAATGTACGATTGTGATTGTATGATTGTGATTGTATGATTTTGATAGTACGATTGTGATTGTATGACTGTGATTGTATGACTGTGATTGTATGATTGTGATTGTATGATTGTGATTGTACGATTGTCATTGAATGATTGTGATTGTACGATTCTGATTGTATGATTGTGATTGCATGATTGTGATTGTATGATTGTGATTGTATGATTAAGTTTGCATTTTTGTGATTTTATGATTGTGATTGTATGATTGTGATTGTATGATTGTGATTGTATGATTGCGATTGTATGAATGCGATTGTATGATTGTGATTGCATAATTGTGATTGTATGATTGTGATTGTATGATTGTGATTGTCTGATTGTGGTTGTATGATTGTGATTGTATGATTGTGAAAGTATGATTGCGATTGTATGATTATGATTGTATGATTGTGGTTGTGCGATTGTGATTGTACGATTGTGATTGTACGATTGTGATTGTATGATTGTGATTGCATGATTATGATTGTATGATTGTGATTGCATGATTGTGATTGTATGATTGTGATTGCATGATTTTGAATGTATGATTGTGATTGTATGATTGTGACTGTATGATTGTGATTGTATGATTGTGGTTGTATGATTGTGATTGTATGATTGTGATGTATGATTGTAATTGTATGATTATGATTGTATGATTGTGATTGTATGATTGCGATTGTATGATTGCGATTGTATGATTGTGATTGTATTTTTGTGATTGTATGATTGTGATTGTATGATTGTGATTGTATGATTGTGATTGTATGATTGTGATTGTATGATTGTGACTGTCTGATTGTGGTTGTGCGATTGTGATTGTACGATTGTGATTGTACGATTGTGATTGTATGATTGTGATTGCATGATTATGATTGTATGATTGTGATTGCATGATTGTGATTGTATGATTGTGATTGCATGATTTTGAATGTATGATTGTGATTGTATGATTGTGATTGTATGATTGTGATTGTATGATTGTGATTGTATGATTGTGATAGTATGATTGTGATTGTATGCTTGCGATTGTATGAATGTGATTGTATGATTGTGATTGTATGATTGTGATTGTATGATTGTGATGTATGATTGTGATTGTATGATTATGATTGTATGATTGTGATTGTATGATTGCGATTGTATGATTGCGATTGTATGATTGTGATTGTATTTTTGTGATTGTATGATTGTGATTGTATGATTGTGATTGTATGATTGTAATTGTATGATTGCGATTGTATGATTGTGATTGTATGATTGTGATGTATGATTGTAATTGTATGATTATGATTGTATGATTGTGATTGTATGATTGAGATTGTATGATTGTTATTGTATGCCTGCGATTGTATGTATGTGATTGTATGATTGTGATTGTATGATTGTGATTGTATGATTGTGATTGTATGATTGTGATGTATGATTGTGATTGTATGATTGTGATTGTATGATTGTGATTGTATGATTGTGATTGTATGATTGTGATTGTATGATTGTGATTGTATGATTGTGATTGTATGATTTCGATTGTCTGATTGTGGTTGTGCGATTGTGATTGTACGATTGTGATTGTACGATTGTGATAGTATGATTGTGATTGTATGATTGTGATTGTATGATTGTGTTTGTATGATTGTGATTGTTTGATTGTATTTGGGAGATTGTATTTGGGAGATTGTAATTGTATGATTGCGATTGTATGATTGTGATTGTATGATTGCGATTGTATGATTGTGATTGTATGATTGCGATTGTATGATTGTGATTGTATGATTGTGATGTATGATTGTAATTGTATGATTATGATTGTATGATTGTGATTGTATGATTGTGATTGTATGATTGTGATTGTATGATTGCGATCGTATGATTGTGATTGTATGATTATGATTGTATGATTGTGATTGTATGATTGCGATTGTATGATTGTGATTGTATGATTGTGATTGTATTTTTGTGATTGTATGATTGTGATTGTATGATTGTGATTGTATGATTGTGATTGTATGATTGTGATTGTATGATTGTGATTGTCTGATTGTGGTTGTGCGATTGTGATTGTACGATTGTGATTGTACGATTGTGATTGTATGATTGTGATTGCATGATTATGATTGTATGATTGTGATTGCATGATTGTGATTGTATGATTGTGATTGCATGATTTTGAATGTATGATTGTGATTGTATGATTGTGATTGTATGATTGTGATTGTATGATTGTGATTGTATGATTGTGATTGTATGATTGTGATAGTATGATTGTGATTGTATGATTGCGATTGTATGATTGTGATTGTATGATTGCGATTGTATGAATGCTATTGTATGATTGTGATTGTATGATTGTGATTGTATGATTGTGATTGTATGATTGTAATTGGGAGATTGTATTTGGGATATTGTAATTGTATGATTGCGATTGTATGATTGTGATTGTATGATTGTGATGTATGATTGTAATTGTATGATTATGATTGTATGATTGTGATTGTATGATTGAGATTGTATGATTGTTATTGTATGCTTGCGATTGTATGAATGTGATTGTATGATTGTGATTGTATGATTGTGATTGTATGATTGTGATTGTATGATTGTGATTGTATGATTGTGATTGTATGATTGTGATTGTATGATTGTGATTGTATGATTGTGATTGTATGATTGTATTTGGGAGATTGTATTTGGGATATTGTAATTGTATGATTGCGATTGTATGATTGTGATTGTATGATTGTGATGTATGATTGTAATTGTATGATTATGATTGTATGATTGTGATTGTATGCTTGCGATTGTATGAATGTGATTGTATGATTGTGATTGTATGATTGTGATTGTATGATTGAGATTGTATGATTGAAATTGTATGATTGTGATTGTATGCTTGCGATTGTATAATCGTGATTGTATGATTGTGATTGTATGATTGTGATTGTATGATTGTGATTGTATGATTGTGATTGTATGATTGTGATTGTATGATTGTGATTGTATGATTATGATTGTATGATTGTGATTGTGTGATTGTGATTGTATGATTGTGATTGTATGATTGTGATAGTATGATTGTGATTGTATGATTGTGATGTATGATTGTAATTGTATGATTATGATTGTATGATTGTGATTGTGTGATTGTAATTGTATGATTGTATTTGGGAGATTGTATTTGGGATATTGTAATTGTATGATTGCGATTGTATGATTGTGATTGTATGATTGTGATGTATGATTGTAATTGTATGATTATGATTGTATGATTGTGATTGTATGATTGAGATTGTATGATTGTTATTGTATGCTTGCGATTGTATGAATGTGATTGTATGATTGTGATTGTATGATTGTGATTGTATGATTGTGATTGTATGATTGTGATTGTATGATTGTGATTGTATGATTGTGATTGTATGATTGTGATTGTATGATTGTGATTGTATGATTGTATTTGGGAGATTGTATTTGGGATATTGTAATTGTATGATTGCGATTGTATGATTGTGATTGTATGATTGTGATGTATGATTGTAATTGTATGATTATGATTGTATGATTGTGATTGTATGCTTGCGATTGTATGAATGTGATTGTATGATTGTGATTGTATGATTGTGATTGTATGATTGAGATTGTATGATTGAAATTGTATGATTGTGATTGTATGCTTGCGATTGTATAATCGTGATTGTATGATTGTGATTGTATGATTGTGATTGTATGATTGTGATTGTATGATTGTGATTGTATGATTGTGATTGTATGATTGTGATTGTATGATTGTGATTGTATGATTATGATTGTATGATTGTGATTGTGTGATTGTGATTGTATGATTGTGATTGTATGATTGTGATAGTATGATTGTGATTGTATGATTGTGATGTATGATTGTAATTGTATGATTATGATTGTATGATTGTGATTGTGTGATTGTAATTGTATGATTGTATTTGGGAGATTGTATTTGGGATATTGTAATTGTATGATTGAGATTGTATGATTGTGATTGTATGATTATGATTGTATGATTGTGATTGTATGATTGTGATGTATGATTGTAATTGTATGATTATGATTGTATGATTGTGATTGTATGATTGAGATTGTATGATTGTTATTGTATGCTTGCGATTGTATGAATGTGATTGTATGATTGTGATTGTATGATTGTGATTGTATGATTGTGATTGTATGATTGTGATTGTATGATTGTGATGTATGATTGTAATTGTATGATTATGATTGTATGATTGTGATTGTATGATTGAGATTGTATGATTGTTATTGTATGCTTGCGATTGTATGAATGTGATTGTATGATTGTGATTGTATGATTGTGATTGTATGAGTGTGATTGTATGATTGTGATTGTATGATTGTGATGTATGATTGTAATTGTATGATTATGATTGTATGATTGTGATTGTATGATTGAGATTGTATGATTGTTATTGTATGCTTGCGATTGTATGAATGTGATTGTATGATTGTGATTGTATGATTGTGATTGTATGATTGTGATTGTATGATTGTGATTGTATGATTGTGATTGTATGATTGTGATTGTATGATTGTAATTGGGAGATTGTATTTGGGATATTGTAATTGTATGATTGCGATTGTATGATTGTGATTGTATGATTGTGATGTATGATTGTAATTGTATGATTATGATTGTATGATTGTGATTGTATGATTGAGATTGTATGATTGTTATTGTATGCTTGCGATTGTATGAATGTGATTGTATGATTGTGATTGTATGATTGTGATTGTATGATTGTGATTCTATGATTGTGATTGTATGATTGTGATTGTATGATTGTGATTGTATGATTGTGATTGTATGATTGTATTTGGGAGATTGTATTTGGGATATTGTAATTGTATGATTGCGATTGTATGATTGTGATTGTATGATTGTGATGTATGATTGTAATTGTATGATTATGATTGTATGATTGTGATTGTATGATTGAGATTGTATGATTGTGATTGTATGCTTGCGATTGTATGAATGTGATTGTATGATTGTGATTGTATGATTGTGATTGTATGATTGTGATTGTATGATTGAGATTGTATGATTGAAATTGTATGATTGTGATTGTATGCTTGCGATTGTATAATCGTGATTGTATGATTGTGATGTATGATTGTAATTGTATGATTATGATTGTATGATTGTGATTGTGTGATTGTGATTGTATGATTGTATTTGGGAGATTGTATTTGGGATATTGTAATTGTATGATTGCGATTGTATGATTGTGATTGTATGATTGTGATTGTATGATTGTGATTGTATGATTGTATTTGCGAGATTGTATTTGGGATACTGTAATTGTATGATTGCGATTGTATGATTGCGATTGTATGATTGTGATTGTATGATTGTGTATGTATGATTGTGATTGGTTGATTGTATTTGGGAGATTGTATTTGGGATATTGTAATTGTATGATTGCGATTGTATGATTGTGATTGTATGATTGTGATGTATGATTGTAATTGTATGATTATGATTGTATGATTGTGATTGTATGATTGTGATGGTATGATTGTGATTGTATGATTGCGATCGTATGATTGTGATTGTACGATTATGATTGTATGATTGTGATTGTATGATTGCGATTGTATGATTGTGATTGTATGATTAAGTTTGTATTTTTGTGATTTTATGATTGTGATTGTATGATTGTGATTGTATGATTGCGATTGTATGAATGCGATTGTATGATTGTGATTGCATAATTGTGATTGTATGATTGTGACTGTATGATTGTGATTGTCTGATTGTGGTTGTATGATTGTGATTGTATGATTGTGATTGTATGATTATGATTGTATGATTGTGGTTGTGCGATTGTGATTGTACGATTGTGATTGTACGATTGTGATTGTATGATTGTGATTGCATGATTATGATTGTATGATTGTGATTGCATGATTGTGATTGTATGATTGTGATTGCATGATTTTGAATGTATGATTGTGATTGTATGATTGAGATTGTATGATTGTGATTGTATGATTGCGATTGTATGATTGCGATTGTATGATTGCGATTGTATGATTGTGATTGTATGATTGTGATTGTATGATTGTGATTGTATGATTGTGATTGTATGATTGTGATTGTATGATTGTGATTGTATGATTGTGATTGTATGATTGTGATTGTATGATTGTGATTGTATGATTGTGATTGTATGATTGTGATTGTATGATTGTGAATGTACGATTGTGATTGTATGATTGTGATTGTATGATTGTGATTGTATGATTGCGATTGTATGATTGTGATAGTATGATTGTGATTGTATGATTGTGATGTATGATTGTAATTGTATGATTATGATTGTATGATTGTGATTGTGTGATTGTGATTGTATGATTGTATTTGGGAGATTGTATTTGGGATATTGTAATTGTATGATTGCGATTGTATGATTGTGATTGTATGATTGTGATTGTATGATTGTGATTGTATGATTGTATTTGCGAGATTGTATTTGGGATACTGTAATTGTATGATTGCGATTGTATGATTGCGATTGTATGATTGTGATTGTATGATTGTGTATGTATGATTGTGATTGTATGATTGTATTTGGGAGATTGTATTTGGGATATTGTAATTGTATGATTGCGATTGTATGATTGTGATTGTATGATTGTGATGTATGATTGTAATTGTATGATTATGATTGTATGATTGTGATTGTATGATTGTGATGGTATGATTGTGATTGTATGATTGCGATCGTATGATTGTGATTGTACGATTATGATTGTATGATTGTGATTGTATGATTGCGATTGTATGATTGTGATTGTATGATTAAGTTTGTATTTTTGTGATTTTATGATTGTGATTGTATGATTGTGATTGTATGATTGTGATTGTATGATTGCGATTGTATGAATGCGATTGTATGATTGTGATTGCATAATTGTGATTGTATGATTGTGACTGTATGATTGTGATTGTCTGATTGTGGTTGTATGATTGTGATTGTATGATTGTGATTGTA
This sequence comes from Megachile rotundata, assembly GCF_050947335.1. NCBI lineage: Eukaryota > Metazoa > Arthropoda > Insecta > Hymenoptera > Megachilidae > Megachile > Megachile rotundata. The sequence continues at coordinate 376,614 of NW_027473388.1, read as the reverse complement.
TGATTATGATTGTATGATTGTGGTTGTGCGATTGTGATTGTACGATTGTGATTGTACGATTGTGATTGTACGATTGTGATTGTATGATTGTGATTGCATGATTATGATTGTATGATTGTGATTGCATGATTGTGATTGTATGATTGTGATTGCATGATTTTGAATGTATGATTGTGATTGTATGATTGTGATTGTATGATTGTGATTGTATGATTGTGATTGTATGATTGTGATTGTATGATTGTGATAGTATGATTGTGATTGTATGATTGTGATTGTATGATTGTGATTGTATGATTGTGATTGTATGATTGTGAATGTACGATTGTGATTGTATGATTGTGATTGTATGATTTTGATAGTACGATTGTGATTGTATGACTGTGATTGTATGACTGTGATTGTATGATTGTGATTGTATGATTGTGATTGTACGATTGTCATTGAATGATTGTGATTGTACGATTCTGATTGTATGATTGTGATTGCATGATTGTGATTGTATGATTGTGATTGTATGATTAAGTTTGCATTTTTGTGATTTTATGATTGTGATTGTATGATTGTGATTGTATGATTGTGATTGTATGATTGCGATTGTATGAATGCGATTGTATGATTGTGATTGCATAATTGTGATTGTATGATTGTGATTGTATGATTGTGATAGTCTGATTGTGGTTGTATGATTGTGATTGTATGATTGTGAAAGTATGATTGCGATTGTATGATTATGATTGTATGATTGTGGTTGTGCGATTGTGATTGTACGATTGTGATTGTACGATTGTGATTGTATGATTGTGATTGCATGATTATGATTGTATGATTGTGATTGCATGATTGTGATTGTATGATTGTGATTGCATGATTTTGAATGTATGATTGTGATTGTATGATTGTGACTGTATGATTGTGATTGTATGATTGTGGTTGTATGATTGTGATTGTATGATTGTGATTGTATGATTGTGATAGTAGGATTGTGATTGTATGATTGTGATTGTATGATTGTGATTGTATGATTATGATTGTATGATTGTGATTGTATGATTGTATTTGGGTGATTGTATTTGGGAGATTGTATTTGGGAGATTGTAATTGTATGATTGCGATTGTATGATTGTGATTGTATGATTGCGATTGTATGATTGCGATTGTATGATTGCGATTGTATGATTGCGATTGTATGATTGTGATTGTATGATTGTGATTGTATGATTGTGATTGTATGATTGTGATTGTATGATTGTGGTTGTGCGATTGTGATTGTACGATTGTGATTGTACGATTGTGATAGTATGATTGTGATTGTATGATTGTGATTGTATGATTGTGTTTGTATGATTGTGATTGTTTGATTGTATTTGGGAGATTGTATTTGGGAGATTGTAATTGTATGATTGCGATTGTATGATTGTGATTGTATGATTGAGATTGTATGATTGTGATTGTATGCTTGCGATTGTATGATTGTGATTGTATGATTGTGATTGTATGATTGTGATTGTATGATTGTGATTGTATGATTATGATTGTATGATTGTGATTGTATGATTGTGATTGTATGATTGTGATTGTATGATTGTGATAGTATGATTGTGATTGTATGTTTGTGATTGTATGTCTGCGATTTTATGATTGTGATTGTATGATTGTTAAAGTATGATTGTGATGGTATGATTGTTAAAGTATGATTGTGATGGTATGATTGTGATTGTATGATTGTGATTGTATGATTAAGTTTGCATTTTTGTGATTTTATGATTGTGATTGTATGATTGTGATTGTATGATTGTGATTGTATGATTGCGATTGTATGAATGCGATTGTATGATTGTGATTGCATAATTGTGATTGTATGATTGTGATTGTATGATTGTGATTGTCTGATTGTGGTTGTATGATTGTGATTGTATGATTGTGAAAGTATGATTGCGATTGTATGATTATGATTGTATGATTGTGGTTGTGCGATTGTGATTGTACGATTGTGATTGTACGATTGTGATTGTATGATTGTGATTGCATGATTATGATTGTATGATTGTGATTGCATGATTGTGATTGTATGATTGTGATTGCATGATTTTGAATGTATGATTGTGATTGTATGATTGTGACTGTATGATTGTGATTGTATGATTGTGGTTGTATGATTGTGATTGTATGATTGTGATTGTATGATTGTGATAGTATGATTGTGATTGTATGATTGTGATTGTATGATTGTGATTGTATGATTATGATTGTATGATTGTGATTGTATGATTGTATTTGGGTGATTGTATTTGGGAGATTGTATTTGGGAGATTGTAATTGTATGATTGCGATTGTATGATTGTGATTGTATGATTGCGATTGTATGATTGCGATTGTATGATTGCGATTGTATGATTGCGATTGTATGATTGTGATTGTATGATTGTGATTGTATGATTGTGATTGTATGATTGTGATTGTATGATTGTGGTTGTGCGATTGTGATTGTACGATTGTGATTGTACGATTGTGATAGTATGATTGTGATTGTATGATTGTGATTGTATGATTGTGTTTGTATGATTGTGATTGTTTGATTGTATTTGGGAGATTGTATTTGGGAGATTGTATTTGGGAGATTGTAATTGTATGATTGCGATTGTATGATTGTGATTGTATGATTGAGATTGTATGATTGTGATTGTATGCTTGCGATTGTATGATTGTGATTGTATGATTGTGATTGTATGATTGTGATTGTATGATTGTGATTGTATGATTACGATTGTATGATTGTGATTGTATGATTGTGATTGTATGATTGTGATTGTATGATTGTGATAGTATGATTGTGATTGTATGATTGTGATTGTATGTCTGCGATTTTATGATTGTGATTGTATGATTGTTAAAGTATGATTGTGATGGTATGATTGTTAAAGTATGATTGTGATGGTATGATTGTGATTGTATGATTGTGATTGTATGATTGTGATTGTAAGATTGTGATTGTATGAGTGTGATTGTCTGATTGTGGTTGTGCGATTGTGATTGTACGATTGTGATTGTACGATTGTTATTGAATGATTGTGATTGCACGATTCTGATTGTATGATTGTGATTGCATGATTGTGATTGTATGATTGTGATTGCATGATTTTGAATGTATGATTGCGATTGTATGATTGTGATTGTATGATTGTGATTGTATGATTGTGATTGTATGATTGTGATTATATGATTGTGATTGTATGATTGTGTTTGTATGCTTGCGATTGTATGATTGTGATGGTATGATTGTGATTGTATGATTGCGATCGTATGATTGTGATTGTACGATTATGATTGTATGATTGTGATTGTATGATTGCGATTGTATGATTGTGATTGTATGATTAAGTTTGAATTTTTGTGATTTTATGATTGCGATTGTATGATTGTGATTGTATGATTGCGATTGTATGATTGTGATAGTATGATTGTGATTGTATGATTATGATGTATGATTGTAATTGTATGATTATGATTGTATGATTGTGATTGCGTGATTGTGATTGTATGATTGTATTTGGGAGATTGTATTTGGGATATTGTAATTGTATGATTGCGATTGTATGATTGTGATTGTATGATTGTGATTGTATGATTGTGATTGTATGATTGTGATTGTATGATTGTGATTGTATGATTATATTTGCGAGATTGTATTTGGGATACTGTAATTGTATGATTGCGATTGTATGATTGCGATTGTATGATTGTGATTGTATGATTGTGTATGTATGATTGTGATTGTATGATTGTATTTGGGAGATTGTATTTGGGATATTGTAATTGTATGATTGCGATTGTATGATTGTGATTGTATGATTGTGATGTATGATTGTAATTGTATGATTATGATTGTATGATTGTGATTGTATGATTGTGATTGTATGATTGTGATGGTATGATTGTGATTGTATGATTGCGATCGTATGATTGTGATTGTACGATTATGATTGTATGATTGTGATTGTATGATTGTGATTGTATGCTAGCGATTGTATGATTGTGAATGTATGATTGTAATTCTTTGATTGTGATTGTATGATTGTGATTGTATGATTGTGATTGTATGATTTTGATTTTATGATTGTGATTGTATGATTGTGATTGTATGATTGTGATAGTATGATTGTGATTATATGATTGTTATTGTATGACTGTGATTGTATGATTGTGATTGTATGATTGTGATAGTATGATTGTGAAAGTATGATTGTGTTTGTATGATTGTGATTGTTTGATTGTATTTGGGAGATTGTATTTGGGAGATTGTAATTGTATGATTGCGATTGTATGATTGTGATTGTATGATTGTGATGTATGATTGTAATTGTATGATTATGATTGTATGATTGTGATTGTATGATTGCGATCGTATGATTGTGATTGTACGATTATGATTGTATGATTGTGATTGTATGATTGCGATTGTATGATTGTGATTGTATGATTAAGTTTTTATTTTTGTGATTTAATGATTGTGATTGTATGATTGTGATTGTATGATTGTGATTGTATGATTGCGATTGTATGAATGCGATTGTATGATTGTGATTGCATAATTGTGATTGTATGATTGTGATTGTTGATTGTGATTGTCTGATTGTGGTTGTATGATTGTGATTGTATGATTGAGATTGTATGATTGTGATTGTATGATTGCGATTGTATGATTGCGATTGTATGATTGCGATTGTATGATTGTGATTGTATGATTGTGATTGTATGATTGTGATTGTATGATTGTGATTGTATGATTGTGATTGTATGATTGTGATTGTATGATTGTGATTGTATGATTGTGATTGTATGATTGTGATTGTATGATTGTGATTGTATGATTGTGAATGTACGATTGTGATTGTATGATTGTGATTGTATGATTGTGATTGTATGATTGCGATTGTATGATTGTGATAGTATGATTGTGATTGTATGATTGTGATGTATGATTGTAATTGTATGATTATGATTGTATGATTGTGATTGTGTGATTGTGATTGTATGATTGTATTTGGGAGATTGTATTTGGGATATTGTAATTGTATGATTGCGATTGTATGATTGTGATTGTATGATTGTGATTGTATGATTGTGATTGTATGATTGTATTTGCGAGATTGTATTTGGGATACTGTAATTGTATGATTGCGATTGTATGATTGCGATTGTATGATTGTGATTGTATGATTGTGTATGTATGATTGTGATTGTATGATTGTATTTGGGAGATTGTATTTGGGATATTGTAATTGTATGATTGCGATTGTATGATTGTGATTGTATGATTGTGATGTATGATTGTAATTGTATGATTATGATTGTATGATTGTGATTGTATGATTGTGATGGTATGATTGTGATGGTATGATTGCGATCGTATGATTGTGATTGTACGATTATGATTGTATGATTGTGATTGTATGATTGCGATTGTATGATTGTGATTGTATGATTAAGTTTGTATTTTTGTGATTTTATGATTGTGATTGTATGATTGTGATTGTATGATTGTGATTGTATGATTGCGATTGTATGAATGCGATTGTATGATTGTGATTGCATAATTGTGATTGTATGATTGTGACTGTATGATTGTGATTGTCTGATTGTGGTTGTATGATTGTGATTGTATGATTGTGATTGTATGATTATGATTGTATGATTGTGGTTGTGCGATTGTGATTGTACGATTGTGATTGTACGATTGTGATTGTATGATTGTGATTGCATGATTATGATTGTATGATTGTGATTGCATGATTGTGATTGTATGATTGTGATTGCATGATTTTGAATGTATGATTGTGATTGTATGATTGTGATTGTATGATTGTGATTGTATGATTGTGATTGTATGATTGTGATTGTATGATTGTGATAGTATGATTGTGATTGTATGATTGTGATTGTATGATTGTGATTGTATGATTGTGATTGTATGATTGTGAATGTACGATTGTGATTGTATGATTGTGATTGTATGATTTTGATAGTACGATTGTGATTGTATGACTGTGATTGTATGACTGTGATTGTATGATTGTGATTGTATGATTGTGATTGTACGATTGTCATTGAATGATTGTGATTGTACGATTCTGATTGTATGATTGTGATTGCATGATTGTGATTGTATGATTGTGATTGTATGATTAAGTTTGCATTTTTGTGATTTTATGATTGTGATTGTATGATTGTGATTGTATGATTGTGATTGTATGATTGCGATTGTATGAATGCGATTGTATGATTGTGATTGCATAATTGTGATTGTATGATTGTGATTGTATGATTGTGATTGTCTGATTGTGGTTGTATGATTGTGATTGTATGATTGTGAAAGTATGATTGCGATTGTATGATTATGATTGTATGATTGTGGTTGTGCGATTGTGATTGTACGATTGTGATTGTACGATTGTGATTGTATGATTGTGATTGCATGATTATGATTGTATGATTGTGATTGCATGATTGTGATTGTATGATTGTGATTGCATGATTTTGAATGTATGATTGTGATTGTATGATTGTGACTGTATGATTGTGATTGTATGATTGTGGTTGTATGATTGTGATTGTATGATTGTGATGTATGATTGTAATTGTATGATTATGATTGTATGATTGTGATTGTATGATTGCGATTGTATGATTGCGATTGTATGATTGTGATTGTATTTTTGTGATTGTATGATTGTGATTGTATGATTGTGATTGTATGATTGTGATTGTATGATTGTGATTGTATGATTGTGACTGTCTGATTGTGGTTGTGCGATTGTGATTGTACGATTGTGATTGTACGATTGTGATTGTATGATTGTGATTGCATGATTATGATTGTATGATTGTGATTGCATGATTGTGATTGTATGATTGTGATTGCATGATTTTGAATGTATGATTGTGATTGTATGATTGTGATTGTATGATTGTGATTGTATGATTGTGATTGTATGATTGTGATAGTATGATTGTGATTGTATGCTTGCGATTGTATGAATGTGATTGTATGATTGTGATTGTATGATTGTGATTGTATGATTGTGATGTATGATTGTGATTGTATGATTATGATTGTATGATTGTGATTGTATGATTGCGATTGTATGATTGCGATTGTATGATTGTGATTGTATTTTTGTGATTGTATGATTGTGATTGTATGATTGTAATTGTATGATTGCGATTGTATGATTGTGATTGTATGATTGTGATGTATGATTGTAATTGTATGATTATGATTGTATGATTGTGATTGTATGATTGAGATTGTATGATTGTTATTGTATGCCTGCGATTGTATGTATGTGATTGTATGATTGTGATTGTATGATTGTGATTGTATGATTCTGATTGTATGATTGTGATGTATGATTGTGATTGTATGATTGTGATTGTATGATTGTGATTGTATGATTGTGATTGTATGATTGTGATTGTATGATTGTGATTGTATGATTGTGATTGTATGATTTCGATTGTCTGATTGTGGTTGTGCGATTGTGATTGTACGATTGTGATTGTACGATTGTGATAGTATGATTGTGATTGTATGATTGTGATTGTATGATTGTGTTTGTATGATTGTGATTGTTTGATTGTATTTGGGAGATTGTATTTGGGAGATTGTAATTGTATGATTGCGATTGTATGATTGTGATTGTATGATTGCGATTGTATGATTGTGATTGTATGATTGCGATTGTATGATTGTGATTGTATGATTGTGATGTATGATTGTAATTGTATGATTATGATTGTATGATTGTGATTGTATGATTGTGATTGTATGATTGTGATTGTATGATTGCGATCGTATGATTGTGATTGTATGATTCTGATTGTATGATTGTGATTGTATGATTGCGATTGTATGATTGTGATTGTATGATTGTGATTGTATTTTTGTGATTGTATGATTGTGATTGTATGATTGTGATTGTATGATTGTGATTGTATGATTGTGATTGTATGATTGTGATTGTATGATTGTGATTGTCTGATTGTGGTTGTGCGATTGTGATTGTACGATTGTGATTGTACGATTGTGATTGTATGATTGTGATTGCATGATTATGATTGTATGATTGTGATTGCATGATTGTGATTGTATGATTGTGATTGCATGATTTTGAATGTATGATTGTGATTGTATGATTGTGATTGTATGATTGTGATTGTATGATTGTGATTGTATGATTGTGATTGTATGATTGTGATAGTATGATTGTGATTGTATGATTGCGATTGTATGATTGTGATTGTATGATTGCGATTGTATGAATGCTATTGTATGATTGTGATTGTATGATTGTGACTGTATGATTGTGATTGTATGATTGTAATTGGGAGATTGTATTTGGGATATTGTAATTGTATGATTGCGATTGTATGATTGTGATTGTATGATTGTGATGTATGATTGTAATTGTATGATTATGATTGTATGATTGTGATTGTATGATTGAGATTGTATGATTGTTATTGTATGCTTGCGATTGTATGAATGTGATTGTATGATTGTGATTGTATGATTGTGATTGTATGATTGTGATTGTATGATTGTGATTGTATGATTGTGATTGTATGATTGTGATTGTATGATTGTGATTGTATGATTGTGATTGTATGATTGTATTTGGGAGATTGTATTTGGGATATTGTAATTGTATGATTGCGATTGTATGATTGTGATTGTATGATTGTGATGTATGATTGTAATTGTATGATTATGATTGTATGATTGTGATTGTATGCTTGCGATTGTATGAATGTGATTGTATGATTGTGATTGTATGATTGTGATTGTATGATTGTGATTGTATGATTGAGATTGTATGATTGAAATTGTATGATTGTGATTGTATGCTTGCGATTGTATAATCGTGATTGTATGATTGTGATTGTATGATTGTGATTGTATGATTGTGATTGTATGATTGTGATTGTATGATTGTGATTGTATGATTGTGATTGTATGATTATGATTGTATGATTGTGATTGTATGATTGTGATTGTATGATTGTGATTGTATGATTGTGATAGTATGATTGTGATTGTATGATTGTGATGTATGATTGTAATTGTATGATTATGATTGTATGATTGTGATTGTGTGATTGTAATTGTATGATTGTATTTGGGAGATTGTATTTGGGATATTGTAATTGTATGATTGAGATTGTATGATTGTGATTGTATGATTATGATTGTATGATTGTGATTGTATGATTGTGATGTATGATTGTAATTGTATGATTATGATTGTATGATTGTGATTGTATGATTGAGATTGTATGATTGTTATTGTATGCTTGCGATTGTATGAATGTGATTGTATGATTGTGATTGTATGATTGTGATTGTATGATTGTGATTGTATGATTGTGATTGTATGATTGTGATTGTATGATTGTGATTGTATGATTGTGATTGTATGATTGTGATTGTATGATTGTGATTGTATGATTGTGATTGTATGATTGTGATTGTATGATTGTAATTGGGAGATTGTATTTGGGATATTGTAATTGTATGATTGCGGTTGTATGATTGTGATTGTATGATTGAGATTGTATGATTGTTATTGTATGCTTGCGATTGTATGAATGTGATTGTATGATTGTGATTGTATGATTGTGATTGTATGATTGTGATTGTATGATTGTGATTGTATGATTGTGATGTATGATTGTAATTGTATGATTATGATTGTATGATTGTGATTGTATGATTGAGATTGTATGATTGTTATTGTATGCTTGCGATTGTATGAATGTGATTGTATGATTGTGATTGTATGATTGTGATTGTATGATTGTGATTGTATGATTGCGATTGTATGATTGCGATTGTATGATTGTGATTGTATGATTGTGTATGTATGATTGTGATTGTATGATTGTATTTGGGAGATTGTGTTTGGGATATTGTAATTGTATGATTGCGATTGTATGATTGTGATGGTATGATTGTGATGTATGATTGTAATTGTATGATTATGATTGTATGATTGTGATTGTATGATTGTGATGGTATGATAGTGATTGTATGATTGCGATCGTATGATTGTGATTGTATGATTATGATTGCATGATTGTGATTGTATGATTGCGATTGTACGATTGTGATTGTATGATTAAGTTTGTATTTTTGTGATTTTATGATTGTGATTGTATGATTGTGATTGTATGATTGTGATTGTATGATTGTGATTGTATGATTGTGATTGTATGATTGCGATTGTATGAATGCGATTGTATGATTGTGATTGCATAATTGTGATTGTATGATTGTGATTGTATGAGTGTGACTGTCTGATTGTGGTTGCATGATTGTGATTGTATGATTGAGATTGTATGATTGTGATTGTATGATTGCGATTGTATGATTGCGATTGTATGATTGCGATTGTATGATTGCGATTGTATGATTGTGATTGTATGATTGTGATTGTATGATTGTGATTGTATGATTGTGATGTATGATTGTAATTGTATGATTATGATTGTATGATTGTGATTGTATGATTGAGATTGTATGATTGTTATTGTATGCTTGCGATTGTATGAATGTGATTGTATGATTGTGATTGTATGATTGTGATTGTATGATTGTGATTGTATGATTGTGATTGTATGATTGTGATTGTATGATTGTGATTGTATGATTGTGATTGTATGATTGTGATTGTATGATTGTGATTGTATGATTGTATTTGGGAGATTGTATTTGGGATATTGTAATTGTATGATTGCGATTGTATGATTGTGATTGTATGATTGTGATGTATGATTGTAATTGTATGATTATGATTGTATGATTGTGATTGTATGATTGAGATTGTATGATTGTGATTGTATGCTTGCGATTGTATGAATGTGATTGTATGATTGTGATTGTATGATTGTGATTGTATGGTTGTGATTGTATGATTGAGATTGTATGATTGAGATTGTATGATTGTGATTGTATGCTTGCGATTGTATGATCGTGATTGTATGATTGTGATTGTATGATTGTGATTGTATGATTGTGATTGTATGATTATGATTGTATAATTGTGATTGTATGATTGTGATTGTATGATTGTGATTGTATGCTTGCGATTGTATGAATGTGATTGTATGATTGTGACTGTATGATTGTGATTGTATGATTGTGATTGTATGATTGTGATTGTATGATTGTGATTGTATGATTGTGATTGTATGATTGTGATTGTATGATTGTGATTGTATGATTGTGATTGTATGATTGTGATTGTATGATTGTGATTGTATGATTGTGATTGTATGATTGTGAATGTACGATTGTGATTGTATGATTGTGATTGTATGATTGTGATTGTATGATTGCGATTGTATGATTGTGATAGTATGATTGTGATTGTATGATTGTGATGTATGATTGTAATTGTATGATTATGATTGTATGATTGTGATTGTGTGATTGCGATTGTATGATTTTATTTGGGAGATTGTATTTGGGATATTGTAATTGTATGATTGCGATTGTATGATTGTGATTGTATGATTGTGATTGTATGATTGTGATTGTATGATTGTGATTGTATGATTGTGATTGTATGATTGTGATTGTATGATTGTATTTGCGAGATTGTATTTGGGATACTGTAATTGTATGATTGCGATTGTATGATTGCGATTGTATGATTGCGATTGTATGATTGTGATTGTATGATTGTGTATGTATGATTGTGATTGTATGATTGTATTTGGGAGATTGTATTTGGGATATTGTAATTGTATGATTGCGATTGTATGATTGTGATTGTATGATTGTGATGTATGATTGTAATTGTATGATTATGATTGTATGATTGTGATTGTATGATTGTGATGGTATGATTGTGATTGTATGATTGCGATCGTATGATTGTGATTGTACGATTATGATTGTATGATTGTGATTGTATGATTGCGATTGTATGATTGTGATTGTATGATTAAGTTTGTATTTTTGTGATTTTATGATTGTGATTGTATGATTGTGATTGTATGATTGTGATTGTATGATTGTGATTGTATGATTGTGATTGTATGATTGCGATTGTATGAATGCGATTGTATGATTGTGATTGCATAATTGTGATTGTATGATTGTGACTGTATGATTGTGATTGTCTGATTGTGGTTGTATGATTGTGATTGTATGATTGAGATTGTATGATTGTGATTGTATGATTGCGATTGTATGATTGCGATTGTATGATTGCGATTGTATGATTGTGATTGTATGATTGTGATTGTATGATTGTGATTGTATGATTGTGATTGTATGATTGTGATTGTATGATTGTGATTGTATGATTGTGATTGCATGATTTTGAATGTATGATTGTGACTGTATGATTGTGATTGTATGATTGTGATTGTATGATTGTGATTGTATGATTGTGATTGTATGATTGTGATAGTATGATTGTGATTGTATGATTGTGATTGTATGATTGTGATTGTATGATTGTGATTGTATGATTGTGAATGTACGATTGTGATTGTATGATTGTGATTGTATGATTTTGATAGTACGATTGTGATTGTATGACTGTGATTGTATGACTGTGATTGTATGATTGTGATTGTATGATTGTGATTGTATGATTGTGAAAGTATGATTGTGATTGTATGATTGTGATTGTATGATTGTGATTGTATGATTGTGATTGTATGATTGTGATTGTATGATTGAGATTGTATGATTGAGATTGTATGATTGTGATTGTATGCTTGCGATTGTGTGATCGTGATTGTATGATTGTGATTGTATGATTGTGATTTTATGATTGTGATTGTATGATTATGATTGTATGATTGTGATTGTATGATTGAGATTGTATGATTGTGATTGTATGCTTGCGATTGTATGAATGTGATTGTATGATTGTGACTGTATGATTATGATTGTATGATTGTGATTGTGTGATTGTGATTGTATGATTGTGATTGTATGATTATGATTGTATGATTGTGATTGTATGATTGTGATTGTATGATTGTATTTGGGAGATTGTATTTGGGATATTGTAATTGTATGATTGCGATTGTATGAATGTGATTGTATGATTGTGATGTATGATTGTAATTGTATGATTATGATTGTATGATTGTGATTGTATGATTGAGATTGTATGATTGTGATTGTATGCTTGCGATTGTATGAATGTGATTGTATGATTGTGACTGTATGATTGTGATTGTATGATTGAGATTGTACGATTGAAATTGTATGATTGTGATTGTATGCTTGCGATTGTATAATCGTGATTGTATGATTGTGATTGTATGATTGTGATTGTATGATTGTGATTGTATGATTGTGATTGTATGATTGAGATTGTATGATTGTGATTGTATGCTTGCGATTGTATGAATGTGATTGTATGATTGTGATTGTATGATTGTGATTGTATGATTGAGATTGTATGATTGAAATTGTATGATTGTGATTGTATGCTTGCGATTGTATAATCGTGATTGTATGATTGTGATTGTATGATTGTGATTGTATGATTGTGATTGTATGATTGTGATTGTATGATTGTGATTGTATGATTGTGATTGTATGATTATGATTGTATGATTGTGATTGTATGATTGTGATTGTATGATTGTGATTGTATGATTGAGATTGTATGATTGTTATTGTATGCTTGCGATTGTATGAATGTGATTGTATGATTGTGATTGTATGATTGCGATCGTATGATTGTGATTGTACGATTATGATTGTATGATTGTGATTGTATGATTGCGATTGTATGATTGTGATTGTATGATTAAGTTTGTATTTTTGTGATTTTATGATTGTGATTGTATGATTGTGATTGTATGATTGTGATTGTATGATTGTGATTGTATGATTGTGATTGTATGATTGCGATTGTATGAATGCGATTGTATGATTGTGATTGCATAATTGTGATTGTATGATTGTGACTGTATGATTGTGATTGTCTGATTGTGGTTGTATGATTGTGATTGTATGATTGAGATTGTATGATTGTGATTGTATGATTGCGATTGTATGATTGCGATTGTATGATTGCGATTGTATGATTGCGATTGTATGATTGTGATTGTATGATTGTGATTGTATGATTGTGATTGTATGATTGTGATTGTATGATTGTGATTGTATGATTGTGATTGTATGATTGTGATTGCATGATTTTGAATGTATGATTGTGACTGTATGATTGTGATTGTATGATTGTGATTGTATGATTGTGATTGTATGATTGTGATTGTATGATTGTGATAGTATGATTGTGATTGTATGATTGTGATTGTATGATTGTGATTGTATGATTGTGATTGTATGATTGTGAATGTACGATTGTGATTGTATGATTGTGATTGTATGATTTTGATAGTACGATTGTGATTGTATGACTGTGATTGTATGACTGTGATTGTATGATTGTGATTGTATGATTGTGATTGTATGATTGTGAAAGTATGATTGTGATTGTATGATTGTGATTGTATGATTGTGATTGTATGATTGTGATTGTATGATTGTGATTGTATGATTGTGATTGTATGATTGAGATTGTATGATTGAGATTGTATGATTGTGATTGTATGCTTGCGATTGTGTGATCGTGATTGTATGATTGTGATTGTATGATTGTGATTTTATGATTGTGATTGTATGATTATGATTGTATGATTGTGATTGTATGATTGAGATTGTATGATTGTGATTGTATGCTTGCGATTGTATGAATGTGATTGTATGATTGTGACTGTATGATTATGATTGTATGATTGTGATTGTGTGATTGTGATTGTATGATTGTGATTGTATGATTATGATTGTATGATTGTGATTGTATGATTGTGATTGTATGATTGTATTTGGGAGATTGTATTTGGGATATTGTAATTGTATGATTGCGATTGTATGATTGTGATTGTATGATTGTGATGTATGATTGTAATTGTATGATTATGATTGTATGATTGTGATTGTATGATTGAGATTGTATGATTGTGATTGTATGCTTGCGATTGTATGAATGTGATTGTATGATTGTGACTGTATGATTGTGATTGTATGATTGAGATTGTACGATTGAAATTGTATGATTGTGATTGTATGCTTGCGATTGTATAATCGTGATTGTATGATTGTGATTGTATGATTGTGATTGTATGATTGTGATTGTATGATTGTGATTGTATGATTGAGATTGTATGATTGTGATTGTATGCTTGCGATTGTATGAATGTGATTGTATGATTGTGATTGTATGATTGTGATTGTATGATTGAGATTGTATGATTGAAATTGTATGATTGTGATTGTATGCTTGCGATTGTATAATCGTGATTGTATGATTGTGATTGTATGATTGTGATTGTATGATTGTGATTGTATGATTGTGATTGTATGATTGTGATTGTATGATTATGATTGTATGATTGTGATTGTATGATTGTGATTGTATGATTGTGATTGTATGATTGAGATCGTATGATTGTTATTGTATGCTTGCGATTGTATGAATGTGATTGTATGATTGTGATTGTATGATTGTGATTGTATGATTGTGATTGTATGATTGTGATTGTATGATTGTGATTGTATGATTGTGATTGTATGATTGTGATTGTATGATTGTGATTGTATGATTGTATTTGGGAGATTGTATTTGGGATATTGTAATTGTATGATTGCGATTGTATGATTGTGATTGTATGATTGTGATGTATGATTGTAATTGTATGATTATGATTGTATGATTGTGATTGTATGATTGAGATTGTATGATTGTGATTGTATGCTTGCGATTGTATGAATGTGATTGTATGATTGTGATTGTATGATTGTGATTGTATGATTGAGATTGTATGATTGAAATTGTATGATTGTGATTGTATGCTTGCGATTGTATAATCGTGATTGTATGATTGTGATTGTATGATTGTGATTGTATGATTGTGATTGTATGATTGTGATTGTATGATTGTGATTGTATGATTATGATTGTATGATTGTGATTGTATGATTGTGATTGTATGATTGTGATTGTATGATTGTGATAGTATGATTGTGATTGTATGATTGTGATGTATGATTGTAATTGTATGATTATGATTGTATGATTGTGATTGTGTGATTGTAATTGTATGATTGTATTTGGGAGATTGTATTTGGGATATTGTAATTGTATGATTGAGATTGTATGATTGTGATTGTATGATTATGATTGTATGATTGTGATTGTATGATTGCGATTGTATGATTGTGATTGTATGATTGTGATTGTATTTTTGTGATTGTATGATTGTGATTGTATGATTGTGATTGTATGATTGTGATTGTATGATTGTGATTGTATGATTGTGATTGTATGATTGTGATTGTATGATTGTGATGTATGATCGTAATTGTATGATTATGATTGTATGATTGTGATTGTATGATTGTGATTGTATGATTGAGATTGTATGATTGTTATTGTATGCTTGCGATTGTATGAATGTGATTGTATGATTGTGATTGTATGATTGTGACTGTATGATTGTGATTGTATGATTGTGATTGTATGATTGTGATTGTATGATTGTAATTGGGAGATTGTATTTGGGATATTGTAATTGTATGATTGCGATTGTATGATTGTGATTGTATGATTGTGATGTATGATTGTAATTGTATGATTATGATTGTATGATTGTGATTGTATGATTGAGATTGTATGATTGTTATTGTATGCTTGCGATTGTATGAATGTGATTGTATGATTGTGATTGTATGATTGCGATTGTATGATTGTGATTCTATGATTGTGATTGTATGATTGTGATTGTATGATTGTGATTGTATGATTGTGATTGTATGATTGTATTTGGGAGATTGTATTTGGGATATTGTAATTGTATGATTGCGATTGTATGATTGTGATTGTATGATTGTGATGTATGATTGTAATTGTATGATTATGATTGTATGATTGTGATTGTATGATTGAGATTGTATGATTGTGATTGTATGCTTGCGATTGTATGAATGTGATTGTATGATTGTGATTGTATGATTGTGATTGTATGATTGTGATTGTATGATTGAGATTGTATGATTGAAATTGTATGATTGTGATTGTATGCTTGCGATTGTATAATCGTGATTGTATGATTGTGACTGTATGATTGCGATTGTATGATTGTGATTGTATGATTATGATTGTATGATTGCGATTGTATGATTGTGATTGTATGATTGTGTATGCATGATTGTGATTGTATGATTGTATTTGGGAGATTGTATTTGGGATATTGTAATTGTATGATTGCGATTGTATGATTGTGATTGTATGATTGTGATGTATGATTGTAATTGTATGATTATGATTGTATGATTGTGATTGTATGATTGTGATGGTATGATAGTGATTGTATGATTGCGATCGTATGATTGTGATTGTATGATTATGATTGTATGATTGTGATTGTATGATTGCGATTGTATGATTGTGATTGTATGATTGTGATTGTATGATTGTGATTGTCTGATTGTGGTTGTATGATTGTGATTGTATGATTGAGATTGAATGATTGTGATTGTATGATTGCGATTGTATGATTGTGATTGTATGATTGTGATTGTATGATTGTGATTGTATGATTGTGATTGTATGATTGTGATTGTATGATTGTATTTGGGAGATTGTATTTGGGATATTGTAATTGTATGATTGCGATTGTATGATTGTGATTGTATGATTGTGATGTATGATTGTAATTGTATGATTATGATTGTATGATTGTGATTGTATGATTGAGATTGTATGATTGTTTTTGTATGCTTGCGATTGTATGAATGTGATTGTATGATTGTGATTGTATGATTGTGATTGTATGATTGTGATTGTATGATTGTGATTGTATGATTGTGATTGTATGATTGTGATTGTATGATTGTGATTGTATGATTGTATTTGGGAGATTGTATTTGGGATATTGTAATTGTATGATTGCGATTGTATGATTGTGATTGTATGATTGTGATGTATGATTGTAATTGTATGATTGTTATTGTATGCTTGCGATTGTATGAATGTGATTGTATGATTGTGATTGTATGATTGTGATTGTATGATTGTGATTGTATGATTGTGATTGTATGATTGTGATTGTATGATTGTGATTGTATGATTGTGATTGTATGATTGTGATTGTATGATTGTGATTGTATGATTGTGATTGTATGATTGTGATTGTATGATTGTGATTGTATGATTGTATTTGGGAGATTGTATTTGGGATATTGTAATTGTATGATTGCGATTGTATGATTGTGATTGTATGATTGTGATGTATGATTGTAATTGTATGATTATGATTGTATGATTGTGATTGTATGATTGAGATTGTATGATTGTGATTGTATGCTTGCGATTGTATGAATGTGATTGTATGATTGTGATTGTATGATTGTGATTGTATGATTGAGATTGTATGATTGAAATTGTATGATTGTGATTGTATGCTTGCGATTGTATAATCGTGATTGTATGATTGTGATTGTATGATTGTGATTGTATGATTGTGATTGTATGATTGTGATTGTATGATTGTGATTGTGTGATTGTGATTGTATGCTTGCGATTGTATAATCGTGATTGTATGATTGTGATTGTATGATTGTGATTGTATGATTGTGATTGTATGATTGTGATTGTATGATTGTGATTGTATGATTATGATTGTATGATTGTGATTGTATGATTGTGATTGTATGATTGTGATTGTATGATTGTGATAGTATGATTGTGATTGTATGATTGTGATGTATGATTGTAATTGTATGATTATGATTGTATGATTGTGATTGTGTGATTGTGATTGTATGCTTGCGATTGTATAATCGTGATTGTATGATTGTGATTGTATGATTGTGATTGTATGATTGTGATTGTATGATTGTGATTGTATGATTGTGATTGTATGATTATGATTGTATGATTGTGATTGTATGATTGTGATTGTATGATTGTGATTGTATGATTGTGATAGTATGATTGTGATTGTATGATTGTGATGTATGATTGTAATTGTATGATTATGATTGTATGATTGTGATTGTGTGATTGTAATTGTATGATTGTATTTGGGAGATTGTATTTGGGATATTGTAATTGTATGATTGAGATTGTATGATTGTGATTGTATGATTATGATTGTATGATTGTGATTGTATGATTGCGATTGTATGATTGTGATTGTATGATTGTGATTGCATTTTTGTGATTGTATGATTGTGATTGTATGATTGTGATTGCATGATTGTGATTGTATGATTGTGATTGTATGATTGTGATTGTATGATTGTGATGTATGATTGTGATTGTATGATTGTGATTGTATGATTGTGATTGTATGATTGTGATTGTATGATTGTGATTGTATGATTATGATTGTATGATTGTGATTGTATGATTGTGATTGTATGATTGTGATAGTATGATTGTGATTGTATGATTGTGATGTATGATTGTAATTGTATGATTATGATTGTATGATTGTGATTGTGTGATTGTAATTGTATGATTGTATTTGGGAGATTGTATTTGGGATATTGTAATTGTATGATTGAGATTGTATGATTGTGATTGTATGATTATGATTGTATGATTGTGATTGTATGATTGCGATTGTATGATTGTGATTGTATGATTGTGATTGTATTTTTGTGATTGTATGATTGTGATTGTATGATTGTGATTGTATGATTGTGATTGTATGATTGTGATTGTATGATTGTGATTGTATGATTGTGATGTATGATTGTAATTGTATGATTATGATTGTATGATTGTGATTGTATGATTGAGATTGTATGATTGTTATTGTATGCTTGCGATTGTATGAATGTGATTGTATGATTGTGATTGTATGATTGTGATTGTATGATTGTGATTGTATGATTGTGATTGTATGATTGTAATTGGGAGATTGTATTTGGGATATTGTAATTGTATGATTGCGATTGTATGATTGTGATTGTATGATTGTGATGTATGATTGTAATTGTATGATTATGATTGTATGATTGTGATTGTATGATTGAGATTGTATGATTGTTATTGTATGCTTGCGATTGTATGAATGTGATTGTATGATTGTGATTGTATGATTGTGATTGTATGATTGTGATTCTATGATTGTGATTGTATGATTGTGATTGTATGATTGTGATTGTATGATTGTGATTGTATGATTGTATTTGGGAGATTGTATTTGGGATATTGTAATTGTATGATTGCGATTGTATGATTGTGATTGTATGATTGAGATTGTATGATTGTGATTGTATGCTTGCGATTGTATGAATGTGATTGTATGATTGTGATTGTATGATTGTGATTGTATGATTGTGATTGTATGATTGAGATTGTATGATTGAAATTGTATGATTGTGATTGTATGCTTGCGATTGTATAATCGTGATTGTATGATTGTGATTGTATGATTGCGATTGTATGATTGTGATTGTATGATTATGATTGTATGATTGTGATTGTATGATTGTGATTGTATGATTGTGATTGTATGATTGTGATAGTATGATTGTGATTGTATGATTGTGATGCATGATTGTAATTGTATGATTATGATTGTATGATTGTGATTGTGTGATTGTAATTGTATGATTGTATTTGGGAGATTGTATTTGGGATATTGTAATTGTATGATTGCGATTGTATGATTGTGATTGTATGATTGTGATTGTATGATTGTGATTGTATGATTGTATTTGCGAGATTGTATTTGGGATACTGTAATTGTATGATTGCGATTGTATGATTGCGATTGTATGATTGTGATTGTATGATTGTGTATGTATGATTGTGATTGTATGATTGTATTTGGGAGATTGTATTTGGGATATTGTAATTGTATGATTGCGATTGTATGATTGTGATTGTATGATTGTGATGTATGATTGTAATTGTATGATTATGATTGTATGATTGTGATTGTATGATTGTGATGGTATGATAGTGATTGTATGATTGCGATCGTATGATTGTGATTGTATGATTATGATTGTATGATTGTGATTTTATGATTGTGATTGTATGATTATGATTGTATGATTGCGATTGTATGATTGTGATTGTATGATTGTGATTGTATGATTGTGATTGTATGATTGTGATAGTATGATTGTGATTGTATGATTGTGATGTATGATTGTAATTGTATGATTATGATTGTATGATTGTGATTGTGTGATTGTGATTGTATGATTGTGATTGTATGATTGTGATTGTATGATTGCGATTGTATGAATGCGATTGTATGATTGTGATTGCATAATTGTGATTGTATGATTGTGATTGTATGATTGTGATTGTATGATTGTGATTGTATGATTGTGGTTGTGCGATTGTGATTGTACGATTGTGATAGTATGATTGTGATTGTATGATTGTGATTGTATGATTGTGTTTGTATGATTGTGATTGTTTGATTGTATTTGGGAGATTGTATTTGGGAGATTGTATTTGGGAGATTGTAATTGTATGATTGCGATTGTATGATTGTGATTGTATGATTGAGATTGTATGATTGTGATTGTATGCTTGCGATTGTATGATTGTGATTGTATGATTGTGATTGTATGATTGTGATTGTATGATTGTGATTGTATGATTATGATTGTATGATTGTGATTGTATGATTGTGATTGTATGATTGTGATTGTATGATTGTGATAGTATGATTGTGATTGTATGATTGTGATTGTATGTCTGCGATTTTATGATTGTGATTGTATGATTGTTAAAGTATGATTGTGATGGTATGATTGTTAAAGTATGATTGTGATGGTATGATTGTGATTGTATGATTGTGATTGTATGATTGTGATTGTAAGATTGTGATTGTATGAGTGTGATTGTCTGATTGTGGTTGTGCGATTGTGATTGTACGATTGTGATTGTACGATTGTTATTGAATGATTGTGATTGCACGATTCTGATTGTATGATTGTGATTGCATGATTGTGATTGTATGATTGTGATTGCATGATTTTGAATGTATGATTGCGATTGTATGATTGTGATTGTATGATTGTGATTGTATGATTGTGATTGTATGATTGTGATTATATGATTGTGATTGTATGATTGTGTTTGTATGCTTGCGATTGTATGATTGTGATGGTATGATTGTGATTGTATGATTGCGATCGTATGATTGTGATTGTACGATTATGATTGTATGATTGTGATTGTATGATTGCGATTGTATGATTGTGATTGTATGATTAAGTTTGAATTTTTGTGATTTTATGATTGCGATTGTATGATTGTGATTGTATGATTGCGATTGTATGATTGTGATAGTATGATTGTGATTGTATGATTATGATGTATGATTGTAATTGTATGATTATGATTGTATGATTGTGATTGCGTGATTGTGATTGTATGATTGTATTTGGGAGATTGTATTTGGGATATTGTAATTGTATGATTGCGATTGTATGATTGTGATTGTATGATTGTGATTGTATGATTGTGATTGTATGATTGTGATTGTATGATTATATATGCGAGATTGTATTTGGGATACTGTAATTGTATGATTGCGATTGTATGATTGCGATTGTATGATTGTGATTGTATGATTGTGTATGTATGATTGTGATTGTATGATTGTATTTGGGAGATTGTATTTGGGATATTGTAATTGTATGATTGCGATTGTATGATTGTGATTGTATGATTGTGATGTATGATTGTAATTGTATGATTATGATTGTATGATTGTGATTGTATGATTGTGATTGTATGATTGTGATGGTATGATTGTGATTGTATGATTGCGATCGTATGATTGTGATTGTACGATTATGATTGTATGATTGTGATTGTATGATTGCGATTGTATGATTGTGATTGTATGATTAAGTTTGTATTTTTGTGATTTTATGATTGCGATTGTATGATTGTGATTGTATGATTGTGATTGTATGATTGTGATTGTATGATTGTGATAGTATGATTGTGATTGTATGATTGTGATGCATGATTGTAATTGTATGATTATGATTGTATGATTGTGATTGTGTGATTGTAATTGTATGATTGTATTTGGGAGATTGTATTTGGGATATTGTAATTGTATGATTGCGATTGTATGATTGTGATTGTATGATTGTGATTGTATGATTGTGATTGTATGATTGTATTTGCGAGATTGTATTTGGGATACTGTAATTGTATGATTGCGATTGTATGATTGCGATTGTATGATTGTGATTGTATGATTGTGTATGTATGATTGTGATTGTATGATTGTATTTGGGAGATTGTATTTGGGATATTGTAATTGTATGATTGCGATTGTATGATTGTGATTGTATGATTGTGATGTATGATTGTAATTGTATGATTATGATTGTATGATTGTGATTGTATGATTGTGATGGTATGATAGTGATTGTATGATTGCGATCGTATGATTGTGATTGTATGATTATGATTGTATGATTGTGATTTTATGATTGTGATTGTATGATTATGATTGTATGATTGTGATTGTATGATTGTGATTGTATGATTGTGACTGTATGATTGTGATTGTATGATTGTGATAGTATGATTGTGATTGTATGATTGTGATGTATGATTGTAATTGTATGATTATGATTGTATGATTGTGATTGTGTGATTGTGATTGTATGATTGTATTTGGGAGATTGTATTTGGGATATTGTAATTGTATGATTGCGATTGTATGATTGTGATTGTATGATTGTGATTGTATGATTGTGATTGTATGATTGTGATTGTATAATTGTATTTGGGATATTGTAATTGTATGATTGCGATTGTATGATTGCGATTGTATGATTGTGATTGTATGATTGTGTATGTATGATTGTGATTGTATGATTGTATTTGGGAGATTGTATTTGGGATATTGTAATTGTATGATTGCGGTTGTATGATTGTGATTGTATGATTGTGATGTATGATTGTAATTGTATGATTATGATTGTATGATTGTGATTGTATGATTGCGATCGTATGATTGTGATTGTATGATTATGATTGTATGATTGTGATTGTATGATTGCGATTGTATGATTGTGATTGCATAATTGTGATTGTATGATTGTGATTGTATGATTGTGATTGTATGATTGTGAGTGTCTGATTGTGGTTGTATGATTGTGATTGTGTGATTGAGATTGTATGATTGTGATTATATGATTGCGATTGTATAATTGCGATTGTATGATTGCGATTGTATGATTGTGATTGTATGATTGTGATTGTATGATTGTGATTGTATGATTGTGATTGTATGATTGTGATTGTATGATTGTGATGTATGATTGTGATTGTATGATTAAGTTTGTATTTTTGTGATTTTATGATTGTGATTGTATGATTGTGATTGTATGATTGTGATTGTATGATTGCGATTGTATGAATGCGATTGTATGATTGTGATTGCATAATTGTGATTGTATGATTGTGATTGTATGATTGTGATTGTATGATTGTGATTGTATGATTGTGGTTGTGCGATTGTGATTGTACGATTGTGATAGTATGATTGTGATTGTATGATTGTGATTGTATGATTGTGTTTGTATGATTGTGATTGTTTGATTGTATTTGGGAGATTGTATTTGGGAGATTGTATTTGGGAGATTGTAATTGTATGATTGCGATTGTATGATTGTGATTGTATGATTGAGATTGTATGATTGTGATTGTATGCTTGCGATTGTATGATTGTGATTGTATGATTGTGATTGTATGATTGTGATTGTATGATTGTGATTGTATGATTATGATTGTATGATTGTGATTGTATGATTGTGACTGTATGATTGTGATTGTATGATTGTGATAGTATGATTGTGATTGTATGATTGTGATTGTATGTCTGCGATTTTATGATTGTGATTGTATGATTGTTAAAGTATGATTGTGATGGTATGATTGTTAAAGTATGATTGTGATGGTATGATTGTGATTGTATGATTGTGATTGTATGATTGTGATTGTAAGATTGTGATTGTATGAGTGTGATTGTCTGATTGTGGTTGTGCGATTGTGATTGTACGATTGTGATTGTACGATTGTTATTGAATGATTGTGATTGCACGATTCTGATTGTATGATTGTGATTGCATGATTGTGATTGTATGATTGTGATTGCATGATTTTGAATGTATGATTGCGATTGTATGATTGTGATTGTATGATTGTGATTGTATGATTGTGATTGTATGATTGTGATTATATGATTGTGATTGTATGATTGTGTTTGTATGCTTGCGATTGTATGATTGTGATGGTATGATTGTGATTGTATGATTGCGATCGTATGATTGTGATTGTACGATTATGATTGTATGATTGTGATTGTATGATTGCGATTGTATGATTGTGATTGTATGATTAAGTTTGAATTTTTGTGATTTTATGATTGCGATTGTATGATTGTGATTGTATGATTGCGATTGTATGATTGTGATAGTATGATTGTGATTGTATGATTATGATGTATGATTGTAATTGTATGATTATGATTGTATGATTGTGATTGCGTGATTGTGATTGTATGATTGTATTTGGGAGATTGTATTTGGGATATTGTAATTGTATGATTGCGATTGTATGATTGTGATTGTATGATTGTGATTGTATGATTGTGATTGTATGATTGTGATTGTATGATTATATTTGCGAGATTGTATTTGGGATACTGTAATTGTATGATTGCGATTGTATGATTGCGATTGTATGATTGTGATTGTATGATTGTGTATGTATGATTGTGATTGTATGATTGTATTTGGGAGATTGTATTTGGGATATTGTAATTGTATGATTGCGATTGTATGATTGTGATTGTATGATTGTGATGTATGATTGTAATTGTATGATTATGATTGTATGATTGTGATTGTATGATTGTGATTGTATGATTGTGATGGTATGATTGTGATTGTATGATTGCGATCGTATGATTGTGATTGTACGATTATGATTGTATGATTGTCATTGTATGATTGCGATTGTATGATTGTGATTGTATGATTAAGTTTGTATTTTTGTGATTTTATGATTGCGATTGTATGATTGTGATTGTATGATTGTGATGTATGATTGTAATTGTATGATTATGATTGTATGATTGTGATTGTATGATTGTGATTGTATGATTGAGATTGTATGATTGTGATTGTATGCTAGCGATTGTATGATTGTGAATGTATGATTGTAATTCTTTGATTGTGATTGTATGATTGTGATTGTATGATTGTGATTGTATGATTGTGATTTTATGATTGTGATTGTATGATTGTGATTGTATGATTGTGATAGTATGATTGTGATTATATGATTGTTATTGTATGACTGTGATTGTATGATTGTGATTGTATGATTGTGATAGTATGATTGTGAAAGTATGATTGTGTTTGTATGATTGTGATTGTTTGATTGTATTTGGGAGATTGTATTTGGGAGATTGTAATTGTATGATTGCGATTGTATGATTGTGATTGTATGATTGTGATGTATGATTGTAATTGTATGATTATGATTGTATGATTGTGATTGTATGATTGCGATCGTATGATTGTGATTGTACGATTATGATTGTATGATTGTGATTGTATGATTGCGATTGTATGATTGTGATTGTATGATTAAGTTTTTATTTTTGTGATTTAATGATTGTGATTGTATGATTGTGATTGTATGATTGTGATTGTATGATTGCGATTGTATGAATGCGATTGTATGATTGTGATTGCATAATTGTGATTGTATGATTGTGATTGTTGATTGTGATTGTCTGATTGTGGTTGTATGATTGTGATTGTATGATTGAGATTGTATGATTGTGATTGTATGATTGCGATTGTATGATTGCGATTGTATGATTGCGATTGTATGATTGTGATTGTATGATTGTGATTGTATGATTGTGATTGTATGATTGTGATTGTATGATTGTGATTGTATGATTGTGATTGTATGATTGTGATTGTATGATTGTGATTGTATGATTGTGATTGTATGATTGTGATTGTATGATTGTGAATGTACGATTGTGATTGTATGATTGTGATTGTATGATTGTGATTGTATGATTGCGATTGTATGATTGTGATAGTATGATTGTGATTGTATGATTGCGATCGTATGATTGTGATTGTACGATTATGATTGTATGATTGTGATTGTATGATTGCGATTGTATGATTGTGATTGTATGATTAAGTTTGTATTTTTGTGATTTTATGATTGTGATTGTATGATTGTGATTGTATGATTGTGATTGTATGATTGCGATTGTATGAATGCGATTGTATGATTGTGATTGCATAATTGTGATTGTATGATTGTGACTGTATGATTGTGATTGTCTGATTGTGGTTGTATGATTGTGATTGTATGATTGTGATGGTATGATTATGATTGTATGATTGTGGTTGTGCGATTGTGATTGTACGATTGTGATTGTACGATTGTGATTGTATGATTGTGATTGCATGATTATGATTGTATGATTGTGATTGCATGATTGTGATTGTATGATTGTGATTGCATGATTTTGAATGTATGATTGTGATTGTATGATTGTGATTGTATGATTGTGATTGTATGATTGTGATTGTATGATTGTGATTGTATGATTGTGATTGTATGATTGTGATAGTATGATTGTGATTGTATGATTGTGATTGTATGATTGTGATTGTATGATTGTGATTGTATGATTGTGAATGTACGATTGTGATTGTATGATTGTGATTGTATGATTTTGATAGTACGATTGTGATTGTATGACTGTGATTGTATGACTGTGATTGTATGATTGTGATTGTATGATTGTGATTGTACGATTGTCATTGAATGATTGTGATTGTACGATTCTGATTGTATGATTGTGATTGCATGATTGTGATTGTATGATTGTGATTGTATGATTAAGTTTGCATTTTTGTGATTTTATGATTGTGATTGTATGATTGTGATTGTATGATTGTGATTGTATGATTGCGATTGTATGAATGCGATTGTATGATTGTGATTGCATAATTGTGATTGTATGATTGTGATTGTATGATTGTGATTGTCTGATTGTGGTTGTATGATTGTGATTGTATGATTGTGAAAGTATGATTGCGATTGTATGATTATGATTGTATGATTGTGGTTGTGCGATTGTGATTGTACGATTGTGATTGTACGATTGTGATTGTATGATTGTGATTGCATGATTATGATTGTATGATTGTGATTGCATAATTGTGATTGTATGATTGTGATTGCATGATTTTGAATGTATGATTGTGATTGTATGATTGTGACTGTATGATTGTGATTGTATGATTGTGGTTGTATGATTGTGATTGTATGATTGTGATGTATGATTGTAATTGTATGATTATGATTGTATGATTGTGATTGTATGATTGCGATTGTATGATTGCGATTGTATGATTGTGATTGTATTTTTGTGATTGTATGATTGTGATTGTATGATTGTGATTGTATGATTGTGATTGTATGATTGTGACTGTCTGATTGTGGTTGTGCGATTGTGATTGTACGATTGTGATTGTACGATTGTGATTGTATGATTGTGATTGCATGATTATGATTGTATGATTGTGATTGCATGATTGTGATTGTATGATTGTGATTGCATGATTTTGAATGTATGATTGTGATTGTATGATTGTGATTGTATGATTGTGATTGTATGATTGTGATTGTATGATTGTGATTGTATGATTGTGATAGTATGATTGTGATTGTATGCTTGCGATTGTATGAATGTGATTGTATGATTGTGATTGTATGATTGTGATTGTATGATTGTGATGTATGATTGTGATTGTATGATTATGATTGTATGATTGTGATTGTATGATTGCGATTGTATGATTGCGATTGTATGATTGTGATTGTATTTTTGTGATTGTATGATTGTGATTGTATGATTGTGATTGTATGATTGTAATTGTATGATTGCGATTGTATGATTGTGATTGTATGATTGTGATGTATGATTGTAATTGTATGATTATGATTGTATGATTGTGATTGTATGATTGAGATTGTATGATTGTTATTGTATGCTTGCGATTGTATGTATGTGATTGTATGATTGTGATTGTATGATTGTGATTGTATGATTGTGATTGTATGATTGTGATGTATGATTGTGATTGTATGATTGTGATTGTATGATTGTGATTGTATGATTGTGATTGTATGATTGTGATTGTATGATTGTGATTGTATGATTGTGATTGTATGATTTCGATTGTCTGATTGTGGTTGTGCGATTGTGATTGTACGATTGTGATTGTACGATTGTGATAGTATGATTGTGATTGTATGATTGTGATTGTATGATTGTGTTTGTATGATTGTGATTGTTTGATTGTATTTGGGAGATTGTATTTGGGAGATTGTAATTGTATGATTGCGATTGTATGATTGTGATTGTATGATTGCGATTGTATGATTGTGATTGTATGATTGCGATTGTATGATTGTGATTGTATGATTGTGATGTATGATTGTAATTGTATGATTATGATTGTATGATTGTGATTGTATGATTGTGATTGTATGATTGTGATTGTATGATTGCGATCGTATGATTGTGATTGTATGACTATGATTGTATGATTGTGATTGTATGATTGCGATTGTATGATTGTGATTGTATGATTGTGATTGTATTTTTGTGATTGTATGATTGTGATTGTATGATTGTGATTGTATGATTGTGATTGTATGATTGTGATTGTATGATTGTGATTGTATGATTGTGATTGTATGATTGTGATTGTCTGATTGTGGTTGTGCGATTGTGATTGTACGATTGTGATTGTACGATTGTGATTGTATGATTGTGATTGCATGATTATGATTGTATGATTGTGATTGCATGATTGTGATTGTATGATTGTGATTGCATGATTTTGAATGTATGATTGTGATTGTATGATTGTGATTGTATGATTGTGATTGTATGATTGTGATTGTATGATTGTGATAGTATGATTGTGATTGTATGATTGCGATTGTATGATTGTGATTGTATGATTGCGATTGTATGAATGCTATTGTATGATTGTGATTGTATGATTGTGATTGTATGATTGTGATTGTATGATTGTAATTGGGAGATTGTATTTGGGATATTGTAATTGTATGATTGCGATTGTATGATTGTGATTGTATGATTGTGATGTATGATTGTAATTGTATGATTATGATTGTATGATTGTGATTGTATGATTGAGATTGTATGATTGTTATTGTATGCTTGCGATTGTATGAATGTGATTGTATGATTGTGATTGTATGATTGTGATTGTATGATTGTGATTGTATGATTGTGATTGTATGATTGTGATTGTATGATTGTGATTGTATGATTGTATTTGGGAGATTGTATTTGGGATATTGTAATTGTATGATTGCGATTGTATGATTGTGATTGTATGATTGTGATGTATGATTGTAATTGTATGATTATGATTGTATGATTGTGATTGTATGCTTGCGATTGTATGAATGTGATTGTATGATTGTGATTGTATGATTGTGATTGTATGATTGAGATTGTATGATTGAAATTGTATGATTGTGATTGTATGCTTGCGATTGTATAATCGTGATTGTATGATTGTGATTGTATGATTGTGATAGTATGATTGTGATTGTATGATTGTGATTGTATGATTGAGATTGTATGATTGTTATTGTATGCTTGCGATTGTATGAATGTGATTGTATGATTGTGATTGTATGATTGTGATTGTATGATTGTGATTCTATGATTGTGATTGTATGATTGTGATTGTATGATTGTGATTGTATGATTGTGATTGTATGATTGTATTTGGGAGATTGTATTTGGGATATTGTAATTGTATGATTGCGATTGTATGATTGTGATTGTATGATTGTGATGTATGATTGTAATTGTATGATTGTGATTGTATGATTGTGATTGTATGATTATGATTGTATGATTGTGATTGTATGATTGTGATTGTATGATTGTGATTGTATGATTGTGATAGTATGATTGTGATTGTATGATTGTGATGCATGATTGTAATTGTATGATTATGATTGTATGATTGTGATTGTGTGATTGTAATTGTATGATTGTATTTGGGAGATTGTATTTGGGATATTGTAATTGTATGATTGCGATTGTATGATTGTGATTGTATGATTGTGATTGTATGATTGTGATTGTATGATTGTGATTGTATGATTGTATTTGCGAGATTGTATTTGGGATACTGTAATTGTATGATTGCGATTGTATGATTGCGATTGTATGATTGTGATTGTATGATTGTGTATGTATGATTGTGATTGTATGATTGTATTTGGGAGATTGTATTTGGGATATTGTAATTGTATGATTGCGATTGTATGATTGTGATTGTATGATTGTGATGTATGATTGTAATTGTATGATTATGATTGTATGATTGTGATTGTATGATTGTGATGGTATGATAGTGATTGTATGATTGCGATCGTATGATTGTGATTGTATGATTATGATTGTATGATTGTGATTGTATGATTGCGATTGTATGATTGTGATTGTATGATTGTGATTGTATGATTGTGATTGTCTGATTGTGGTTGTATGATTGTGATTGTATGATTGAGATTGTATGATTGTGATTGTATGATTGCGATTGTATGATTGTGATTGTATGATTGTGATTGTATGATTGTGATTGTATGATTGTGATTGTATGATTGTGATTGTATGATTGTATTTGGGAGATTGTATTTGGGATATTGTAATTGTATGATTGCGATTGTATGATTGTGATTGTATGATTGTGATGTATGATTGTAATTGTATGATTATGATTGTATGATTGTGATTGTATGATTGAGATTGTACGATTGTGATTGTATGCTTGCGATTGTATGAATGTGATTGTATGATTGTGATTGTATGATTGTGATTGTATGATTGTGATTGTATGATTGAGATTGTATGATTGAGATTGTATGATTGTGATTGTATGCTTGCGATTGTATGATCGTGATTGTATGATTGTGATTGTATGATTGTGATTGTATGATTGTGATTGTATGATTGTGATAGTATGATTGTGATTGTATGATTGTGATGTATGATTGTAATTGTATGATTATGATTGTATGATTGTGATTTTATGATTGTGATTGTATGATTGTATTTGCGAGATTGTATTTGGGATACAGTAATTGTATGATTGCGATTGTATGATTGCGATTGTATGATTGTGATTGTATGATTGTGTATGTATGATTGTGATTGTATGATTGTATTTGGGAGATTGTGTTTGGGATATTGTAATTGTATGATTGCGATTGTATGATTGTGATGGTATGATTGTGATGTATGATTGTAATTGTATGATTATGATTGTATGATTGTGATTGTATGATTGTGATGGTATGATAGTGATTGTATGATTGCGATCGTATGATTGTGATTGTATGATTATGATTGCCTGATTGTGATTGTATGATTGCGATTGTACGATTGTGATTGTATGATTAAGTTTGTATTTTTGTGATTTTATGATTGTGATTGTATGATTGTGATTGTATGATTGTGATTGTATGATTGTGATTGTATGATTGCGATTGTATGAATGCGATTGTATGATTGTGATTGCATAATTGTGATTGTATGATTGTGATTGTATGATTGTGATGTATGATTGTAATTGTATGATTATGATTGTATGATTGTGATTGTATGATTGAGATTGTATGATTGTGATTGTATGCTTGCGATTGTATGAATGTGATTGTATGATTGTGATTGTATGATTGTGATTGTATGGTTGTGATTGTATGATTGAGATTGTATGATTGAGATTGTATGATTGTGATTGTATGCTTGCGATTGTATGATCGTGATTGTATGATTGTGATTGTATGATTGTGATTATATGATTGTGATTGTATGATTGTGATTGTATGATTATGATTGTATGATTGTGATTGTATGATTGTGATTGTATGATTGTGATTGTATGCTTGCGATTGTATGAATGTGATTGTATGATTGTGACTGTATGATTGTGATTGTATGATTGTGATTGTATGATTGTGATTGTATGATTGTGATTGTATGATTGTGATTGTATGATTGTGATTGTATGATTGTGATTGTATGATTGTGATTGTATGATTGTGATTGTATGATTGTGATTGTATGATTGTGAATGTACGATTGTGATTGTATGATTGTGATTGTATGATTGTGATTGTATGATTGCGATTGTATGATTGTGATAGTATGATTGCGATTGTATGATTGTGATGTATGATTGTAATTGTATGATTATGATTGTATGATTGTGATTGTGTGATTGCGATTGTATGATTGTATTTGGGAGATTGTATTTGGGATATTGTAATTGTATGATTGCGATTGTATGATTGTGATTGTATGATTGTGATTGTATGATTGTGATTGTATGATTGTGATTGTATGATTGTGATTGTATGATTGTGATTGTATGATTGTATTTGCGAGATTGTATTTGGGATACTGTAATTGTATGATTGCGATTGTATGATTGCGATTGTATGATTGCGATTGTATGATTGTGATTGTATGATTGTGTATGTATGATTGTGATTGTATGATTGTATTTGGGAGATTGTATTTGGGATATTGTAATTGTATGATTGCGATTGTATGATTGTGATTGTATGATTGTGATGTATGATTGTAATTGTATGATTATGATTGTATGATTGTGATTGTATGATTGTGATGGTATGATTGTGATTGTATGATTGCGATCGTATGATTGTGATTGTACGATTATGATTGTATGATTGTGATTGTATGATTGCGATTGTATGATTGTGATTGTATGATTAAGTTTGTATTTTTGTGATTTTATGATTGTGATTGTATGACTGTGATTGCATGATTGTGATTGTATGATTGTGATTGTATGATTGTGAAAGTATGATTGTGATTGTATGATTGTGATTTTATGATTGTGATTGTATGATTATGATTGTATGATTGTGATTGTATGATTGAGATTGTATGATTGTGATTGTATGCTTGCGATTGTATGAATGTGATTGTATGATTGTGACTGTATGATTATGATTGTATGATTGTGATTGTGTGCTTGCGATTGTGTGATCGTGATTGTATGATTGTGATTGTATGATTGTGATTTTATGATTGTGATTGTATGATTATGATTGTATGATTGTGATTGTATGATTGAGATTGTATGATTGTGATTGTATGCTTGCGATTGTATGAATGTGATTGTATGATTGTGACTGTATGATTATGATTGTATGATTGTGATTGTGTGATTGTGATTGTATGATTGTGATTGTATGATTATGATTGTATGATTGTGATTGTATGATTGTGATTGTATGATTGTATTTGGGAGATTGTATTTGGGATATTGTAATTGTATGATTGCGATTGTATGAATGTGATTGTATGATTGTGATGTATGATTGTAATTGTATGATTATGATTGTATGATTGTGATTGTATGATTGAGATTGTATGATTGTGATTGTATGCTTGCGATTGTATGAATGTGATTGTATGATTGTGACTGTATGATTGTGATTGTATGATTGAGATTGTACGATTGAAATTGTATGATTGTGATTGTATGCTTGCGATTGTATAATCGTGATTGTATGATTGTGATTGTATGATTGTGATTGTATGATTGTGATTGTATGATTGTGATTGTATGATTGAGATTGTATGATTGTGATTGTATGCTTGCGATTGTATGAATGTGATTGTATGATTGTGATTGTATGATTGTGATTGTATGATTGAGATTGTATGATTGAAATTGTATGATTGTGATTGTATGCTTGCGATTGTATAATCGTGATTGTATGATTGTGATTGTATGATTGTGATTGTATGATTGTGATTGTATGATTGTGATTGTATGATTGTGATTGTATGATTATGATTGTATGATTGTGATTGTATGATTGTGATTGTATGATTGTGATTGTATGATTGAGATTGTATGATTGTTATTGTATGCTTGCGATTGTATGAATGTGATTGTATGATTGTGATTGTATGATTGTGATTGTATGATTGTGATTGTATGATTGTGATTGTATGATTGTGATTGTATGATTGTGATTGTATGATTGTGATTGTATGATTGTGATTGTATGATTGTGATTGTATGATTGTATTTGGGAGATTGTATTTGGGATATTGTAATTGTATGATTGCGATTGTATGATTGTGATTGTATGATTGTGATGTATGATTGTAATTGTATGATTATGATTGTATGATTGTGATTGTATGATTGAGATTGTATGATTGTGATTGTATGCTTGCGATTGTATGAATGTGATTGTATGATTGTGATTGTATGATTGTGATTGTATGATTGAGATTGTATGATTGAAATTGTATGATTGTGATTGTATGCTTGCGATTGTATAATCGTGATTGTATGATTGTGATTGTATGATTGTGATGGTATGATTGTGATTGTATGATTGCGATCGTATGATTGTGATTGTACGATTATGATTGTATGATTGTGATTGTATGATTGCGATTGTATGATTGTGATTGTATGATTAAGTTTGTATTTTTGTGATTTTATGATTGTGATTGTATGATTGTGATTGTATGATTGTGATTGTATGATTGTGATTGTATGATTGTGATTGTATGATTGCGATTGTATGAATGCGATTGTATGATTGTGATTGCATAATTGTGATTGTATGATTGTGACTGTATGATTGTGATTGTCTGATTGTGGTTGTATGATTGTGATTGTATGATTGAGATTGTATGATTGTGATTGTATGATTGCGATTGTATGATTGCGATTGTATGATTGCGATTGTATGATTGTGATTGTATGATTGTGATTGTATGATTGTGATTGTATGATTGTGATTGTATGATTGTGATTGTATGATTGTGATTGTATGATTGTGATTGTATGATTGTGATTGTATGATTGTGATTGTATGATTGTATTTGGGAGATTGTATTTGGGATATTGTAATTGTATGATTGCGATTGTATGATTGTGATTGTATGATTGTGATGTATGATTGTAATTGTATGATTATGATTGTATGATTGTGATTGTATGATTGAGATTGTATGATTGTGATTGTATGCTTGCGATTGTATGAATGTGATTGTATGATTGTGATTGTATGATTGTGATTGTATGATTGAGATTGTATGATTGAAATTGTATGATTGTGATTGTATGCTTGCGATTGTATAATCGTGATTGTATGATTGTGATTGTATGATTGTGATTGTATGATTGTGATTGTATGATTGTGATTGTATGATTGTGATTGTATGATTGTGATTGTATGATTATGATTGTATGATTGTGATTGTATGATTGTGATTGTATGATTGTGATTGTATGATTGTGATAGTATGATTGTGATTGTATGATTGTGATGTATGATTGTAATTGTATGATTATGATTGTATGATTGTGATTGTGTGATTGTAATTGTATGATTGTATTTGGGAGATTGTATTTGGGATATTGTAATTGTATGATTGAGATTGTATGATTGTGATTGTATGATTATGATTGTATGATTGTGATTGTATGATTGCGATTGTATGATTGTGATTGTATGATTGTGATTGTATTTTTGTGATTGTATGATTGTGATTGTATGATTGTGATTGTATGATTGTGATTGTATGATTGTGATTGTATGATTGTGATTGTATGATTGTGATTGTATGATTGTGATTGTATGATTGTGATTGTATGATTGTGATTGTATGATTGTGATGTATGATCGTAATTGTATGATTATGATTGTATGATTGTGATTGTATGATTGTGATTGTATGATTGAGATTGTATGATTGTTATTGTATGCTTGCGATTGTATGAATGTGATTGTATGATTGTGATTGTATGATTGTGATTGTATGATTGTGATTGTATGATTGTGATTGTATGATTGTGATTGTATGATTGTGATTGTATGATTGTGATTGTATGATTGTGATTGTATGATTGTGATTGTATGATTGTGATTGTATGATTGTATTTGGGAGATTGTATTTGGGATATTGTAATTGTATGATTGCGATTGTATGATTGTGATTGTATGATTGTGATGTATGATTGTAATTGTATGATTATGATTGTATGATTGTGATTGTATGATTGAGATTGTATGATTGTGATTGTATGCTTGCGATTGTATGAATGTGATTGTATGATTGTGATTGTATGATTGAGATTGTATGATTGAAATTGTATGATTGTGATTGTATGCTTGCGATTGTATAATCGTGATTGTATGATTGTGATTGTATGATTGTGATTGTATGATTGTGATTGTATGATTGTGATTGTATGATTGTGATTGTATGATTATGATTGTATGATTGTGATTGTATGATTGTGATTGTATGATTGTGATTGTATGATTGTGATAGTATGATTGTGATTGTATGATTGTGATGTATGATTGTAATTGTATGATTATGATTGTATGATTGTGATTGTGTGATTGTAATTGTATGATTGTATTTGGGAGATTGTATTTGGGATATTGTAATTGTATGATTGAGATTGTATGATTGTGATTGTATGATTATGATTGTATGATTGTGATTGTATGATTGCGATTGTATGATTGTGATTGTATGATTGTGATTGCATTTTTGTGATTGTATGATTGTGATTGTATGATTGTGATTGTATGATTGTGATTGTATGATTGTGATTGTATGATTGTGATTGTATGATTGTGATGTATGATTGTGATTGTATGATTGTGATTGTATGATTGTGATTGTATGATTGTGATTGTATGATTGTGATTGTATGATTATGATTGTATGATTGTGATTGTATGATTGTGATTGTATGATTGTGATAGTATGATTGTGATTGTATGATTGTGATGTATGATTGTAATTGTATGATTATGATTGTATGATTGTGATTGTGTGATTGTAATTGTATGATTG
Organism: Megachile rotundata; assembly: GCF_050947335.1. Taxonomy (NCBI): domain Eukaryota; kingdom Metazoa; phylum Arthropoda; class Insecta; order Hymenoptera; family Megachilidae; genus Megachile; species Megachile rotundata. The sequence continues at coordinate 338,466 of NW_027473388.1, read as the reverse complement.
TATTTGGGAGATTGTATTTGGGATATTGTAATTGTATGATTGAGATTGTATGATTGTGATTGTATGATTATGATTGTATGATTGTGATTGTATGATTGCGATTGTATGATTGTGATTGTATGATTGTGATTGTATTTTTGTGATTGTATGATTGTGATTGTATGATTGTGATTGTATGATTGTGATTGTATGATTGTGATTGTATGATTGTGATTGTATGATTGTGATTGTATGATTGTGATGTATGATTGTAATTGTATGATTATGATTGTATGATTGTGATTGTATGATTGAGATTGTATGATTGTTATTGTATGCTTGCGATTGTATGAATGTGATTGTATGATTGTGATTGTATGATTGTGATTGTATGATTGTGATTGTATGATTGTGATTGTATGATTGTGATTGTATGATTGTAATTGGGAGATTGTATTTGGGATATTGTAATTGTATGATTGCGATTGTATGATTGTGATTGTATGATTGTGATGTATGATTGTAATTGTATGATTATGATTGTATGATTGTGATTGTATGATTGAGATTGTATGATTGTTATTGTATGCTTGCGATTGTATGAATGTGATTGTATGATTGTGATTGTATGATTGTGATTGTATGATTGTGATTCTATGATTGTGATTGTATGATTGTGATTGTATGATTGTGATTGTATGATTGTGATTGTATGATTGTATTTGGGAGATTGTATTTGGGATATTGTAATTGTATGATTGCGATTGTATGATTGTGATTGTATGATTGTGATGTATGATTGTAATTGTATGATTATGATTGTATGATTGTGATTGTATGATTGAGATTGTATGATTGTGATTGTATGCTTGCGATTGTATGAATGTGATTGTATGATTGTGATTGTATGATTGTGATTGTATGATTGTGATTGTATGATTGAGATTGTATGATTGAAATTGTATGATTGTGATTGTATGCTTGCGATTGTATAATCGTGATTGTATGATTGTGATTGTATGATTGCGATTGTATGATTGTGATTGTATGATTATGATTGTATGATTGTGATTGTATGATTGTGATTGTATGATTGTGATTGTATGATTGTGATAGTATGATTGTGATTGTATGATTGTGATGCATGATTGTAATTGTATGATTATGATTGTATGATTGTGATTGTGTGATTGTAATTGTATGATTGTATTTGGGAGATTGTATTTGGGATATTGTAATTGTATGATTGCGATTGTATGATTGTGATTGTATGATTGTGATTGTATGATTGTGATTGTATGATTGTATTTGCGAGATTGTATTTGGGATACTGTAATTGTATGATTGCGATTGTATGATTGCGATTGTATGATTGTGATTGTATGATTGTGTATGTATGATTGTGATTGTATGATTGTATTTGGGAGATTGTATTTGGGATATTGTAATTGTATGATTGCGATTGTATGATTGTGATTGTATGATTGTGATGTATGATTGTAATTGTATGATTATGATTGTATGATTGTGATTGTATGATTGTGATGGTATGATAGTGATTGTATGATTGCGATCGTATGATTGTGATTGTATGATTATGATTGTATGATTGTGATTTTATGATTGTGATTGTATGATTATGATTGTATGATTGTGATTGTATGATTGTGATTGTATGATTGTGACTGTATGATTGTGATTGTATGATTGTGATAGTATGATTGTGATTGTATGATTGTGATGTATGATTGTAATTGTATGATTATGATGGTATGATTGTGATTGTGTGATTGTGATTGTATGATTGTATTTGGGAGATTGTATTTGGGATATTGTAATTGTATGATTGCGATTGTATGATTGTGATTGTATGATTGTGATTGTATGATTGTGATTGTATGATTGTGATTGTATAATTGTATTTGGGATATTGTAATTGTATGATTGCGATTGTATGATTGCGATTGTATGATTGTGATTGTATGATTGTGTATGTATGATTGTGATTGTATGATTGTATTTGGGAGATTGTATTTGGGATATTGTAATTGTATGATTGCGGTTGTATGATTGTGATTGTATGATTGTGATGTATGATTGTAATTGTATGATTATGATTGTATGATTGTGATTGTATGATTGCGATCGTATGATTGTGATTGTATGATTATGATTGTATGATTGTGATTGTATGATTGCGATTGTATGATTGTGATTGCATAATTGTGATTGTATGATTGTGATTGTATGATTGTGATTGTATGATTGTGATTGTCTGATTGTGGTTGTATGATTGTGATTGTGTGATTGAGATTGTATGATTGTGATTATATGATTGCGATTGTATAATTGCGATTGTATGATTGCGATTGTATGATTGTGATTATATGATTGCGATTGTATAATTGCGATTGTATGATTGCCATTGTATGATTGTGATTGTATGATTGTGATGTATGATTGTAATTGTATGATTATGATTGTATGATTGTGATTGTATGATTGAGATTGTATGATTGTTTTTGTATGCTTGCGATTGTATGAATGTGATTGTATGATTGTGATTGTATGATTGTGATTGTATGATTGTGATTGTATGATTGTGATTGTATGATTGTGATTGTATGATTGTGATTGTATGATTGTGATTGTATGATTGTGATTGTATGATTGTGATTGTATGATTGTGATTGTATGATTGTATTTGGGAGATTGTATTTGGGATATTGTAATTGTATGATTGCGATTGTATGATTGTGATTGTATGATTGTGATGTATGATTGTAATTGTATGATTGTTATTGTATGCTTGCGATTGTATGAATGTGATTGTATGATTGTGATTGTATGATTGTGATTGTATGATTGTGATTGTATGATTGTGATTGTATGATTGTGATTGTATGATTGTGATTGTATGATTGTGATTGTATGATTGTGATTGTATGATTGTGATTGTATGATTGTGATTGTATGATTGTGATTGTATGATTGTGATTGTATGATTGTATTTGGGAGATTGTATTTGGGATATTGTAATTGTATGATTGCGATTGTATGATTGTGATTGTATGATTGTGATTGTCTGATTGTGGTTGTATGATTGTGATTGTGTGATTGAGATTGTATGATTGTGATTATATGATTGCGATTGTATAATTGCGATTGTATGATTGCCATTGTATGATTGTGATTGTATGATTGTGATTGTATGATTGTGATTGTATGATTGTGATTGTATGATTGTGATTGTATGATTGTGATTGTATGATTGTGATTGTATGATTGTGATTGTATGATTGTGATTGTATGATTGTGAAAGTATGATTGTGATTGTATGATTATGATTGTATGATTGTGGTTGTGCGATTGTGATTGTACGATTGTGATTGTACGATTGTGATTGTATGATTGTGATTGCATGATTTTGGATGTATGATTGTGATTGTATGATTGTGATTGTATGATTGTGATTGTATGATTGTGATTGTATGATTGTGATTGTATGATTGTGATAGTATGATTGTGATTGTATGATTGTGATTGTATGATTGTGATTGTATGATTATGATTGTATGATTGCGATTGTATGATTGTATTTGGGTGATTGTATTTGGGAGATTGTATTTGGGAGATTGTAATTGTATGATTGCGATTGTATGATTGTGATTGTATGATTGTGATTGTATGATTGTGATTGTATGATTGTGATTGTATGATTGTATTTGGGAGATTGTATTTGGGATATTGTAATTGTATGATTGCGATTGTATGATTGTGATTGTATGATTGTGATGTATGATTGTAATTGTATGATTATGATTGTATGATTGTGATTGTATGATTGAGATTGTATGATTGTGATTGTATGCTTGCGATTGTATGAGTGTGATTGTATGATTGTGATTGTATGATTGTGATTGTATGATTGAGATTGTATGATTGAAATTGTATGATTGTGATTGTATGATTGTGATTGTATGCTTGCGATTGTATAATCGTGATTGTATGATTGTGATTGTATGATTGTGATTGTATGATTGTGATTGTATGATTGTGATTGTATGATTATGATTGTATGATTGTGATTGTATGATTGTGATTGTATGATTGTGATTGTATGATTGTGATAGTATGATTGTGATTGTATGATTGTGATGTATGATTGTAATTGTATGATTATGATTGTATGATTGTGATTGTGTGATTGTAATTGTATGATTGTATTTGTGAGATTGTATTTGGGATATTGTAATTGTATGATTGAGATTGTATGATTGTGATTGTATGATTATGATTGTATGATTGTGATTGTATGATTGCGATTGTATGATTGTGATTGTATGATTGTGATTGCATTTTTGTGATTGTATGATTGTGATTGTATGATTGTGATTGTATGATTGTGATTGTATGATTGTGATTGTATGGTTGTGATTGTATGATTGTGATTGTATGATTGTGATGTATGATTGTAATTGTATGATTATGATTGTATGATTGTGATTGTATGATTGAGATTGTATGATTGTTATTGTATGCTTGCGATTGTATGAATGTGATTGTATGATTGTGATTGTATGATTGTGATTGTATGATTGTGATTGTATGATTGTGATTGTATGATTGTGATTGTATGATTGTGATTGTATGATTGTAATTGGGAGATTGTATTTGGGATATTGTAATTGTATGATTGCGATTGTATGATTGTGATTGTATGATTGTGATTGTATGATTGTGATGTATGATTGTAATTGTATGATTATGATTGTATGATTGTGATTGTATGATTGAGATTGTATGATTGTTATTGTATGCTTGCGATTGTATGAATGTGATTGTATGATTGTGATTGTATGATTGTGATTGTATGATTGTGATTCTATGATTGTGATTGTATGATTGTGATTGTATGATTGTGATTGTATGATTGTGATTGTATGATTGTATTTGGGAGATTGTATTTGGGATATTGTAATTGTATGATTGCGATTGTATGATTGTGATTGTATGATTGTGATGTATGATTGTAATTGTATGATTATGATTGTATGATTGAGATTGTATGATTGAGATTGTATGATTGTGATTGTATGCTTGCGATTGTATGAATGTGATTGTATGATTGTGATTGTATGATTGTGATTGTATGATTGTGATTGTATGATTGAGATTGTATGATTGAAATTGTATGATTGTGATTGTATGCTTGCGATTGTATAATCGTGATTGTATGATTGTGATTGTATGATTGCGATTGTATGACTGTGATTGTATGATTATGATTGTATGATTGTGATTGTATGATTGTGATTGTATGATTGTGATTGTATGATTGTGATAGTATGATTGTGATTGTATGATTGTGATGCATGATTGTAATTGTATGATTATGATTGTATGATTGTGATTGTGTGATTGTAATTGTATGATTGTATTTGGCAGATTGTATTTGGGATATTGTAATTGTATGATTGCGATTGTATGATTGTGATTGTATGATTGTGATTGTATGATTGTATTTGCGAGATTGTATTTGGGATACTGTAATTGTATGATTGCGATTGTATGATTGCGATTGTATGATTGTGATTGTACGATTGTGTATGTATGATTGTGATTGTATGATTGTATTTGGGAGATTGTATTTGGGATATTGTAATTGTATGATTGCGATTGTATGATTGTGATTGTATGATTGTGATGTATGATTGTAATTGTATGATTATGATTGTATGATTGTGATTGTATGATTGTGATGGTATGATAGTGATTGTATGATTGCGATCGTATGATTGTGATTGTATGATTATGATTGTATGATTGTGATTGTATGATTGCGATTGTATGATTGTGATTGTATGATTGTGATTGTATGATTGTGATTGTCTGATTGTGGTTGTATGATTGTGATTGTATGATTGAGATTGTATGATTGTGATTGTATGATTGCGATTGTATGATTGTGATTGTATGATTGTGATTGTATGATTGTGATTGTATGATTGTGATTGTATGATTGTGATTGTATGATTGTATTTGGGAGATTGTATTTGGGATATTGTAATTGTATGATTGCGATTGTATGATTGTGATTGTATGATTGTGATGTATGATTGTAATTGTATGATTATGATTGTATGATAGTGATTGTATGATTGAGATTGTACGATTGTGATTGTATGCTTGCGATTGTATGAATGTGATTGTATGATTGTGATTGTATGATTGTGATTGTATGATTGTGATTGTATGATTGAGATTGTATGATTGAGATTGTATGATTGTGATTGTATGCTTGCGATTGTATGATCGTGATTGTATGATTGTGATTGTATGATTGTGATTCTATGATTGTGATTGTATGATTGTATTTGCGAGATTGTATTTGGGATACTGTAATTGTATGATTGCGATTGTATGATTGCGATTGTATGATTGTGATTGTATGATTGTGATTGTATGATTGTGATTGTATGATTGTGATTGTATGATTGTGATTGTATGATTGTATTTGCGAGATTGTATTTGGGATACTGTAATTGTATGATTGCGATTGTATGATTGCGATTGTATGATTGCGATTGTATGATTGTGATTGTATGATTGTGTATGTATGATTGTGATTGTATGATTGTATTTGGGAGATTGTATTTGGGATATTGTAATTGTATGATTGCGATTGTATGATTGTGATTGTATGATTGTGATGTATGATTGTAATTGTATGATTATGATTGTATGATTGTGATTGTATGATTGTGATGGTATGATTGTGATTGTATGATTGCGATCGTATGATTGTGATTGTACGATTATGATTGTATGATTGTGATTGTATGATTGCGATTGTATGATTGTGATTGTATGATTAAGTTTGTATTTTTGTGATTTTATGATTGTGATTGTATGATTGTGATTGTATGATTGTGATTGTATGATTGTGATTGTATGATTGTGATTGTATGATTGCGATTGTATGAATGCGATTGTATGATTGTGATTGCATAATTGTGATTGTATGATTGTGACTGTATGATTGTGATTGTCTGATTGTGGTTGTGCGACTGTGATTGTACGATTGTGATTGTACGATTGTGATTGTATGATTGTGATTGCATGATTATGATTGTATGATTGTGATTGCATGATTGTGATTGTATGATTGTGATTGCATGATTTTGAATGTATGATTGTGACTGTATGATTGTGATTGTATGATTGTGATTGTATGATTGTGATTGTATGATTGTGATTGTATGATTGTGATAGTATGATTGTGATTGTATGATTGTGATTGTATGATTGTGATTGTATGATTGTGATTGTATGATTGTGAATGTACGATTGTGATTGTATGATTGTGATTGTATGATTTTGATAGTACGATTGTGATTGTATGACTGTGATTGTATGACTGTGATTGTATGATTGTGATTGTATGATTGTGATTGTATGATTGTGAAAGTATGATTGTGATTGTATGATTGTGATTGCATGATTGTGATTGTATGATTGTGATTGTATGATTGTGATTGTATGATTGAGATTGTATGATTGAGATTGTATGATTGTGATTGTATGCTTGCGATTGTATGATCGTGATTGTATGATTGTGATTGTATGATTGTGATTTTATGATTGTGATTGTATGATTATGATTGTATGATTGTGATTGTATGATTGTGATTGTATGATTGTGACTGTATGATTGTGATTGTATGATTGTGATAGTATGATTGTGATTGTATGATTGTGATGTATGATTGTAATTGTATGATTATGATTGTATGATTGTGATTGTGTGATTGTGATTGTATGATTGTATTTGGGAGATTGTATTTGGGATATTGTAATTGTATGATTGCGATTGTATGATTGTGATTGTATGATTGTGATTGTGTGATTGTGATTGTATGATTGTATTTGGGAGATTGTATTTGGGATATTGTAATTGTATGATTGCGATTGTATGATTGTGATTGTATGATTGTGATTGTATGATTGTGATTGTATGATTGTGATTGTATAATTGTATTTGGGATATTGTAATTGTATGATTGCGATTGTATGATTGCGATTGTATGATTGTGATTGTATGATTGTGTATGTATGATTGTGATTGTATGATTGTATTTGGGAGATTGTATTTGGGATATTGTAATTGTATGATTGCGGTTGTATGATTGTGATTGTATGATTGTGATGTATGATTGTAATTGTATGATTATGATTGTATGATTGTGATTGTATGATTGCGATCGTATGATTGTGATTGTATGATTATGATTGTATGATTGTGATTGTATGATTGCGATTGTATGATTGTGATTGCATAATTGTGATTGTATGATTGTGATTGTATGATTGTGATTGTATGATTGTGATTGTCTGATTGTGGTTGTATGATTGTGATTGTGTGATTGAGATTGTATGATTGTGATTATATGATTGCGATTGTATAATTGCGATTGTATGATTGCGATTGTATGATTGTGATTGTATGATTGTGATTGTATGATTGTGATTGTATGATTGTGATTGTATGATTGTGATTGTATGATTGTGATGTATGATTGTGATTGTATGATTAAGTTTGTATTTTTGTGATTTTATGATTGTGATTGTATGATTGTGATTGTATGATTGTGATTGTATGATTGCGATTGTATGAATGCGATTGTATGATTGTGATTGCATAATTGTGATTGTATGATTGTGATTGTATGATTGTGATTGTATGATTGTGATTGTCTGATTGTGGTTGTATGATTGTGATTGTGTGATTGAGATTGTATGATTGTGATTATATGATTGCGATTGTATAATTGCGATTGTATGATTGCCATTGTATGATTGTGATTGTATGATTGTGATTGTATGATTGTGATTGTATGATTGTGATTGTATGATTGTGATTGTATGATTGTGATTGTATGATTGTGATTGTATGATTGTGAAAGTATGATTGTGATTGTATGATTATGATTGTATGATTGTGGTTGTGCGATTGTGATTGTACGATTGTGATTGTACGAATGTGATTGTATGATTGTGATTGCATGATTTTGGATGTATGATTGTGATTGTATGATTGTGATTGTATGATTGTGATTGTATGATTGTGATTGTATGATTGTGATTGTATGATTGTGATAGTATGATTGTGATTGTATGATTGTGATTGTATGATTGTGATTGTATGATTATGATTGTATGATTGCGATTGTATGATTGTATTTGGGTGATTGTATTTGGGAGATTGTATTTGGGAGATTGTAATTGTATGATTGCGATTGTATGATTGTGATTGTATGATTGCGATTGTATGAATGCGATTGTATGATTGTGATTGTATGATTGTGATTGTATGATTGTGATTGTATGATTGTGATTGTATGATTGTGATTGTATGATTGTGATTGTATGATTGTATTTGGGAGATTGTATTTGGGATATTGTAATTGTATGATTGCGATTGTATGATTGTGATTGTATGATTGTGATGTATGATTGTAATTGTATGATTATGATTGTATGATTGTGATTGTATGATTGAGATTGTATGATTGTGATTGTATGCTTGCGATTGTATGAATGTGATTGTATGATTGTGATTGTATGATTGTGATTGTATGATTGTGATTGTATGATTGTGATTGTATGATTGTGATTGTATGATTGTGATTGTATGATTATGATTGTATGATTATGATTGTATGATTGTGATTGTATGATTGTGATGGTATGATTGTGATTGTATGATTGCGATCGTATGATTGTGATTGTACGATTATGATTGTATGATTGTGATTGTATGATTGCGATTGTATGATTGTGATTGTATGATTAAGTTTTTATTTTTGTGATTTAATGATTGTGATTGTATGATTGTGATTGTATGATTGTGATTGTATGATTGTGATTGTATGATTGCGATTGTATGAATGCGATTGTATGATTGTGATTGCATAATTGTGATTGTATGATTGTGATTGTATGATTGTGATTGTCTGATTGTGGTTGTATGATTGTGATTGTATGATTGAGATTGTATGATTGTGATTGTATGATTGCGATTGTATGATTGCGATTGTATGATTGCGATTGTATGATTGTGATTGTATGATTGGGATTGTATGATTGTGATTGTATGATTGTGATTGTATGATTGTGATTGTATGATTGTGATTGTATGATTGTGATTGTATGATTGTGATTGTATGATTGTGATTGTATGATTGTGATTGCATAATTGTGATTGTATGATTGTGACTGTATGATTGTGATTGTCTGATTGTGGTTGTATGATTGTGATTGTATGATTGTGATTGCATGATTTTGAATGTATGATTGTGATTGTATGATTGTGATTGTATGATTGTGATTGTATGATTGTGATTGTATGATTGTGATTGTATGATTGTGATTGTATGATTGTGATTGTATGATTGTGATAGTATGATTGTGATTGTATGATTGTGATTGTATGATTGTGATTGTATGATTGTGATTGTATGATTGTGAATGTACGATTGTGATTGTATGATTGTGATTGTATGATTTTGATAGTACGATTGTGATTGTATGACTGTGATTGTATGACTGTGATTGTATGATTGTGATTGTATGATTGTGATTGTACGATTGTTATTGAATGATTGTGATTGTACGATTCTGATTGTATGATTGTGATTGCATGATTGTGATTGTATGATTGTGATTGTATGATTAAGTTTGCATTTTTGTGATTTTATGATTGTGATTGTATGATTGTGATTGTATGATTGTGATTGTATGATTGCGATTGTATGAATGCGATTGTATGATTGTGATTGCATAATTGTGATTGTATGATTGTGATTGTATGATTGTGATTGTCTGATTGTGGTTGTATGATTGTGATTGCATGATTTTGAATGTATGATTGTGATTGTATGATTGTGACTGTATGATTGTGATTGTATGATTGTGGTTGTATGATTGTGATTGTATGATTGTGATTGTATGATTGTGATAGTATGATTGTGATTGTATGATTGTGATTGTATGATTGTGATTGTATGATTATGATTGTATGATTGTGATTGTATGATTGTATTTGGGTGATTGTATTTGGGAGATTGTATTTGGGAGATTGTAATTGTATGATTGCGATTGTATGATTGTGATTGTATGATTGCGATTGTATGATTGCGATTGTATGATTGCGATTGTATGATTGCGATTGTATGATTGTGATTGTATGATTGTGATTGTATGATTGTGATTGTATGATTGTGATTGTATGATTGTGGTTGTGCGATTGTGATTGTACGATTGTGATTGTACGATTGTGATAGTATGATTGTGATTGTATGATTGTGATTGTATGATTGTGTTTGTATGATTGTGATTGTTTGATTGTATTTGGGAGATTGTATTTGGGAGATTGTAATTGTATGATTGCGATTGTATGATTGTGATTGTATGATTGCGATTGTATGATTGTGATTGTATGATTCTGATGTATGACTGTAATTGTATGATTATGATTGTATGATTGTGATTGTATGATTGTGATTGTATGATTGTGATTGTATGATTATGATTGTATGATTGCGATTGTATGATTGTATTTGGGTGATTGTATTTGGGAGATTGTATTTGGGAGATTGTAATTGTATGATTGCGATTGTATGATTGTGATTGTATGATTGCGATTGTATGAATGCGATTGTATGATTGTGATTGTATGATTGTGATTGTATGATTGTGATTGTATGATTGTGATTGTATGATTGTGATTGTATGATTGTGATTGTATGATTGTATTTGGGAGATTGTATTTGGGATATTGTAATTGTATGATTGCGATTGTATGATTGTGATTGTATGATTGTGATGTATGATTGTAATTGTATGATTATGATTGTATGATTGTGATTGTATGATTGAGATTGTATGATTGTGATTGTATGCTTGCGATTGTATGAATGTGATTGTATGATTGTGATTGTATGATTGTGATTGTATGATTGTGATTGTATGATTGTGATTGTATGATTGTGATTGTATGATTGTGATTGTATGATTGTGATTGTATGATTATGATTGTATGATTATGATTGTATGATTGTGATTGTATGATTGTGATGGTATGATTGTGATTGTATGATTGCGATCGTATGATTGTGATTGTACGATTATGATTGTATGATTGTGATTGTATGATTGCGATTGTATGATTGTGATTGTATGATTAAGTTTTTATTTTTGTGATTTAATGATTGTGATTGTATGATTGTGATTGTATGATTGTGATTGTATGATTGTGATTGTATGATTGTGATTGTATGATTGCGATTGTATGAATGCGATTGTATGATTGTGATTGCATAATTGTGATTGTATGATTGTGATTGTATGATTGTGATTGTCTGATTGTGGTTGTATGATTGTGATTGTATGATTGAGATTGTATGATTGTGATTGTATGATTGCGATTGTATGATTGCGATTGTATGATTGCGATTGTATGATTGTGATTGTATGATTGGGATTGTATGATTGTGATTGTATGATTGTGATTGTATGATTGTGATTGTATGATTGTGATTGTATGATTGTGATTGTATGATTGTGATTGTATGATTGTGATTGTATGATTGTGATTGTATGATTGTGATTGTATGATTGTGATTGTATGATTGTGAATGTACGATTGTGATTGTATGATTGTGATTGTATGATTGTGATTGTATGATTGCGATTGTATGATTGTGATAGTATGATTGTGATTGTATGATTGTGATGTATGATTGTAATTGTATGATTATGATTGTATGATTGTGATTGTGTGATTGTGATTGTATGATTGTATTTGGGAGATTGTATTTGGGATATTGTAATTGTATGATTGCGATTGTATGATTGTGATTGTATGATTGTGATTGTATGATTGTGATTGTATGATTGTGATTGTATGATTGTATTTGCGAGATTGTATTTGGGATACTGTAATTGTATGATTGCGATTGTATGATTGCGATTGTATGATTGTGATTGTATGATTGTGTATGTATGATTGTGATTGTATGATTGTATTTGGGAGATTGTATTTGGGATATTGTAATTGTATGATTGCGATTGTATGATTGTGATTGTATGATTGTGATGTATGATTGTAATTGTATGATTATGATTGTATGATTGTGATTGTATGATTGTGATGGTATGATTGTGATTGTATGATTGCGATCGTATGATTGTGATTGTACGATTATGATTGTATGATTGTGATTGTATGATTGCGATTGTATGATTGTGATTGTATGATTAAGTTTGTATTTTTGTGATTTTATGATTGTGATTGTATGATTGTGATTGTATGATTGTGATTGTATGATTGCGATTGTATGAATGCGATTGTATGATTGTGATTGCATAATTGTGATTGTATGATTGTGACTGTATGATTGTGATTGTCTGATTGTGGTTGTATGATTGTGATTGTATGATTGTGATTGCATGATTTTGAATGTATGATTGTGATTGTATGATTGTGATTGTATGATTGTGATTGTATGATTGTGATTGTATGATTGTGATTGTATGATTGTGATTGTATGATTGTGATTGTATGATTGTGATTGTATGATTGTGATAGTATGATTGTGATTGTATGATTGTGATTGTATGATTGTGATTGTATGATTGTGATTGTATGATTGTGAATGTACGATTGTGATTGTATGATTGTGATTGTATGATTTTGATAGTACGATTGTGATTGTATGACTGTGATTGTATGACTGTGATTGTATGATTGTGATTGTATGATTGTGATTGTACGATTGTTATTGAATGATTGTGATTGTACGATTCTGATTGTATGATTGTGATTGCATGATTGTGATTGTATGATTGTGATTGTATGATTAAGTTTGCATTTTTGTGATTTTATGATTGTGATTGTATGATTGTGATTGTATGATTGTGATTGTATGATTGCGATTGTATGAATGCGATTGTATGATTGTGATTGCATAATTGTGATTGTATGATTGTGATTGTATGATTGTGATTGTCTGATTGTGGTTGTATGATTGTGATTGTATGATTGTGAAAGTATGATTGCGATTGTATGATTATGATTGTATGATTGTGGTTGTGCGATTGTGATTGTACGATTGTGATTGTACGATTGTGATTGTATGATTGTGATTGCATGATTATGATTGTATGATTGTGATTGCATGATTGTGATTGTATGATTGTGATTGCATGATTTTGAATGTATGATTGTGATTGTATGATTGTGACTGTATGATTGTGATTGTATGATTGTGGTTGTATGATTGTGATTGTATGATTGTGATTGTATGATTGTGATAGTATGATTGTGATTGTATGAGTGTGATTGTATGATTGTGATTGTATGATTATGATTGTATGATTGTGATTGTATGATTGTATTTGGGTGATTGTATTTGGGAGATTGTATTTGGGAGATTGTAATTGTATGATTGCGATTGTATGATTGTGATTGTATGATTGCGATTGTATGATTGCGATTGTATGATTGCGATTGTATGATTGCGATTGTATGATTGTGATTGTATGATTGTGATTGTATGATTGTGATTGTATGATTGTGATTGTATGATTGTGGTTGTGCGATTGTGATTGTACGATTGTGATTGTACGATTGTGATAGTATGATTGTGATTGTATGATTGTGATTGTATGATTGTGTTTGTATGATTGTGATTGTTTGATTGTATTTGGGAGATTGTATTTGGGAGATTGTATTTGGGAGATTGTAATTGTATGATTGCGATTGTATGATTGTGATTGTATGATTGCGATTGTATGATTGTGATTGTATGATTCTGATGTATGACTGTAATTGTATGATTATGATTGTATGATTGTGATTGTATGATTGAGATTGTATGATTGTGATTGTATGCTTGCGATTGTATGATTGTGATTGTATGATTGTGATTGTATGATTGTGATTGTATGATTGTGATTGTATGATTATGATTGTATGATTGTGATTGTATGATTGTGATTGTATGATTGTGATTGTATGATTGTGATAGTATGATTGTGATTGTATGATTGTGATTGTATGTCTGCGATTTTATGATTGTGATTGTATGATTGTTAAAGTATGATTGTGATGGTATGATTGTTAAAGTATGATTGTGATGGTATGATTGTGATTGTATGATTGTGATTGTATGATTGTGATTGTAAGATTGTGATTGTATGAGTGTGATTGTCTGATTGTGGTTGTGCGATTGTGATTGTACGATTGTGATTGTACGATTGTTATTGAATGATTGTGATTGCACGATTCTGATTGTATGATTGTGATTGCATGATTGTGATTGTATGATTGTGATTGCATGATTTTGAATGTATGATTGCGATTGTATGATTGTGATTGTATGATTGTGATTGTATGATTGTGATTATATGATTGTGATTGTATGATTGTGTTTGTATGCTTGCGATTGTATGATTGTGATGGTATGATTGTGATTGTATGATTGCGATCGTATGATTGTGATTGTACGATTATGATTGTATGATTGTGATTGTATGATTGCGATTGTATGATTGTGATTGTATGATTAAGTTTGAATTTTTGTGATTTTATGATTGCGATTGTATGATTGTGATTGTATGATTGCGATTGTATGATTGTGATAGTATGATTGTGATTGTATGATTATGATGTATGATTGTAATTGTATGATTATGATTGTATGATTGTGATTGCGTGATTGTGATTGTATGATTGTATTTGGGAGATTGTATTTGGGATATTGTAATTGTATGATTGCGATTGTATGATTGTGATTGTATGATTGTGATTGTATGATTGTGATTGTATGATTGTGATTGTATGATTATATTTGCGAGATTGTATTTGGGATACTGTAATTGTATGATTGCGATTGTATGATTGCGATTGTATGATTGTGATTGTATGATTGTGTATGTATGATTGTGATTGTATGATTGTATTTGGGATATTGTAATTGTATGATTGCGATTGTATGATTGTGATGTATGATTGTAATTGTATGATTATGATTGTATGATTGTGATTGTATGATTGTGATGGTATGATTGTGATTGTATGATTGCGATCGTATGATTGTGATTGTACGATTATGATTGTATGATTGTGATTGTATGATTGCGATTGTATGATTGTGATTGTATGATAGTAATTCTTTGATTGTGATTGTATGATTGTGATTGTATGATTGTGATTTTATGATTGTGATTGTATGATTGTGATTGTATGATTGTGATAGTATGATTGTGATTATATGATTGTTATTGTATGACTGTGATTGTATGATTGTGATTGTATGATTGTATTTGGGAGATTGTATTTGGGATATTGTAATTGTATGATTGCGATTGTATGATTGTGATTGTATGATTGTGATGTATGATTGTAATTGTATGATTATGATTGTATGATTGTGATTGTATGATTGTGATGGTATGATTGTGATTGTATGATTGCGATCGTATGATTGTGATTGTACGATTATGATTGTATGATTGTGATTGTATGATTGCGATTGTATGATTGTGATTGTATGATTAAGTTTGTATTTTTGTGATTTTATGATTGCGATTGTATGATTGTGATTGTATGATTGTGATGTATGATTGTAATTGTATGATTATGATTGTATGATTGTGATTGTATGATTGTGATTGTATGATTGAGATTGTATGATTGTGATTGTATGCTAGCGATTGTATGATTGTGATTGTATGATTGTAATTCTTTGATTGTGATTGTATGATTGTGATTGTATGATTGTGATGTATGATTGTGATTGTATGATTATGATTGTATGATTGTGATTGTATGATTGCGATTGTATGATTGCGATTGTATGATTGTGATGGTATTTTTGTGATTGTATGATTGTGATTGTATGATTGTGATTGTATGATTGTGATTGTATGATTGTGATTGTATGATTGTGATTGTATGATTGTGACTGTCTGATTGTGGTTGTGCGATTGTGATTGTACGATTGTGATTGTACGATTGTGATTGTATGATTGTGATTGCATGATTATGATTGTATGATTGTGATTGCATGATTGTGATTGTATGATTGTGATTGCATGATTTTGAATGTATGATTGTGATTGTATGATTGTGATTGTATGATTGTGATTGTATGATTGTGATTGTATGATTGTGATAGTATGATTGTGATTGTATGATTGCGATTGTATGATTGTGATTGTATGATTGCGATTGTATGAATGCTATTGTATGATTGTGATTGTAAGATTGTGATTGTATGATTGTGATTGTATGATTGTGATTGTATGATTGTAATTGAGAGATTGTATTTGGGATATTGTAATTGTATGATTGCGATTGTATGATTGTGATTGTATGATTGTGATGTATGATTGTAATTGTATGATTATGATTGTATGATTGTGATTGTATGATTGAGATTGTATGATTGTTATTGTATGCTTGCGATTGTATGTATGTGATTGTATGATTGTGATTGTATGATTGTGATTGTATGATTGTGATGTATGATTGTGATTGTATGATTGTGATTGTATGATTGTGATTGTATGATTGTGATTGTATGATTGTGATTGTATGATTGTGATTGTATGATTGTGATTGTATGATTGTGATTGTATGATTGTGATTGTATGATTTCGATTGTCTGATTGTGGTTGTGCGATTGTGATTGTACGATTGTGATTGTACGATTGTGATAGTATGATTGTGATTGTATGATTGTGATTGTATGATTGTGTTTGTATGATTGTGATTGTTTGATTGTATTTGGGAGATTGTATTTGGGAGATTGTAATTGTATGATTGCGATTGTATGATTGTGATTGTATGATTGCGATTGTATGATTGTGATTGTATGATTGCGATTGTATGATTGTGATTGTATGATTGTGATGTATGATTGTAATTGTATGATTATGATTGTATGATTGTGATTGTATGATTGTGATTGTATGATTGTGATTGTATGATTGCGATCGTATGATTGTGATTGTATGATTATGATTGTATGATTGTGATTGTATGATTGCGATTGTATGATTGTGATTGTATGATTGTGATTGTATTTTTGTGATTGTATGATTGTGATTGTATGATTGTGATTGTATGATTGTGATTGTATGATTGTGATTGTATGATTGTGATTGTCTGATTGTGGTTGTGCGATTGTGATTGTACGATTGTGATTGTACGATTGTGATTGTATGATTGTGATTGCATGATTATGATTGTATGATTGTGATTGCATGATTGTGATTGTATGATTGTGATTGCATGATTTTGAATGTATGATTGTGATTGTATGATTGTGATTGTATGATTGTGATTGTATGATTGTGATTGTATGATTGTGATAGTATGATTGTGACTGTATGATTGCGATTGTATGATTGTGATTGTATGATTGCGATTGTATGAATGCTATTGTATGATTGTGATTGTATGATTGTGATTGTATGATTGTAATTGGGAGATTGTATTTGGGATATTGTAATTGTATGATTGCGATTGTATGATTGTGATTGTATGATTGTGATGTATGATTGTAATTGTATGATTATGATTGTATGATTGTGATTGTATGATTGAGATTGTATGATTGTTATTGTATGCTTGCGATTGTATGAATGTGATTGTATGATTGTGATTGTATGATTGTGATTGTATGATTGTGATTGTATGATTGTGATTGTATGATTGTGATTGTATGATTGTGATTGTATGATTGTGATTGTATGATTGTGATTGTATGATTGTATTTGGGAGATTGTATTTGGGATATTGTAATTGTATGATTGCGATTGTATGATTGTGATTGTATGATTGTGATGTATGATTGTAATTGTATGATTATGATTGTATGATTGTGATTGTATGATTGAGATTGTATGATTGTGATTGTATGCTTGCGATTGTATGAATGTGATTGTATGATTGTGATTGTATGATTGTGATTGTATGATTGAGATTGTATGATTGAAATTGTATGATTGTGATTGTATGCTTGCGATTGTATAATCGTGATTGTATGATTGTGATTGTATGATTGTGATTGTATGATTGTGATTGTATGATTGTGATTGTATGATTGTGATTGTATGATTATGATTGTATGATTGTGATTGTATGATTGTGATTGTATGATTGTGATTGTATGATTGTGATAGTATGATTGTGATTGTATGATTGTGATGTATGATTGTAATTGTATGATTATGATTGTATGATTGTGATTGTGTGATTGTAATTGTATGATTGTATTTGGGAGATTGTATTTGGGATATTGTAATTGTATGATTGCGATTGTATGATTGTGATTGTATGATTGTGATGTATGATTGTAATTGTATGATTATGATTGTATGATTGTGATTGTATGATTGAGATTGTATGATTGTGATTGTATGCTTGCGATTGTATAATCGTGATTGTATGATTGTGATTGTATGATTGTGATTGTATGATTGTGATTGTATGATTATGATTGTATGATTGTGATTGTATGATTGTGATTGTATGATTGTGATTGTATGATTGTGATTGTATGATTGTGATAGTATGATTGTGATTGTATGATTGTGATGCATGATTGTAATTGTATGATTATGATTGTATGATTGTGATTGTGTGATTGTAATTGTATGATTGTATTTGGGAGATTGTATTTGGGATATTGTAATTGTATGATTGCGATTGTATGATTGTGATTGTATGATTGTGATTGTATGATTGTGATTGTATGATTGTATTTGCGAGATTGTATTTGGGATACTGTAATTGTATGATTGCGATTGTATGATTGCGATTGTATGATTGTGATTGTATGATTGTGTATGTATGATTGTGGTTGTATGATTGTATTTGGGAGATTGTATTTGGGATATTGTAATTGTATGATTGCGATTGTATGATTGTGATTGTATGATTGTGATGTATGATTGTAATTGTATGATTATGATTGTATGATTGTGATTGTATGATTGTGATGGTATGATAGTGATTGTATGATTGCGATCGTATGATTGTGATTGTATGATTATGATTGTATGATTGTGATTGTATGATTGCGATTGTATGATTGTGATTGTATGATTGTGATTGTATGATTGTGATTGTCTGATTGTGGTTGTATGATTGTGATTGTATGATTGAGATTGTATGATTGTGATTGTATGATTGCGATTGTATGATTGTGATTGTATGATTGTGATTGTATGATTGTGATTGTATGATTGTGATTGTATGATTGTGATTGTATGATTGTATTTGGGAGATTGTATTTGGGATATTGTAATTGTATGATTGCGATTGTATGATTGTGATTGTATGATTGTGATGTATGATTGTAATTGTATGATTATGATTGTATGATTGTGATTGTATGATTGAGATTGTACGATTGTGATTGTATGCTTGCGATTGTATGAATGTGATTGTATGATTGTGATTGTATGATTGTGATTGTATGATTGTGATTGTATGATTGAGATTGTATGATTGAGATTGTATGATTGTGATTGTATGCTTGCGATTGTATGATCGTGATTGTATGATTGTGATTGTATGATTGTGATTGTATGATTGTGATTGTATGATTGTGATAGTATGATTGTGATTGTATGATTGTGATGTATGATTGTAATTGTATGATTATGATTGTATGATTGTGATTTTATGATTGTGATTGTATGATTGTATTTGCGAGATTGTATTTGGGATACTGTAATTGTATGATTGCGATTGTATGATTGCGATTGTATGATTGTGATTGTATGATTGTGTATGTATGATTGTGATTGTATGATTGCGATTGTATGATAGCGATTGTATGATTGTGATTGTATGATTGTGTATGTATGATTGTGATTGTATGATTGTATTTGGGAGATTGTGTTTGGGATATTGTAATTGTATGATTGCGATTGTATGATTGTGATTGTATGATTGTGATGTATGATTGTAATTGTATGATTATGATTGTATGATTGTGATTGTATGATTGTGATGGTATGATAGTGATTGTATGATTGCGATCGTATGATTGTGATTGTATGATTATGATTGCATGATTGTGATTGTATGATTGCGATTGTACGATTGTGATTGTATGATTAAGTTTGTATTTTTGTGATTTTATGATTGTGATTGTATGATTGTGATTGTATGATTGTGATTGTATGATTGTGATTGTATGATTGTGATTGTATGATTGTGATTGTATGATTGCGATTGTATGAATGCGATTGTATGATTGTGATTGCATAATTGTGATTGTATGATTGTGATTGTATGAGTGTGATTGTCTGATTGTGGTTGTATGATTGTGATTGTATGATTGAGATTGTATGATTGTGATTGTATGATTGCGATTGTATGATTGCGATTGTATGATTGCGATTGTATGATTGCGATTGTATGATTGTGATTGTATGATTGTGATTGTATGATTGTGATTGTATGATTGTGATGTATGATTGTAATTGTATGATTATGATTGTATGATTGTGATTGTATGATTGAGATTGTATGATTGTTATTGTATGCTTGCGATTGTATGAATGTGATTGTATGATTGTGATTGTATGATTGTGATTGTATGATTGTGATTGTATGATTGTGATTGTATGATTGTGATTGTATGATTGTGATTGTATGATTGTATTTGGGAGATTGTATTTGGGATATTGTAATTGTATGATTGCGATTGTATGATTGTGATTGTATGATTGTGATGTATGATTGTAATTGTATGATTATGATTGTATGATTGTGATTGTATGATTGAGATTGTATGATTGTGATTGTATGCTTGCGATTGTATGAATGTGATTGTATGATTGTGATTGTATGATTGTGATTGTATGATTGTGATTGTATGATTGAGATTGTATGATTGAGATTGTATGATTGTGATTGTATGCTTGCGATTGTATGATCGTGATTGTATGATTGTGATTGTATGATTGTGATTGTATGCTTGCGATTGTATGAATGTGATTGTATGATTGTGATTGTATGATTGTGATTGTATGATTGTGATTGTATGATTGTGATTGTATGTTTGTGATTGTATGATTGTGATTGTATGATTGTGATTGTATGATTGTGATTGTATGATTGTGATTGTATGATTGTGATTGTATGATTGTGAATGTACGATTGTGATTGTATGATTGTGATTGTATGATTGTGATTGTATGATTGCGATTGTATGATTGTGATAGTATGATTGTGATTGTATGATTGTGATGTATGATTGTAATTGTATGATTATGATTGTATGATTGTGATTGTGTGATTGCGATTGTATGATTGTATTTGGGAGATTGTATTTGGGATATTGTAATTGTATGATTGCGATTGTATGATTGTGATTGTATGATTGTGATTGTATGATTGTGATTGTATGATTGTGATTGTATGATTGTGATTGTATGATTGTATTTGCGAGATTGTATTTGGGATACTGTAATTGTATGATTGCGATTGTATGATTGCGATTGTATGATTGCGATTGAATGATTGTGATTGTATGATTGTGTATGTATGATTGTGATTGTATGATTGTATTTGGGAGATTGTATTTGGGATATTGTAATTGTATGATTGCGATTGTATGATTGTGATTGTATGATTGTGATGTATGATTGTAATTGTATGATTATGATTGTATGATTGTGATTGTATGATTGTGATGGTATGATTGTGATTGTATGATTGCGATCGTATGATTGTGATTGTACGATTATGATTGTATGATTGTGATTGTATGATTGCGATTGTATGATTGTGATTGTATGATTAAGTTTGTATTTTTGTGATTTTATGATTGTGATTGTATGATTGTGATTGTATGATTGTGATTGTATGATTGTGATTGTATGATTGTGATTGTATGATTGCGATTGTATGAATGCGATTGTATGATTGTGATTGCATAATTGTGATTGTATGATTGTGACTGTATGATTGTGATTGTCTGATTGTGGTTGTATGATTGTGATTGTATGATTGAGATTGTATGATTGTGATTGTATGATCGCGATTGTATGATTGCGATTGTATGATTGCGATTGTATGATTGCGATTGTATGATTGCGATTGTATGATTGTGATTGTATGATTGTGATTGTATGATTGTGATTGTATGATTGTGATTGCATGATTTTGAATGTATGATTGTGACTGTATGATTGTGATTGTATGATTGTGATTGTATGATTGTGATTGTATGATTGTGATTGTATGATTGTGATAGTATGATTGTGATTGTATGATTGTGATTGTATGATTGTGATTGTATGATTGTGATTGTATGATTGTGAATGTACGATTGTGATTGTATGATTGTGATTGTATGATTTTGATAGTACGATTGTGATTGTATGACTGTGATTGTATGACTGTGATTGTATGATTGTGATTGTATGATTGTGATTGTATGATTGTGAAAGTATGATTGTGATTGTATGATTGTGATTGTATGATTGTGATTGTATGATTGTGATTGTATGATTGTGATTGTATGATTGAGATTGTATGATTGAGATTGTATGATTGTGATTGTATGCTTGCGATTGTGTGATCGTGATTGTATGATTGTGATTGTATGATTGTGATTTTTAATGATTGTGATTGTATGATTATGATTGTATGATTGTGATTGTATGATTGTGATTGTATGATTGTGACTGTATGATTGTGATTGTATGATTGTGATAGTATGATTGAGATTGTATGATTGTGATGTATGATTGTAATTGTATGATTATGATTGTATGATTGTGATTGTGTGATTGTGATTGTATGATTGTATTTGGGTGATTGTATTTGGGATATTGTAATTGTACGATTGCGATTGTATGATTGTGATTGTATGATTGTGATTGTATGATTGTGATTGTATGATTGTGATTGTATGATTGTGATTGTATGATTGTGATTGTATGATTGTGATTGTATGATTGAGATTGTATGATTGTGATTGTATGCTTGCGATTGTATGAATGTGATTGTATGATTGTGATTGTATGATTGTGATTGTATGATTGTGATTGTATGATTGTGATTGTATGATTGTGATTGTATGATTGTGATTGTATGATTATGATTGTATGATTATGATTGTATGATTGTGATTGTATGATTGTGATGGTATGATTGTGATTGTATGATTGCGATCGTATGATTGTGATTGTACGATTATGATTGTATGATTGTGATTGTATGATTGCGATTGTATGATTGTGATTGTATGATTAAGTTTGTATTTTTGTGATTTAATGATTGTGATTGTATGATTGTGATTGTATGATTGTGATTGTATGATTGCGATTGTATGAATTCGATTGTATGATTGTGATTGCATAATTGTGATTGTATGATTGTGATTGTATGATTGTGATTGTCTGATTGTGGTTGTATGATTGTGATTGTATGATTGAGATTGTATGATTGCGATTGTATGATTGCGATTGTATGATTGCGATTGTATGATTGTGATTGTATGATTGTGATTGTATGATTGTGATTGTATGATTGTGATTGTATGATTGTGATTGTATGATTGTGATTGTATGATTGTGATTGTATGATTGTGATTGTATGATTGTGATTGTATGATTGTGATTGTATGATTGTGATTGTATGATTGTGAATGTACGATTGTGATTGTATGATTGTGATTGTATGATTGTGATTGTATGATTGCGATTGTATGATTGTGATAGTATGATTGTGATTGTATGATTGTGATGTATGATTGTAATTGTATGATTATGATTGTATGATTGTGATTGTGTGATTGTGATTGTATGATTGTATTTGGGAGATTGTATTTGGGATATTGTAATTGTATGATTGCGATTGTATGATTGTGATTGTATGATTGTGATTGTATGATTGTGATTGTATGATTGTGAAAGTATGATTGTGATTGTATGATTATGATTGTATGATTGTGGTTGTGCGACTGTGATTGTACGATTGTGATTGTACGATTGTGATTGTATGATTGTGATTGCATGATTATGATTGTATGATTGTGATTGCATGATTGTGATTGTATGATTGTGATTGCATGATTTTGAATGTATGATTGTGACTGTATGATTGTGATTGTATGATTGTGATTGTATGATTGTGATTGTATGATTGTGATTGTATGATTGTGATAGTATGATTGTGATTGTATGATTGTATTTGGGAGATTGTATTTGGGATATTGTAATTGTATGATTGCGATTGTATGATTGTGATTGTATGATTGTGATTGTATGATTGTGATTGTATGATTGTGATTGTATGATTGTGATTGTATGATTGTGATTGTATGATTGAGATTGTATGATTGTGATTGTATGCTTGCGATTGTATGAATGTGATTGTATGATTGTGATTGTATGATTGTGATTGTATGATTGTGATTGTATGATTGTGATTGTATGATTGTGATTGTATGATTGTGATTGTATGATTATGATTGTATGATTATGATTGTATGATTGTGATTGTATGATTGTGATGGTATGATTGTGATTGTATGATTGCGATCGTATGATTGTGATTGTACGATTATGATTGTATGATTGTGATTGTATGATTGCGATTGTATGATTGTGATTGTATGATTAAGTTTGTATTTTTGTGATTTAATGATTGTGATTGTATGATTGTGATTGTATGATTGTGATTGTATGATTGCGATTGTATGAATGCGATTGTATGATTGTGATTGCATAATTGTGATTGTATGATTGTGATTGTATGATTGTGATTGTCTGATTGTGGTTGTATGATTGTGATTGTATGATTGAGATTGTATGATTGCGATTGTATGATTGCGATTGTATGATTGCGATTGTATGATTGTGATTGTATGATTGTGATTGTATGATTGTGATTGTATGATTGTGATTGTATGATTGTGATTGTATGATTGTGATTGTATGATTGTGATTGTATGATTGTGATTGTATGATTGTGATTGTATGATTGTGAATGTACGATTGTGATTGTATGATTGTGATTGTATGATTGTGATTGTATGATTGCGATTGTATGATTGTGATAGTATGATTGTGATTGTATGATTGTGATGTATGATTGTAATTGTATGATTATGATTGTATGATTGTGATTGTGTGATTGTGATTGTATGATTGTATTTGGGAGATTGTATTTGGGATATTGTAATTGTATGATTGCGATTGTATGATTGTGATTGTATGATTGTGATTGTATGATTGTAATTGTATGATTGTATTTGCGAGATTGTATTTGGGATACTGTAATTGTATGATTGCGATTGTATGATTGCGATTGTATGATTGTGATTGTATGATTGTGTATGTATGATTGTGATTGTATGATTGTATTTGGGAGATTGTATTTGGGATATTGTAATTGTATGATTGCGATTGTATGATTGTGATTGTATGATTGTGATGTATGATTGTAATTGTATGATTATGATTGTATGATTGTGATTGTATGATTGTGATGGTATGATTGTGATTGTATGATTAAGTTTGTATTTTTGTGATTTTATGATTGTGATTGTATGATTGTGATTGTATGATTGTGATTGTATGATTGCGATTGTATGAATGCGATTGTATGATTGTGATTGCATAATTGTGATTGTATGATTGTGACTGTATGATTGTGATTGTCTGATTGTGGTTGCATGATTGTGATTGTATGATTGAGATTGTATGATTGTGATTGTATGATTGCGATTGTATGATTGCGATTGTATGATTGCGATTGTATGATTGTGATTGTATGATTGTGATTGTATGATTGTGATTGTATGATTGTGATTGTATGATTGTGATTGTATGATTGTGATTGTATGATTGTGATTGTATGATTGTGATTGTATGATTGTGAAAGTATGATTGTGATTGTATGATTATGATTGTATGATTGTGGTTGTGCGACTGTGATTGTACGATTGTGATTGTACGATTGTGATTGTATGATTGTGATTGCATGATTATGATTGTATGATTGTGATTGCATGATTGTGATTGTATGATTGTGATTGCATGATTTTGAATGTATGATTGTGACTGTATGATTGTGATTGTATGATTGTGATTGTATGATTGTGATTGTATGATTGTGATTGTATGATTGTGATAGTATGATTGTGATTGTATGATTGTGATTGTATGATTGTGATTGTATGATTGTGATTGTATGATTGTGAATGTACGATTGTGATTGTATGATTGTGATTGTATGATTTTGATAGTACGATTGTGATTGTATGACTGTGATTGTATGACTGTGATTGTATGATTGTGATTGTATGATTGTGATTGTATGATTGTGAAAGTATGATTGTGATTGTATGATTGTGATTGTATGATTGTGATTGTATGATTGTGATTGTATGATTGTGATTGTATGATTGAGATTGTATGATTGAGATTGTATGATTGTGATTGTATGCTTGCGATTGTATGATCGTGATTGTATGATTGTGATTGTATGATTGTGATTTTATGATTGTGATTGTATGATTATGATTGTATGATTGTGATTGTATGATTGTGATTGTATGATTGTGACTGTATGATTGTGATTGTATGATTGTGATAGTATGATTGTGATTGTATGATTGTGATGTATGATTGTAATTGTATGATTATGATTGTATGATTGTGATTGTGTGATTGTGATTGTATGATTGTATTTGGGATATTGTAATTGTATGATTGCGATTGTATGATTGTGATTGTATGATTGTGATTGTATGATTGTGATTGTATGATTGTGATTGTATGATTGTATTTGGGATATTGTAATTGTATGATTGCGATTGTATGATTGCGATTGTATGATTGTGATTGTATGATTGTGTATGTATGATTGTGATTGTATGATTGTATTTGGGAGATTGTATTTGGGATATTGTAATTGTATGATTGCGGTTGTATGATTGTGATTGTATGATTGTGATGTATGATTGTAATTGTATGATTATGATTGTATGATTGTGATTGTATGATTGCGATCGTATGATTGTGATTGTATGATTATGATTGTATGATTGTGATTGTATGATTCCGATTGTATGATTGTGATTGCATAATTGTGATTGTATGATTGTGATTGTATGATTGTGATTGTATGATTGTGATTGTCTGATTGTGGTTGTATGATTGTGATTGTGTGATTGAGATTGTATGATTGTGATTATATGATTGCGATTGTATAATTGCGATTGTATGATTGCGATTGTATGATTGTGATTGTATGATTGTGATTGTATGATTGTGATTGTATGATTGTGATTGTATGATTGTGATTGTATGATTGTGATGTATGATTGTGATTGTATGATTAAGTTTGTATCTTTGTGATTTTATGATTGTGATTGTATGATTGTGATTGTATGATTGTGATTGTATGATTGCGATTGTATGAATGCGATTGTATGATTGTGATTGCATAATTGTGATTGTATGATTGTGATTGTATGATTGTGATTGTATGATTGTGATTGTCTGATTGTGGTTGTATGATTGTGATTGTGTGATTGAGATTGTATGATTGTGATTATATGATTGCGATTGTATAATTGCGATTGTATGATTGCGATTGTATGATTGTGATTGTATGATTGTGATTGTATGATTGTGATTGTATGATTGTGATTGTATGATTGTGATTGTATGATTGTGATTGTATGATTGTGAAAGTAAGATTGTGATTGTATGATTATGATTGTATGATTGTGGTTGTGCGATTGTGATTGTACGATTGTGATTGTACGATTGTGATTGTATGATTGTGATTGCATGATTATGATTGTATGATTGTGATTGCATGATTGTGATTGTATGATTGTGATTGCATGATTTTGGATGTATGATTGTGATTGTATGATTGTGATTGTATGATTGTGATTGTATGATTGTGATTGTATGATTGTGATTGTATGATTGTGATAGTATGATTGTGATTGTATGATTGTGATTGTATGATTGTGATTGTATGATTATGATTGTATGATTGCGATTGTATGATTGTATTTGGGTGATTGTATTTGGGAGATTGTATTTGGGAGATTGTAATTGTATGATTGCGATTGTATGATTGTGATTGTATGATTGCGATTGTATGATTGTGATTGTATGATTGTGATTGTATGATTGTGATTGTATGATTGTATTTGGGAGATTGTATTTGGGATATTGTAATTGTATGATTGCGATTGTATGATTGTGATTGTATGATTGTGATGTATGATTGTAATTGTATGATTATGATTGTATGATTGTGATTGTATGATTGAGATTGTATGATTGTGATTGTATGCTTGCGATTGTATGAATGTGATTGTATGATTGTGATTGTATGATTGTGATTGTATGATTGTGATTGTATGATTGTGATTGTATGATTGTGATTGTATGATTGTGATTGTATGATTGTGATTGTATGATTATGATTGTATGATTATGATTGTATGATTGTGATTGTATGATTGTGATGGTATGATTGTGATTGTATGATTGCGATCGTATGATTGTGATTGTACGATTATGATTGTATGATTGTGATTGTATGATTGCGATTGTATGATTGTGATTGTATGATTAAGTTTGTATTTTTGTGATTTAATGATTGTGATTGTATGATTGTGATTGTATGATTGTGATTGTATGATTGCGATTGTATGAATGCGATTGTATGATTGTGATTGCATAATTGTGATTGTATGATTGTGATTGTATGATTGTGATTGTCTGATTGTGGTTGTATGATTGTGATTGTATGATTGAGATTGTATGATTGTGATTGTATGATTGCGATTGTATGATTGCGATTGTATGATTGCGATTGTATGATTGTGATTGTATGATTGTGATTGTATGATTGTGATTGTATGATTGTGATTGTATGATTGTGATTGTATGATTGTGATTGTATGATTGTGATTGTATGATTGTGATTGTATGATTGTGATTGTATGATTGTGATTGTATGATTGTGAATGTACGATTGTGATTGTATGATTGTGATTGTATGATTGTGATTGTATGATTGCGATTGTATGATTGTGATTGTATGATTGTGATGTATGATTGTAATTGTATGATTATGATTGTATGATTGTGATTGTATGATTGTGATTGTATGATTGTATTTGGGAGATTGTATTTGGGATATTGTAATTGTATGATTGCGATTGTATGATTGTGATTGTATGATTGTGATTGTATGATTGTGATTGTATGATTGTATTTGCGAGATTGTATTTGGGATACTGTAATTGTATGATTGCGATTGTATGATTGCGATTGTATGATTGTGATTGTATGATTGTGTATGTATGATTGTGATTGTATGATTGTATTTGGGAGATTGTATTTGGGATATTGTAATTGTATGATTGCGATTGTATGATTGTGATTGTATGATTGTGATGTATGATTGTAATTGTATGATTATGATTGTATGATTGTGATTGTATGATTGTGATGGTATGATTGTGATTGTATGATTGCGATCGTATGATTGTGATTGTACGATTATGATTGTATGATTGTGATTGTATGATTGCGATTGTATGATTGTGATTGTATGATTAAGTTTGTATTTTTGTGATTTTATGATTGTGATTGTATGATTGTGATTGTATGATTGTGATTGTATGATTGCGATTGTATGAATGCGATTGTATGATTGTGATTGCATAATTGTGATTGTATGATTGTGACTGTATGATTGTGATTGTCTGATTGTGGTTGTATGATTGTGATTGTATGATTGTGATTGTATGATTATGATTGTATGATTGTGGTTGTGCGATTGTGATTGTACGATTGTGATTGTACGATTGTGATTGTATGATTGTGATTGCATGATTATGATTGTATGATTGTGATTGCATGATTGTGATTGTATGATTGTGATTGCATGATTTTGAATGTATGATTGTGATTGTATGATTGTGATTGTATGATTGTGATTGTATGATTGTGATTGTATGATTGTGATTGTATGATTGTGATTGTATGATTGTGATAGTATGATTGTGATTGTATGATTGTGATTGTATGATTGTGATTGTATGATTGTGATTGTATGATTGTGAATGTACGATTGTGATTGTATGATTGTGATTGTATGATTTTGATAGTACGATTGTGATTGTATGACTGTGATTGTATGACTGTGATTGTATGATTGTGATTGTATGATTGTGAAAGTATGATTGTGATTGTATGATTGTGATTGTATGATTGTGATTGTATGATTGTGATAGTATGATTGTGATTGTATGATTGTGATGTATGATTGTAATTGTATGATTATGATTGTATGATTGTGATTGTGTGATTGTGATTGTATGATTGTATTTGGGAGATTGTATTTGGGATATTGTAATTGTATGATTGCGATTGTATGATTGTGATTGTATGATTGTGATTGTGTGATTGTGATTGTATGATTGTGATTGTATGATTGTATTTGGGATATTGTAATTGTATGATTGCGATTGTATGATTGCGATTGTATGATTGTGACTGTATGATTGTGTATGTATGATTGTGATTGTATGATTGTATTTGGGAGATTGTATTTGGGATATTGTAATTGTATGATTGCGATTGTATGATTGTGATTGTATGATTGTGATGTATGATTGTAATTGTATGATTATGATTGTATGATTGTGATTGTATGATTGCGATCGTATGATTGTGATTGTACGATTATGATTGTATGATTGTGATTGTATGATTGCGATTGTATGATTGTGATTGTATGATTAAGTTTGTATTTTTGTGATTTTATGATTGTGATTGTATGATTGTGATTGTATGATTGTGATTGTATGATTGCGATTGTATGAATGCGATTGTATGATTGTGATTGCATAATTGTGATTTTATGATTGTGACTGTATGATTGTGATTGTCTGATTGTGGTTGTATGATTGTGATTGTATGATTGTGATTGTATGATTGAGATTGTATGATTGAGATTGTATGATTGTGATTGTATGCTTGCGATTGTATGATCGTGATTGTATGATTGTGATTGTATGATTGTGATTTTATGATTGTGATTGTATGATTATGATTGTATGATTGTGATTGTATGATTGTGATTGTATGATTGTGACTGTATGATTGTGATTGTATGATTGTGATAGTATGATTGTGATTGTATGATTGTGATGTATGATTGTAATTGTATGATTATGATTGTATGATTGTGATTGTGTGATTGTGATTGTATGATTGTATTTGGGAGATTGTATTTGGGATATTGTAATTGTATGATTGCGATTGTATGATTGTGATTGTATGATTGTGATTGTATGATTGTGATTGTATGATTGTGATTGTATGATTGTGATTGTATGATTGTATTTGGGATATTGTAATTGTATGATTGCGATTGTATGATTGCGATTGTATGATTGTGACTGTATGATTGTGTATGTATGATTGTGATAGTATGATTGTATTTGGGAGATTGTATTTGGGATATTGTAATTGTATGATTGCGATTGTATGATTGTGATTGTATGATTGTGATGTA
This sequence comes from Megachile rotundata, assembly GCF_050947335.1. Taxonomy (NCBI): domain Eukaryota; kingdom Metazoa; phylum Arthropoda; class Insecta; order Hymenoptera; family Megachilidae; genus Megachile; species Megachile rotundata. The sequence continues at coordinate 305,828 of NW_027473388.1, read as the reverse complement.
TGATTGTAATTGTATGATTATGATTGTATGATTGTGATTGTATGATTGCGATCGTATGATTGTGATTGTATGATTATGATTGTATGATTGTGATTGTATGATTGCGATTGTATGATTGTGATTGCATAATTGTGATTGTATGATTGTGATTGTATGATTGTGATTGTATGATTGTGACTGTCTGATTGTGGTTGTATGATTGTGATTGTGTGATTGAGATTGTATGATTGTGATTATATGATTGCGATTGTATAATTGCGATTGTATGATTGCGATTGTATGATTGTGATTGTATGATTGTGATTGTATGATTGTGATTGTATGATTGTGATTGTATGATTGTGATTGTATGATTGTGATTGTATGATTGTGATGTATGATTGTGATTGTATGATTAAGTTTGTATTTTTGTGATTTTATGATTGTGATTGTATGATTGTCATTGTATGATTGTGATTGTATGATTGCGATTGTATGAATGCGATTGTATGATTGTGATTGCATAATTGTGATTGTATGATTGTGATTGTATGATTGTGATTGTATGATTGTGATTGTCTGATTGTGGTTGTATGATTGTGGTTGTGTGATTGAGATTGTATGATTGTGATTATATGATTGCGATTGTATAATTGCGATTGTATGATTGCGATTGTATGATTGCGATTGTATGATTGTGATTGTATGATTGTGATTGTATGATTGTGATTGTATGATTGTGATTGTATGATTGTGAAAGTATGATTGTGATTGTATGATTATGATTGTATGATTGTGGTTGTGCGATTGTGATTGTACGATTGTGATTGTACGATTGTGATTGTATGATTGTGATTGCATGATTATGATTGTATGATTGTGATTGCATGATTGTGATTGTATGATTGTGATTGCATGATTTTGGAAGTATGATTGTGATTGTATGATTGTGATTGTATCATTGTGATTGTATGATTGTGATTGTATGATTGTGATTGTATGATTGTGATTGTATGATTGTGATAGTATGATTGTGATTGTATGATTGTGATTGTATGATTGTGATTGTATGATTATGATTGTATGATTGCGATTGTATGATTGTATTTGGGTGATTGTATTTGGGAGCTTGTATTTGGGAGATTGTAATTGTATGATTGCGATTGTATGATTGTGATTGTATGATTGCGATTGTATGAATGCGATTGTATGATTGTGATTGTATGATTGTGATTGTATGATTGTGATTGTATGATTGTGATTGTATGATTGTGATTGTATGATTGTGATTGTATGATTGTGATTGTATGATTGTATTTGGGAGATTGTATTTGGGATATTGTAATTGTATGATTGCGATTGTATGATTGTGATTGTATGATTGAGATTGTATGATTGTGATTGTATGCTTGCGATTGTATGAATGTGATTGTATGATTGTGATTGTATGATTGTGATTGTATGATTGTGATTGTATGATTGTGATTGTATGATTGTGATTGTATGATTGTGATTGTATGATTGTGATTGTATGATTGTGATTGTATGATTATGATTGTATGATTATGATTGTATGATTGTGATTGTATGATTGTGATGGTATGATTGTGATTGTATGATTGCGATCGTAAGATTGTGATTGTACGATTATGATTGTATGATTGTGATTGTATGATTGCGATTGTATGATTGTGATTGTATGATTAAGTTTGTATTTTTGTGATTTAATGATTGTGATTGTATGATTGTGATTGTATGATTGTGATTGTATGATTGCGATTGTATGAATGCGATTGTATGATTGTGATTGCATAATTGTGATTGTATGATTGTGATTGTATGATTGTGATTGTCTGATTGTGGTTGTATGATTGTGATTGTATGATTGAGATTGTATGATTGTGATTGTATGATTGCGATTGTATGATTGCGATTGTATGATTGCGATTGTATGATTGTGATTGCATGATTTTGAATGTATGATTGTGATTGTATGATTGTGATTGTATGATTGTGATTGTATGATTGTGATTGTATGATTGTGATAGTATGATTGTGATTGTATGATTGTGATTGCATAATTGTGATTGTATGATTGTGACTGTATGATTGTGATTGTCTGATTGTGGTTGTATGATTGTGATTGTATGATTGTGATTGTATGATTATGATTGTATGATTGTGATTGTATGATTGTGATTGTATGATTGCGATTGTATGAATGCGATTGTATGATTGTGATTGCATAATTGTGATTGTATGATTGTGATTGTATGATTGTGACTGTATGATTGTGATTGTATGATTGTGATTGTCTGATTGTGGTTGTATGATTGTGATTGTGTGATTGAGATTGTATGATTGTGATTATATGATTGCGATTGTATAATTGCGATTGTATGATTGCGATTGTATGATTGTGATTGTATGATTGTGATTGTATGATTGTGATTGTATGATTGTGATTGTATGATTGTGATTGTATGATTGTGATTGTATGATTGTGAAAGTATGATTGTGATTGTATGATTATGATTGTATGATTGTGGTTGTGCGATTGTGATTGTACGATTGTGATTGTACGATTGTGATTGTATGATTGTGATTGCATGATTATGATTGTATGATTGTGATTGCATGATTGTGATTGTATGATTGTGATTGCATGATTTTGGATGTATGATTGTGATTGTATGATTGTGATTGTATCATTGTGATTGTATGATTGTGGTTGTATGATTGTGATTGTGTGATTGAGATTGTATGATTGTGATTATATGATTGCGATTGTATAATTGCGATTGTATGATTGTGATTGTATGATTGTGATTGCATGATTATGATTGTATGATTGTGATTGCATGATTGTGATTGTATGATTGTGATTGCATGATTTTGGATGTATGATTATGATTGTATGATTGTGATTGCATGATTGTGATTGTATGATTGTGATTGCATGATTTTGGATGTATGATTGTGATTGTATGATTGTGATTGTATCATTGTGATTGTATGATTGTGATTGTATGATTGTGATTGTATGATTGTGATTGTATGATTGTGATAGTATGATTGTGATTGTATGATTGTGATTGTATGATTGTGATTGTATGATTATGATTGTATGATTGCGATTGTATGATTGTATTTGGGTGATTGTATTTGGGAGATTGTATTTGGGAGATTGTAATTGTATGATTGCGATTGTATGATTGTGATTGTATGATTGCGATTGTATGAATGCGATTGTATGATTGTGATTGTATGATTGTGATTGTATGATTGTGATTGTATGATTGTGATTGTATGATTGTGATTGTATGATTGTGATTTTATGATTGTGATAGTATGATTGTGATTGTATGATTGAGATTGTATGATTGTGATTGTATGCTTGCGATTGTATGAATGTGATTGTATGATTGTGATTGTATGATTGTGATTGTATGATTGTGATTGTATGATTGTGATTGTATGATTGTGATTGTATGATTGTGATTGTATGATTATGATTGTATGATTATGATTGTATGATTGTGATTGTATGATTGTGATGGTATGATTGTGATTGTATGATTGCGATCGTATGATTGTGATTGTACGATTATGATTGTATGATTGTGATTGTATGATTGCGATTGTATGATTGTGATTGTATGATTAAGTTTGTATTTTTGTGATTTAATGATTGTGATTGTATGATTGTGATTGTATGATTGTGATTGTATGATTGCGATTGTATGAATGCGATTGTATGATTGTGATTGCATAATTGTGATTGTATGATTGTGATTGTATGATTGTGATTGTCTGATTGTGGTTGTATGATTGTGATTGTATGATTGAGATTGTATGATTGTGATTGTATGATTGCGATTGTATGATTGCGATTGTATGATTGCGATTGTATGATTGTGATTGCATGATTTTGAATGTATGATTGTGATTGTATGATTGTGATTGTATGATTGTGATTGTATGATTGTGATTGTATGATTGTGATTGTATGATTGTGATAGTATGATTGTGATTGTATGATTGTGATTGTATGATTGTGATTGTATGATTGTGATTGTATGATTGTGAATGTACGATTGTGATTGTATGATTGTGATTGTATGATTGTGATTGTATGATTTTGATAGTACGGTTGTGATTGTATGACTGTGATTGTATGACTGTGATTGTATGATTGTGATTGTATGATTGTGATTGTATGATTGTGAAAGTATGATTGTGATTGTATGATTGTGATTGTATGATTGTGATTGTATGATTGTGATTGTATGATTGTGATTGTATGATTGTGATTGTATGATTGTGATTGTATGATTGTGATTGTATGATTGTGAAAGTATGATTGTGATTGTATGATTGTGATTGTATGATTGTGATTGTATGATTGTGATTGTATGATTGTGATTGTATGATTGTGAATGTACGATTGTGATTGTATGATTGTGATTGTATGATTGTGATTGTATGATTGCGATTGTATGATTGTGATAGTATGATTGTGATTGTATGATTGTGATGTATGATTGTAATTGTATGATTATGATTGTATGATTGTGATTGTATGATTGTATTTGGGAGATTGTATTTGGGATATTGTAATTGTATGATTGCGATTGTATGATTGTGATTGTATGATTGTGATTGTATGATTGTGATTGTATGATTGTATTTGCGAGATTGTATTTGGGATACTGTAATTGTATGATTGCGATTGTATGATTGCGATTGTATGATTGTGATTGTATGATTGTGTATGTATGATTGTGATTGTATGATTGTATTTGGGAGATTGTATTTGGGATATTGTAATTGTATGATTGCGATTGTATGATTGTGATTGTATGATTGTGATGTATGATTGTAATTGTATGATTATGATTGTATGATTGTGATTGTATGATTGTGATGGTATGATTGCGATCGTATGATTGTGATTGTACGATTATGATTGTATGATTGTGATTGTATGATTGCGATTGTATGATTGTGATTGTATGATTAAGTTTGTATTTTTGTGATTTTATGATTGTGATTGTATGATTGTGATTGTATGATTGTGATTGTATGATTGTGATTGTATGATTGCGATTGTATGAATGCGATTGTATGATTGTGATTGCATAATTGTGATTGTATGATTGTGACTGTATGATTGTGATTGTCTGATTGTGGTTGTATGATTGTGATTGTATGATTGTGATTGTATGATTATGATTGTATGATTGTGGTTGTGCGATTGTGATTGTACGATTGTGATTGTACGATTGTGATTGTATGATTGTGATTGCATGATTATGATTGTATGATTGTGATTGCATGATTGTGATTGTATGATTGTGATTGCATGATTTTGAATGTATGATTGTGATTGTATGATTGTGATTGTATGATTGTGATTGTATGATTGTGATTGTATGATTGTGATTGTATGATTGTGATTGTATGATTGTGATAGTATGATTGTGATTGTATGATTGTGATTGTATGATTGTGATTGTATGATTGTGATTGTATGATTTTGATAGTACGATTGTGATTGTATGACTGTGATTGTATGACTGTGATTGTATGATTGTGATTGTATGATTGTGATTGTATGATTGTTAAAGTATGATTGTGATTGTATGATTGTGATTGTATGATTGTGATTGTATGATTGTGATTGTATGATTGTGATTGTGTGATTGAGATTGTATGATTGAGATTGTATGATTGTGATTGTATGCTTGCGATTGTATGATCGTGATTGTATGATTGTGATTGTATGATTGTGATTTTATGATTGTGATTGTATGATTGTGATTGTATGATTGTGATTGTATGATTGTGATTGTATGATTGTGATTGTATGATTGTGACTGTATGATTGTGATTGTATGATTGTGATTGTATGATTGTGATTGTATGATTGTGATTGTATGATTGTGAATGTACGATTGTGATCGTATGATTGTGATTGTATGATTGTGATTGTATGATTTTGATAGTACGGTTGTGACTGTATGACTGTGATTGTATGACTGTGATTGTATGATTGTGATTGTATGATTGTGATTGTATGATTGTGAAAGTATGATTGTGATTGTATGATTGTGATTGTATGATTGTGATTGTATGATTGTGATTGTATGATTGTGATTGTATGATTGTGATTGTATGATTGTGATTGTATGATTGTGAAAGTATGATTGTGATTGTATGATTGTGATTGTATGATTGTGATTGTATGATTGTGATTGTATGATTGTGATTGTATGATTGTGAATGTACGATTGTGATTGTATGATTGTGATTGTATGATTGTGATTGTATGATTGCGATTGTATGATTGTGATAGTATGATTGTGATTGTATGATTGTGATGTATGATTGTAATTGTATGATTATGATTGTATGATTGTGATTGTATGATTGTATTTGGGAGATTGTATTTGGGATATTGTAATTGTATGATTGCGATTGTATGATTGTGATTGTATGATTGTGATGTATGATTGTAATTGTATGATTATGATTGTATGATTGTGATTGTATGATTGTGATGGTATGATTGCGATCGTATGATTGTGATTGTACGATTATGATTGTATGATTGTGATTGTATGATTGCGATTGTATGATTGTGATTGTATGATTAAGTTTGTATTTTTGTGATTTTATGATTGTGATTGTATGATTGTGATTGTATGATTGTGATTGTATGATTGCGATTGTATGAATGCGATTGTATGATTGTGATTGCATAATTGTGATTGTATGATTGTGACTGTATGATTGTGATTGTCTGATTGTGGTTGTATGATTGTGATTGTATGATTGTGATTGTATGATTATGATTGTATGATTGTGGTTGTGCGATTGTGATTGTACGATTGTGATTGTACGATTGTGATTGTATGATTGTGATTGCATGATTATGATTGTATGATTGTGATTGCATGATTGTGATTGTATGATTGTGATTGCATGATTTTGAATGTATGATTGTGATTGTATGATTGTGATTGTATGATTGTGATTGTATGATTGTGATTGTATGATTGTGATTGTATGATTGTGATAGTATGATTGTGATTGTATGATTGTGATTGTATGATTGTGATTGTATGATTGTGATTGTATGATTGTGAATGTACGATTGTGATTGTATGATTGTGATTGTATGATTTTGATAGTACGATTGTGATTGTATGACTGTGATTGTATGACTGTGATTGTATGATTGTGATTGTATGATTGTGATTGTATGATTGTTAAAGTATGATTGTGATTGTATGATTGTGATTGTATGATTGTGATTGTATGATTGTGATTGTATGATTGTGATTGTGTGATTGAGATTGTATGATTGAGATTGTATGATTGTGATTGTATGCTTGCGATTGTATGATCGTGATTGTATGATTGTGATTGTATGATTGTGATTTTATGATTGTGATTGTATGATTATGATTGTATGATTGTGATTGTATGATTGTGATTGTATGATTGTGATTGTATGATTGTGACTGTATGATTGTGATTGTATGATTGTGATAGTATGATTGTGATTGTATGATTGTGATGTATGATTGTAATTGTATGATTATGATTGTATGATTGTGATTGTATGATTGTGATGGTATGATTGTGATTGTATGATTGCGATCGTATGATTGTGATTGTACGATTATGATTGTATGATTGTGATTGTATGATTGCGATTGTATGATTGTGATTGTATGATTAAGTTTGTATTTTTGTGATTTTATGATTGTGATTGTATGATTGTGATTGTATGATTGTGATTGTATGATTGTGATTGTATGATTGCGATTGTATGAATGCGATTGTATGATTGTGATTGCATAATTGTGATTGTATGATTGTGACTGTATGATTGTGATTGTCTGATTGTGGTTGTATGATTGTGATTGTATGATTGAGATTGTATGATTGTGATTGTATGATTGCGATTGTATGATTGCGATTGTATGATTGCGATTGTATGATTGCGATTGTATGATTGCGATTGTATGATTGTGATTGTATGATTGTGATTGTATGATTGTGATTGTATGATTGTGATTGCATGATTTTGAATGTATGATTGTGACTGTATGATTGTGATTGTATGATTGTGATTGTATGATTGTGATTGTATGATTGTGATTGTATGATTGTGATAGTATGATTGTGATTGTATGATTGTGATTGTATGATTGTGATTGTATGATTGTGATTGTATGATTGTGAATGTACGATTGTGATTGTATGATTGTGATTGTATGATTTTGATAGTACGATTGTGATTGTATGACTGTGATTGTATGACTGTGATTGTATGATTGTGATTGTATGCTTGCGATTGTATGAATGTGATTGTATGATTGTGATTGTATGATTGTGATTGTATGATTGTGATTGTATGATTGTGATTGTATGATTGTGATTGTATGATTGTGATTGTATGATTATGATTGTATGATTATGATTGTATGATTGTGATTGTATGATTGTGATGGTATGATTGTGATTGTATGATTGCGATCGTATGATTGTGATTGTACGATTATGATTGTATGATTGTGATTGTATGATTGCGATTGTATGATTGTGATTGTATGATTAAGTTTGTATTTTTGTGATTTAATGATTGTGATTGTATGATTGTGATTGTATGATTGTGATTGTATGATTGCGATTGTATGAATTCGATTGTATAATTGTGATTGCATAATTGTGATTGTATGATTGTGATTGTATGATTGTGATTGTCTGATTGTGGTTGTATGATTGTGATTGTATGATTGAGATTGTATGATTGCGATTGTATGATTGCGATTGTATGATTGCGATTGTATGATTGTGATTGTATGATTGTGATTGTATGATTGTGATTGTATGATTGTGATTGTATGATTGTGATTGTATGATTGTGATTGTATGATTGTGATTGTATGATTGTGATTGTATGATTGTGATTGTATGATTGTGATTGTATGATTGTGATTGTATGATTGTGATTGTATGATTGTGAATGTACGATTGTGATTGTATGATTGTGATTGTATGATTGTGATTGTATGATTGCGATTGTATGATTGTGATAGTATGATTGTGATTGTATGATTGTGATGTATGATTGTAATTGTATGATTATGATTGTATGATTGTGATTGTGTGATTGTGATTGTATGATTGTATTTGGGAGATTGTATTTGGGATATTGTAATTGTATGATTGCGATTGTATGATTGTGATTGTATGATTGTGATTGTATGATTGTGATTGTGTGATTGTGAAAGTATGATTGTGATTGTATGATTATGATTGTATGATTGTGGTTGTGCGACTGTGATTGTACGATTGTGATTGTACGATTGTGATTGTATGATTGTGATTGCATGATTATGATTGTATGATTGTGATTGCATGATTGTGATTGTATGATTGTGATTGCATGATTTTGAATGTATGATTGTGACTGTATGATTGTGATTGTATGATTGTGAATGTATGATTGTGATTGTATGATTGTGATTGTATGATTGTGATAGTATGATTGTGATTGTATGATTGTATTTGGGAGATTGTATTTGGGATATTGTAATTGTATGATTGCGATTGTATGATTGTGATTGTATGATTGTGATTGTATGATTGTGATTGTATGATTGTGATTGTATGATTGTGATTGTATAATTGTGATTGTATGATTGAGATTGTATGATTGTGATTGTATGCTTGCGATTGTATGAATGTGATTGTATGATTGTGATTGTATGATTGTGATTGTATGATTGTGATTGTATGATTGTGATAGTATGATTGTGATTGTATGATTGTGATTGTATGATTGTGATTGTATGATTGTGGTTGTATGATTGTGATTGTATGATTGAGATTGTATGATTGTGATTGTATGATTGCGATTGTATGATTGCGATTGTATGATTGCGATTGTATGATTGCGATTGTATGATTGCGATTGTATGATTGTGATTGTATGATTGTGATTGTATGATTGTGATTGTATGATTGTGATTGCATGATTTTGAATGTATGATTGTGACTGTATGATTGTGATTGTATGATTGTGATTGTATGATTGTGATTGTATGATTGTGATTGTATGATTGTGATAGTATGATTGTGATTGTATGATTGTGATTGTATGATTGTGATTGTATGATTGTGATTGTATGATTGTGAATGTACGATTGTGATTGTATGATTGTGATTGTATGATTTTGATAGTACGATTGTGATTGTATGACTGTGATTGTATGACTGTGATTGTATGATTGTGATTGTATGCTTGCGATTGTATGAATGTGATTGTATGATTGTGATTGTATGATTGTGATTGTATGATTGTGATTGTATGATTGTGATTGTATGATTGTGATTGTATGATTGTGATTGTATGATTATGATTGTATGATTATGATTGTATGATTATGATTGTATGATTGTGATTGTATGATTGTGATGGTATGATTGTGATTGTATGATTGCGATCGTATGATTGTGATTGTACGATTATGATTGTATGATTGTGATTGTATGATTGCGATTGTATGATTGTGATTGTATGATTAAGTTTGTATTTTTGTGATTTAATGATTGTGATTGTATGATTGTGATTGTATGATTGTGATTGTATGATTGCGATTGTATGAATTCGATTGTATAATTGTGATTGCATAATTGTGATTGTATGATTGTGATTGTATGATTGTGATTGTCTGATTGTGGTTGTATGATTGTGATTGTATGATTGAGATTGTATGATTGCGATTGTATGATTGCGATTGTATGATTGCGATTGTATGATTGCGATTGTATGATTGTGATTGTATGATTGTGATTGTATGATTGTGATTGTATGATTGTGATTGTATGATTGTGATTGTATGATTGTGATTGTATGATTGTGATTGTATGATTGTGATTGTATGATTGTGATTGTATGATTGTGAATGTACGATTGTGATTGTATGATTGTGATTGTATGATTGTGATTGTATGATTGCGATTGTATGATTGTGATAGTATGATTGTGATTGTATGATTGTGATGTATGATTGTAATTGTATGATTATGATTGTATGATTGTGATTGTGTGATTGTGATTGTATGATTGTATTTGGGAGATTGTATTTGGGATATTGTAATTGTATGATTGCGATTGTATGATTGTGATTGTATGATTGTGATTGTATGATTGTGATTGTATGATTGTGAAAGTATGATTGTGATTGTATGATTATGATTGTATGATTGTGGTTGTGCGACTGTGATTGTACGATTGTGATTGTACGATTGTGATTGTATGATTGTGATTGCATGATTATGATTGTATGATTGTGATTGCATGATTGTGATTGTATGATTGTGATTGCATGATTTTGAATGTATGATTGTGACTGTATGATTGTGATTGTATGATTGTGAATGTATGATTGTGATTGTATGATTGTGATTGTATGATTGTGATAGTATGATTGTGATTGTATGATTGTATTTGGGAGATTGTATTTGGGATATTGTAATTGTATGATTGCGATTGTATGATTGTGATTGTATGATTGTGATTGTATGATTGTGATTGTATGATTGTGATTGTATGATTGTGATTGTATAATTGTGATTGTATGATTGAGATTGTATGATTGTGATTGTATGCTTGCGATTGTATGAATGTGATTGTATGATTGTGATTGTATGATTGTGATTGTATGATTGTGATTGTATGATTGTGATTGTATGATTGCGATCGTATGATTGTGATTGTACGATTATGATTGTATGATTGTGATTGTATGATTGCGATTGTATGAATGCGATTGTATGATTGTGATTGCATAATTGTGATTGTATGATTGTGATTGTATGATTGTGATTGTCTGATTGTGGTTGTATGATTGTGATTGTATGATTGAGATTGTATGATTGCGATTGTATGATTGCGATTGTATGATTGCGATTGTATGATTGCGATTGTATGATTGTGATTGTATGATTGTGATTGTATGATTGTGATTGTATGATTGTGATTGTATGATTGTGATTGTATGATTGTGATTGTATGATTGTGATTGTATGATTGTGATTGTATGATTGTGAATGTACGATTGTGATTGTATGATTGTGATTGTATGATTGTGATTGTATGATTGCGATTGTATGATTGTGATAGTATGATTGTGATTGTATGATTGTGATGTATGATTGTAATTGTATGATTATGATTGTATGATTGTGATTGTGTGATTGTGATTGTATGATTGTATTTGGGAGATTGTATTTGGGATATTGTAATTGTATGATTGCGATTGTATGATTGTGATTGTATGATTGTGATTGTATGATTGTAATTGTATGATTGTATTTGCGAGATTGTATTTGGGATACTGTAATTGTATGATTGCGATTGTATGATTGCGATTGTATGATTGTGATTGTATGATTGTGTATGTATGATTGTGATTGTATGATTGTATTTGGGAGATTGTATTTATGATATTGTAATTGTATGATTGCGATTGTATGATTGTGATTGTATGATTGTGATGTATGATTGTAATTGTATGATTATGATTGTATGATTGTGATTGTATGATTGTGATGGTATGATTGTGATTGTATGATTAAGTTTGTATTTTTGTGATTTTATGATTGTGATTGTATGATTGTGATTGTATGATTGTGATTGTATGATTGCGATTGTATGAATGCGATTGTATGATTGTGATTGCATAATTGTGATTGTATGATTGTGACTGTATGATTGTGATTGTCTGATTGTGGTTGTATGATTGTGATTGTATGATTGAGATTGTATGATTGTGATTGTATGATTGCGATTGTATGATTGCGATTGTATGATTGCGATTGTATGATTGTGATTGTATGATTGTGATTGTATGATTGTGATTGTATGATTGTGATTGTATGATTGTGATTGTATGATTGTGATTGTATGATTGTGATTGTATGATTGTGAAAGTATGATTGTGATTGTATGATTATGATTGTATGATTGTGGTTGTGCGACTGTGATTGTACGATTGTGATTGTACGATTGTGATTGTATGATTGTGATTGCATGATTATGATTGTATGATTGTGATTGCATGATTGTGATTGTATGATTGTGATTGCATGATTTTGAATGTATGATTGTGACTGTATGATTGTGATTGTATGATTGTGATTGTATGATTGTGATTGTATGATTGTGATTGTATGATTGTGATAGTATGATTGTGATTGTATGATTGTGATTGTATGATTGTGATTGTATGATTGTGATTGTATGATTGTGAATGTACGATTGTGATGGTATGATTGTGATTGTATGATTTTGATAGTACGATTGTGATTGTATGACTGTGATTGTATGACTGTGATTGTATGATTGTGATTGTATGATTGTGATTGTATGATTGTGAAAGTATGATTGTGATTGTATGATTGTGATTGTATGATTGTGATTGTATGATTGTGATTGTATGATTGTGATTGTATGATTGAGATTGTATGATTGAGATTGTATGATTGTGATTGTATGCTTGCGATTGTATGATCGTGATTGTATGATTGTGATTGTATGATTGTGATTTTATGATTGTGATTGTATGATTATGATTGTATGATTGTGATTGTATGATTGTGATTGTATGATTGTGACTGTATGATTGTGATTGTATGATTGTGATAGTATGATTGTGATTGTATGATTGTGATGTATGATTGTAATTGTATGATTATGATTGTATGATTGTGATTGTGTGATTGTGATTGTATGATTGTATTTGGGATATTGTAATTGTATGATTGCGATTGTATGATTGTGATTGTATGATTGTGATTGTATGATTGTGATTGTATGATTGTGATTGTATGATTGTATTTGGGATATTGTAATTGTATGATTGCGATTGTATGATTGCGATTGTATGATTGTGATTGTATGATTGTGTATGTATGATTGTGATTGTATGATTGTATTTGGGAGATTGTATTTGGGATATTGTAATTGTATGATTGCGGTTGTATGATTGTGATTGTATGATTGTGATGTATGATTGTAATTGTATGATTATGATTGTATGATTGTGATTGTATGATTGCGATCGTATGATTGTGATTGTATGATTATGATTGTATGATTGTGATTGTATGATTGCGATTGTATGATTGTGATTGCATAATTGTGATTGTATGATTGTGATTGTATGATTGTGATTGTATGATTGTGATTGTCTGATTGTGGTTGTATGATTGTGATTGTGTGATTGAGATTGTATGATTGTGATTATATGATTGCGATTGTATAATTGCGATTGTATGATTGCGATTGTATGATTGTGATTGTATGATTGTGATTGTATGATTGTGATTGTATGATTGTGATTGTATGATTGTGATTGTATGATTGTGATGTATGATTGTGATTGTATGATTAAGTTTGTATATTTGTGATTTTATGATTGTGATTGTATGATTGTGATTGTATGATTGTGATTGTATGATTGCGATTGTATGAATGCGATTGTATGATTGTGATTGCATAATTGTGATTGTATGATTGTGATTGTATGATTGTGATTGTATGATTGTGATTGTCTGATTGTGGTTGTATGATTGTGATTGTGTGATTGAGATTGTATGATTGTGATTATATGATTGCGATTGTATAATTGCGATTGTATGATTGCGATTGTATGATTGTGATTGTATGATTGTGATTGTATGATTGTGATTGTATGATTGTGATTGTATGATTGTGATTGTATGATTGTGATTGTATGATTGTGAAAGTATGATTGTGATTGTATGATTATGATTGTATGATTGTGGTTGTGCGATTGTGATTGTACGATTGTGATTGTACGATTGTGATTGTATGATTGTGATTGCATGATTATGATTGTATGATTGTGATTGCATGATTGTGATTGTATGATTGTGATTGCATGATTTTGGATGTATGATTGTGATTGTATGATTGTGATTGTATGATTGTGATTGTATGATTGTGATTGTATGATTGTGATTGTATGATTGTGATTGTATGATTGTGATTGTATGATTGTGATAGTATGATTGTGATTGTATGATTGTGATTGTATGATTGTGATTGTATGATTATGATTGTATGATTGCGATTGTATGATTGTATTTGGGTGATTGTATTTGGGAGATTGTATTTGGGAGATTGTAATTGTATGATTGCGATTGTATGATTGTGATTGTATGATTGCGATTGTATGATTGTGATTGTATGATTGTGATTGTATGATTGTGATTGTATGATTGTATTTGGGAGATTGTATTTGGGATATTGTAATTGTATGATTGCGATTGTATGATTGTGATTGTATGATTGTGATGTATGATTGTAATTGTATGATTATGATTGTATGATTGTGATTGTATGATTGAGATTGTATGATTGTGATTGTATGCTTGCGATTGTATGAATGTGATTGTATGATTGTGATTGTATGATTGTGATTGTATGATTGTGATTGTATGATTGTGATTGTATGATTGTGATTGTATGATTGTGATTGTATGATTGTGATTGTATGATTGCCATTGTATGATTGTGATTGTATGATTAAGTTTGTATGTGATTGTATGATTGTGATTGTATGATTGTGATTGTATGATTGCGATTGTATGAATGCGATTGTATGATTGTGATTGCATAATTGTGATTGTATGATTGTGATTGTGTGATTGTGATTGTCTGATTGTGGTTGTATGATTGTGATTGTATGATTGAGATTGTATGATTGTGATTGTATGATTGCGATTGTATGATTGCGATTGTATGATTGCGATTGTATGATTGGGATTGTATGATTGTGATTGTATGATTGTGATTGTATGATTGTGATTGTATGATTGTGATTGTATGATTGTGATTGTATGATTGTGATTGTATGATTGTGAATGTACGATTGTGATTGTATGATTGTGATTGTATGATTTTGATAGTACGATTGTGATTGTATGACTGTGATTGTATGACTGTGATTGTATGATTGTGATTGTATGATTGTGATTGTATGATTGTGAAAGTATGATTGTGATTGTATGATTGTGATTGTATGATTGTGATTGTATGATTGTGATTGTATGATTGTGATTGTATGATTGAGATTGTATGATTGAGATTGTATGATTGTGATTGTATGCTTGCGATTGTATGATCGTGATTGTATGATTGTGATTGTATGATTGTGATTTTATGATTGTGATTGTATGATTATGATTGTATGATTGTGATTGTATGATTGTGATTGTATGATTGTGACTGTATGATTGTGATTGTATGATTGTGATAGTATGATTGTGATTGTATGATTGTGATGTATGATTGTAATTGTATGATTATGATTGTATGATTGTGATTGTGTGATTGTGATTGTATGATTGTATTTGGGATATTGTAATTGTATGATTGCGATTGTATGATTGTGATTGTATGATTGTGATTGTATGATTGTGATTGTATGATTGTGATTGTATGATTGTATTTGGGATATTGTAATTGTATGATTGCGATTGTATGATTGCGATTGTATGATTGTGATTGTATGATTGTGTATGTATGATTGTGATTGTATGATTGTATTTGGGAGATTGTATTTGGGATATTGTAATTGTATGATTGCGGTTGTATGATTGTGATTGTATGATTGTGATGTATGATTGTAATTGTATGATTATGATTGTATGATTGTGATTGTATGATTGCGATCGTATGATTGTGATTGTATGATTATGATTGTATGATTGTGATTGTATGATTGCGATTGTATGATTGTGATTGCATAATTGTGATTGTATGATTGTGATTGTATGATTGTGATTGTATGATTGTGATTGTCTGATTGTGGTTGTATGATTGTGATTGTGTGATTGAGATTGTATGATTGTGATTATATGATTGCGATTGTATAATTGCGATTGTATGATTGCGATTGTATGATTGTGATTGTATGATTGTGATTGTATGATTGTGATTGTATGATTGTGATTGTATGATTGTGATTGTATGATTGTGATGTATGATTGTGATTGTATGATTAAGTTTGTATATTTGTGATTTTATGATTGTGATTGTATGATTGTGATTGTATGATTGTGATTGTATGATTGTGATTGTATGATTGCGATTGTATGAATGCGATTGTATGATTGTGATTGCATAATTGTGATTGTATGATTGTGATTGTATGATTGTGATTGTATGATTGTGATTGTCTGATTGTGGTTGTATGATTGTGATTGTGTGATTGAGATTGTATGATTGTGATTATATGATTGCGATTGTATAATTGCGATTGTATGATTGCGATTGTATGATTGTGATTGTATGATTGTGATTGTATGATTGTGATTGTATGATTGTGATTGTATGATTGTGATTGTATGATTGTGATTGTATGATTGTGAAAGTATGATTGTGATTGTATGATTATGATTGTATGATTGTGGTTGTGCGATTGTGATTGTACGATTGTGATTGTACGATTGTGATTGTATGATTGTGATTGCATGATTATGATTGTATGATTGTGATTGCATGATTGTGATTGTATGATTGTGATTGCATGATTTTGGATGTATGATTGTGATTGTATGATTGTGATTGTATGATTGTGATTGTATGATTGTGATTGTATGATTGTGATTGTATGATTGTGATTGTATGATTGTGATTGTATGATTGTGATAGTATGATTGTGATTGTATGATTGTGATTGTATGATTGTGATTGTATGATTATGATTGTATGATTGCGATTGTATGATTGTATTTGGGTGATTGTATTTGGGAGATTGTATTTGGGAGATTGTAATTGTATGATTGCGATTGTATGATTGTGATTGTATGATTGCGATTGTATGATTGTGATTGTATGATTGTGATTGTATGATTGTGATTGTATGATTGTATTTGGGAGATTGTATTTGGGATATTGTAATTGTATGATTGCGATTGTATGATTGTGATTGTATGATTGTGATGTATGATTGTAATTGTATGATTATGATTGTATGATTGTGATTGTATGATTGAGATTGTATGATTGTGATTGTATGCTTGCGATTGTATGAATGTGATTGTATGATTGTGATTGTATGATTGTGATTGTATGATTGTGATTGTATGATTGTGATTGTATGATTGTGATTGTATGATTGTGATTGTATGATTGTGATTGTATGATTGCGATTGTATGATTGTGATTGTATGATTAAGTTTGTATTTTTGTGATTTAATGATTGTGATTGTATGATTGTGATTGTATGATTGTGATTGTATGATTGCGATTGTATGAATGCGATTGTATGATTGTGATTGCATAATTGTGATTGTATGATTGTGATTGTATGATTGTGATTGTCTGATTGTGGTTGTATGATTGTGATTGTATGATTGAGATTGTATGATTGTGATTGTATGATTGTGATTGTATGATTGTGATTGTATGATTGTGATTGTATGATTGTGATTGTATGATTGTGATTGTATGATTGTGAATGTACGATTGTGATTGTATGATTGTGATTGTATGATTGTGATTGTATGATTGCGATTGTATGATTGTGATTGTATGATTGTGATGTATGATTGTAATTGTATGATTATGATTGTATGATTGTGATTGTATGATTGTGATTGTATGATTGTATTTGGGAGATTGTATTTGGGATATTGTAATTGTATGATTGCGATTGTATGATTGTGATTGTATGATTGTGATTGTATGATTGTGATTGTATGATTGTATTTGCGAGATTGTATTTGGGATACTGTAATTGTATGATTGCGATTGTATGATTGCGATTGTATGATTGTGATTGTATGATTGTGTATGTATGATTGTGATTGTATGATTGTATTTGGGAGATTGTATTTGGGATATTGTAATTGTATGATTGCGATTGTATGATTGTGATTGTATGATTGTGATGTATGATTGTAATTGTATGATTATGATTGTATGATTGTGATTGTATGATTGTGATGGTATGATTGTGATTGTATGATTGCGATCGTATGATTGTGATTGTACGATTATGATTGTATGATTGTGATTGTATGATTGCGATTGTATGATTGTGATTGTATGATTGTGATTGCATGATTATGATTGTATGATTGTGATTGCATGATTGTGATTGTATGATTGTGATTGCATGATTTTGAATGTATGATTGTGATTGTATGATTGTGATTGTATGATTGTGATTGTATGATTGTGATTGTATGATTGTGATTGTATGATTGTGATTGTATGATTGCGATTGTATGAATGCGATTGTATGATTGTGATTGCATAATTGTGATTGTATGATTGTGACTGTATGATTGTGATTGTCTGATTGTGGTTGTATGATTGTGATTGTATGATTGTGATTGTATGATTATGATTGTATGATTGTGGTTGTGCGATTGTGATTGTACGATTGTGATTGTACGATTGTGATTGTATGATTGTGATTGCATGATTATGATTGTATGATTGTGATTGCATGATTGTGATTGTATGATTGTGATTGCATGATTTTGAATGTATGATTGTGATTGTATGATTGTGATTGTATGATTGTGATTGTATGATTGTGATTGTATGATTGTGATTGTATGATTGTGATAGTATGATTGTGATTGTATGATTGTGATTGTATGATTGTGATTGTATGATTGTGATTGTATGATTGTGAATGTACGATTGTGATTGTATGATTGTGATTGTATGATTTTGATAGTACGATTGTGATTGTATGACTGTGATTGTATGACTGTGATTGTATGATTGTGATTGTATGATTGTGAAAGTATGATTGTGATTGTATGATTGTGATTGTATGATTGTGATTGTATGATTGTGATTGTATGATTGTGATAGTATGATTGTGATTGTATGATTGTGATGTATGATTGTAATTGTATGATTATGATTGTATGATTGTGATTGTGTGATTGTGATTGTATGATTGTATTTGGGAGATTGTATTTGGGATATTGTAATTGTATGATTGCGATTGTATGATTGTGATTGTATGATTGTGATTGTATGATTGTGATTGTATGATTGTGATTGTATGATTGTATTTGGGATATTGTAATTGTATGATTGCGATTGTATGATTGCGATTGTATGATTGTGACTGTATGATTGTGTATGTATGATTGTGATTGTATGATTGTATTTGGGAGATTGTATTTGGGATATTGTAATTGTATGATTGCGATTGTATGATTGTGATTGTATGATTGTGATGTATGATTGTAATTGTATGATTATGATTGTATGATTGTGATTGTATGATTGCGATCGTATGATTGTGATTGTACGATTATGATTGTATGATTGTGATTGTATGATTGCGATTGTATGATTGTGATTGTATGATTAAGTTTGTATTTTTGTGATTTTATGATTGTGATTGTATGATTGTGATTGTATGATTGTGATTGTATGATTGCGATTGTATGAATGCGATTGTATGATTGTGATTGCATAATTGTGATTTTATGATTGTGACTGTATGATTGTGATTGTCTGATTGTGGTTGTATGATTGTGATTGTATGATTGTGATTGTATGATTGAGATTGTATGATTGAGATTGTATGATTGTGATTGTATGCTTGCGATTGTATGATCGTGATTGTATGATTGTGATTGTATGATTGTGATTTTATGATTGTGATTGTATGATTATGATTGTATGATTGTGATTGTATGATTGTGATTGTATGATTGTGACTGTATGATTGTGATTGTATGATTGTGATAGTATGATTGTGATTGTATGATTGTGATGTATGATTGTAATTGTATGATTATGATTGTATGATTGTGATTGTGTGATTGTGATTGTATGATTGTATTTGGGAGATTGTATTTGGGATATTGTAATTGTATGATTGCGATTGTATGATTGTGATTGTATGATTGTGATTGTATGATTGTGATTTTATGATTGTGATTGTATGATTGTATTTGGGATATTGTAATTGTATGATTGCGATTGTATGATTGCGATTGTATGATTGTGACTGTATGATTGTGTATGTATGATTGTGATTGTATGATTGTATTTGGGAGATTGTATTTGGGATATTGTAATTGTATGATTGCGATTGTATGATTGTGATTGTATGATTGTGATGTATGATTGTAATTGTATGATTATGATTGTATGATTGTGATTGTATGATTGCGATCGTATGATTGTGATTGTATGATTATGATTGTATGATTGTGATTGTATGATTGCGATTGTATGATTGTGATTGCATAATTGTGATTGTATGATTGTGATTGTATGATTGTGATTGTATGATTGTGACTGTCTGATTGTGGTTGTATGATTGTGATTGTGTGATTGAGATTGTATGATTGTGATTATATGATTGCGATTGTATAATTGCGATTGTATGATTGCGATTGTATGATTGTGATTGTATGATTGTGATTGTATGATTGTGATTGTATGATTGTGATTGTATGATTGTGATTGTATGATTGTGATTGTATGATTGTGATGTATGATTGTGATTGTATGATTAAGTTTGTATTTTTGTGATTTTATGATTGTGATTGTATGATTGTCATTGTATGATTGTGATTGTATGATTGCGATTGTATGAATGCGATTGTATGATTGTGATTGCATAATTGTGATTGTATGATTGTGATTGTATGATTGTGATTGTATGATTGTGATTGTCTGATTGTGGTTGTATGATTGTGATTGTGTGATTGAGATTGTATGATTGTGATTATATGATTGCGATTGTATAATTGCGATTGTATGATTGCGATTGTATGATTGCGATTGTATGATTGTGATTGTATGATTGTGATTGTATGATTGTGATTGTATGATTGTGATTGTATGATTGTGAAAGTATGATTGTGATTGTATGATTATGATTGTATGATTGTGGTTGTGCGATTGTGATTGTACGATTGTGATTGTACGATTGTGATTGTATGATTGTGATTGCATGATTATGATTGTATGATTGTGATTGCATGATTGTGATTGTATGATTGTGATTGCATGATTTTGGAAGTATGATTGTGATTGTATGATTGTGATTGTATGATTGTGATTGTATGATTGTGATTGTATGATTGTGATTGTATGATTGTGATAGTATGATTGTGATTGTATGATTGTGATTGTATGATTGTGATTGTATGATTGTGATTGTATGATTGTGAATGTACGATTGTGATTGTATGATTGTGATTGTATGATTTTGATAGTACGATTGTGATTGTATGACTGTGATTGTATGACTGTGATTGTATGATTGTGATTGTATGATTGTGAAAGTATGATTGTGATTGTATGATTGTGATTGTATGATTGTGATTGTATGATTGTGATTGTATGATTGTGATAGTATGATTGTGATTGTATGATTGTGATGTATGATTGTAATTGTATGATTATGATTGTATGATTGTGATTGTGTGATTGTGATTGTATGATTGTATTTGGGAGATTGTATTTGGGATATTGTAATTGTATGATTGCGATTGTATGATTGTGATTGTATGATTGTGATTGTATGATTGTGATTGTATGATTGTGATTGTATGATTGTATTTGGGATATTGTAATTGTATGATTGCGATTGTATGATTGCGATTGTATGATTGTGCCTGTATGATTGTGTATGTATGATTGTGATTGTATGATTGTATTTGGGAGATTGTATTTGGGATATTGTAATTGTATGATTGCGATTGTATGATTGTGATTGTATGATTGTGATGTATGATTGTAATTGTATGATTATGATTGTATGATTGTGATTGTATGATTGCGATCGTATGATTGTGATTGTACGATTATGATTGTATGATTGTGATTGTATGATTGCGATTGTATGATTGTGATTGTATGATTAAGTTTGTATTTTTGTGATTTTATGATTGTGATTGTATGATTGTGATTGTATGATTGTGATTGTATGATTGCGATTGTATGAATGCGATTGTATGATTGTGATTGCATAATTGTGATTTTATGATTGTGACTGTATGATTGTGATTGTCTGATTGTGGTTGTATGATTGTGATTGTATGATTGTGATTGTATGATTGAGATTGTATGATTGAGATTGTATGATTGTGATTGTATGCTTGCGATTGTATGATCGTGATTGTATGATTGTGATTGTATGATTGTGATTTTATGATTGTGATTGTATGATTATGATTGTATGATTGTGATTGTATGATTGTGATTGTATGATTGTGACTGTATGATTGTGATTGTATGATTGTGATAGTATGATTGTGATTGTATGATTGTGATGTATGATTGTAATTGTATGATTATGATTGTATGATTGTGATTGTGTGATTGTGATTGTATGATTGTATTTGGGAGATTGTATTTGGGATATTGTAATTGTATGATTGCGATTGTATGATTGTGATTGTATGATTGTGATTGTATGATTGTGATTTTATGATTGTGATTGTATGATTGTATTTGGGATATTGTAATTGTATGATTGCGATTGTATGATTGCGATTGTATGATTGTGACTGTATGATTGTGTATGTATGATTGTGATTGTATGATTGTATTTGGGAGATTGTATTTGGGATATTGTAATTGTATGATTGCGATTGTATGATTGTGATTGTATGATTGTGATGTATGATTGTAATTGTATGATTATGATTGTATGATTGTGATTGTATGATTGTGATTGTATGATTGTGATGGTATGATTGTGATTGTATGATTGCGATCGTATGATTGTGATTGTACGATTATGATTGTATGATTGTGATTGTATGATTGCGATTGTATGATTGTGATTGTATGATTAAGTTTGTATTTTTGTGATTTAATGATTGTGATTGTATGATTGTGATTGTATGATTGTGATTGTATGATTGCGATTGTATGAATGCGATTGTATGATTGTGATTGCATAATTGTGATTGTATGATTGTGATTGTATGATTGTGATTGTCTGATTGTGGTTGTATGATTGTGATTGTATGATTGAGATTGTATGATTGTGATTGTATGATTGCGATTGTATGATTGCGATTGTATAATTGCGATTGTATGATTGCGATTGTATGATTGTGATTGTATGATTGTGATTGTATGATTGTGATTGTATGATTGTGATTGTATGATTGTGATTGTATGATTGTGATTGTATGATTGTGAAAGTATGATTGTGATTGTATGATTATGATTGTATGATTGTGGTTGTGCGATTGTGATTGTACGATTGTGATTGTACGATTGTGATTGTATGATTGTGATTGCATGATTATGATTGTATGATTGTGATTGCATGATTGTGATTGTATGATTGTGATTGCATGATTTTGGATGTATGATTGTGATTGTATGATTGTGATTGTATCATTGTGATTGTATGATTGTGATTGTATGATTGTGATTGTATGATTGTGATTGTATGATTGTGATAGTATGATTGTGATTGTATGATTGTGATTGTATGATTGTGATTGTATGATTATGATTGTATGATTGCGATTGTATGATTGTATTTGGGTGATTGTATTTGGGAGATTGTATTTGGGAGATTGTAATTGTATGATTGCGATTGTATGATTGTGATTGTATGATTGTGATTGTATGATTGTGTATGTATGATTGTGATTGTATGATTGGATTTGGGAGATTGTATTTGGGATATTGTAATTGTATGATTGCGATTGTATGATTGTGATTGTATGATTGTGATGTATGATTGTAATTGTATGATTATGATTGTATGATTGTGATTGTATGATTGCGATTGTATGATTGTGATTGCATGATTTTGAATGTATGATTGTGATTGTATGATTGTGATTGTATGATTGTGATTGTATGATTGTGATTGTATGATTGTGATTGTATGATTGTGATAGTATGATTGTGATTGTATGATTGTGATTGTATGATTGTGATTGTATGATTGTGATTGTATGATTGTGAATGTACGATTGTGATTGTATGATTGTGATTGTATGATTGTGATTGTATGATTTTGATAGTACGGTTGTGATTGTATGACTGTGATTGTATGACTGTGATTGTATGATTGTGATTGTATGATTGTGATTGTATGATTGTGAAAGTATGATTGTGATTGTATGATTGTGATTGTATGATTGTGATTGTATGATTGTGATTGTATGATTGTGATTGTATGATTGTGATTGTATGATTGTGATTGTATGATTGTGATTGTATGATTGTGAAAGTATGATTGTGATTGTATGATTGTGATTGTATGATTGTGATTGTATGATTGTGATTGTATGATTGTGATTGTATGATTGTGAATGTACGATTGTGATTGTATGATTGTGATTGTATGATTGTGATTGTATGATTGCGATTGTATGATTGTGATAGTATGATTGTGATTGTATGATTGTGATGTATGATTGTAATTGTATGATTATGATTGTATGATTGTGATTGTATGATTGTATTTGGGAGATTGTATTTGGGATATTGTAATTGTATGATTGCGATTGTATGATTGTGATTGTATGATTGTGATTGTATGATTGTGATTGTATGATTGTATTTGCGAGATTGTATTTGGGATACTGTAATTGTATGATTGCGATTGTATGATTGCGATTGTATGATTGTGATTGTATGATTGTGTATGTATGATTGTGATTGTATGATTGTATTTGGGAGATTGTATTTGGGATATTGTAATTGTATGATTGCGATTGTATGATTGTGATTGTATGATTGTGATGTATGATTGTAATTGTATGATTATGATTGTATGATTGTGATTGTATGATTGTGATGGTATGATTGCGATCGTATGATTGTGATTGTACGATTATGATTGTATGATTGTGATTGTATGATTGCGATTGTATGATTGTGATTGTATGATTAAGTTTGTATTTTTGTGATTTTATGATTGTGATTGTATGATTGTGATTGTATGATTGTGATTGTATGATTGCGATTGTATGAATGCGATTGTATGATTGTGATTGCATAATTGTGATTGTATGATTGTGACTGTATGATTGTGATTGTCTGATTGTGGTTGTATGATTGTGATTGTATGATTGTGATTGTATGATTATGATTGTATGATTGTGGTTGTGCGATTGTGATTGTACGATTGTGATTGTACGATTGTGATTGTATGATTGTGATTGCATGATTATGATTGTATGATTGTGATTGCATGATTGTGATTGTATGATTGTGATTGCATGATTTTGAATGTATGATTGTGATTGTATGATTGTGATTGTATGATTGTGATTGTATGATTGTGATTGTATGATTGTGATTGTATGATTGTGATTGTATGATTGTGATAGTATGATTGTGATTGTATGATTGTGATTGTATGATTGTGATTGTATGATTGTGATTGTATGATTGTGAATGTACGATTGTGATTGTATGATTGTGATTGTATGATTTTGATAGTACGATTGTGATTGTATGACTGTGATTGTATGACTGTGATTGTATGATTGTGATTGTATGATTGTGATTGTATGATTGTTAAAGTATGATTGTGATTGTATGATTGTGATTGTATGATTGTGATTGTATGATTGTGATTGTATGATTGTGATTGTGTGATTGAGATTGTATGATTGAGATTGTATGATTGTGATTGTATGCTTGCGATTGTATGATCGTGATTGTATGATTGGGATTGTATGATTGTGATTTTATGATTGTGATTGTATGATTATGATTGTATGATTGTGATTGTATGATTGTGATTGTATGATTGTGATTGTATGATTGTGACTGTATGATTGTGATTGTATGATTGTGATTGTATGATTGTGATTGTATGATTGTGATTGTATGATTGTGAATGTACGATTGTGATTGTATGATTGTGATTGTATGATTGCGATTGTATGATTGTGATAGTATGATTAAGTTTGTATTTTTGTGATTTAATGATTGTGATTGTATGATTGTGATTGTATGATTGTGATTGTATGATTGCGATTGTATGAATGCGATTGTATGATTGTGATTGCATAATTGTGATTGTATGATTGTGATTGTATGATAGTGATTGTCTGATTGTGGTTGTATGATTGTGATTGTATGATTGACATTGTATGATTGTGATTGTATGATTGCGATTGTATGATTGCGATTGTATGATTGCGATTGTATGATTGTGATTGCATGATTTTGAATGTATGATTGTGATTGTATGATTGTGATTGTATGATTGTGATTGTATGATTGTGATTGTATGATTGTGATAGTATGATTGTGATTGTATGATTGTGATTGTATGATTGTGATTGTATGATTGTGATTGTATGATTGTGAATGTACGATTGTGATTGTATGATTGTGATTGTATGATTTTGATAGTACGGTTGTGATTGTATGACTGTGATTGTATGACTGTGATTGTATGATTGTGATTGTATGATTGTGATTGTACGATTGTGATTGTATGATTGTGATTGTATGATTGCGATAGTATGATTGTGATTGTATGATTGTGATTGTATGATTGTGATTGTATGATTGTGATTGTATGATTGTATTTGGGAGATTGTATTTGGGAGATTGTATTTGGGAGATTGTATTTGGGAGATTGTATTTGGTAGATTGTCATTGTATGATTGCGATTGTATGATTGTGATTGTATGATTGTGATTGTATGATTGTGATTGTATGATTGTGATGTATGATTGTAATTGTATTATTATGATTGTATGATTGTGATTGTATGATTGAGATTGTATGATTGAGATTGTATGATTGTGATTGTATGCTTGCGATTGTATGATCGTGATTGTATGATTGTGATTGTATGATTGTGTATGTATGATTGTGATTGTATGATTGTATTTGGGATATTGTAATTGTATGATTGCGATTGTATGATTGTGATTGTATGATTGTGATGTATGATTGTAATTGGATGATTATGATTGTATGATTGTGATTGTATGATTGTGATGGTATGATAGTGATTGTATGATTGCGATCGTATGATTGTGATTGGATGATTATGATTGGATGATTATGATTGTATGATTGTGATTGTATGATTGCGATTGTACGATTGTGATTGTATGATTAAGTTTGTATTTTTGTGATTTTATGATTGTAATTGTATGATTGTGATTGTATGATTGTGATTGTATGATTGCGATTGTATGAATGCGATTGTATGATTGTGATTGCATAATTGTGATTGTATGATTGTGATTGTATGATTGTTATTGTCTGATTGTGGTTGTATGATTGTGATTGTATGATTGACATTGTATGATTGTGATTGTATGATTGCGATTGTATGATTGCGATTGTATGATTGCGATTGTATGATTGCGATTGTATGATTGCGATTGTATGATTGTGATTGTATGATTGTGATTGTATGATTGTGATTGTATGATTGTATTTGGGAGATTGTATTTGGGATATTGTAATTGTATGATTGCGATTGTATGATTGCGATTGTATGATTGTGATTGTATGATTGTGTATGTATGATTGTGATTGTATGATTGTATTTGGGAGATTGTATTTGGGATATTGTAATTGTATGATTGCGATTGTATGATTGTGATTGTATGATTGTGATGTATGATTGTAATTGTATGATTATGATTGTATGATTGTGATTGTATGATTGAGATTGTATGATTGAGATTGTATGATTGTGATTGTATGCTTGCGATTGTATGATCGTGATTGTATGATTGTGATTGTATGATTGTGATTGTATGATTGTGATTGTATGATTATGATTGTATGATTGTGATTGTATGATTGTGATTGTATGATTGTGATTGTATGATTGTGATTGTATGATTGTGATAGTATGATTGTGATTGTATGATTGTGATGTAGAATTGTAATTGTATGATTATGATTGTATGATTGTGATTGTGTGATTGTGATTGTATGATTGTGATGTAGAATTGTAATTGTATGATTATGATTGTATGATTGTGATTGTGTGATTGTGATTGTATGATTGTATTTGGGAGATTGTATTTGGGATATTGTAATTGTATGATTGCGATTGTATGATTGTGATTGTATGATTGTGATTGTATGATTGTGATTGTATGATTGTGATTGTATGATTGTGATTGTATGATTGTATTTGTGAGATTGTATTTGCGATACTGTAATTGTATGATTGCGATTGTATGATTGCGATTGTATGATTGTGATTGTATGATTGTGTATGTATGATTGTGATTGTATGATTGTATTTGGGAGATTGTATTTGGGATATTGTAATTGTATGATTGCGATTGTATGATTGTGATTGTATGATTGTGATGTATGATTGTAATTGTATGATTATGATTGTATGATTGTGATTGTATGATTGTGATGGTATGATTGTGATTGTATGATTGCGATCGTATGATTGTGATTGTATGATTATGATTGTATGATTGTGTTTGTATGATTGCGATTGTATGATTGTGATTGTATGATTAAATTTGTATTTTTGTGATTTTATGATTGTGATTGTATGATTGTGATTGTATTATTGTGATGTATGACTGTAATTGTATGATTATGATTGTATGATTGTGATTGTATGATTGAGATTGTATGATTGTGATTGTATGCTTGCGATTGTATGATTGTGATGGTATGATTGTTAAAGTATGATTGTGATGGTATGATTGTGATTGTATGATTGTGATTGTATGGTTGTGATTGTATGATTGTGATTGTATGAGTGTGATTGTCTGATTGTGGTTGTGCGATTGTGATTGTACGATTGTGATTGTACGATTGTTATTGAATGATTGTGACTGTACGATTCTGATTGTATGATTGTGATTGCATGATTGTGATTGTATGATTGTAATTGCATGATTTTGAATGTATGATTGCGATTGTATGATTGTGATTGTATGATTGTGATTGTATGATTGTGATTATATGATTGTGATTGTATGATTGTGATTGTATGCTTGCGATTGTATGATTGTGATGGTATGATTGTGATTGTATGATTGTGATAGTATGATTGTGATTGTATGATTGTGATTGCATGATTGTGATTGTATGAGTGTGATTGTATGATTGTGATTGTATGATTGTATTTGGGAGATTGTATTTGGGATATTGTAATTGTATGATTGCGATTGTATGATTGTGATTGTATGATTGTGATGTATGATTGTAATTGTATGATTATGATTGTATGATTGTGATTGTATGATTGAGATTGTATGATTGTGATTGTATGCTTGCGATTGTATGAATGTGATTGTATGATTGTGATTGTATGATTGAGATTGTATGATTGAGATTGTATGATTGTGATTGTATGATTGCGATTGTATGATCGTGATTGTATGATTGTGATTGTATGATTGTGATTGTATGATTGTGATTGTATGATTATGATTGTATGATTGTGATTGTATGATTGTGATTGTATGATTGTGATTGTATGATTGTGATAGTATGATTGTGATTGTATGATTGTGATGTATGATTTTAATTGTATGATTTTGATTGTATGATAGTGATTGTGTGATTGTGATTGTATGATTGTATTTTGGAGATTGTATTTGGGATATTGTAATTGTATGATTGCGATTGTATGATTGTGATTGTATGATTGTGATTGTATGATTGTGATTGTATGATTGTATTTGCGAGATTGTATTTGGGATACTGTAATTGTATGATTGCGATTGTATGATTGCGATTGTATGATTGTGATTGTATGATTGTGTATGTATGATTGTGATTGTATGATTGTATTTGGGAGATTGTATTTGGGATATTGTAATTGTATGATTGCGATTGTATGATTGTGATTGTATGATTGTGATGTATGATTGTAATTGTATGATTATGATTGTATGATTGTGAATGTATGATTGTGATGGTATGATAGTGATTGTATGATTGCGATCGTATGATTGTGATTGTATGATTATGATTGTATGATTGTGATTGTATGATTGCGATTGTATGATTGTGATTGTATGATTAAGTTTGTATTTTTGTGATTTTATGATTGTGATTGTATGATTGTGATTGTATGATTGTGATTGTATGATTGTGATTGTATGATTGCGATTGTATGAATGCGATTGTATGATTGTAATTGTATGATTATGATTGTATGATTGTGATTGTATGATTGTATTTGGGAGATTGTATTTGGGATATTGTAATTGTATGATTGCGATTGTATGATTGTGATTGTATGATTGCGATTGTATGATTGCGATTGTATGATTGTGATTGTATGATTGTGATTGTATGATTGTGAAAGTATGATTGTGATTGTATGATTATGATTGTATGATTGTGGTTGTGCGATTGTGATTGTACGATTGTGATTGTACGATTGTGATTGTACGATTGTGATTGTATGATTGTGATTGCATGATTATGATTGTATGATTGTGATTGCATGATTGTGATTGTATGATTGAGATTGTATGATTGAGAATGTATGATTGTGATTGTATGCTTGCGATTGTATGATCGTGATTGCATGATTGTAATTGTATGATTATGATTGTATGATTGTGATTGTATGATTGTGATGGTATGATTGTGATTGTATGATTGCCGTCGTATGATTGTGATTGTACGATTATGATTGTATGATTGTGATTGTATGATTGCGATTGTATGGTTGTGATTGTATGATTAAGTTTGTATTTTTGTGATTGTATGGTTGTGATTGTATGAT
This sequence comes from Megachile rotundata, assembly GCF_050947335.1. NCBI lineage: Eukaryota > Metazoa > Arthropoda > Insecta > Hymenoptera > Megachilidae > Megachile > Megachile rotundata. The sequence continues at coordinate 274,062 of NW_027473388.1, read as the reverse complement.
TGTGATTGTATGATTGTGATTGTATGATGGTGAAAGTATGATTGTGATTGTATGATTATGATTGTATGATTGTGGTTGTGCGATTGTGATTGTACGATTGTGATTGTACGATTGTGATTGTATGATTGTGATTGCATGATTATGATTGTATGATTGTGATTGCATGATTGTGATTGTATGATTGTGATTGCATGATTTTGAATGTATGATTGTGATTGTATGATTGTGATTGTATGATTGTGATTGTATGATTGTGATTGTATGATTGTGATTGTATGATTGTGATTGTATGATTGTGATTGTATGATTGTGATAGTATGATTGTGATTGTATGATTGTGATTGTATCATTGTGATTGTATGATTGTGATTGTATGATTGTGATTGTATGATTGTAATTGTATGATTGTGATTGTATGATTGTGATTGTATGATTGTGATTGTATGATTGTGATTGTATGATTGTGATTGTATGATTGTGATTGTATGATTGTGATTGTATGATTGTGAAAGTATGATTGTGATTGTATGATTGTGATTGTATGATTGTGATTGTATGATTGTGATTGTATGATAGCGATAGTATGATTGTGATTGTATGATTGTGATTGTATGATTGTGATTGTATGATTGTATTTGGGAGATTGTATTTGGGAGATTGTATTTGGTAGATTGTAATTGTATGATTGCGATTGTATGATTGTGATTGTATGATTGCGATTGTATGATTGTGATTGTATGATTGTGATATATGATTGTAATTGTATTATTATGATTGTATGATTGTGATTGTATGATTGTGATTGTATGATTGAGATTGTATTATTGAGAATGTATGATTGTGATTGTATGCTTGCGATTGTATGATCGTGATTGTATGATTGTGATTGTATGATTGTGATTGTATGATTGTGATTGTATGATTGTGATTGTATGATTATGATTGTATGATTGTGATTGTATGATTGTGATTGTATGATTGTGACTGTATGATTGTGGTTGTATGATTGTGATAGTATGATTGTGATTGTATGATTGTGATGTATGATTGTAATTGTATGATTATGATTGTATGATTGTGATTGTGTGATTGTGATTGTATGATTGTATTTGGGAGATTGTATTTGGGATATTGTAATTGTATGATTGCGATTGTATGATTGTGATTGTATGATTGTGATTGTATGATTGTGATTGTATGATTGTATTTGGGAGATTGTATTTGGGATATTGTAATTGTATGATTGCGATTGTATGATTGCGATTGTATGATTGTGATTGTATGATTGTGTATGTATGATTGTGATTGTATGATTGTATTTGGGAGATTGTATTTGGGATATTGTAATTGTATGATTGCGATTGTATGATTGTGATTGTATGATTGTGATGTATGATTGTAATTGTATGATTATGATTGTATGATTGTGATTGTATGATTGTGATTGTATGATTGTGAAAGTATGATTGTGATTGTATGATTATGATTGTATGGTTGTGGTTGTGCGATTGTGATTGTACGATTGTGATTGTACGATTGTGATTGTATGATTGTGATTGCATGATTATGATTGTATGATTGTGATTGCATGATTGTGATTGTATGATTGTGATTGCATGATTTTGAATGTATGATTGTGATTGTATGATTGTGATTGTATGATTGTGATTGTATGATTGTGATTGTATGATTGTGATTGTATGATTGTGATTGTATGATTGTGATTGAATGATTGTGATAGTATGATTGTGATTGTATGATTGTAATTGTATGATTGTGATTGTATGATTATGATTGTATGATTGCGATTGTATGATTGTATTTGGGTGATTGTATTTGGGAGATTGTATTTGGGAGATTGTAATTGTATGATTGCGATTGTATGATTGTGATTGTATGATTGCGATTGTATGAATGCGATTGTATGATTGTGATTGTATGATTGTGATTGTATGATTGTGATTGTATGATTGTGATTGTATGATTGTGATTGTATGATTGTGATTGTATGATTGTGATTGTATGATTGTGATTGTATGATTGTATTTGGGAGATTGTATTTGGGATATTGTAATTGTATGATTGCGATTGTATGATTGTGATTGTATGATTGTGATGTATGATTGTAATTGTATGATTATGATTGTATGATTGTGATTGTATGATTGAGATTGTATGATTGTGATTGTATGCTTGCGATTGTATGAATGTGATTGTATGATTGTGATTGTATGATTGTGATTGTATGATTGTGATTGTATGATTGCGATTGTATGAATGCGATTGTATGATTGTGATTGCATAATTGTGATTGTATGATTGTGATTGTATGATTGTGATTGTCTGATTGTGGTTGTATGATTGTGATTGTATGATTGAGATTGTATGATTGTGGTTGTGCGATTGTGATTGTACGATTGTGATTGTACGATTGTGATTGTATGATTGTGATTGCATGATTATGATTGTATGATTGTGATTGCATGATTGTGATTGTATGATTGTGATTGTATGATTGTGATTGCATGATTTTGAATGTATGATTGTGATTGTATGATTGTGATTGTATGATTGTGATTGTATGATTGTGATTGTATGATTGTGATTGTATGATTGTGATTGAATGATTGTGATAGTATGATTGTGATTGTATGATTGTGATTGTATGATTGTGATTGTATGATTATGATTGTATGATTGCGATTGTATGATTGTATTTGGGTGATTGTATTTGGGAGATTGTATTTGGGAGATTGTAATTGTATGATTGCGATTGTATGATTGTGATTGTATGATTGCGATTGTATGAATGCGATTGTATGATTGTGATTGTATGATTGTGATTGTATGATTGTGATTGTATGATTGTGATTGTATGATTGTGATTGTATGATTGTGATTGTATGATTGTGATTGTATGATTGTGATTGTATGATTGTATTTGGGAGATTGTATTTGGGATATTGTAATTGTATGATTGCGATTGTATGATTGTGATTGTATGATTGTGATGTATGATTGTAATTGTATGATTATGATTGTATGATTGTGATTGTATGATTGAGATTGTATGATTGTGATTGTATGCTTGCGATTGTATGAATGTGATTGTATGATTGTGATTGTATGATTGTGATTGTATGATTGTGATTGTATGATTGCGATTGTATGAATGCGATTGTATGATTGTGATTGCATAATTGTGATTGTATGATTGTGATTGTATGATTGTGATTGTCTGATTGTGGTTGTATGATTGTGATTGTATGATTGAGATTGTATGATTGTGGTTGTGCGATTGTGATTGTACGATTGTGATTGTACGATTGTGATTGTATGATTGTGATTGCATGATTATGATTGTATGATTGTGATTGCATGATTGTGATTGTATGATTGTGATTGCATGATTTTGATTGTATGATTGTGATTGTATGATTGTGATTGTATGATTGTGATTGTATGATTGTGATAGTATGATTGTGATTGTATGATTGTGATTGTATGATTGTGATTGTATGATTGTGATTGTATGATTGTGATTGTATGATTGCGAATGTACGATTGTGATTGTATGATTGTGATTGTATGATTTTGATAGTACGATTGTGATTGTATGACTGTGATTGTATGACTGTGATTGTATGATTGTGATTTTATGATTGTGATTGTATGATTGTATTTGCGAGATTGTATTTGGGATACTGTAATTGTATGATTGCGATTGTATGATTGCGATTGTATGATTGTGATTGTATGATTGCGATTGTATGATTGCGATTGTATGATTGCGATTGTATGATTGCGATTGTATGATTGTGATTGTATGATTGTGATTGTATGATTGTGATTGTATGATTGTGATTGTATGATTGTGAAAGTATGATTGTGATTGTATGGTTATGATTGTATGATTGTGGTTGTGCGATTGTGATTGTACGATTGTGATTGTACGATTGTGATTGTATGATTGTGATTGCATGATTATGATTGTATGATTGTGATTGCATGATTGTGATTGTATGATTGTGATTGCATGATTTTGATTGTATGATTGTGATTGTATGATTGTGATTGTATGATTGTGATGTATGATTGTAATTGTATGATTTTGATTGTATGATTATGATTGTGTGATTGTGATTGTATGATTGTATTTGGGAGATTGTATTTGGGATATTGTAATTGTATGATTGCGATTGTATGATTGTGATTGTATGATTGTGATTGTATGATTATGATTGTATGATTGCGATTGTATGATTGTATTTGGGTGATTGTATTTGGGAGATTGTATTTGGGAGATTGTAATTGTATGATTGCGATTGTATGATTGTGATTGTATGATTGCGATTGTATGAATGCGATTGTATGATTGTGATTGTATGATTGTGATTGTATGATTGTGATTGTATGATTGTGATTGTATGATTGTGATTGTATGATTGTGATTGTATGATTGTGATTGTATGATTGTGATTGTATGATTGTGATTGTATGATTGTATTTGGGAGATTGTATTTGGGATATTGTAATTGTATGATTGCGATTGTATGATTGTGATTGTATGATTGTGATGTATGATTGTAATTGTATGATTATGATTGTATGATTGTGATTGTATGATTGAGATTGTATGATTGTGATTGTATGCTTGCGATTGTATGAATGTGATTGTATGATTGTGATTGTATGATTGTGATTGTATGATTGTGATTGTATGATTGCGATTGTATGAATGCGATTGTATGATTGTGATTGCATAATTGTGATTGTATGATTGTGATTGTATGATTGTGATTGTCTGATTGTGGTTGTATGATTGTGATTGTATGATTGAGATTGTATGATTGTGGTTGTGCGATTGTGATTGTACGATTGTGATTGTACGATTGTGATTGTATGATTGTGATTGCATGATTATGATTGTATGATTGTGATTGCATGATTGTGATTGTATGATTGTGATTGTATGATTGTGATTGCATGATTTTGAATGTATGATTGTGATTGTATGATTGTGATTGTATGATTGTGATTGTATGATTGTGATTGTATGATTGTGATTGTATGATTGTGATTGTATGATTGTGATTGAATGATTGTGATAGTATGATTGTGATTGTATGATTGTGATTGTATGATTGTGATTGTATGATTATGATTGTATGATTGCGATTGTATGATTGTATTTGGGTGATTGTATTTGGGAGATTGTATTTGGGAGATTGTAATTGTATGATTGCGATTGTATGATTGTGATTGTATGATTGTGATTGCATGATTATGATTGTATGATTGTGATTGCATGATTGTGATTGTATGATTGTGATTGCATGATTTTGATTGTATGATTGTGATTGTATGATTGTGATTGTATGATTGTGATGTATGATTGTAATTGTATGATTTTGATTGTATGATTATGATTGTGTGATTGTGATTGTATGATTGTATTTGGGAGATTGTATTTGGGATATTGTAATTGTATGATTGCGATTGTATGATTGTGATTGTATGATTGCGATTGTATGAATGCGATTGTATGATTGTGATTGTATGATTGTGATTGTATGATTGTGATTGTATGATTGTGATTGTATGATTGTGATTGTATGATTGTGATTGTATGATTGTGATTGTATGATTGTGATTGTATGATTGTATTTGGGAGATTGTATTTGGGATATTGTAATTGTATGATTGCGATTGTATGATTGTGATTGTATGATTGTGATGTATGATTGTAATTGTATGATTATGATTGTATGATTGTGATTGTATGATTGAGATTGTATGATTGTGATTGTATGCTTGCGATTGTATGAATGTGATTGTATGATTGTGATTGTATGATTGTGATTGTATGATTGTGATTGTATGATTGCGATTGTATGAATGCGATTGTATGATTGTGATTGCATAATTGTGATTGTATGATTGTGATTGTATGATTGTGATTGTCTGATTGTGGTTGTATGATTGTGATTGTATGATTGAGATTGTATGATTGTGGTTGTGCGATTGTGATTGTACGATTGTGATTGTACGATTGTGATTGTATGATTGTGATTGCATGATTATGATTGTATGATTGTGATTGCATGATTGTGATTGTATGATTGTGATTGCATGATTTTGATTGTATGATTGTGATTGTATGATTGTGATTGTATGATTGTGATTGTATGATTGTGATAGTATGATTGTGATTGTATGATTGTGATTGTATGATTGTGATTGTATGATTGTGATTGTATGATTGTGATTGTATGATTGCGAATGTACGATTGTGATTGTATGATTGTGATTGTATGATTTTGATAGTACGATTGTGATTGTATGACTGTGATTGTATGACTGTGATTGTATGATTGTGATTTTATGATTGTGATTGTATGATTGTATTTGCGAGATTGTATTTGGGATACTGTAATTGTATGATTGCGATTGTATGATTGCGATTGTATGATTGTGATTGTATGATTGCGATTGTATGATTGCGATTGTATGATTGCGATTGTATGATTGCGATTGTATGATTGTGATTGTATGATTGTGATTGTATGATTGTGATTGTATGATTGTGATTGTATGATTGTGAAAGTATGATTGTGATTGTATGATTATGATTGTATGATTGTGGTTGTGCGATTGTGATTGTACGATTGTGATTGTACGATTGTGATTGTATGATTGTGATTGCATGATTATGATTGTATGATTGTGATTGCATGATTGTGATTGTATGATTGTGATTGCATGATTTTGATTGTATGATTGTGATTGTATGATTGTGATTGTATGATTGTATTTGCGAGATGGTATTTGGGATACTGTAATTGTATGATTGCGATTGTATGATTGCGATTGTATGATTGTGATTGTATGATTGTGTATGTATGATTGTGATTGTATGATTGTATTTGGGAGATTGTATTTGGGATATTGTAATTGTATGATTGCGATTGTATGATTGTGATTGTATGATTGTGATGTATGATTGTAATTGTATGATTGTGATTGTATGATTGTGAATGTATGATTGTGATGGTATGATAGTGATTGTATGATTGCGATCGTATGATTGTGATTGTATGATTATGATTGTATGCTTGCGATTGTATGAATGTGATTGTATGATTGTGATTGTATGATTGTGATTGTATGATTGTGATTGTATGATTGCGATTGTATGAATGCGATTGTATGATTGTGATTGCATAATTGTGATTGTATGATTGTGATTGTATGATTGTGATTGTCTGATTGTGGTTGTATGATTGTGATTGTATAATTGAGATTGTATGATTGTGGTTGTGCGATTGTGATTGTACGATTGTGATTGTACGATTGTGATTGTATGATTGTGATTGCATGATTATGATTGTATGATTGTGATTGCATGATTGTGATTGTATGATTGTGATTGTATGATTGTGATTGCATGATTTTGAATGTATGATTGTGATTGTATGATTGTGATTGTATGATTGTGATTGTATGATTGTGATTGTATGATTGTGATTGTATGATTGTGATTGAATGATTGTGATAGTATGATTGTGCTTGTATGATTGTGATTGTATGATTGTGATTGTATGATTATGATTGTATGATTACGATTGTATGATTGTATTTGGGTGATTGTATTTGGGAGATTGTATTTGGGAGATTGTAATTGTATGATTGCGATTGTATGATTGTGATTGTATGATTGCGATTGTATGAATGCGATTGTATGATTGTGATTGTATGATTGTGATTGTATGATTGTGATTGTATGATTGTGATTGTATGATTGTGATTGTATGATTGTGATTGTATGATTGTGATTGTATGATTGTGATTGTATGATTGTGATTGTATGATTGTATTTGGGAGATTGTATTTGGGATATTGTAATTGTATGATTGCGATTGTATGATTGTGATTGTATGATTGTGATGTATGATTGTAATTGTATGATTATGATTGTATGATTGTGATTGTATGATTGAGATTGTATGATTGTGATTGTATGCTTGCGATTGTATGAATGTGATTGTATGATTGTGATTGTATGATTGTGATTGTATGATTGTGATTGTATGATTGCGATTGTATGAATGCGATTGTATGATTGTGATTGCATAATTGTGATTGTATGATTGTGATTGTATGATTGTGATTGTCTGATTGTGGTTGTATGATTGTGATTGTATGATTGAGATTGTATGATTGTGGTTGTGCGATTGTGATTGTACGATTGTGATTGTACGATTGTGATTGTATGATTGTGATTGCATGATTATGATTGTATGATTGTGATTGCATGATTGTGATTGTATGATTGTGATTGCATGATTTTGATTGTATGATTGTGATTGTATGATTGTGATTGTATGATTGTGATTGTATGATTGTGATAGTATGATTGTGATTGTATGATTGTGATTGTATGATTGTGATTGTATGATTGTGATTGTATGATTGTGATTGTATGATTGCGAATGTACGATTGTGATTGTATGATTGTGATTGTATGATTTTGATAGTACGATTGTGATTGTATGACTGTGATTGTATGACTGTGATTGTATGATTGTGATTTTATGATTGTGATTGTATGATTGTATTTGCGAGATTGTATTTGGGATACTGTAATTGTATGATTGCGATTGTATGATTGCGATTGTATGATTGTGATTGTATGATTGCGATTGTATGATTGCGATTGTATGATTGCGATTGTATGATTGCGATTGTATGATTGTGATTGTATGATTGTGATTGTATGATTGTGATTGTATGATTGTGAAAGTATGATTGTGATTGTATGATTATGATTGTATGATTGTGGTTGTGCGATTGTGATTGTACGATTGTGATTGTACGATTGTGATTGTATGATTGTGATTGCATGATTATGATTGTATGATTGTGATTGCATGATTGTGATTGTATGATTGTGATTGCATGATTTTGATTGTATGATTGTGATTGTATGATTGTGATTGTATGATTGTGATGTATGATTGTAATTGTATGATTTTGATTGTATGATTATGATTGTGTGATTGTGATTGTATGATTGTATTTGGGAGATTGTATTTGGGATATTGTAATTGTATGATTGCGATTGTATGATTGTGATTGTATGATTGTGATTGTATGATTGTGATTGTATGATTGTGATTGTATGATTGTGATTGTATGATTGTATTTGCGAGATGGTATTTGGGATACTGTAATTGTATGATTGCGATTGTATGATTGCGATTGTATGATTGTGATTGTATGATTGTGTATGTATGATTGTGATTGTATGATTGTATTTGGGAGATTGTATTTGGGATATTGTAATTGTATGATTGCGATTGTATGATTGTGATTGTATGATTGTGATGTATGATTGTAATTGTATGATTATGATTGTATGATTGTGAATGTATGATTGTGATGGTATGATAGTGATTGTATGATTGCGATCGTATGATTGTGATTGTATGATTATGATTGTATGATTGTGATTGTATGATTGCGATTGTATGATTGTGATTGTATGATTAAGTTTGTATTTTTGTGATTTTATGATTGTGATTGTATGATTGTGATTGTATGATTGTGATTGTATGATTGTGATTGTATGATTGCGATTGTATGAATGCGATTGTATGATTGTGATTGCATAATTGTGATTGTATGATTGTGATTGTATGATTGTGATTGTCTGATTGTGGTTGTATGATTGTGATTGTATGATTGAGATTGTATGATTGTGATTGTATGATTGCGATTGTATGATTGCGATTGTATGATTGTGATTGTATGATTGTGATTGTATGATTGTGAAAGTATGATTGTGATTGTATGATTATGATTGTATGATTGTGGTTGTGCGATTGTGATTGTACGATTGTGATTGTACGATTGTGATTGTATGATTGTGATCGCATGATTATGATTGTATGATTGTGATTGCATGATTGTGATTGTATGATTGAGATTGTATGATTGAGAATGTATGATTGTGATTGTATGCTTGCGATTGTATGATCGTGATTGTATGATTGTAATTGTATGATTATGATTGTATGATTGAGATTGTATGATTGTGATGGTATGATTGTGATTGTATGATTGCGGTCGTATGATTGTGATTGTACGATTATGATTGTATGATTGTGATTGTATGATTGCGATTGTATGATTGTGATTGTATGATTAAGTTTGTATTTTTGTGATTGTATGATTGTGATTGTATGATTGTGATTGTATGATTGTGATTGTATGATTGTGATTGTATGATGGTGAAAGTATGATTGTGATTGTATGATTGTGATTGTATGATTGTGGTTGTGCGATTGTGATTGTACGATTGTGATTGTACGATTGTGATTGTATGATTGTGATTGCATGATTATGATTGTATGATTGTGATTGCATGATTGAGATTGTATGATTGTGATTGTATGCTTGCGATTGTATGAATGTGATTGTATGATTGTGATTGTATGATTGTGATTGTATGATTGTGATTGTATGATTGCGATTGTATGAATGCGATTGTATGATTGTGATTGTATGATTGTGATTGTATGATTGTGATTGTATGATTGTATTTGGGAGATTGTATTTGGGATATTGTAATTGTATGATTGCGATTGTATGATTGTGATTGTATGATTGTGATGTATGATTGTAATTGTATGATTATGATTGTATGATTGTGATTGTATGATTGAGATTGTATGATTGTGATTGTATGCTTGCGATTGTATGAATGTGATTGTATGATTGTGATTGTATGATTGTGATTGTATGATTGTGATTGTATGATTGCGATTGTATGAATGCGATTGTATGATTGTGATTGCATAATTGTGATTGTATGATTGTGATTGTCTGATTGTGGTTGTATGATTGTGATTGTATGATTGAGATTGTATGATTGTGGTTGTGCGATTGTGATTGTACGATTGTGATTGTACGATTGTGATTGTATGATTGTGATTGCATGATTATGATTGTATGATTGTGATTGCATGATTGTGATTGTATGATTGTGATTGCATGATTTTGATTGTATGATTGTGATTGTATGATTGTGATTGTATGATTGTGATTGTATGATTGTGATAGTATGATTGTGATTGTATGATTGTGATTGTACGATTGTGATTGTATGATTGTGATTGTATGATTGCGAATGTACGATTGTGATTGTATGATTGTGATTGTATGATTTTGATAGTACGATTGTGATTGTACGACTGTGATTGTATGACTGTGATTGTATGATTGTGATTTTATGATTGTGATTGTATGATTGTATTTGCGAGATTGTATTTGGGATACTGTAATTGTATGATTGCGATTGTATGATTGCGATTGTATGATTGTGATTGTATGATTGCGATTGTATGATTGCGATTGTATGATTGTGATTGTATGATTAAGTTTGTATTTTTGTGATTGTATGATTGTGATTGTATGATTGTGATTGTATGATTGTGATTGTATGATTGTGATTGTATGATGGTGAAAGTATGATTGTGATTGTATGATTGTGATTGTATGATTGTGGTTGTGCGATTGTGATTGTACGATTGTGATTGTACGATTGTGATTGTACGATTGTGATTGCATGATTATGATTGTATGATTGTGATTGCATGATTGTGATTGAATGATTGTGATTGCATGATTTTGAATGTATGATTGTGATTGTATGATTGTGATTGTATGATTGTGATTGTATGATTGTGATTGTATGATTGTGATTGTATGATTGTGATTGTATGATTGTGATTGTATGATTGTGATAGTATGATTGTGATTGTATGATTGTGATTGTATGATTGTGATTGTATGATAGTGATTGTATGATTGTGAATGTACGATTGTGATTGTATGATTGTGATTGTATGATTAAGTTTGTATTTTTGTGATTGTATGATTGTGATTGTATGATTGCGATTGTATGATTGCGATTGTATGATTGTGATTGTATGATTGTGTATGTATGATTGTGATTGTATGATTGTATTTGGGAGATTGTATTTGGGATATTGTAATTGTATGATTGCGATTGTATGATTGTGATTGTATGATTGTGATGTATGATTGTAATTGTATGATTATGATTGTATGATTGTGATAGTATGATTGTGATTGTATGATTGTGATTGTATGATTGCGATTGTATGATTGTGATTGTATGATTGTGATTGTATGATTGTGATTGTATGATTGTGATTGTATGATTGTGATTGTATGATTGTGAAAGTATGATTGTGATTGTATGATTATGATTGTATGATTGTGGTTGTATGATTGTGATTGTATGATTGAGATTGTATGATTGTGATTGTATGATTGCGATTGTATGATTGCGATTGTATGATTGCGATTGTATGATTGTGATTGTATGATTGTGATTGTATGATTGTGATTGTATGATTATGATTGTATGATTGCGATTGTATGATTGTATTTGGGTGATTGTATTTGGGAGATTGTATTTGGGAGATTGTAATTGTATGATTGCGATTGTATGATTGTGATTGTATGATTGCGATTGTATGAATGCGATTGTATGATTGTGATTGTATGATTGTGATTGTATGATTGTGATTGTATGATTGTGATTGTATGACTGGGATTGTATGATTGAGATTGTATGATTGTGATTGTATGATTGTGATTGTATGATTGCGATTGTATGAATGCGATTGTATGATTGTGATTGCATAATTGTGATTGTATGATTGTGATTGTATGATTGTGATTGTATGATTGTGATAGTATGATTGTGATTGTATGATTGTGATTGTATGATTGTGATTGTATGATTGTGATTGTATGATTGCGAATGTACGATTGTGATAGTATGATTGTGATTGTATGATTGTGATTGTATGATTGTGATTGTATGATTGTGATTGTATGATTGCGAATGTACGATTGTGATTGTATGATTGTGATTGTATGATTTTGATAGTACGATTGTGATTGTATGACTGTGATTGTATGACTGTGATTGTATGATTGTGATTGTATGATTGTGATTGTATGATTGTGAAAGTATGATTGTGATTGTATGATTGTGATTTTATGATTGTGATTGTATGATTGTGATTGTATGATTGTGATTGTATGATTGTGATTGTATGATTGTGATTGTATGATTGTGAAAGTATGATTGTGATTGTATGATTGCGATTGTATGATTGCGATTGTATGATTGCGATTGTATGATTGTAATTGTATGATTGTGATTGTATGATTGCGATTGTATGATTGTGATTGTATGATTGTGATTGTATGATTGTGATTGTATGATTGTGATTGTATGATTGTGATTGTATGATTGTGATAGTATGATTGTGATTGTATGATTGTGATTGTATGATTGTGATTGTATGATTGTGATTGTATGATTGTGAATGTACGATTGTGATTGTATGATTGTGATTGTATGCTTTTGATAGTACGATTGTGATTGTATGACTGTGATTGTATGACTGTGATTGTATGATTATGCTTGTATGCTTGTGATTGTATGATTGTGAAAGTATGATTGTGATTGTATGATTGTGATTGTATGATTGTGATTGTATGATTGTGATTGTATGATTGTGTTTGTATGATTGTGATTGTATGATTGTGATTGTATGATTGTGATTGTATGATTGTGATTGTATGATTGTGATTGTATGATTGTATTTGGGAGATTGTATTTGGGAGATTGTATTTGGGAGATTGTATTTGGGAGATTGTATTTGGGAGATTGAAATTGTATGATTGCGATTGTATGATTGTGATTGTATGATTGCGATTGTATGATTGTGATTGTATGATTGTGATGTATGATTGTAATTGTATTATTATGATTGTATGATTGTGATTGTATGATTGAGATTGTATGATTGAGATTGTATGATTGTGATTGTATGCTTGCGATTGTATGATCGTGATTGTATGATTGTGATTGTATGATTGTGATTGTATGATTGTGATTGTATGATTATGATTGTATGATTGTGATTGTATGATTGTGATTGTATGATTGTGACTGTATGATCGTGATTGTATGATTGTGATAGTATGATTGTGATTGTATGATTGTGATGTATGATTGTAATTGTATGATTATGGTTGTATGATTGTGATTGTGTGATTGTGATTGTATGATTGTATTTGGGAGATTGAATTTGGGATATTGTAATTGTATGATTGCGATTGTATGATTGTGATTGTATGATTGTGATTGTATGATTGTATTTGGGAGATTGTATTTGGGATATTGTAATTGTATGATTGCGATTGTATGATTGCGATTGTATGATTGTGATTGTATGATTGTGTATGTATGATTGTGATTGTATGATTGTATTTGGGAGATTGTATTTGGGATATTGTAATTGTATGATTGCGATTGTATGATTGTGATTGTATGATTGTGATGTATGATTGTAATTGTATGATTATGATTGTATGATTGTGATTGAATGATTGTGATGGTATGATTGTGATTGTATGATTGCGATTGTATGATTGTGATTGTATGATTGTGATGTATGATTGTAATTGTATGATTATGATTGTATGATTGTGATTGTATGATTGAGATTGTATGATTGTGATTGTATGATTGCGATTGTATGATTGTGATTGTATGATTGTGATTGTATGATTGCGATTATATGATTGTGATTGTATGATTGCGATTGTATGATTGTGATTGTATGATTGTGATGTATGATTGTAATTGTATGATTATGATTCTATGATTGTAATTGTATGATTGAGATTGTATGATTGTGATTGTATGATTGCGATTGTATGATTGTGATTGTATGATTGCGATTGTATGATTGTGATTGTATGATTAAGTTTGTATTTTTGTGATTTTATGATTGTGATTGTATGATTGTGATTGTATGATTGTGATTGTATGATTGTGATTGTATGATTGTGATTGTATGATTGCGATTGTATGAATGCGATTGTATGATTGTGATTGCATAATTGTGATTGTATGATTGTGAAAGTATGATTGTGATTGTACGATTGTGATTGTATGATTGTGATTGTATAATTGTGATTGTATGATTGTGATTGTATAATTGTGATTGTATGATTGTGATTGTATGATTGTGAAAGTATGATTGTGATTGTATGATTGTGATTGTATGATTGTGATTGTATGATTGTGATTGTAT
Organism: Megachile rotundata; assembly: GCF_050947335.1. Classification (NCBI taxonomy): domain Eukaryota; kingdom Metazoa; phylum Arthropoda; class Insecta; order Hymenoptera; family Megachilidae; genus Megachile; species Megachile rotundata. The sequence goes on along the minus strand of NW_027473388.1, from coordinate 258,853 downwards.
GATTGTGATTGTATGATTGTGATTGTATGATTGTGATTGTATGATTGTGATTGTATGATTGTGATTGTATGATTGTGATAGTATGATTGTGATTGTATGATTGTGATTGTATGATTGTGATTGTATGATTGTGATTGTATGATTGTGAATGTACGATTGTGATTGTATGATTGTGATTGTATGATTTTGATAGTACGATTGTGATTGTATGACTGTGATTGTATGACTGTGATTGTATGATTATGATTGTATGCTTGTGATTGTATGATTGTGAAAGTATGATTGTGATTGTATGATTGTGATTGTATGATTGTGATTGTATGATTGTGATTGTATGATTGTGTTTGTATGATTGTGATTGTATGATTGTGATTGTATGATTGTGATTGTATGATTGTGATTGTATGATTGTGATTGTATGATTGTATTTGGGAGATTGTATTTGGGAGATTGTATTTGGGAGATTGTATTTGGGAGTTTGAAATTGTATGATTGCGATTGTATGATTGTGATTGTATGATTGCGATTGTATGATTGTGATTGTATGATTGTGATGTATGATTGTAATTGTATTATTATGATTGTATGATTGTGATTGTATGATTGAGATTGTATGATTGAGATTGTATGATTGTGATTGTATGCTTGCGATTGTATGATCGTGATTGTATGATTGTGATTGTATGATTGTGATTGTATGATTGTGATTGTATGATTATGATTGTATGATTGTGATTGTATGATTGTGATTGTATGATTGTGACTGTATGATCGTGATTGTATGATTGTGATAGTATGATTGTGATTGTATGATTGTGATGTATGATTGTAATTGTATGATTATGATTGTATGATTGTGATTGTGTGATTGTGATTGTATGATTGTATTTGGGAGATTGAATTTGGGATATTGTAATTGTATGATTGCGATTGTATGATTGTGATTGTATGATTGTGATTGTATGATTGTATTTGGGAGATTGTATTTGGGATATTGTAATTGTATGATTGCGATTGTATGATTGCGATTGTATGATTGTGATTGTATGATTGTGTATGTATGATTGTGATTGTATGATTGTATTTGGGAGATTGTATTTGGGATATTGTAATTGTATGATTGCGATTGTATGATTGTGATTGTATGATTGTGATTGTATGATTGAGATTGTATGATTGAGATTGTATGATTGTGATTGTATGCTTGCGATTGTATGATCGTGATTGTATGATTGTGATTGTATGATTGTGTATGTATGATTGTGATTGTATGATTGTATTTGGGATATTGTAATTGTATGATTGCGATTGTATGATTGTGATTGTATGATTGTGATGTATGATTGTAATTGGATGATTATGATTGTATGATTGTGATTGTATGATTGAGATTGTATGATTGTGATTGTATGATTGCGATTGTATGATTGTGATTGTATGATTGTGATTGTATGATTGCGATTGTATGAATGCGATTGTATGATTGTGATTGCATAATTGTGATTGCATAATTGTGATTGTATGATTGTGATTGTATGATTGTTATTGTCTGATTGTGGTTGTATGATTGTGACTGTATGATTGAGATTGTATGATTGTGATTGTATGATTGCGATTGTATGATTGCGATTGTATGATTGCGATTGTATGATTGTGATTGTATGATTGTGATTGTATGATTGTGATAGTATGATTGTGATTGTATGATTGTGATTGTATGATTGTGATTGTATGATTGTGATTGTATGATTGTGAATGTACGATTGTGATTGTATGATTGTGATTGTATGATTTTGATAGTACGATTGTGATTGTATGACTGTGATTGTATGACTGTGATTGTATGATTATGATTGTATGCTTGTGATTGTATGATTGTGAAAGTATGATTGTGATTGTATGATTGTGATTGTATGATTGTGATTGTATGATTGTGATTGTATGATTGTGATTGTATGATTGTGATTGTATGATTGTGAAAGTATGATTGTGATTGTATGATTATGATTGTATGATTGTGATCGTATGATTGTGATTGTATGATTGTGACTGTATGATCGTGATTGTATGATTGTGATAGTATCATTGTGATTGTATGATTGTGATGTATGATTGTAATTGTATGATTATGATTGTATGATTGTGATTGTGTGATTGTGATTGTATGATTCTATTTAGGAGATTGTATTTGGGATATTGTAATTGTATGATTGCGATTGTATGATTGTGATTGTATGATTGTGATTGTATGATTGTGGTTGTATGATTGTGATTGTATGATTGTGATTGTATGATTGTATTTGGGAGATTGTATTTGGGATATTGTAATTGTATGATTGCGATTGTATGATTGTGATTGTATGATTGTGATGTATGATTGTAATTGTATGATTATGATTGTATGATTGTGATTGTATGATTGTGAAAGTATGATTGTGATTGTATGATTATGATTGTATGATTGTGATCGTATGATTGTGATTGTATGATTGTGACTGTATGATCGTGATTGTATGATTGTGATAGTATCATTGTGATTGTATGATTGTGATTGTATGATTGTGATTGTATGATTGCGATTGTATGAATGCGATTGTATGATTGTGATTGCATAATTGTGATTGTATGATTGTGATTGTATGATTGTGATTGTCTGATTGTGGTTGTATGATTGTGATTGTATGATTGAGATTGTATGATTGTGATTGTATGATTGCGATTGTATGATTGCGATTGTATGATTGTGATTGTATGATTGTGATTGTATGATTGTGATTGTATGATTGTGATTGTATGATTGTGATTGTATGATTGTGATTGTATGATTGTGAAAGTATGATTGTGATTGTATGATTATGATTGTATGATTGTGGTTGTGCGATTGTGATTGTACGATTGTGATTGTACGATTGTGATTGTATGATTGTGATTGCATGATTATGATTGTATGATTGTGATTGCATGATTGTGATTGTATGATTGTGATTGCATGATTTTGAATGTATGATTGTGATTGTATGATTGTGATTGTATGATTGTGATTGTATGATTGTGATTGTATGATTGTGATTGTATGATTGTGATTGTATGATTGTGATAGTATGATTGTGATTGTATGATTGTGATTGTATGATTGTGATGGTATGATTGCGATTGTATGATTGCGATTGTATGATTGCGATTGTATGATTGCGATTGTATGATTGCGATTGTATGATTGTGATTGTATGATTGTGATTGTATGATTGTGATTGTATGATTGTGGTTGTGCGATTGTGATTGTACGATTGTGATTGTACGATTGTGATAGTATGATTGTGATTGTATGATTGTGATTGTATGATTGTGTTTGTATGATTGTGATTGTTTGATTGTATTTGGGAGATTGTATTTGGGAGATTGTATTTGTATGATTGCGATTGTATGATTGTGATTGTATGATTGCGATTGTATGATTGTGATTGTATGATTGTGGTGTATGACTGTAATTGTATGATTATGATTGTATGATTGTGATTGTATGATTGAGATTGTATGATTGTGATTGTATGCTTGCGATTGTATGATTGTGATGGTATGATTGTTAAAGTATGATTGTGATGGTATGATTGTGATTGTATGATTGTGATTGTATGATTGTGATTGTATGATTGTGATTGTATGTGTGTGATTGTCTGATTGTGGTTGTGCGATTGTGATTGTACGATTGTGATTGTACGATTGTTATTGAATGATTGTGATTGTACGATTCTGATTGTATGATTGTGATTGCATGATTGTGATTGTATGATTGTAATTGCATGATTTTGAATGTATGATTGCGATTGTATGATTGTGATTGTATGATTGTGTTTGTATGATTGTGATTATATGATTGTGATTGCATGATTGTGATTGTATGCTTGCGATTGTATGATTGTGATGGTATGATTGTGATTGTATGATTGCGATCGTATGATTGTGATTGTACGATTATGATTGTATGATTGTGATTGTATGATTGCGATTGTATGATTGTGATTGTATGATTAAGTTTGAATTTTTGTGATTTTATGATTGCGATTGTATGATTGTGATTGTATGATTGTGATTGTATGATTGTGAATGTACGATTGTGATTGTATGATTGTGATTGTATGATTTTGATAGTACGATTGTGATTGTATGATTGTGATTGTATGATTGTGATTGTATGATTGCGATTGTATGATTGTGATAGTATGATTGTGATTGTATGATTGTGATGTATCATTGTAATTGTATGATTATGATTGTATGATTGTGATTGCGTGATTGTGATTGTATGATTGTATTTGGGATATTGTAATTGTATGATTGCGATTGTATGATTGTGATTGTATGATTGTGATTGTATGATTGTGATTGTATGATTGTATTTGCGAGATTGTATTTGGGATACTGTAATTGTATGATTGCGATTGTATGATTGCGATTGTATGATTGCGATTGTATGATTGTGATTGTATGATTGTGTATGTATGATTGTGATTGTATGATTGTATTTGGGAGATTGTATTTGGGATATTGTAATTGTATGATTGCGATTGTATGATTGTGATTGTATGATTGTGATGTATGATTGTAATTGTATGATTATGATTGTATGATTGTGATTGTATGATTGTGATGGTATGATTGTGATTGTATGATTGCGATCGTATGATTGTGATTGTACGATTATGATTGTATGATTGTGATTGTATGATTGCGATTGTATGATTGTGATTGTATGAATAAGTTTGTATTTTTGTGATTTTATGATTGCGATTGTATGATTGTGATTGCATGATTGTGATGTATGATTGTAGTTGTATGATTATGACTGTATGATTGTGATTGTATGATTGTGATTGTATGATTGAGATTGTATGATTGTGATTGTATGCTAGCGATTGTATGATTGTGATTGTATGATTGTAATTCTTTGATTGTTATTGTATGATTGTGATTGTATGATTGTGATTGTATGATTGTGATTTTATGATTGTGATTATATGAATGTTATTGTATGACTGTGATTGTATGATTGTGATTGTATGATTGTGATAGTATGATTGTGAAAGTATGATTGTGATTGTATGATTGTGATTGTATGATTGTGATTGTATGATTGTGATTGTATGATTGTGATTGTATGATTGTGATTGTATGATTGTGATTGTATGATTGTGATTGTCTGATTGTGGTTGTGCGATTGTGATTGTACGATTGTGATTGTACGATTGTGATAGTATGATTGTGATTGTATGATTGTGATTGTATGATTGTGTTTGTATGATTGTGATTGTTTGATTGTATTTGGGAGATTGTATTTGGGAGATTGTAATTGTATGATTGCGATTGTATGATTGTGATTGTATGATTGCGATTGTATGATTGTGATTATATGATTGCGATTGTATGATTGTGATTGTATGATTGCGATTGTATGATTGTGATTGTATGATTGTGATGTATGATTGTAATTGTATGATTGTGATTGTATGATTGTGATTGTATGATTGTGATTGTATGATTGCGATCGTATGATTGTGATTGTATGATTATGATTGTATGATTGTGATTGTATGATTGCGATTGTATGATTGTGATTGTATGATTATGATTGTATTTTTGTGATTGTATGATTGTGATTGTATGATTGTGATTGTATGATTGTGATTGTATGATTGTGATTGTCTGATTGTGGTTGTGCGATTGTGATTGTACGATTGTGATTGTATGATTGTGATTGCATGATTATGATTGTATGATTGTGATTGCATGATTGTGATTGTATGATTGTGATTGTATGATTGTGATAGTATGATTGTGATTGTATGATTGTGATGTATGATTGTAATTGTATGATTTTGATTGTATGATTGTGATTGTGTGATTGTGATTGTATGATTGTATTTGGGAGATTGTATTTGGGATATTGTAATTGTATGATTGCGATTGTATGATTGTGATTGTATGATTGTGATTGTATGATTGTGATTGTATGATTGTATTTGCGAGATTGTATTTGGGATACTGTAATTGTATGATTGCGATTGTATGATTGTGATTGTATGATTGTGTATGTATGATTGTGATTGTATGATTGTATTTGGGAGATTGTATTTGGGATATTGTAATTGTATGATTGCGATTGTATGATTGTGATTGTATGATTGTGATGTATGATTGTAATTGTATGATTATGATTGTATGATTGTGAATGTATGATTGTGATGGTATGATAGTGATTGTATGATTGCGATCGTATGATTGTGATTGTATGATTATGATTGTATGATTGTGATTGTATGATTGCGATTGTATGATTGTGATTGTATGATTAAGTTTGTATTTTTGTGATTTTATGATTGTGATTGTATGATTGTGATTGTATGATTGTGATTGTATGATTGTGATTGTATGATTGTGATTGTATGATTGCGATTGTATGAATGCGATTGTATGATTGTGATTGCATAATTGTGATTGTATGATTGTGATTGTATGATTGTGATTGTCTGATTGTGGTTGTATGATTGTGATTGTATGATTGAGATTGTATGATTGTGATTGTATGATTGTGAATGTATGATTGCGATTGTATGATTGCGATTGTATGATTGTGATTGTATGATTGTGATTGTATGATTGTGAAAGTATGATTGTGATTGTATGATTATGATTGTATGATTGTGGTTGTGCGATTGTGATTGTACGATTGTGATTGTACGATTGTGATTGTATGATTGTGATTGCATGATTATGATTGTATGATTGTGATTGCATGATTGTGATTGTATGATTGAGATTGTATGATTGAGAATGTATGATTGTGATTGTATGCTTGCGATTGTATGATCGTGATTGCATGATTGTAATTGTATGATTATTATTGTATGATTGTGATTGTATGATTGTGATGGTATGATTGTGATTGTATGATTGCGGTCGTATGATTGTGATTGTACGATTATGATTGTATGATAGTGATTGTATGATTGCGATTGTATGGTTGTGATTGTATGATTAAGTTTGTATTTTTGTGATTGTATGGTTGTGATTGTATGATTGTGATTGTATGATTGTGATTGTATGATGGTGAAAGTATGATTGTGATTGTATGATTATGATTGTATGATTGTGGTTGTGCGATTGTGATTGTACGATTGTGATTGTACGATTGTGATTGTATGATTGTGATTGCATGATTATGATTGTATGATTGTGATTGCATGATTGTGATTGTATGATTGTGATTGCATGATTTTGAATGTATGATTGTGATTGTATGATTGTGATTGTATGATTGTGATTGTATGATTGTGATTGTATGATTGTGATTGTATGATTGTGTTTGTATGATTGTGATAGTATGATTGTGATTGTATGATTGTGATTGTATGATTGTGATTGTATGATTGTGATTGTATGATTGTGATTGTATGATTGTGATTGTATGATTGTGATTGTATGATTGTGATTGTATGATTGTGATTGTATGATTGTGATTGTATGATTGTGATTGTATGATTGTGATTGTATGATTGTGAAAGTATGATTGTGATTGTATGATTGTGATTGTATGATTGTGATTGTATGATTGTGATTGTATGATAGCGATAGTATGATTGTGATTGTATGATTGTGATTGTATGATTGTGATTGTATGATTGTATTTGGGAGATTGTATTTGGGAGATTGTATTTGGGAGATTGTATTTGGTAGATTGTAATTGTATGATTGCGATTGTATGATTGTGATTGTATGATTGCGATTGTATGATTGTGATTGTATGATTGTGATGTATGATTGTAATTGTATTATTATGATTGTATGATTGTGATTGTATGATTGAGATTGTATGATTGAGAATGTATGATTGTGATTGTATGCTTGCGATTGTATGATCGTGATTGTATGATTGTGATTGTATGATTGTGATTGTATGATTGTGATTGTATGATTATGATTGTATGATTGTGATTGTATGATTGTGATTGTATGATTGTGACTGTATGATTGTGGTTGTATGATTGTGATAGTATGATTGTGATTGTATGATTGTGATGTATGATTGTAATTGTATGATTATGATTGTATGATTGTGATTGTGTGATTGTGATTGTATGATTGTATTTGGGAGATTGTATTTGGGATATTGTAATTGTATGATTGCGATTGTATGATTGTGATTGTATGATTGTGATTGTATGATTGTGATTGTATGATTGTATTTGGGAGATTGTATTTGGGATATTGTAATTGTATGATTGCGATTGTATGATTGCGATTGTATGATTGTGATTGTATGATTGTGTATGTATGATTGTGATTGTATGATTGTATTTGGGAGATTGTATTTGGGATATTGTAATTGTATGATTGCGATTGTATGATTGTGATTGTATGATTGTGATGTATGATTGTAATTGTATGATTATGATTGTATGATTGTGATTGTATGATTGTGATTGTATGATTGTGAAAGTATGATTGTGATTGTATGATTATGATTGTATGGTTGTGGTTGTGCGATTGTGATTGTACGATTGTGATTGTACGATTGTGATTGTATGATTGTGATTGCATGATTATGATTGTATGATTGTGATTGCATGATTGTGATTGTATGATTGTGATTGCATGATTTTGAATGTATGATTGTGATTGTATGATTGTGATTGTATGATTGTGATTGTATGATTGTGATTGTATGATTGTGATTGTATGATTGTGATTGAATGATTGTGATAGTATGATTGTGATTGTATGATTGTGATTGTATGATTGTGATTGTATGATTATGATTGTATGATTGCGATTGTATGATTGTATTTGGGTGATTGTATTTGGGAGATTGTATTTGGGAGATTGTAATTGTATGATTGCGATTGTATGATTGTGATTGTATGATTGCGATTGTATGAATGCGATTGTATGATTGTGATTGTATGATTGTGATTGTATGATTGTGATTGTATGATTGTGATTGTATGATTGTGATTGTATGATTGTGATTGTATGATTGTGATTGTATGATTGTGATTGTATGATTGTATTTGGGAGATTGTATTTGGGATATTGTAATTGTATGATTGCGATTGTATGATTGTGATTGTATGATTGTGATGTATGATTGTAATTGTATGATTATGATTGTATGATTGTGATTGTATGATTGAGATTGTATGATTGTGATTGTATGCTTGCGATTGTATGAATGTGATTGTATGATTGTGATTGTATGATTGTGATTGTATGATTGTGATTGTATGATTGTGATTGTATGATTGCGATTGTATGAATGCGATTGTATGATTGTGATTGCATAATTGTGATTGTATGATTGTGATTGTATGATTGTGATTGTCTGATTGTGGTTGTATGATTGTGATTGTATGATTGAGATTGTATGATTGTGGTTGTGCGATTGTGATTGTACGATTGTGATTGTACGATTGTGATTGTATGATTGTGATTGCATGATTATGATTGTATGATTGTGATTGCATGATTGTGATTGTATGATTGTGATTGCATGATTTTGATTGTATGATTGTGATTGTATGATTGTGATTGTATGATTGTGATTGTATGATTGTGATAGTATGATTGTGATTGTATGATTGTGATTGTATGATTGTGATTGTATGATTGTGATTGTATGATTGCGAATGTACGATTGTGATTGTATGATTGTGATTGTATGATTTTGATAGTACGATTGTGATTGTATGACTGTGATTGTATGACTGTGATTGTATGATTGTGATTTTATGATTGTGATTGTATGATTGTATTTGCGAGATTGTATTTGGGATACTGTAATTGTATGATTGCGATTGTATGATTGCGATTGTATGATTGTGATTGTATGATTGCGATTGTATGATTGCGATTGTATGATTGCGATTGTATGATTGTGATTGTATGATTGTGATTGTATGATTGTGACTGTATGATTGTGATTGTATGATTGTGATTGTATGATTGTGATTGTATGATTGTGATTGCATGATTTTGAATGTATGATTGTGATTGTATGATTGTGATTGTATGATTGTGATTGTATGATTGTGATTGTATGATTGTGATTGTATGATTGTGATTGTATGATTGTGATTGAATGATTGTGATAGTATGATTGTGATTGTATGATTGTGATTGTATGATTGTGATTGTATGATTATGATTGTATGATTGCGATTGTATGATTGTATTTGGGTGATTGTATTTGGGAGATTGTTTTTGGGAGATTGTAATTGTATGATTGCGATTGTATGATTGTGATTGTATGATTGCGATTGTATGAATGCGATTGTATGATTGTGATTGTATGATTGTGATTGTATGATTGTGATTGTATGATTGCGATTGTATGATTGTGATTGTATGATTGTGATTGTATGATTGTGATTGTATGATTGTGATTGTATGATTGTATTTGGGAGATTGTATTTGGGATATTGTAATTGTATGATTGCGATTGTATGATTGTGATTGTATGATTGTGATGTATGATCGTAATTGTATGATTATGATTGTATGATTGTGATTGTATGATTGAGATTGTATGATTGTGATTGTATGCTTGCGATTGTATGAATGTGATTGTATGATTGTGATTGTATGATTGTGATTGTATGATTGTGATTGTATGATTGCGATTGTATGAATGCGATTGTATGATTGTGATTGCATAATTGTGATTGTATGATTGTGATTGTATGATTGTGATTGTCTGATTGTGGTTGTATGATTGTGATTGTATGATTGAGATTGTATGATTGTGGTTGTGCGATTGTGATTGTACGATTGTGATTGTACGATTGTGATTGTATGATTGTGATTGCATGATTATGATTGTATGATTGTGATTGCATGATTGTGATTGTATGATTGTGATTGCATGATTTTGATTGTATGATTGTGATTGTATGATTGTGATTGTATGATTGTGATTGTATGATTGTGATAGTATGATTGTGATTGTATGATTGTGATTGTATGATTGTGATTGTATGATTGTGATTGTATGATTGCGAATGTACGATTGTGATTGTATGATTGTGATTGTATGATTTTGATAGTACGATTGTGATTGTATGACTGTGATTGTATGACTGTGATTGTATGATTGTGATTTTATGATTGTGATTGTATGATTGTATTTGCGAGATTGTATTTGGGATACTGTAATTGTATGATTGCGATTGTATGATTGCGATTGTATGATTGTGATTGTATGATTGCGATTGTATGATTGCGATTGTATGATTGCGATTGTATGATTGCGATTGTATGATTGTGATTGTATGATTGTGATTGTATGATTGTGATTGTATGATTGTGATTGTATGATTGTGATTGTATGATTGTGATTGTATGATTGTGATTGTATGATTGTGATTGTATGATTGTGAAAGTATGATTGTGATTGTATGATTATGATTGTATGATTGTGGTTGTGCGATTGTGATTGTACGATTGTGATTGTACGATTGTGATTGTATGATTGTGATTGCATGATTATGATTGTATGATTGTGATTGCATGATTGTGATTGTATGATTGTGATTGCATGATTTTGATTGTATGATTGTGATTGTATGATTGTGATTGTATGATTGTGATGTATGATTGTAATTGTATGATTTTGATTGTATGATTATGATTGTGTGATTGTGATTGTATGATTGTATTTGGGAGATTGTATTTGGGATATTGTAATTGTATGATTGCGATTGTATGATTGTGATTGTATGATTGTGATTGTATGATTGTGATTGTATGATTGTGATTGTATGATTGTATTTGCGAGATTGTATTTGGGATACTGTAATTGTATGATTGCGATTGTATGATTGCGATTGTATGATTGTGATTGTATGATTGTGTATGTATGATTGTGATTGTATGATTGTATTTGGGAGATTGTATTTGGGATATTGTAATTGTATGATTGCGATTGTATGATTGTGATTGTATGATTGTGATGTATGATTGTAATTGTATGATTATGATTGTATGATTGTGAATGTATGATTGTGATGGTATGATAGTGATTGTATGATTGCGATCGTATGATTGTGATTGTATGATTATGATTGTATGATTGTGATTGTATGATTGCGATTGTATGATTGTGATTGTATGATTAAGTTTGTATTTTTGTGATTTTATGATTGTGATTGTATGATTGTGATTGTATGATTGTGATTGTATGATTGTGATTGTATGATTGCGATTGTATGAATGCGATTGTATGATTGTGATTGCATAATTATGATTGTATGATTGCGATTGTATGATTGTATTTGGGTGATTGTATTTGGGAGATTGTATTTGGGAGATTGTAATTGTATGATTGCGATTGTATGATTGTGATTGTATGATTGCGATTGTATGAATGCGATTGTATGATTGTGATTGTATGATTGTGATTGTATGATTGTGATTGTATGATTATGATTGTATGATTGTGATTGTATGATTGCGATTGTATGATTGTGATTGTATGATTAAGTTTGTATTTTTGTGATTGTATGATTGTGATTGTATGATTGTGATTGTATGATTGTGATTGTATGATTGTGATTGTATGATTGTGATTGTATGATTGTGATTGTATGATTGTGATTGTATGATTGTGATTGTATGATTGTGATTGTATGATTGTGATTGTATGATTGTGAAAGTATGATTGTGATTGTATGATTATGATTGTATGATTGTGGTTGTATGATTGTGATTGTATGATTGAGATTGTATGATTGTGATTGTATGATTGCGATTGTATGATTGCGATTGTATGATTGCGATTGTATGATTGTGATTGTATGATTGTGATTGTATGATTGTGATTGTATGATTATGATTGTATGATTGCGATTGTATGATTGTATTTGGGTGATTGTATTTGGGAGATTGTATTTGGGAGATTGTAATTGTATGATTGCGATTGTATGATTGTGATTGTATGATTGCGATTGTATGAATGCGATTGTATGATTGTGATTGTATGATTGTGATTGTATGATTGTGATTGTATGATTGTGATTGTATGATTGTGATTGTATGACTGTGATTGTATGATTGAGATTGTATGATTGTGATTGTATGGTTGTGATTGTATGATTGCGATTGTATGAATGCGATTGTATGATTGTGATTGCATAATTGTGATTGTATGATTGTGATTGTATGATTGTGATTGTATGATTGTGATAGTATGGTTGTGATTGTATGATTGTGATTGTCTGATTGTGGTTGTATGATTGTGATTGTATGATTGAGATTGTATGATTGTGATTTTATGATTGCGATTGTATGATTGCGATTGTATGATTGCGATTGTATGATTGTGATTGTATGATTGTGATTGTATGATTGTGATTGTATGATTGTGATTGTATGATTGTGATTGTATGATTGTGATTGTATGATTGTGAAAGTATGATTGTGATTGTATGATTATGATTGTATGATTGTGGTTGTGCGATTGTGATTGTACGATTGTGATTGTACGATTGTGATTGTACGATTGTGATTGTATGATTGTGATTGCATGATTATGATTGTATGATTGTGATTGCATGATTGTGATTGTATGATTGTGATTGCATGATTTTGATTGTATGATTGTGATTGTATGATTGTGATTGTATGATTGTGATTGTATGATTGTGATAGTATGATTGTGATTGTATGATTGTGATTGTATGATTGTGATTGTATGATTGTGATCGTATGATTGCGAATGTACGATTGTGATTGTATGATTGTGATTGTATGATTTTGATAGTACGATTGTGATTGTATGACTGTGATTGTATGACTGTGATTGTATGATTGTGATTGTATGATTGTGATTGTATGATTGTGAAAGTATGATTGTGATTGTATGATTGTGATTGTATGATTGTGATTGTATGATTGTGATTGTATGATTGTGATTGTATGATTGTGATTGTATGATTGTGATTGTATGATTGTGATTGTATGATTGTGATTGTATGATTGTGAAAGTATGATTGTGATTGTATGATTGTGATTGTATGATTGTGATTGTACGATTGTGATTGTATGATTGTGATTGTATGATTGCTATAGTATGATTGTGATTGTATGATTGTGATTGTATGATTGTGATTGTATGATTGTGATTGTATGATTGTATTTGGGAGATTGTATTTGGGAGATTGTATTTGGGAGATTGTATTTGGGAGATTGTATTTGGGAGATTGTATTTGGGAGATTGTATTTGGTAGATTGTAATTGTATGATTGCGATTGTATGATTGTGATTGTATGATTGAGATTGTATGATTGAGATTGTATGATTGTGATTGTATGCTTGCGATTGTATGATCGTGATTGTATGATTGTGATTGTATGATTGTGATTGTATGATTGTGATTGTATGATTATGATTGTATGATTGTGATTGTATGATTGTGATTGTATGATTGTGACTGTATGATTGTGATTGTATGATTGTGATAGTATGATTGTGATTGTATGATTGTGATGTATGATTGTAATTGTATGATTATGATTGCATGATTGTGATTGTGTGATTGTGATTGTATGATTGTATTTGGGAGATTGTATTTGGGATATTGTAATTGTATGATTGCGATTGTATGATTGTGATTGTATGATTATGATTGTATGATTGTGATTGTATGATTGGGATTGTACGATTGTGATTGTATGATTAAGTTTGTATTTTTGTGATTTTATGATTGTGATTGTATGATTGTGATTGTATGATTGTGATTATATGATTGTGATTGTATGATTGCGATTGTATGAATGCGATTGTATGATTGTGATTGCATAATTGTGATTGTATGATTGTGATTGTATGATTGTGATTGTCTGATTGCGGTTGTATGATTGTGATTGTATGATTGAGATTGTATGATTGTGATTGTATGATTGCGATTGTATGATTGCGATTGTATGATTGCGATTGTATGATTGTAATTGTATGATTGTGATTGTATGATTGTGATTGTATGATTGTGATTGTATGATTGTGAAAGTATGATTGTGATTGTATGATTATGATTGTATGATTGCGGTTGTGCGATTGCGATTGTACGATTGTGATTGTACGATTGTGATTGTATGATTGTGATTGCATGATTATGATTGTATGATTGTGATTGCATGATTGTGATTGTATGATTGTGATTGCATGATTTTGAATGTATGATTGTGATTGTATGATTGTGATTGTATGATTGTGATTGTATGATTGTGATTGTATGATTGTGATAGTATGACTGTGATTGTATGATTGTGATTGTATGATTGTGATTGTATGATTGTGATTGTATGATTGTGAATGTACGATTGTGATTGTATGATTGTGATTGTATGATTTTGATAGTACGATTGTGATTGTATGACTGTGATTGTATGACTGTGATTGTATGATTATGATTGTATGCTTGTGATTGTATGATTGTGAAAGTATGATTGTGATTGTATGATTGTGATTGTTTGATTGTGATTGTATGATTGTGATTGTATGATTGTGTTTGTATGATTGTGATTGTATGATTGTGATTGTATGATTGTGATTGTATGATTGTGATTGTATGATTGTATTTGGGAGATTGTATTTGGGAGATTGTATTTGGGAGATTGTATTTGGGAGATTGTATTTGGGAGATTGAAATTGTATGATTGCGATTGTATGATTGTGATTGTATGATTGCGATTGTATGATTGTGATTGTATGATTGTGATGTATGATTGTAATTGTATTATTATGATTGTATGATTGTGATTGTATGATTGAGATTGTATGATTGAGATTGTATGATTGTGATTGTATGCTTGCGATTGTATGATCGTGATTGTATGATTGTGATTGTATGATTGTGATTGTATGATTGTGATTGTATGATTATGATTGTATGATTGTGATTGTATGATTGTGATTGTATGATTGTGACTGTATGATCGTGATTGTATGATTGTGATAGTATGATTGTGATTGTATGATTGTGATGTATGATTGTAATTGTATGATTATGGTTGTATGATTGTGATTGTGTGATTGTGATTGTATGATTGTATTTGGGAGATTGAATTTGGGATATTGTAATTGTATGATTGCGATTGTATGATTGTGATTGTATGATTGTGATTGTATGATTGTATTTGGGAGATTGTATTTGGGATATTGTAATTGTATGATTGCGATTGTATGATTGCGATTGTATGATTGTGATTGTATGATTGTGTATGTATGATTGTGATTGTATGATTGTATTTGGGAGATTGTATTTGGGATATTGTAATTGTATGATTGCGATTGTATGATTGTGATTGTATGATTGTGATGTATGATTGTAATTGTATGATTATGATTGTATGGTTGTGATTGAATGATTGTGATGGTATGATTGTGATTGTATGATTGCGATTGTATGATTGTGATTGTATGATTGTGATGTATGATTGTAATTGTATGATTATGATTGTATGATTGTGATTGTATGATTGAGATTGTATGATTGTGATTGTATGATTGCGATTGTATGATTGTGATTGTATGATTGTGATTGTATGATTAGGATTGTATGATTGTGATTGTATGATTGCGATTGTATGATTGTGATTGTATGATTGTGATGTATGATTGTAATTGTATGATTATGATTCTATGATTGTAATTGTATGATTGAGATTGTATGATTGTGATTGTATGATTGCGATTGTATGATTGCGATTGTATGATTGCGATTGTATGATTGTGATTGTATGATTAAGTTTGTATTTTTGTGATTTTATGATTGTGATTGTATGATTGTGATTGTATGATTGTGATTGTATGATTGTGATTGTATGATTGTGATTGTATGATTGCGATTGTATGAATGCGA
The DNA here is from genome assembly GCF_050947335.1 of Megachile rotundata. Lineage (NCBI taxonomy): Eukaryota > Metazoa > Arthropoda > Insecta > Hymenoptera > Megachilidae > Megachile > Megachile rotundata. The sequence continues at coordinate 241,944 of NW_027473388.1, read as the reverse complement.
TTGTATGATTGTGATTGCATAATTATGATTGTATGATTGTGACTGTATGAATGTGATTGTCTGATTGTGGTTGTATGATTGTGATTGTATGATTGAGATTGTATGATTGTGATTGTATGATTGCGATTGTATGATTGCGATTGTATGATTGCGATTGTATGATTGTGATTGTATGATTGTGATTGTATGATTGTGATTGTATGATTGTGATTATATGATTGTGATTGTATGATTGTGAAAGTATGATTGTGATGGTATGGTTATGATTGTATGATTGTGGTTGTGCGATTGTGATTGTACGATTGTGATTGTACGATTGTGATTGTATGATTGTGATTGCATGATTATGATTGTATGATTGTGATTGCACGATTGTGATTGTATGATTGTGATTGCATGATTTTGAATGTATGATTGCGATTGTATGATTGTGATTGTATGATTGTGATTGTATGATTGTGATTGTATGATTGTGATTGTATGATTGTGATTGTATGATTGTGATAGTATGATTGTGATTGTATGATTGTGATTGTATGATTGTGATTGTATGATTGTGATTGTATGATTGTGATTGTATGATTGTGAATGTACGATTGTGATTGTATGATTGTGATTGTATGATTTTGATAGTACGATTGTGATTGTATGACTGTGATTGTATGACTGTGATTGTATGATTGTGATTGTATGATTGTGATTGTATGATTGTGAAAGTATGATTGTGATTGTATGATTGTGATTGTATGATTGTGATTGTATGATTGTGATTGTATGATTGTGATTGTATGATTGTGATTGTATGATTGTGATTGTATGATTGTGAAAGTATGATTGTGATTGTATGATTGTGATTGTATGATTGTGATTGTATGATTGTGATTGTATGATTGTGATTGTATGATTGTGATTGTATGATTGTGATTGTATGATTCTGATAGTATGATTGTGATTGTATGATTGTGATTGTATGATTGTGATTGTATGATTGTGATTGTATGATTGTGAATGTACGATTGTGATTGTATGATTGTGATTGTATGATTTTGATAGTACGATTGTGATTGTATGACTGTGATTGTATGACTGTGATTGTATGATTATGATTGTATGCTTGTGATTGTATGATTGTGAAAGTATGATTGTGATTGTATGATTGTGATTGTATGATTGTGATTGTATGATTGTGATTGTATGATTGTGTTTGTATGATTGTGATTGTATGATTGTATTTATGAGATTGTATTTGGGATATTGTAATTGTATGATTGCGATTGTATGATTGTGATTGTATGATTGTGATTGTATGATTGTGATTGTATGATTGTGATTGTATGATTGTATTTGCGAGATTGTATTTGGGATACTGTAATTGTATGATTGCGATTGTATGATTGCGATTGTATGATTGTGATTGTATGATTGTGTATGTATGATTGTGATTGTATGATTGTATTTGGGAGATTGTATTTGGGATATTGTAATTGTATGATTGCGATTGTATGATTGTGATTGTATGATTGTGATGTATGATTGTAATTGTATGATTATGATTGTATGATTGTGAATGTATGATTGTGATGGTATGATAGTGATTGTATGATTGCGATCGTATGATTGTGATTGTATGATTATGATTGTATGATTGTGATTGTATGATTGCGATTGTATGATTGCGATTGTATGATTAAGTTTGTATTTTTGTGATTTTATGATTGTGATTGTATGATTGTGATTGTATGATTGTGATTGTATGATTGTGATTGTATGATTGCGATTGTATGAATACGATTGTATGATTGTGATTGCATAATTGTGATTGTATTATTGTGATTGTATGATTGTGATTGTCTGATTGTGGTTGTATGATTGTGATTGTATGATTGAGATTGTATGATTGTGATTGTATGATTGCGATTGTATGATTGCGATTGTATGATTGTGATTGTATGATTGTGATTGTATGATTGTGAAAGTATGATTGTGATTGTATGATTATGATTGTATGATTGTGGTTGTGCGATTGTGATTGTACGATTGTGATTGTACGATTGTGATTGTATGATTGTGATCGCATGATTATGATTGTATGATTGTGATTGCATGATTGTGATTGTATGATTGAGATTGTATGATTGAGAATGTATGATTGTGATTGTATGCTTGCGATTGTATGATCGTGATTGTATGATTGTAATTGTATGATTATGATTGTATGATTGTGATTGTATGATTGTGATGGTATGATTGTGATTGTATGATTGCGATCGTATGATTGTGATTGTATGATTATGATTGTATGATTGTGATTGTATGATTGCGATTGTACGATTGTGATTGTATGATTAAGTTTGTATTTTTGTGATTTTATGATTGTGATTGTATGATTGTGATTGTATGATTGTGATTGTATGATTGTGATTGTATGATTGTGATTGTCTGATTGCGGTTGTATGATTGTGATTGTATGATTGAGATTGTATGATTGTGATTGTATGATTGCGATTGTATGATTGCGATTGTATGATTGCGATTGTATGATTGTAATTGTATGATTGTGATTGTATGATTGTGATTGTATGATTGTGATTGTATGATTGTGATTGTATGATTGTGATTGTATGATTGTGATTGTATGATTGTGAAAGTATGATTGTGATTGTATGATTATGATTGTATGATTGCGGTTGTGCGATTGCGATTGTACGATTGTGATTGTACGATTGTGATTGTATGATTGTGATTGCATGATTATGATTGTATGATTGTGATTGCATGATTGTGATTGTATGATTGTGATTGCATGATTTTGAATGTATGATTGTGATTGTATGATTGTGATTGTATGATTGTGATTGTATGATTGTGATTGTATGATTGTGATAGTATGACTGTGATTGTATGATTGTGATTGTATGATTGTGATTGTATGATTGTGATTGTATGATTGTGAATGTACGATTGTGATTGTATGATTGTGATTGTATGATTTTGATAGTACGATTGTGATTGTATGACTGTGATTGTATGACTGTGATTGTATGATTATGATTGTATGCTTGTGATTGTATGATTGTGAAAGTATGATTGTGATTGTATGATTGTGATTGTATGATTGTGATTGTATGATTGTGATTGTATGATTGTGATTGTATGATTGTATTTGGGAGATTGTATTTGGGAGATTGTATTTGGGAGATTGAAATTGTATGATTGCGATTGTATGATTGTGATTGTATGATTGCGATTGTATGATTGTGATTGTATGATTGTGATGTATGATTGTAATTGTATTATTATGATTGTATGATTGTGATTGTATGATTGTGATTGTATGATTGCGATTGTATGAATACGATTGTATGATTGTGATTGCATAATTGTGATTGTATTATTGTGATTGTATGATTGTGATTGTCTGATTGTGGTTGTATGATTGTGATTGTATGATTGAGATTGTATGATTGTGATTGTATGATTGCGATTGTATGATTGCGATTGTATGATTGTGATTGTATGATTGTGATTGTATGATTGTGAAAGTATGATTGTGATTGTATGATTATGATTGTATGATTGTGGTTGTGCGATTGTGATTGTACGATTGTGATTGTACGATTGTGATTGTATGATTGTGATCGCATGATTATGATTGTATGATTGTGATTGCATGATTGTGATTGTATGATTGAGATTGTATGATTGAGAATGTATGATTGTGATTGTATGCTTGCGATTGTATGATCGTGATTGTATGATTGTAATTGTATGATTATGATTGTATGATTGTGATTGTATGATTGTGATGGTATGATTGTGATTGTATGATTGCGATCGTATGATTGTGATTGTATGATTATGATTGTATGATTGTGATTGTATGATTGCGATTGTACGATTGTGATTGTATGATTAAGTTTGTATTTTTGTGATTTTATGATTGTGATTGTATGATTGTGATTGTATGATTGTGATTATATGATTGTGATTGTATGATTGCGATTGTATGAATGCGATTGTATGATTGTGATTGCATAATTGTGATTGTATGATTGTGATTGTATGATTGTGATTGTCTGATTGCGGTTGTATGATTGTGATTGTATGATTGAGATTGTATGATTGTGATTGTATGATTGCGATTGTATGATTGCGATTGTATGATTGCGATTGTATGATTGTAATTGTATGATTGTGATTGTATGATTGTGATTGTATGATTGTGATTGTATGATTGTGATTGTATGATTGTGATTGTATGATTGTGATTGTATGATTGTGAAAGTATGATTGTGATTGTATGATTATGATTGTATGATTGCGGTTGTGCGATTGCGATTGTACGATTGTGATTGTACGATTGTGATTGTATGATTGTGATTGCATGATTATGATTGTATGATTGTGATTGCATGATTGTGATTGTATGATTGTGATTGCATGATTTTGAATGTATGATTGTGATTGTATGATTGTGATTGTATGATTGTGATTGTATGATTGTGATTGTATGATTGTGATAGTATGACTGTGATTGTATGATTGTGATTGTATGATTGTGATTGTATGATTGTGATTGTATGATTGTGAATGTACGATTGTGATTGTATGATTGTGATTGTATGATTTTGATAGTACGATTGTGATTGTATGACTGTGATTGTATGACTGTGATTGTATGATTATGATTGTATGCTTGTGATTGTATGATTGTGAAAGTATGATTGTGATTGTATGATTGTGATTGTATGATTGTGATTGTATGATTGTGATTGTATGATTGTGTTTGTATGATTGTGATTGTATGATTGTGATTGTATGATTGTGATTGTATGATTGTGATTGTATGATTGTATTTGGGAGATTGTATTTGGGAGATTGTATTTGGGAGATTGTATTTGGGAGATTGTATTTGGGAGATTGAAATTGTATGATTGCGATTGTATGATTGTGATTGTATGATTGCGATTGTATGATTGTGATTGTATGATTGTGATGTATGATTGTAATTGTATTATTATGATTGTATGATTGTGATTGTATGATTGTGATTGTATGATTGTGATTGTATGATTGTGATTGTATGATTGTGATTGTATGATTGTGAAAGTATGATTGTGATTGTATGATTATGATTGTATGATTGCGGTTGTGCGATTGCGATTGTACGATTGTGATTGTACGATTGTGATTGTATGATTGTGATTGCATGATTATGATTGTATGATTGTGATTGCATGATTGTGATTGTATGATTGTGATTGCATGATTTTGAATGTATGATTGTGATTGTATGATTGTGATTGTATGATTGTGATTGTATGATTGTGATTGTATGATTGTGATAGTATGACTGTGATTGTATGATTGCGATTGTATGATTGTGATTGTATGATTGCGATTGTATGATTGTGATTGTATGATTGTGATGTATGATTGTAATTGTATTATTATGATTGTATGATTGTGATTGTATGATTGTGATTGTATGATTGCGATTGTATGAATACGATTGTATGATTGTGATTGCATAATTGTGATTGTATTATTGTGATTGTATGATTGTGATTGTCTGATTGTGGTTGTATGATTGTGATTGTATGATTGTGATTGTATGATTGTGATTGTATGATTGTGATTGTATGATTGTGATTGTATGATTGTGATTGTATGATTGTGATTGTATGATTGTGAAAGTATGATTGTGATTGTATGATTGTGATTGTATGATTGTGATTGTATGATTGTGATTGTATGATTGTGATTGTATGATTGTGATTGTATGATTGTGATTGTATGATTCTGATAGTATGATTGTGATTGTATGATTGTGATTGTATGATTGTGATTGTATGATTGTGATTGTATGATTGTGAATGTACGATTGTGATTGTATGATTGTGATTGTATGATTTTGATAGTACGATTGTGATTGTATGACTGTGATTGTATGACTGTGATTGTATGATTATGATTGTATGCTTGTGATTGTATGATTGTGAAAGTATGATTGTGATTGTATGATTGTGATTGTATGATTGTGATTGTATGATTGTGATTGTATGATTGTGTTTGTATGATTGTGATTGTATGATTGTATTTATGAGATTGTATTTGGGATATTGTAATTGTATGATTGCGATTGTATGATTGTGATTGTATGATTGTGATTGTATGATTGTGATTGTATGATTGTGATTGTATGATTGTATTTGCGAGATTGTATTTGGGATACTGTAATTGTATGATTGCGATTGTATGATTGCGATTGTATGATTGTGATTGTATGATTGTGTATGTATGATTGTGATTGTATGATTGTATTTGGGAGATTGTATTTGGGATATTGTAATTGTATGATTGCGATTGTATGATTGTGATTGTATGATTGTGATGTATGATTGTAATTGTATGATTATGATTGTATGATTGTGAATGTATGATTGTGATGGTATGATAGTGATTGTATGATTGCGATCGTATGATTGTGATTGTATGATTATGATTGTATGATTGTGATTGTATGATTGCGATTGTATGATTGCGATTGTATGATTAAGTTTGTATTTTTGTGATTTTATGATTGTGATTGTATGATTGTGATTGTATGATTGTGATTGTATGATTGTGATTGTATGATTGCGATTGTATGAATACGATTGTATGATTGTGATTGCATAATTGTGATTGTATTATTGTGATTGTATGATTGTGATTGTCTGATTGTGGTTGTATGATTGTGATTGTATGATTGAGATTGTATGATTGTGATTGTATGATTGCGATTGTATGATTGCGATTGTATGATTGTGATTGTATGATTGTGATTGTATGATTGTGAAAGTATGATTGTGATTGTATGATTATGATTGTATGATTGTGGTTGTGCGATTGTGATTGTACGATTGTGATTGTACGATTGTGATTGTATGATTGTGATCGCATGATTATGATTGTATGATTGTGATTGCATGATTGTGATTGTATGATTGAGATTGTATGATTGAGAATGTATGATTGTGATTGTATGCTTGCGATTGTATGATCGTGATTGTATGATTGTAATTGTATGATTATGATTGTATGATTGTGATTGTATGATTGTGATGGTATGATTGTGATTGTATGATTGCGATCGTATGATTGTGATTGTATGATTATGATTGTATGATTGTGATTGTATGATTGCGATTGTACGATTGTGATTGTATGATTAAGTTTGTATTTTTGTGATTTTATGATTGTGATTGTATGATTGTGATTGTATGATTGTGATTGTATGATTGTGATTGTATGATTGTGATTGTCTGATTGCGGTTGTATGATTGTGATTGTATGATTGAGATTGTATGATTGTGATTGTATGATTGCGATTGTATGATTGCGATTGTATGATTGCGATTGTATGATTGTAATTGTATGATTGTGATTGTATGATTGTGATTGTATGATTGTGATTGTATGATTGTGATTGTATGATTGTGATTGTATGATTGTGATTGTATGATTGTGAAAGTATGATTGTGATTGTATGATTATGATTGTATGATTGCGGTTGTGCGATTGCGATTGTACGATTGTGATTGTACGATTGTGATTGTATGATTGTGATTGCATGATTATGATTGTATGATTGTGATTGCATGATTGTGATTGTATGATTGTGATTGCATGATTTTGAATGTATGATTGTGATTGTATGATTGTGATTGTATGATTGTGATTGTATGATTGTGATTGTATGATTGTGATAGTATGACTGTGATTGTATGATTGTGATTGTATGATTGTGATTGTATGATTGTGATTGTATGATTGTGAATGTACGATTGTGATTGTATGATTGTGATTGTATGATTTTGATAGTACGATTGTGATTGTATGACTGTGATTGTATGACTGTGATTGTATGATTATGATTGTATGCTTGTGATTGTATGATTGTGAAAGTATGATTGTGATTGTATGATTGTGATTGTATGATTGTGATTGTATGATTGTGATTGTATGATTGTGATTGTATGATTGTATTTGGGAGATTGTATTTGGGAGATTGTATTTGGGAGATTGAAATTGTATGATTGCGATTGTATGATTGTGATTGTATGATTGCGATTGTATGATTGTGATTGTATGATTGTGATGTATGATTGTAATTGTATTATTATGATTGTATGATTGTGATTGTATGATTGTGATTGTATGATTGCGATTGTATGAATACGATTGTATGATTGTGATTGCATAATTGTGATTGTATTATTGTGATTGTATGATTGTGATTGTCTGATTGTGGTTGTATGATTGTGATTGTATGATTGAGATTGTATGATTGTGATTGTATGATTGCGATTGTATGATTGCGATTGTATGATTGTGATTGTATGATTGTGATTGTATGATTGTGAAAGTATGATTGTGATTGTATGATTATGATTGTATGATTGTGGTTGTGCGATTGTGATTGTACGATTGTGATTGTACGATTGTGATTGTATGATTGTGATCGCATGATTATGATTGTATGATTGTGATTGCATGATTGTGATTGTATGATTGAGATTGTATGATTGAGAATGTATGATTGTGATTGTATGCTTGCGATTGTATGATCGTGATTGTATGATTGTAATTGTATGATTATGATTGTATGATTGTGATTGTATGATTGTGATGGTATGATTGTGATTGTATGATTGCGATCGTATGATTGTGATTGTATGATTATGATTGTATGATTGTGATTGTATGATTGCGATTGTACGATTGTGATTGTATGATTAAGTTTGTATTTTTGTGATTTTATGATTGTGATTGTATGATTGTGATTGTATGATTGTGATTATATGATTGTGATTGTATGATTGCGATTGTATGAATGCGATTGTATGATTGTGATTGCATAATTGTGATTGTATGATTGTGATTGTATGATTGTGATTGTCTGATTGCGGTTGTATGATTGTGATTGTATGATTGAGATTGTATGATTGTGATTGTATGATTGCGATTGTATGATTGCGATTGTATGATTGCGATTGTATGATTGTAATTGTATGATTGTGATTGTATGATTGTGATTGTATGATTGTGATTGTATGATTGTGATTGTATGATTGTGATTGTATGATTGTGATTGTATGATTGTGAAAGTATGATTGTGATTGTATGATTATGATTGTATGATTGCGGTTGTGCGATTGCGATTGTACGATTGTGATTGTACGATTGTGATTGTATGATTGTGATTGCATGATTATGATTGTATGATTGTGATTGCATGATTGTGATTGTATGATTGTGATTGCATGATTTTGAATGTATGATTGTGATTGTATGATTGTGATTGTATGATTGTGATTGTATGATTGTGATTGTATGATTGTGATAGTATGACTGTGATTGTATGATTGTGATTGTATGATTGTGATTGTATGATTGTGATTGTATGATTGTGAATGTACGATTGTGATTGTATGATTGTGATTGTATGATTTTGATAGTACGATTGTGATTGTATGACTGTGATTGTATGACTGTGATTGTATGATTATGATTGTATGCTTGTGATTGTATGATTGTGAAAGTATGATTGTGATTGTATGATTGTGATTGTATGATTGTGATTGTATGATTGTGATTGTATGATTGTGTTTGTATGATTGTGATTGTATGATTGTGATTGTATGATTGTGATTGTATGATTGTGATTGTATGATTGTATTTGGGAGATTGTATTTGGGAGATTGTATTTGGGAGATTGTATTTGGGAGATTGTATTTGGGAGATTGAAATTGTATGATTGCGATTGTATGATTGTGATTGTATGATTGCGATTGTATGATTGTGATTGTATGATTGTGATGTATGATTGTAATTGTATTATTATGATTGTATGATTGTGATTGTATGATTGAGATTGTATGATTGAGATTGTATGATTGTGATTGTATGCTTGCGATTGTATGATCGTGATTGTATGATTGTGATTGTATGATTGTGATTGTATGATTGTGATTGTATGATTATGATTGTATGATTGTGATTGTATGATTGTGATTGTATGATTGTGACTGTATGATCGTGATTGTATGATTGTGATAGTATGATTGTGATTGTATGATTGTGATGTATGATTGTAATTGTATGATTATGGTTGTATGATTGTGATTGTGTGATTGTGATTGTATGATTGTATTTGGGAGATTGAATTTGGGATATTGTAATTGTATGATTGCGATTGTATGATTGCGATTGTATGATTGTGATTGTATGATTGTGTATGTATGATTGTGATTGTATGATTGTATTTGGGAGATTGTATTTGGGATATTGTAATTGTATGATTGCGATTGTATGATTGTGATTGTATGATTGTGATGTATGATTGTAATTGTATGATTATGATTGTATGATTGTGATTGAATGATTGTGATGGTATGATTGTGATTGTATGATTGCGATTGTATGATTGTGATTGTATGATTGTGATGTATGATTGTAATTGTATGATTATGATTGTATGATTGTGATTGCATGATTGAGATTGTATGATTGTGATTGTATGATTGCGATTGTATGATTGTGATTGTATGATTGTGATTGTATGATTAGGATTGTATGATTGTGATTGTATGATTGCGATTGTATGATTGTGATTGTATGATTGTGATGTATGATTGTAATTGTATGATTATGATTCTATGATTGTAATTGTATGATTGAGATTGTATGATTGTGATTGTATGATTGCGATTGTATGATTGCGATTGTATGATTGCGATTGTATGATTGTGATTGTATGATTAAGTTTGTATTTTTGTGATTTTATGATTGTGATTGTATGATTGTGATTGTATGATTGTGATTGTATGATTGTGATTGTATGATTGTGATTGTATGATTGCGATTGTATGAATGCGATTGTATGATTGTGATTGCATAATTATGATTGTATGATTGTGACTGTATGAATGTGATTGTCTGATTGTGGTTGTATGATTGTGATTGTATGATTGAGATTGTATGATTGTGATTGTATGATTGCGATTGTATGATTGCGATTGTATGATTGCGATTGTATGATTGTGATTGTATGATTGTGATTGTATGATTGTGATTGTATGATTGTGATTATATGATTGTGATTGTATGATTGTGAAAGTATGATTGTGATGGTATGGTTATGATTGTATGATTGTGGTTGTGCGATTGTGATTGTACGATTGTGATTGTACGATTGTGATTGTATGATTGTGATTGCATGATTATGATTGTATGATTGTGATTGCACGATTGTGATTGTATGATTGTGATTGCATGATTTTGAATGTATGATTGCGATTGTATGATTGTGATTGTATGATTGTGATTGTATGATTGTGATTGTATGATTGTGATTGTATGATTGTGATAGTATGATTGTGATTGTATGATTGTGATTGTATGATTGTGATTGTATGATTGTGATTGTATGATTGTGAATGTACGATTGTGATTGTATGATTGTGATTGTATGATTTTGATAGTACGATTGTGATTGTATGACTGTGATTGTATGACTGTGATTGTATGATTGTGATTGTATGATTGTGATTGTATGATTGTGAAAGTATGATTGTGATTGTATGATTGTGATTGTATGATTGTGATTGTATGATTGTGATTGTATGATTGTGATTGTATGATTGTGATTGTATGATTGTGATTGTATGATTGTGATTGTATGATTGTGAAAGTATGATTGTGATTGTATGATTGTGATTGTATGATTGTGATTGTATGATTGTGATTGTATGATTGTGATTGTATGATTGTGATTGTATGATTGTGATTGTATGATTGTGATAGTATGATTGTGATTGTATGATTGTGATTGTATGATTGTGATTGTATGATTGTGATTGTATGATTGTGAATGTACGATTGTGATTGTATGATTGTGATTGTATGATTTTGATAGTACGATTGTGATTGTATGACTGTGATTGTATGACTGTGATTGTATGATTATGATTGTATGCTTGTGATTGTATGATTGTGAAAGTATGATTGTGATTGTATGATTGTGATTGTATGATTGTGATTGTATGATTGTGATTGTATGATTGTGTTTGTATGATTGTGATTGTATGATTGTGATTGTATGATTTTGATTGTATGATTATGATTGTGTGATTGTGATTGTATGATTGTATTTATGAGATTGTATTTGGGATATTGTAATTGTATGATTGCGATTGTATGATTGTGATTGTATGATTGTGATTGTATGATTGTGATTGTATGATTGTGATTGTATGATTGTATTTGCGAGATTGTATTTGGGATACTGTAATTGTATGATTGCGATTGTATGATTGCGATTGTATGATTGTGATTGTATGATTGTGTATGTATGATTGTGATTGTATGATTGTATTTGGGAGATTGTATTTGGGATATTGTAATTGTATGATTGCGATTGTATGATTGTGATTGTATGATTGTGATGTATGATTGTAATTGTATGATTATGATTGTATGATTGTGAATGTATGATTGTGATGGTATGATAGTGATTGTATGATTGCGATCGTATGATTGTGATTGTATGATTATGATTGTATGATTGTGATTGTATGATTGCGATTGTATGATTGCGATTGTATGTTTAAGTTTGTATTTTTGTGATTTTATGATTGTGATTGTATGATTGTGATTGTATGATTGTGATTGTATGATTGTGATTGTATGACTGTGATTGTATGAATACGATTGTATGATTGTGATTGCATAATTGTGATTGTATGATTGTGATTGTATGATTGTGATTGTCTGATTGTGGTTGTATGATTGTGATTGTATGATTGAGATTGTATGATTGTGATTGTATGATTGCGATTGTATGATTGCGGTTGTATGATTGTGATTGTATGATTGTGATTGTATGATTGTGAAAGTATGATTGTGATTGTATGATTATGATTGTATGATTGTGGTTGTGCGATTGTGATTGTACGATTGTGATTGTACGATTGTGATTGTATGATTGTGATCGCATGATTATGATTGTATGATTGTGATTGCATGATTGTGATTGTATGATTGAGATTGTATGATTGAGAATGTATGATTGTGATTGTATGCTTGCGATTGTATGATCGTGATTGTATGATTGTAATTGTATGATTATGATTGTATGATTGTGATTGTATGATTGTGATGGTATGATTGTGATTGTATGATTGCCGTCGTATGATTGTGATTGTACGATTATGATTGTATGATTGTGATTGTATGATTGCGATTGTATGATTGTGATTGTATGATTAAGTTTGTATTTTTGTGATTGTATGATTGTGATTGTATGATTGTGATTGTATGATTGTGATTGTATGATTGTGATTGTATGATTGTGATTGTATGATGGTGAAAGTATGATTGTGATTGTATGATTATGATTGTATGATTGTGGTTGTGCGATTGTGATTGTACGATTGTGATTGTACGATTGTGATTGTATGATTGTGATTGCATGATTATGATTGTATGATTGTGATTGCATGATTGTGATTGTATGATTGTGATTGCATGATTTTGAATGCATGATTGTGATTGTATGATTGTGATTGTATGATTGTGATTGTATGATTGTGATTGTATGATTGTGATTGTATGATTGTGATTGTATGATTGTGATTGTATGATTGTGATAGTATGATTGTGATTGTATGATTGTGATTGTATGATTGTGATTGTATGATAGTGATTGTATGATTGTGAATGTACGATTGTGATTGTATGATTGTGATTGTATGATTTTGATAGTACGATTGTGATTGTATGACTGTGATTGTATGACTGTGATTGTATGATTGTGATTGTATGATTGTGATTGTATGATTGTGAAAGTATGATTGTGATTGTATGATTGTGATTGTATGATTGTATTTGGGAGATTGTATTTGGGATATTGTAATTGTATGATTGCGATTGTATGATTGTGATTGTATGATTGTGATGTATGATCGTAATTGTATGATTATGACTGTATGATTGTGATTGTATGATTGTGATTGTATGATTGTGATGTATGATTGTAATTGTATGATTATGATTGTATGATTGTGATAGTATGATTGTGATTGTATGATTGTGATTGTATGATTGTGATTGTATGATTGTGATTGTATGATTGTGATTGTATGATTGTGATTGTATGATTGTGATTGTATGATTGTGATTGTATGATTGTGAAAGTATGATTGTGATTGTATGATTATGATTGTATGATTGTGGTTGTATGATTGTGATTGTATGATTGAGATTGTATGATTGTGATTGTATGATTGCGATTGTATGATTGCGATTGTATGATTGCGATTGTATGATTGTGATTGTATGATTGTGATTGTATGATTGTGATTGTATGATTATGATTGTATGATTGCGATTGTATGATTGTATTTGGGTGATTGTATTTGGGAGATTGTATTTGGGAGATTGTAATTGTATGATTGCGATTGTATGATTGTGATTGTATGATTGCGATTGTATGAATGCGATTGTATGATTGTGATTGTATGATTGTGATTGTATGATTGTGATTGTATGATTGTGATTGTATGATTGTGATTGTATGACTGTGATTGTATGATTGAGATTGTATGATTGTGATTGTATGATTGTGATTGTATGATTGCGATTGTATGAATGCGATTGTATGATTGTGATTGCATAATTGTGATTGTATGATTGTGATTGTATGATTGTGATTGTATGATTGTGATAGTATGATTGTGATTGTATGATTGTGATTGTCTGATTGTGGTTGTATGATTGTGATTGTATGATTGAGATTGTATGATTGTGATTGTATGATTGCGATTGTATGATTGCGATTGTATGATTGCGATTGTATGATTGTGATTGTATGATTGTGATTGTATGATTGTGATTGTATGATTGTGATTGTATGATTGTGATTGTATGATTGTGATTGTATGATTGTGAAAGTATGATTGTGATTGTATGATTATGATTGTATGATTGTGGTTGTGCGATTGTGATTGTACGATTGTGATTGTACGATTGTGATTGTACGATTGTGATTGTATGATTGTGATTGCATGATTATGATTGTATGATTGTGATTGCATGATTGTGATTGTATGATTGTGATTGCATGATTTTGATTGTATGATTGTGATTGTATGATTGTGATTGTATGATTGTGATTGTATGATTGTGATAGTATGATTGTGATTGTATGATTGTGATTGTATGATTGTGATTGTATGATTGTGATTGTATGATTGCGAATGTACGATTGTGATTGTATGATTGTGATTGTATGATTTTGATAGTACGATTGTGATTGTATGACTGTGATTGTATGACTGTGATTGTATGATTGTGATTGTATGATTGTGATTGTATGATTGTGAAAGTATGATTGTGATTGTATGATTGTGATTGTATGATTGTGATTGTATGATTGTGATTGTATGATTGTGATTGTATGATTGTGATTGTATGATTGTGATTGTATGATTGTGAAAGTATGATTGTGATTGTATGATTGTGATTGTATGATTGTGATTGTACGATTGTGATTGTATGATTGTGATTGTATGATTGCTATAGTATGATTGTGATTGTATGGTTGTGATTGTATGATTGTGATTGTATGATTGTATTTGGGAGATTGTATTTGGGAGATTGTATTTGGGAGATTGTATTTGGGAGATTGTATTTGGGAGATTGTATTTGGGAGATTGTATTTGGGAGATTGTATTTGGTAGATTGTAATTGTATGATTGCGATTGTATGATTGTGATTGTATGATTGCGATTGTATGATTGTGATTGTATGATTGTGATGAATGATTGTAATTGTATTATTATGATTGTATGATTGTGATTGTATGATTGAGATTGTATGATTGAGATTGTATGATTGTGATTGTATGCTTGCGATTGTATGATCGTGATTGTATGATTGTGATTGTATGATTGTGATTGTATGATTGTGATTGTATGATTATGATTGTATGATTGTGATTGTATGATTGTGATTGTATGATTGTGACTGTATGATTGTGATTGTATGATTGTGATAGTATGATTGTGATTGTATGATTGTGATGTATGATTGTAATTGTATGATTATGATTGCATGATTGTGATTGTGTGATTGTGATTGTATGATTGTATTTGGGAGATTGTATTTGGGATATTGTAATTGTATGATTGCGATTGTATGATTGTGATTGTATGATTGTGATTGTATGATTGTGATTGTATGATTGTGATTGTATGATTGTGATTGTATGATTGTATTTGGGAGATTGTATTTGGGATATTGTAATTGTATGATTGCGATTGTATGATTGCGATTGTATGATTGTGATTGTATGATTGTGTATGTATGATTGTGATTGTATGATTGTATTTGGGAGATTGTATTTGGGATATTGTAATTGTATGATTGCGATTCTATGATTGTGATTGTATGATTGTGATGTATGATTGTAATTGTATGATTATGATTGTATGATTGTGATTGTATGATTGTGATGGTATGATTGTGATTGTATGATTGCGATCGTATGATTGTGATTGTATGATTATGATTGTATGATTGTGATTGTATGATTGCGATTGTACGATTGTGATTGTATGATTAAGTTTGTATTTTTGTGATTTTATGATTGTGATTGTATGATTGTGATTGTATGATTGTGATTATATGATTGTGATTGTATGATTGCGATTGTATGAATGCGATTGTATGATTGTGATTGCATAATTGTGATTGTATGATTGTGATTGTATGATTGTGATTGTCTGATTGTGGTTGTATGATTGTGATTGTATGATTGAGATTGTATGATTGTGATTGTATGATTGCGATTGTATGATTGCGATTGTATGATTGCGATTGTATGATTGTAATTGTATGATTGTGATTGTATGATTGTGATTGTATGATTGTGATTGTATGATTGTGATTGTATGATTGTGATTGTATGATTGTGAAAGTATGATTGTGATTGTATGATTATGATTGTATGATTGCGGTTGTGCGATTGCGATTGTACGATTGTGATTGTACGATTGTGATTGTATGATTGTGATTGTATGATTGTGATTGTATGATTGTGATTGTATGATTATGATTGTATGATTGTGATTGTATGATTGTGATTGTATGATTGTGACTGTATGATCGTGATTGTATGATTGTGATAGTATGATTGTGATTGTATGATTGTGATGTATGATTGTAATTGTATGATTATGGTTGTATGATTGTGATTGTGTGATTGTGATTGTATGATTGTATTTGGGAGATTGAATTTGGGATATTGTAATTGTATGATTGCGATTGTATGATTGTGATTGTATGATTGTGATTGTATGATTGTATTTGGGAGATTGTATTTGGGATATTGTAATTGTATGATTGCGATTGTATGATTGCGATTGTATGATTGTGATTGTATGATTGTGTATGTATGATTGTGATTGTATGATTGTATTTGGGAGATTGTATTTGGGATATTGTAATTGTATGATTGCGATTGTATGATTGTGATTGTATGATTGTGATGTATGATTGTAATTGTATGATTATGATTGTATGATTGTGATTGAATGATTGTGATGGTATGATTGTGATTGTATGATTGCGATTGTATGATTGTGATTGTATGATTGTGATGTATGATTGTAATTGTATGATTATGATTGTATGATTGTGATTGTATGATTGAGATTGTATGATTGTGATTGTATGATTGCGATTGTATGATTGTGATTGTATGATTGTGATTGTATGATTGCGATTGTATGATTGTGATTGTATGATTGCGATTGTATGATTGTGATTGTATGATTGTGATGTATGATTGTAATTGTATGATTATGATTCTATGATTGTAATTGTATGATTGAGATTGTATGATTGTGATTGTATGATTGCGATTGTATGATTGTGATTGTATGATTGCGATTGTATGATTGTGATTGTATGATTAAGTTTGTATTTTTGTGATTTTATGATTGTGATTGTATGATTGTGATTGTATGATTGTGATTGTATGATTGTGATTGTATGATTGCGATTGTATGAATGCGATTGTATGATTGTGATTGCATAATTATGATTGTATGATTGTGACTGTATGAATGTGATTGTCTGATTGTGGTTGTATGATTGTGATTGTATGATTGAGATTGTATGATTGTGATTGTATGATTGCGATTGTATGATTGCGATTGTATGATTGCGATTGTATGATTGTGATTGTATGATTGTGATTGTATGATTGTGATTGTATGATTGTGATTATATGATTGTGATTGTATGATTGTGAAAGTATGATTGTGATGGTATGATTATGATTGTATGATTGTGGTTGTGCGATTGTGATTGTACGATTGTGATTGTACGATTGTGATTGTATGATTGTGATTGCATGATTATGATTGTATGATTGTGATTGCACGATTGTGATTGTATGATTGTGATTGCATGATTTTGAATGTATGATTGTATTTGGGAGATTGTATTTGGGAGATTGTATTTGGGAGATTGTAATTGGGAGATTGTATTTGGTAGATTGTAATTGTATGATTGCGATTGTATGATTGTGATTGTATGATTGTGATTGTATGATTGCGATTGTATGATTGTGATTGTATGATTGTGATGTATGATTGTAATTGTATCATTATGATTGTATGATTGTGATTGTATGATTGAGATTGTATGATTGAGAATGTATGATTGTGATTGTATGCTTGCGATTGTATGATCGTGATTGTATGATTGTGATTGTATGACTGTGATTGTATGATTGTGATTGTATGATTATGGTTGTATGATTGTGATTGTATGATTGTGATTGTATGATTGTGACTGTATGATTGTGATTGTATGATTGTGATAGTATGATTGTGATTGTATGATTGTGATGTATGATTGTAATTGTATGATTATGATTGTATGATTGTGATTGTGTGATTGTGATTGTATGATTGTATTTGGGAGATTGTATTTGGGATATTGTAATTGTATGATTGCGATTGTATGATTGTGATTGTATGATTGTGATTGTATGATTGTGATTGTATGATTGTATTTGGGAGATTGTATTTGGGATATTGTAATTGTATGATTGCGATTGTATGATTACGATTGTATGATTGTGATTGTATGATTGTGTATGTATGATTGTGATTGTATGATTGTATTTGGGAGATTGTATTTGGGATATTGTAATTGTATGATTGCGATTGTATGATTGTGATTGTATGATTGTGATGTATGATTGTAATTGTATGATTATGATTGTATGATTGTGATTGTATGATTGTGATTGTATGATTGCGATCGTATGATTGTGATTGTATGATTATAATTGTATGATTGTGATTGTATGATTGCGATTGTATGATTGTGATTGTATGATGAAGCTTGTATTTTTGTGATTTTATGATTGCGATTGTATGATTGTGATTGTATGATTGCGATTGTATGATTGTGATTGTATGATTGCGATTGTATGAATGCGATTGTATGATTGTGATTGCATAATTGTGATTGTATGATTGTGATTGTATGATTGTGATTGTCTGATTGTGGTTGTATGATTGTGATTGTGTGATTGAGATTGTATGATTGTGATTGTATGATTGCGATTGTATGATTGTGATTGTATGATTGTGATTGTATGATTGTGATTGTATGATTGTGATTGTATGCTTGCGATTGTATGAATGTGATTGTATGATTGTGATTGTATGATTGTGATTGTATGATTGTGATTGTATGATTGAGATTGTATGATTGAGATTGCATGATTGTGATTGTATGCTTGCGATTGTATGATCGTGATTGTATGATTGTGATTGTATGATTGAGATTGTATGATTGTGATTGTATGATTATGATTGTATGATTGTGATTGTATGATTGTGATTGTATGATGGTGATTGTATGATTGTGATTGTATGATTGTGATAGTATGATTGTGAATGTATGATTGTGATGTATGATTGTAATTGTGTGATTATGGTTGTATGATTGTGGTTGTATGATTGTGATTGTATGATTGTGATTGTATGATTGTGATTGTATGATTGTGATTGTATGATTGTGATTGTATGATTGTATTTGGGAGATTGTATTTGGGTAATTGTAATTGTATGATTGCGATTGTATGACTGTGATTGTATGATTGTGATGTATGATTGTAATTGTATGATTATGATTGTATGATTGTGATTGTATGATTGAGATTGTATGATTGTGATTGTATGCTTGCGATTGTATGATTGCGATTGTATGATTGTGATAGTATGATTGTGATTGTATGATTGTGATGTATGATTGTAATTGTATGATTATGATTATATGATTGTGATTGTGTGATTGTGATTGTATGATTGTATTTGGGAGATTGTATTTGGGATATTGTAATTGTATGATTGCGATTGTATGATTGTGATTGTATGATTGTGATTGTACGATTGCGATTGTATGATTGTATTTGCGAGATTGTATTTGGGATACTGTAATTGTATGATTGCGATTGTATGATTGCGATTGTATGATTGTGATTGTATGATTGTGTATGTATGATTGTGATTGTATGATTGTATTTGGGAGATTGTATTTGGGATATTGTAATTGTATGATTGCGATTGTATGATTGTGATTGTATGATTGTGATGTATGATTGTAATTGTATGATTATGATTGTATGATTGTGATTGTATGATTGTGATGGTATGATTGTGATTGTATGATTGCGATCGTATGATTGTGATTGTATGATTGTGATTGTATGATTGTGATTGTATGATTGTGATTGTATGATTGTGATAGTATGATTGTGATTGTATGATTGTGATTGTATGATTGTGATTGTATGATTGTGATTGTATGATTGTGAATGTACGATTGTGATTGTATGATTGTGATTGTATGATTTTGATAGTACGATTGTGATTGTATGACTGTGATTGTATGACTGTGATTGTATGATTGTGATTGTATGATTGTGATTGTATGATTGTGAAAGTATGATTGTGATTGTATGATTGTGATTGTATGATTGTGATTGTATGATTGTGATTGTATGATTGTGATTGTATGATTGTGATTGTATGATTGTGATAGTATGATTGTGATTGTATGATTGTGATTGTATGATTGTGATTGTATGATTGTGATTGTATGATTGTGAATGTACGATTGTGATTGTATGATTGTGATTGTATGATTTTGATAGTACGATTGTGATTGTATGACTGTGATTGTATGACTGTGATTGTATGATTATGATTGTATGCTTGTGATTGTATGATTGTGAAAGTATGATTGTGATTGTATGATTGTGATTGTATGATTGTGATTGTATGATTGTGATTGTATGATTGTGATTGTATGATTGTGTTTGTATGATTGTGATTGTATGATTGTGATTGTATGATTGTGATTGTATGATTGTGATTGTATGATTGTGATTGTATGATTGTGATTGTATGATTGTATTTGGGAGATTGTATTTGGGAGATTGTATTTGGGAGATTGTATTTGGGAGATTGAAATTGTATGATTGCGATTGTATGATTGTGATTGTATGATTGCGATTGTATGATTGTGATTGTATGATTGTGATGTATGATTGTAATTGTATTATTATGATTGTATGATTGTGATTGTATGATTGAGATTGTATGATTGAGATTGTATGATTGTGATTGTATGCTTGCGATTGTATGATCGTGATTGTATGATTGTGATTGTATGATTGTGATTGTATGATTGTGATTGTATGATTATGATTGTATGATTGTGATTGTATGATTGTGATTGTATGATTGTGACTGTATGATCGTGATTGTATGATTGTGATAGTATGATTGTGATTGTATGATTGTGATGTATGATTGTAATTGTATGATTATGATTGTATGATTGTGATTGTGTGATTGTGATTGTATGATTGTATTTGGGAGATTGAATTTGGGATATTGTAATTGTACGATTGCGATTGTATGATTGTTATTGTATGATTGTGATTGTATGATTGTATTTGGGAGATTGTATTTGGGATATTGTAATTGTATGATTGCGATTGTATGATTGCGATTGTATGATTGTGATTGTATGATTGTGTATGTATGATTGTGATTGTATGATTGTATTTGGGAGATTGTATTTGGGATATTGTAATTGTATGATTGCGATTGTATGATTGTGATTGTATGATTGTGATGTATGATTGTAATTGTATGATTATGATTGTATGATTGTGATTGAATGATTGTGATGGTATGATTGTGATTGTATGATTGCGATTGTATGATTGTGATTGTATGATTGTGATGTATGATTGTAATTGTATGATTATGATTGTATGATTGTGATTGTATGATTGAGATTGTATGATTGAGATTGTATGATTGTGATTGTATGATTGCGATTGTATGATTGTGATTGTATGATTGTGATTGTATGATTGCGATTGTATGATTGTGATTGTATGATTGCGATTGTATGATTGTGATTGTATGATTGTGATGTATGATTGTAATTGTATGATTATGATTCTATGATTGTAATTGTATGATTGAGATTGTATGATTGTGATTGTATGATTGCGATTGTATGATTGTGATTGTATGATTGCGATTGTATGATTGTGATTGTATGATTAAGTTTGTATTTTTGTGATTCTATGATTTTGATTGTATGATTGTGATTGTATGATTGTGATTGTATGATTGCGATTGTATGAATGCGATTGTATGATTGTGATTGCATAATTGTGATTGTATGATTGTGACTGTATGATTGTGATTGTCTGATTGTGGTTGTATGATTGTGATTGTATGATTGAGATTGTATGATTGTGATTGTATGATTGCGATTGTATGATTGCGATTGTATGATTGCGATTGTATGATTGCGATTGTATGATTGTGATTGTATGATTGTGATTGTATGATTGTGATTGTATGATTGTGATTGTATGATTGTGATTGTATGATTGTGAAAGTATGATTGTGATGGTATGATTATGATTGTATGATTGTGGTTGTGCGATTGTGATTGTACGATTGTGATTGTACGATTGTGATTGTATGATTGTGATTGCATGATTATGATTGTATGATTGTGATTGCACGATTGTGATTGTATGATTGTGATTGCATGATTTTGAATGTATGATTGCGATTGTATGATTGTGATTGTATGATTGTGATTGTATGATTGTGATTGTATGATTGTGATTGTATGATTGTGATAGTATGATTGTGATTGTATGATTGTGATTGTATGATTGTGATTGTATGATTGTGAATGTACGATTGTGATTGTATGATTGTGATTGTATGATTTTGATAGTACGATTGTGATTGTATGACTGTGATTGTATGACTGTGATTGTATGACTGTGATTGTATGATTGTGATTGTATGATTGTGATTGTATGATTGTGAAAGTATGATTGTGATTGTATGATTGTAATTGTATGATTGTGATTGTATGATTGTGATTGTATGATTGTGATTGTATGATTGTGATTGTATGATTGTGATTGTATGATTGTGAAAGTATGATTGTGATTGTATGATTGTGATTGTATGATTGTGATTGTATGATTGTGATTGTATGATTGTGATTGTATGATTGCGATAGTATGATTGTGATTGTATGATTGTGATTGTATGATTGTGATTGTATGATTGTATTTGGGAGATTGTATTTGGGAGATTGTATTTGGGAGATTGTATTTGGTAGATTGTAATTGTATGATTGCGATTGTATGATTGTGATTGTATGATTGCGATTGTATGATTGTGATTGTATGATTGTGATGTATGATTGTAATTGTATTATTATGATTGTATGATTGTGATTGTATGATTGAGATTGTATGACTGAGAATGTATGATTGTGATTGTATGCTTGCGATTGTATGATCGTGATTGTATGATTGTGATTGTATGATTGTGATTGTATGATTATGATTGTATGATTGTGATTGTATGATTGTGATTGTATGATTGTGACTGTATGATTGTGATTGTATGATTGTGATAGTATGATTGTGATTGTATGATTGTGATGTATGATTGTAATTGTATGATTATGATTGTATGATTGCGATTGCGTGATTGTGATTTGTATGATTGTATTTGGAGATTGTATTTGGGATATTGTAATTGTATGATTGCGATTGTATGATTGTGATTGTATGATTGTGATTGTATGATTGTGATTGTATGATTGTATTTGGGAGATTGTATTTGGGATATTGTAATTGTATGATTGCGATTGTTGATTGTGATTGTATGATTGTGATGTATGATTGTAATTGTATGATTATGATTGTATGATTGTGATTGTATGATTGTGATTGTATGATTGCGATCGTATGATTGTGATTGTATGATTATGATTGTATGATTGTGATTGTATGATTGCGATTGTATGATTGTGATTGTATGATTATGTTTGTATTTTTGTGATTTTATGATTGTGATTGTATGATTGTGATTGTATGATTGTGATTGTATGATTGCGATTGTATGAATGCGATTGTATGATTGTGATTGCATAATTGTGATTGTATGATTGTGATTGTATGATTGTGATTGTCTGATTGTGGTTGTATGATTGTGATTGTGTGATTGAGATTGTATGATTGTGATTGTATGATTGCGATTGTATAATTGCGATTGTATGATTGCGATTGTATGATTGTGATTGTATGATTGTGATTGTATGATTGTGATTGCATGATTGTGATTGTATGATTGTGATTGCATGATTTTGAATGTATGATTGTGATTGTATGATTGTGATTGTATGATTGTGATTGTATGATTGTGATTGTATGATTGTGAATAGTATGATTGTGTTTGTATGATTGTGATTGTATGATTGTGATTGTATGATTATGATTGTATGATTGCGATTGGATGATTGTATTTGGGTGATTGTATTTGGGAGATTGTATTTGGGAGATTGTAATTGTATGATTGCGATTGTATGATTGTGATTGTATGATTGCGATTGTATGAGTGCGATTGTATGATTGTGATTGTATGATTGTGATTGTATGATTGTGATTGTATGATTGTGATTGTATGATTGTGATTGTATGATTGTGATTGTATGATTGTATTTGGGAGATTGTATTTGGGATATTGTAATTGTATGATTGCGATTGTATGATTGTGATTGTATGATTGTGATGTATGATTGTAATTGTATGATTATGATTGTATGATTGTGATTGTATGATTGAGATTGTATGATTGTGATTGTATGCTTGCGATTGTATGAATGTGATTGTATGATTGTGATTGTATGATTGTGATTGTATGATTGTGATTGTATGATTATGATTGTATGATTGCGATCGTATGATTGTGATTGTATGATTATGATTGTATGATTGTGATTGTATGATTGCGATTGTATGATTGTGATTGTATGATTAAGTTTGTATTTTTGTGATTCTATGATTTTGATTGTATGATTGTGATTGTATGATTGTGATTGTATGATTGCGATTGTATGATGCGATTGTATGATTGTGATTGCATAATTGTGA
Organism: Megachile rotundata; assembly: GCF_050947335.1. Taxonomy (NCBI): domain Eukaryota; kingdom Metazoa; phylum Arthropoda; class Insecta; order Hymenoptera; family Megachilidae; genus Megachile; species Megachile rotundata. The sequence goes on along the minus strand of NW_027473388.1, from coordinate 216,320 downwards.
TTGTATGATTGTGACTGTATGATTGTGATTGTCTGATTGTGGTTGTATGATTGTGATTGTATGATTGAGATTGTATGATTGTGATTGTATGATTGCGATTGTATGATTGCGATTGTATGATTGCGATTGTATGATTGCGATTGTATGATTGTGATTGTATGATTGTGATTGTATGATTGTGATTGTATGATTGTGATTGTATGATTGTGATTGTTTGATTGTGAAAGTATGATTGTGATGGTATGATTATGATTGTATGATTGTGGTTGTGCGATTGTGATTGTACGATTGTGATTGTACGATTGTGATTGTATGATTGTGATTGCATGATTATGATTGTATGATTGTGATTGCACGATTGTGATTGTATGATTGTGATTGCATGATTTTGAATGTATGATTGCGATTGTATGATTGTGATTGTATGATTGTGATTGTATGATTGTGATTGTATGATTGTGATTGTATGATTGTGATAGTATGATTGTGATTGTATGATTGTGATTGTATGATTGTGATTGTATGATTGTGAATGTACGATTGTGATTGTATGATTGTGATTGTATGATTTTGATAGTACGATTGTGATTGTATGACTGTGATTGTATGACTGTGATTGTATGACTGTGATTGTATGATTGTGATTGTATGATTGTGATTGTATGATTGTGAAAGTATGATTGTGATTGTATGATTGTAATTGTATGATTTGTGATTGTATGATTGTGATTGTATGATTGTGATTGTATGATTGTGATTGTATGATTGTGATTGTATGATTGTGAAAGTATGATTGTGATTGTATGATTGTGATTGTATGATTGTGATTGTATGATTGTGATTGTATGATTGTGATTGTATGATTGCGATAGTATGATTGTGATTGTATGATTGTGATTGTATGATTGTGATTGTATGATTGTATTTGGGAGATTGTATTTGGGAGATTGTATTTGGGAGATTGTATTGGTAGATTGTAATTGTATGATTGCGATTGTATGATTGTTGATTGTATGATTGCGATTGTATGATTGTGATTGTATGATTGTGATGTATGATTGTAATTGTATTATTATGATTGTATGATTGTGATTGTATGATTGAGATTGTATGACTGAGAATGTATGATTGTGATTGTATGCTTGCGATTGTATGATCGTGATTGTATGATTGTGATTGTATGATTGTGATTGTATGATTATGATTGTATGATTGTGATTGTATGATTGTGATTGTATGATTGTGACTGTATGATTGTGATTGTATGATTGTGATAGTATGATTGTGATTGTATGATTGTGATGTATGATTGTAATTGTATGATTATGATTGTATGATTGCGATTGCGTGATTGTGATTGTATGATTGTATTTGGGAGATTGTATTTGGGATTATTGTAATTGTATGATTGCGATTGTATGATTGTGATTGTATGATTGTGATTGTATGATTGTGATTGTATGATTGTATTTGGGAGATTGTATTTGGGATATTGTAATTGTATGATTGCGATTGTATGATTGTGATTGTATGATTGTGATGTATGATTGTAATTGTATGATTATGATTGTATGATTGTGATTGTATGATTGTGATTGTATGATTGCGATCGTATGATTGTGATTGTATGATTATGATTGTATGATTGTGATTGTATGATTGCGATTGTATGATTGTGATTGTATGATTATGTTTGTATTTTTGTGATTTTATGATTGTGATTGTATGATTGTGATTGTATGATTGTGATTGTATGATTGCGATTGTATGAATGCGATTGTATGATTGTGATTGCATAATTGTGATTGTATGATTGTGATTGTATGATTGTGATTGTCTGATTGTGGTTGTATGATTGTGATTGTGTGATTGAGATTGTATGATTGTGATTGTATGATTGCGATTGTATAATTGCGATTGTATGATTGCGATTGTATGATTGTGATTGTATGATTGTGATTGTATGATTGTGATTGCATGATTGTGATTGTATGATTGTGATTGCATGATTTTGAATGTATGATTGTGATTGTATGATTGTGATTGTATGATTGTGATTGTATGATTGTGATTGTATGATTGTGATAGTATGATTGTGTTTGTATGATTGTGATTGTATGATTGTGATTGTATGATTATGATTGTATGATTGCGATTGGATGATTGTATTTGGGTGATTGTATTTGGGAGATTGTATTTGGGAGATTGTAATTGTATGATTGCGATTGTATGATTGTGATTGTATGATTGCGATTGTATGAGTGCGATTGTATGATTGTGATTGTATGATTGTGATTGTATGATTGTGATTGTATGATTGTGATTGTATGATTGTGATTGTATGATTGTGATTGTATGATTGTATTTGGGAGATTGTATTTGGGATATTGTAATTGTATGATTGCGATTGTATGATTGTGATTGTATGATTGTGATGTATGATTGTAATTGTATGATTATGATTGTATGATTGTGATTGTATGATTGAGATTGTATGATTGTGATTGTATGCTTGCGATTGTATGAATGTGATTGTATGATTGTGATTGTATGATTGTGATTGTATGATTGTGATTGTATGATTATGATTGTATGATTGCGATCGTATGATTGTGATTGTATGATTATGATTGTATGATTGTGATTGTATGATTGCGATTGTATGATTGTGATTGTATGATTAAGTTTGTATTTTTGTGATTTTATGATTGTGATTGTATGATTGTGATTGTATGATTGTGATTGTATGATTGTGATTGTATGATTGTGATTGTATGATTGTGATTGTATGATTGTATTTGGGAGATTGTATTTGGGAGATTGTATTTGGGAGATTGTATTTGGGAGATTGTATTTGGTAGATTGTAATTGTATGATTGCGATTGTATGATTGTGATTGTATGATTGTGATTGTATGATTGCGATTGTATGATTGTGATTGTATGATTGTGATGTATGATTGTAATTGTATCATTATGATTGTATGATTGTGATTGTATGATTGAGATTGTATGATTGAGAATGTATGATTGTGATTGTATGCTTGCGATTGTATGATCGTGATTGTATGATTGTGATTGTATGACTGTGATTGTATGATTGTGATTGTATGATTATGATTGTATGATTGTGATTGTATGATTGTGATTGTATGATTGTGACTGTATGATTGTGATTGTATGATTGTGATAGTATGATTGTGATTGTATGATTGTGATGTATGATTGTAATTGTATGATTATGATTGTATGATTGTGATTGTGCGATTGTGATTGTATGATTGTATTTGGGAGATTGTATTTGGGATATTGTAATTGTATGATTGCGATTGTATGATTGTGATTGTATGATTGTGATGTATGATTGTAATTGTATGATTATGATTGTATGATTGTGATTGTATGATTGTGATTGTATGATTGCGATCGTATGATTGTGATTGTATGATTATGATTGTATGATTGTGATTGTATGATTGCGATTGTATGATTGTGATTGTATGATGAAGTTTGTATTTTTGTGATTTTATGATTGTGATTGTATGATTGCGATTGTATGATTGTGATTGTATGATTGCGATTGTATGATTGTGATTGTATGATTGCGATTGTATGAATGCGATTGTATGATTGTGATTGCATAATTGTGATTGTATGATTGTGATTGTATGATTGTGATTGTCTGATTGTGGTTGTATGATTGTGATTGTGTGATTGAGATTGTATGATTGTGATTGTATGATTGCGATTGTATGATTGTGATTGTATGATTGTGATTGTATGATTGTGATTGTATGATTGTGATTGTATGATTGTGATTGTATGATTGTGAAAGTATGATTGTGATTGTATGATTATGATTGTATGATTGTGGTTGTGCGATTGTGATTGTACGATTGTGATTGTACGATTGTGATTGTATGATTGTGATTGCATGATTATGATTGTATGATTGTGATTGCATGATTGTGATTGTATGATTGTGATTGCATGATTTTGAATGTATGATTGTGATTGTATGATTGTGATTGTATGATTGTGATTGTCTAATTGTGGTTGTATGATTGTGATTGTATGATTGTGATTGTATGATTGTGATTGTATGATTGCGATTGTATGAATGCGATTGTATGATTGTGATTGCATAATTGTGATTGTATGATTGTGATTGTATGATTGTGATTGTCTGATTGTGGTTGTATGATTGTGATTGTATGATTGAGATTGTATGATTGTGATTGTATGATTGCGATTGTATGATTGCGATTGTATGATTGTGATTGTATGATTGTGATTGTATGATTTTGATGGTATGATTGAGATTGTATGATTGTTATTGTATGCTTGCGATTGTATGAATGTGATTGTATGATTGTGATTGTATGATTGTGATTGTATGATTGTGATTGTATGATTGTGATTGTATGATTGTGATTGTATGATTGTATTTGGGAGATTGTATTTGGGATATTGTAATTGTATGATTGCGATTGTATGATTGTGAGTGTATGATTGTGATGTATGATTGTAATTGTATGATTATGATTGTATGATTGTGAATGTATGATTGTGATGTATGATTGTAATTGTGTGATTATGGTTGTATGATTGTGGTTGTATGATTGTGATTGTATGATTGTGATTGTATGATTGTGATTGTATGATTGTGATTGTATGATTGTGATTGTATGATTGTATTTGGGAGATTGTATTTGGGTAATTGTAATTGTATGATTGCGATTGTATGATTGTGATTGTATGATTGTGATTGTATGATTGTATTTGGGAGATTGTATTTGGGTAATTGTAATTGTATGATTGCGATTGTATGATTGTGATTGTATGATTGTGATGTATGATTGTAATTGTATGATTATGATTGTATGATTGTGATTGTATGATTGTGATTGTATGATTGCGATCGTATGATTGTGATTGTATGATTATGATTGTATGATTGTGATTGTATGATGAAGTTTGTATTTTTGTGATTTTATGATTGTGATTGTATGATTGTGATTGTATGATTGTGATTGTATGATTGCGATTGTATGAATGCGATTGTATGATTGTGATTGCATAATTGTGATTGTATGCTTGCGATTGTATGAATGTGATTGTATGATTGTGATTGTATGATTGTGATTGTATGATTGTGATTGTATGATTGAGATTGTATGATTGAGATTGCATGATTGTGATTGTATGCTTGCGATTGTATGATCGTGATTGTATGATTGTGATTGTATGATTGAGATTGTATGATTGTGATTGTATGATTATGATTGTATGATTGTGATTGTATGATTGTGATTGTATGATTGTGATTGTATGATTGTGATTGTATGATTGTGATAGTATGATTGTGAATGTATGATTGTGATGTATGATTGTAATTGTGTGATTATGGTTGTATGATTGTGGTTGTATGATTGTGATTGTATGATTGTGATTGTATGATTGTGATTGTATGATTGTGATTGTATGATTGTGATTGTATGATTGTGATTGTATGCTTGCGATTGTATGATTGCGATTGTATGATTGTGATAGTATGATTGTGATTGTATGATTGTGATGTATGATTGTAATTGTATGATTATGATTGTATGATTGTGATTGTGTGATTGTGATTGTATGATTGTATTTGGGAGATTGTATTTGGGATATTGTAATTGTATGATTGCGATTGTATGATTGTGATTGTATGATTGTGATTGTACGATTGCGATTGTATGATTGTATTTGCGAGATTGTATTTGGGATACTGTAATTGTATGATTGCGATTGTATGATTGCGATTGTATGATTGTGATTGTATGATTGTGTATGTATGATTGTGATTGTATGATTGTATTTGGGAGATTGTATTTGGGATATTGTAATTGTATGATTGCGATTGTATGATTGTGATTGTATGATTGTGATGTATGATTGTAATTGTATGATTATGATTGTATGATTGTGATTGTATGATTGTGATGGTATGATTGTGATTGTATGATTGCGATCGTATGATTGTGATTGTATGATTGTGATTGTATGATTGTGATTGTATGATTGTGATTGTATGATTGTGATTGTATGATTGTGATTGTATGATTGTGATTGTATGATTGTGATAGTATGATTGTGATTGTATGATTGTGATTGTATGATTGTGATTGTATGATTGTGATTGTATGATTGTGATTGTATGATTGTGAAAGTATGATTGTGATTGTATGATTGTGATTGTATGATTGTGATTGTATGATTGTGATTGTATGATTGTGATTGTATGATTGCGATTGTATGATTGCGATAGTATGATTGTGATTGTATGATTGTGATTGTATGATTGTGATTGTATGATTGTATTTGGGAGATTGTATTTGTGAGATTGTATTTGGTAGATTGTAATTGTATGATTGCGATTGTATGATTGTGATTGTATGATTGCGATTGTATGATTGTGATTGTATGATTGTGATGTATGATTGTAATTGTATTATTATGATTGTATGATTGTGATTGTATGATTGAGATTGTATGATTGAGAATGTATGATTGTGATTGTATGCTTGCGATTGTATGATCGTGATTGTATGATTGTGACTGTATGATTGTGATTGTATGATTGTGATTGTATGATTGTGATTGTATGATTATGATTGTATGATTGTGATTGTATGATTGTGATTGTATGATTGCGATTGTGTGATTGTGATTGTATGATTGTATTTGGGAGATTGTATTTGGGATATTGTAATTGTATGATTGCGATTGTATGATTGTGATTGTATGATTGTGATTGTATGATTGTGATTGTATGATTGTATTTGGGAGATTGTATTTGGGAGATTGTATTTGGGATATTGTAATTGTATGATTGCGATTGTATGATTGCGATTGTATGATTGTGATTGTATGATTGTGTATGTATGATTGTGATTGTATGATTGGATTTGGGAGATTGTATTTGGGATATTGTAATTGTATGATTGCGATTGTATGATTGTGATTGTATGATTGTGATGTATGATTGTAATTGTATGATTATGATTGTATGATTGTGATTGTATGATTGTGATTGTATGATTGCGATCGTATGATTGTGATTGTATGATTATGATTGTATGATTGTGATTGGATGATTGCGATTGTATGATTGTGATTGTATGATTAAGTTTGTATTTTTGTGATTTTATGATTGTGATTGTATGATTGTGATTGTATGATTGTGATTGTATGATTGTGATTGTATGATTGCGATTGTATGAATGCGATTGTATGATTGTGATTGCATAATTGTGATTGTATGATTGTGATTGTATGATTGTGATTGTCTGATAGTGGTTGTATGATTGTGATTGTGTGATTGAGATTGTATGATTGTGATTGTATGATTGCGATTGTATAATTGCGATTGTATGATTGCGATTGTATGATTGTGATTGTATGATTGTGATTGTATGATTGTGATTGTATGATTGTGATTGTATGATTGTGATTGTATGATTGTGAAAGTATGATTGTGATTGTATGATTATGATTGTATGATTGTGGTTGTGCGATTGTGATTGTACGATTGTGATTGTACGATTGTGACTGTATGATTGTGATTGCATGATTATGATTGTATGATTGTGATTGCATGATTGTGATTGTATGATTGTGATTGCATGATTTTGAATGTATGATTGTGATTGTATGATTGTGATTGTATGATTGTGATTGTATGATTGTGATTGTATGATAGTGATTGTATGATTGTGATTGTATGATTGTGATAGTATGATTGTGATTGTATGATTGTGATTGTATGATTGTGATTGTATGATTGTGATTGTATGATTATGATTGTATGATTGCGATTGTATGATTGTATTTGGGTGATTGTATTTGGGAGATTGTATTTGGGAGATTGTAATTGTATGATTGCGATTGTATGATTGTGATTGTATGATTGCGATTGTATGAATGCGATTGTATGATTGTGATTGTATGATTGTGATTGTATGATTGTGATTGTATGATTGTGATTGTATGATTGTGATAGTATGATTGTGAATGTATGATTGTGATGTATGATTGTAATTGTGTGATTATGGTTGTATGATTGTGGTTGTATGATTGTGATTGTATGATTGTGATTGTATGATTGTGATTGTATGATTGTGATTGTACGATTGTGATTGTATGATTGTATTTGGGAGATTGTATTTGGGTAATTGTAATTGTATGATTGCGATTGTATGACTGTGATTGTATGATTGTGATGTATGATTGTAATTGTATGATTATGATTGTATGATTGTGATTGTATGATTGAGATTGTATGATTGTGATTGTATGCTTGCGATTGTATGATTGCGATTGTATGATTGTGATAGTATGATTGTGATTGTATGATTGTGATGTATGATTGTAATTGTATGATTATGATTATATGATTGTGATTGTGTGATTGTGATTGTATGATTGTATTTGGGAGATTGTATTTGGGATATTGTAATTGTATGATTGCGATTGTATGATTGTGATTGTATGATTGTGATTGTACGATTGCGATTGTATGATTGTATTTGCGAGATTGTATTTGGGATACTGTAATTGTATGATTGCGATTGTATGATTGCGATTGTATGATTGTGATTGTATGATTGTGTATGTATGATTGTGATTGTATGATTGTATTTGGGAGATTGTATTTGGGATATTGTAATTGTATGATTGCGATTGTATGATTGTGATTGTATGATTGTGATGTATGATTGTAATTGTATGATTATGATTGTATGATTGTGATTGTATGATTGTGATGGTATGATTGTGATTGTATGATTGCGATCGTATGATTGTGATTGTATGATTGTGATTGTATGATTGTGATTGTATGATTGTGATTGTATGATTGTGATTGTATGATTGTGATTGTATGATTGTGATTGTATGATTGTGATAGTATGATTGCGATTGTATGATTGTGATTGTATGATTGCGATTGTATGAATGCGATTGTATGATTGTGATTGTATGATTGTGATTGTATGATTGTGATTGTATGATTGTGATTGTATGATTGTGATAGTATGATTGTGAATGTATGATTGTGATGTATGATTGTAATTGTGTGATTATGGTTGTATGATTGTGGTTGTATGATTGTGATTGTATGATTGTGATTGTATGATTGTGATTGTATGATTGTGATTGTATGATTGTGATTGTATGATTGTGATTGTATGATTGTATTTGGGAGATTGTATTTGGGTAATTGTAATTGTATGATTGCGATTGTATGACTGTGATTGTATGATTGTGATGTATGATTGTAATTGTATGATTATGATTGTATGATTGTGATTGTATGATTGTGATTGTATGATTGCGATTGTATGAATGCGATTGTATGATTGTGATTGCATAATTGTGATTGTATGCTTGCGATTGTATGAATGTGATTGTATGATTGTGATTGTATGATTGTGATTGTATGATTGTGATTGTATGATTGCGATTGTATGATTGTGATTGTATGATTGTGATTGTATGATTGTATTTGGGAGATTGTATTTGTGAGATTGTATTTGGTAGATTGTAATTGTATGATTGCGATTGTATGATTGTGATTGTATGATTGCGATTGTATGATTGTGATTGTATGATTGTGATGTATGATTGTAATTGTATTATTATGATTGTATGATTGTGATTGTATGATTGAGATTGTATGATTGAGAATGTATGATTGTGATTGTATGCTTGCGATTGTATGATCGTGATTGTATGATTGTGATTGTATGATTGTGATTGTATGATTGTGATTGTATGATTGTGATTGTATGATTATGATTGTATGATTGTGATTGTATGATTGTGATTGTATGATTGCGATTGTGTGATTGTGATTGTATGATTGTATTTGGGAGATTGTATTTGGGATATTGTAATTGTATGATTGCGATTGTATGATTGTGATTGTATGATTGTGATTGTATGATTGTGATTGTATGATTGTATTTGGGAGATTGTATTTGGGAGATTGTATTTGGGATATTGTAATTGTATGATTGCGATTGTATGATTGCGATTGTATGATTGTGATTGTATGATTGTGTATGTATGATTGTGATTGTATGATTGTATTTGGGAGATTGTATTTGGGATATTGTAATTGTATGATTGCGATTGTATGATTGTGATTGTATGATTGTGATGTATGATTGTAATTGTATGATTATGATTGTATGATTGTGATTGTATGATTGTGATTGTATGATTGCGATCGTATGATTGTGATTGTATGATTATGATTGTATGATTGTGATTGTATGATTGCGATTGTATGATTGTGATTGTATGATTGTGATTGTATGATTGTGATTGTATGATTGTGATTGTATGATTGTATTTGGGAGATTGTATTTGGGTAATTGTAATTGTATGATTGCGATTGTATGACTGTGATTGTATGATTGTGATGTATGATTGTAATTGTATGATTATGATTGTATGATTGTGATTGTATGATTGTGATTGTATGATTGCGATTGTATGAATGCGATTGTATGATTGTGATTGCATAATTGTGATTGTATGCTTGCGATTGTATGAATGTGATTGTATGATTGTGATTGTATGATTGTGATTGTATGATTGTGATTGTATGATTGTGATTGTATGATTGTGATAGTATGATTGCGATTGTATGATTGTGATTGTATGATTGCGATTGTATGAATGCGATTGTATGATTGTGATTGTATGATTGTGATTGTATGATTGTGATTGTATGATTGTGATTGTATGATTGTGATAGTATGATTGTGAATGTATGATTGTGATGTATGATTGTAATTGTGTGATTATGGTTGTATGATTGTGGTTGTATGATTGTGATTGTATGATTGTGATTGTATGATTGTGATTGTATGATTGTGATTGTATGATTGTGATTGTATGATTGTGATTGTATGATTGTATTTGGGAGATTGTATTTGGGTAATTGTAATTGTATGATTGCGATTGTATGACTGTGATTGTATGATTGTGATGTATGATTGTAATTGTATGATTATGATTGTATGATTGTGATTGTATGATTGTGATTGTATGATTGCGATTGTATGAATGCGATTGTATGATTGTGATTGCATAATTGTGATTGTATGCTTGCGATTGTATGAATGTGATTGTATGATTGTGATTGTATGATTGTGATTGTATGATTGTGATTGTATGATTGAGATTGTATGATTGAGATTGCATGAGTGTGATTGTATGCTTGCGATTGCATGATCGTGATTGTATGATTGTGATTGTATGATTGAGATTGTATGATTGTGATTGTATGATTATGATTGTATGATTGTGATTGTATGATTGTGATTGTATGATTGTGATTGTATGATTGTGATTGTATGATTGTGATAGTATGATTGTGAATGTATGATTGTGATGTATGATTGTAATTGTGTGATTATGGTTGTATGATTGTGGTTGTATGATTTTGATTGTATGATTGTGATTGTATGATTGTGATTGTATGATTGTGATTGTATGATTGTGATTGTATGATTGTATTTGGGAGATTGTATTTGGGTAATTGTAATTGTATGATTGCGATTGTATGACTGTGATTGTATGATTGTGATGTATGATTGTAATTGTATGATTATGATTGTATGATTGTGATTGTATGATTGAGATTGTATGATTGTGATTGTATGCTTGCGATTGTATGATTGCGATTGTATGATTGTGATAGTATGATTGTGATTATATGATTGTGATGTATGATTGTAATTGTATGATTATGATTATATGATTGTGATTGTGTGATTGTGATTGTATGATTGTATTTGGGAGATTGTATTTGGGATATTGTAATTGTATGATTGCGATTGTATGATTGTGATTGTATGATTGTGATTGTACGATTGCGATTGTATGATTGTATTTGCGAGATTGTATTTGGGATACTGTAATTGTATGATTGCGATTGTATGATTGCGATTGTATGATTGTGATTGTATGATTGTGTATGTATGATTGTGATTGTTTGATTGTATTTGGGAGATTGTATTTGGGATATTGTAATTGTATGATTGCGATTGTATGATTGTGATTGTATGATTGTGATGTATGATTGTAATTGTATGATTATGATTGTATGATTGTGATTGTATGATTGTGATGGTATGATTGTGATTGTATGATTGCGATCGTATGATTGTGATTGTATGATTGTGATTGTATGATTGTGATTGTATGATTGTGATTGTATGATTGTGATTGTATGATTGTGATTGTATGATTGTGATTGTATGATTGTGATTGTATGATTGTGATTGTATGATTGTGATTGTATGATTGTGATTGTATGATTGTGATTGTATGATTGTGATTGTATGATTGTGATTGTATGATTGTGATTGTATGATTGTGAAAGTATGATTGTGATTGTATGATTGTGATTGTATGATTGTGATTGTATGATTGTGATTGTATGATTGCGATAGTATGATTGTGATTGTATGATTGTGATTGTATGATTGTGATTGTATGATTGTATTTGGGAGATTGTATTTGGGAGATTGTATTTGTGAGATTGTATTTGGTAGATTGTAATTGTATGATTGCGATTGTATGATTGTGATTGTATGATTGCGATTGTATGATTGTGATTGTATGATTGTGATTGTATGATTGTGATGTATGATTGTAATTGTATGATTATGATTGTATGATTGTGATTGTATGATTGTGATGGTATGATTGTGATTGTATGATTGCGATCGTATGATTGTGATTGTATGATTGTGACTGTATGATTGTGATTGTATGATTGTGATTGTATGATTGTGATTGTATGATTGTGATTGTATGATTGTGATTGTATGATTGTGATTGTATGATTGTGATTGTATGATTGTGATTGTATGATTGTGATTGTATGATTGTGATTGTATGATTGTGATTGTATGATTGTGATTGTATGATTGTGAAAGTATGATTGTGATTGTATGATTGTGATTGTATGATTGTGATTGTATGATTGTGATTGTATGATTGCGATAGTATGATTGTGATTGTATGATTGTGATTGTATGATTGTGATTGTATGATTGTATTTGGGAGATTGTATTTGGGAGATTGTATTTGTGAGATTGTATTTGGTAGATTGTAATTGTATGATTGCGATTGTATGATTGTGATTGTATGATTGCGATTGTATGATTGTGATTGTATGATTGTGATGTATGATTGTAATTGTATTATTATGATTGTATGATTGTGATTGTATGATTGAGATTGTATGATTGAGAATGTATGATTGTGATTGTATGCTTGCGATTGTATGATCGTGATTGTATGATTGTGATTGTATGATTGTGATTGTATGATTGTGATTGTATGATTATGATTGTATGATTGTGATTGTATGATTGTGATTGTATGATTGCGATTGTGTGATTGTGATTGTATGATTGTATTTGGGAGATTGTATTTGGGATATTGTAATTGTATGATTGCGATTGTATGATTGTGATTGTATGATTGTGATTGTATGATTGTGATTGTATGATTGTATTTGGGAGATTGTATTTGGGATATTGTAATTGTATGATTGCGATTGTATGATTGCGATTGTATGATTGTGATTGTATGATTGTGTATGTATGATTGTGATTGTATGATTGTATTTGGGAGATTGTATTTGGGATATTGTAATTGTATGATTGCGATTGTATGATTGTGATTGTATGATTGTGATGTATGATTGTAATTGTATGATTATGATTGTATGATTGTGATTGTATGATTGTGATTGTATGATTGCGATCGTATGATTGTGATTGTATGATTATGATTGTATGATTGTGATTGTATGATTGCGATTGTATGATTGTGATTGTATGATTAAGTTTGTATTTTTGTGATTTTATGATTGTGATTGTATGATTGTGATTGTATGATTGTGATTGTATGATTGCGATTGTATGAATGCGATTGTATGATTGTGATTGCATAATTGTGATTGTATGATTGTGATTGTATGATTGTGATTGCCTGATAGTGGTTGTATGATTGTGATTGTGTGATTGAGATTGTATGATTGTGATTGTATGATTGCGATTGTATAATTGCGATTGTATGATTGCGATTGTATGATTGTGATTGTATGATTGTGATTGTATGATTGTGATTGTATGATTGTGATTGTATGATTGTGATTGTATGATTGTGAAAGTATGATTGTGATTGTATGATTATGATTGTATGATTGTGGTTGTGCGATTGTGATTGTATGATTGTGATTGTATGATTGTGATTGTATGATTGTGATTGTATGATTGTGATTGTATGATTGTGATTGTATGATTGTGATTGTATGATTGTGATTGTATGATTGCGATTGTATGAATGCGATTGTATGATTGCGATTGCATAATTGTGATTGTATGATTGTGATTGTATGATTGTGATTGTCTGATTGTGGTTGTATGATTGTGATTGTATGATTGAGATTGTATGATTGTGATTGTATGATTGCGATTGTATGATTGCGATTGTATGATTGCGATTGTATGATTGCGATTGTATGATTGCGATTGTATGATTGTGATTGTATGATTGTGATTGTATGATTGTGATTGTATGATTGTGATTGTATGATTGTGAATGTACGATTGTGATTGTAGGATTGTGATTGTATGATTTTGATAGTACGATTGTGATTGTATGACTGTGATTGTATGACCGTGATTGTATGATGATGATTGTATGCTTGTGATTGTATGATTTTGAAAGTATGATTGTGATTGTATGATTGTGATTGTATGATTGTGATTGTATGATTGTGATTGTATGATTGTGATTGTATGATTGTGATTGTATGATTGTGATTGTATGATTGTGATTGTATGATTGTGATTGTATGATTGTGATTGTATGATTGTATTTGGGAGATTGTATTTGGGAGATTGTATTTGGGAGATTGTAATTGTATGATTGCGATTGTATGATTGTGATTGTATGATTGCGATTGTATGATTGTGATTGTATGATTGTGATGTATGATTGTAATTGTATTATTATGATTGTATGATTGTGATTGTATGATTGAGATTGTATGATTGAGATTGTATGATTGTGATTGTATGCTTGCGATTGTATGATCGTGATTGTATGATTGTGATTGTATGATTGTGATTGTATGATTGTGATTGTATGATTATGATTGTATGATTGTGATTGTATGATTGTGATTGTATGATTGTGACTGTATGATCGTGATTGTATGATTGTGATAGTATGATTGTGATTGTATGATTGTGATGTATGATTGTAATTGTATGATTATGATTGTATGATTGTGATTGTATGATTGTGATGGTATGATTGTGATTGTATGATTGCGATTGTATGATTGTGATTGTATGATTGTGATGTATGATTGTAATTGTATGATTATGATTGTATGATTGTGATTGTATGATTGAGATTGTATGATTGTGATTGAATGATTGCGATTGTATGATTGTGATTGTATGATTGTGAGTGTATGATTGCGATTGTATGAATGTGATTGTATGATTGCGATTGTATGATTGTGATTGTATGATTGTGATGTATGATTGTAATTGTATGATTATGATTCTATGATTGTAATTGTATGATTGAGATTGTATGATTGTGATTGTATGATTGCGATTGTATGATTGTGATTTTATGGTTGCGATTGTATGATTGTGATTGTATGATTAAGTTTGTATTTTTGTGATTTTATGATTGTGATTGTATGATTGTGATTGTATGATTGTGATTGTATGATTGCGATTGTATGAATGCGATTGTATGATTGTGATTGCATAATTGTGATTGTATGATTGTGACTGTATGATTGTGATTGTCTGATTGTGGTTGTATGATTGTGATTGTATGATTGAGATTGTATGATTGTGATTGTATGATTGCGATTGTATGATTGCGATTGTATGATTGCGATTGTATGATTGTGATTATATGATTGTGATTGTATGATTGTGATTGTATGATTGTGATTGTATGATTGTGATTGTATGATTGTGATTGTATGATTGTGATTGTATGATTGTGAAAGTATGATTGTGATTGTATGATTATGATTGTATGATTGTGGTTGCATGATTTTGAATGTATGATTGCGATTGTATGATTGCGATTGTATGATTGTGATTGTATGATTGTGATTGTATGATTGTGATTGTATGATTGTGATAGAATGATTGTGATTGTATGATTGTGATTGTATGATTGTGATTGTATGATTGTGATTGTATGATTGTGATTGTATGATTGTGAATGTACGATTGTGATTGTATGATTGTGATTGTATGGTTTTGATAGTACGATTGTGATTGTATGACTGTGATTGTATGACTGTGATTGTATGATTGTGATTGTATGATTGTGATTGTATGATTGTGATTGTATGATTGTGATTGTATGATTGTGATAGTATGATTGTGATTGTATGATTGTGATTGTATGATTGTGATTGTATGATTGTGATTGTATGATTGTGAATGTACGATTGTGATTGTATGATTGTGATTGTATGGTTTTGATAGTACGATTGTGATTGTATGACTGTGATTGTATGACTGTGATTGTATGATTGTGATTGTATGATTGTGATTGTATGATTGTGAAAGTATGATTGTGATTGTATGATTGTGATTGTATGATTGTGATTGTATGATTGTGATTGTATGATTGTGATTGTATGATTGTGACTGTATGATTGTGATTGTATGATTGTGATAGTATGATTGTGATAGTATGATTGTGATTGTATGATTGTGATTGTATGATTGTATTTGGGAGATTGTATTTGGGATATTGTAATTGTATGATTGCGATTGTATGATTGTGATTGTATGATTGTGTATGTATGATTGTGATTGTATGATTGTATTTGGGAGATTGTATTTGGGATATTGTAATTGTATGATTGCGATTGTATGATTGTGATTGTATGATTGTCATGTATGATTGTAATTGTATGATTATGATTGTATGATTGTGATTGTATGATTGTGATTGTATGATTGTGAAAGTATGATTGTGATTGTATGATTATGATTGTATGATTGTGGTTGTGCGATTGTGATTGTATGATTGTGATTGTATGATTGTGATTGTATGATTGTGATTGTATGATTGTGATTGTATGATTGTGATTGTATGATTGTGATTGTATGATTGTGATTGTATGATTGCGATTGTATGAATGCGATTGTATGATTGCGATTGCATAATTGTGATTGTATGATTGTGATTGTATGATTGTGATTGTCTGATTGTGGTTGTATGATTGTGATTGTATGATTGAGATTGTATGATTGTGATTGTATGATTGCGATTGTATGATTGCGATTGTATGATTGCGATTGTATGATTGCGATTGTATGATTGCGATTGTATGATTGTGATTGTATGATTGTGATTGTATGATTGTGATTGTATGATTGTGATTGTATGATTGTGATTGTATGATTGTATTTGGGAGATTGTATTTGGGAGATTGTATTTGGGAGATTGTAATTGTATGATTGCGATTGTATGATTGTGATTGTATGATTGCGATTGTATGATTGTGATTGTATGATTGTGATGTATGATTGTAATTGTATTATTATGATTGTATGATTGTGATTGTATGATTGAGATTGTATGATTGAGATTGTATGATTGTGATTGTATGCTTGCGATTGTATGATCGTGATTGTATGATTGTGATTGTATGATTGTGATTGTATGATTGTGATTGTATGATTATGATTGTATGATTGTGATTGTATGATTGTGATTGTATGATTGTGACTGTATGATCGTGATTGTATGATTGTGATAGTATGATTGTGATTGTATGATTGTGATGTATGATTGTAATTGTATGATTATGATTGTATGATTGTGATTGTATGATTGTGATGGTATGATTGTGATTGTATGATTGCGATTGTATGATTGTGATTGTATGATTGTGATGTATGATTGTAATTGTATGATTATGATTGTATGATTGTGATTGTATGATTGAGATTGTATGATTGTGATTGAATGATTGCGATTGTATGATTGTGATTGTATGATTGTGAGTGTATGATTGCGATTGTATGAATGTGATTGTATGATTGCGATTGTATGATTGTGATTGTATGATTGTGATGTATGATTGTAATTGTATGATTATGATTCTATGATTGTAATTGTATGATTGAGATTGTATGATTGTGATTGTATGATTGCGATTGTATGATTGTGATTTTATGGTTGCGATTGTATGATTGTGATTGTATGATTAAGTTTGTATTTTTGTGATTTTATGATTGTGATTGTATGATTGTGATTGTATGATTGTGATTGTATGATTGCGATTGTATGAATGCGATTGTATGATTGTGATTGCATAATTGTGATTGTATGATTGTGACTGTATGATTGTGATTGTCTGATTGTGGTTGTATGATTGTGATTGTATGATTGAGATTGTATGATTGTGATTGTATGATTGCGATTGTATGATTGCGATTGTATGATTGCGATTGTATGATTGTGATTATATGATTGTGATTGTATGATTGTGATTGTATGATTGTGATTGTATGATTGTGATTGTATGATTGTGATTGTATGATTGTGATTGTATGATTGTGAAAGTATGATTGTGATTGTATGATTATGATTGTATGATTGTGGTTGCATGATTTTGAATGTATGATTGCGATTGTATGATTGCGATTGTATGATTGTGATTGTATGATTGTGATTGTATGATTGTGATTGTATGATTGTGATAGAATGATTGTGATTGTATGATTGTGATTGTATGATTGTGATTGTATGATTGTGATTGTATGATTGTGATTGTATGATTGTGAATGTACGATTGTGATTGTATGATTGTGATTGTATGGTTTTGATAGTACGATTGTGATTGTATGACTGTGATTGTATGACTGTGATTGTATGATTGTGATTGTATGATTGTGATTGTATGATTGTGATTGTATGATTGTGATTGTATGATTGTGATAGTATGATTGTGATTGTATGATTGTGATTGTATGATTGTGATTGTATGATTGTGATTGTATGATTGTGAATGTACGATTGTGATTGTATGATTGTGATTGTATGGTTTTGATAGTACGATTGTGATTGTATGACTGTGATTGTATGACTGTGATTGTATGATTGTGATTGTATGATTGTGATTGTATGATTGTGAAAGTATGATTGTGATTGTATGATTGTGATTGTATGATTGTGATTGTATGATTGTGATTGTATGATTGTGATTGTATGATTGTGACTGTATGATTGTGATTGTATGATTGTGATAGTATGATTGTGATAGTATGATTGTGATTGTATGATTGTGATTGTATGATTGTATTTGGGAGATTGTATTTGGGATATTGTAATTGTATGATTGCGATTGTATGATTGTGATTGTATGATTGTGTATGTATGATTGTGATTGTATGATTGTATTTGGGAGATTGTATTTGGGATATTGTAATTGTATGATTGCGATTGTATGATTGTGATTGTATGATTGTGATGTATGATTGTAATTGTATGATTATGATTGTATGATTGTGATTGTATGATTGTGATTGTATGATTGCGATCGTATGATTGTGATTGTATGATTATGATTGTATGATTGTGATTGTATGATTGCGATTGTATGATTGTGATTGTATGATTAAGTTTGTATTTTTGTGATTTTATGATTGTGATTGTATGATTGTGATTGTATGATTGCGATTGTATGAATGCGATTGTATGATTGTGATTGCATAATTGTGATTGTATGATTCTGATTGTATGATTGTGATTGTCTGATTGTGGTTGTATGATTGTGATTGTGTGATTGAGATTGTATGATTGTGATTGTATGATTGCGATTGTATAATTGCGATTGTATGATTGCGATTGTATGATTGTGATTGTATGATTGTGGTTGTATGATTGTGATTGTATGATTGTGATTGTATGATTGTGATTGTATGATTGTGATTGTATGATTGTGAAAGTATGATTGTGATTGTATGATTATGATTGTATGATTGTGGTTGTGCGATTGTGATTGTACGATTGTTATTGTACGATTCTGATTGTATGATTGTGATTGCATGATTATGATTGTATGATTGTGATTGCATGATTGTGATTGTATGATTGTGATTGCATGATTTTGAATGTATGATTGTGATTGTATGATTGTGATTGTATGATTGTGATTGTATGATTGTGATTGTATGATTGTGATTGTATGATTGTGATTGTATGATTGTGATTGTATGATTGTGATAGTATGATTGTGATTGTATGATTGTGATTGTATGATTGTGATTGTATGATTGTGATTGTATGGTTGCGATAGTATGATTGTGATTGTATGATTGTGATTGTATGATTGTGATTGTATGATTGTGATTGTATGATTGTGATTGTATGATTGTACTTGGGAGATTGTATTTGGGAGATTGTATTTGGGAGATTGTATTTGGTAGATTGTAATTGTATGATTGCGATTGTATGATTGTGATTGTATGATTGCGATTGTATGATTGTGATTGTATGATTGTGATGTATGATTGTGATGTATGATTGTAATTGTATTATTATGATTGTATGATTGTGATTGTATGATTGTGATTGTATGATTGTGATTGTATGATTGTATTTGGGAGATTGTATTTGGGATATTGTAATTGTATGATTGCGATTGTATGATTGTGATTGTATGATTGAGATTGTATGATTGTGATTGTATGCCTGCGATTGTATGAATGTGATTGTATGATTGTGATTGTATGATTGTGATTGTATGATTGCGATTGTATGAATGCGATTGTATGATTGTGATTGCATAATTGTGATTGTATGATTGTGATTGTATGATTGTGATTGTATGATTGTGATTGTCTGATTGTGGTTGTATGATTGTGATTGTATGATTGAGATTGTATGATTGTGATTGTATGATTGCGATTGTATGATTGCGATTGTATGATTGCGATTGTATGATTGTGATTGTATGATTGTGATTGTATGATTGTGATTGTATGATTGTGATTGTATGATTGTGATTGTATGATTGTGATTGTATGATTGTGATTGTATGATTGTGAAAGTATGATTGTGATTGTATGATTATGATTGTATGATTGTGGTTGTGCGATTGTGATTGTACGATAGTGATTGTACGATTGTGATTGTATGATTGTGATTGCATGATTATGATTGTATGATTGTGATTGCATGATTGTGATTGTATGATTGTGATTGCTTGATTTTGAATGTATGATTGTGATTGTATGATTGTGATTGTATGATTGTGATTGTATGATTGTGATTGTATGATTGTGATAGTATGATTGTGATTGTATGATTGTGATTGTATGATTGTGATTGTATGATTGTGATTGTATGATTGTGATTGTATGATTGTGAATGTACGATTGTGATTGTATGATTGTGATTGTATGATTGTGATTGTATGATTGTGATTGTATGATTGTGATTGTATGATTGTACTTGGGAGATTGTATTTGGGAGATTGTATTTGGGAGATTGTATTTGGTAGATTGTAATTGTATGATTGCGATTGTATGATTGTGATTGTATGATTGCGATTGTATGATTGTGATTGTATGATTGTGATGTATGATTGTGATGTATGATTGTAATTGTATTATTATGATTGTATGATTGTGATTGTATGATTGTGATTGTATGATTGTGATTGTATGATTGTATTTGGGAGATTGTATTTGGGATATTGTAATTGTATGATTGCGATTGTATGATTGTGATTGTATGATTGAGATTGTATGATTGTGATTGTATGCCTGCGATTGTATGAATGTGATTGTATGATTGTGATTGTATGATTGTGATTGTATGACTGCGATTGTATGAATGCGATTGTATGATTGTGATTGCATAATTGTGATTGTATGATTGTGATTGTATGATTGTGATTGTATGATTGTGATTGTCTGATTGTGGTTGTATGATTGTGATTGTATGATTGAGATTGTATGATTGTGATTGTATGATTGCGATTGTATGATTGCGATTGTATGATTGCGATTGTATGATTGTGATTGTATGATTGTGATTGTATGATTGTGATTGTATGATTGTGATTGTATGATTGTGATTGTATGATTGTGATTGTATGATTGTGAAAGTATGATTGTGATTGTATGATTATGATTGTATGATTGTGGTTGTGCGATTGTGATTGTACGATAGTGATTGTACGATTGTGATTGTATGATTGTGATTGCATGATTATGATTGTATGATTGTGATTGCATGATTGTGATTGTATGATTGTGATTGCTTGATTTTGAATGTATGATTGTGATTGTATGATTGTGATTGTATGATTGTGATTGTATGATTGTGATTGTATGATTGTGATAGTATGATTGTGATTGTATGATTGTGATTGTATGATTGTGATTGTATGATTGTGATTGTATGATTGTGATTGTATGATTGTGAATGTACGATTGTGATTGTATGATTGTGATTGTATGATTGTGATTGTATGATTGTGATTGTATGATTGTACTTGGGAGATTGTATTTGGGAGATTGTATTTGGGAGATTGTATTTGGTAGATTGTAATTGTATGATTGCGATTGTATGATTGTGATTGTATGATTGCGATTGTATGATTGTGATTGTATGATTGTGATGTATGATTGTGATGTATGATTGTAATTGTATTATTATGATTGTATGATTGTGATTGTATGATTGTGATTGTATGATTGTGATTGTATGATTGTATTTGGGAGATTGTATTTGGGATATTGTAATTGTATGATTGCGATTATATGATTGTGATTGTATGATTGAGATTGTATGATTGTGATTGTATGCCTGCGATTGTATGAATGTGATTGTATGATTGTGATTGTATGATTGTGATTGTATGATTGCGATTGTATGAATGCGATTGTATGATTGTGATTGCATAATTGTGATTGTATGATTGTGATTGTATGATTGTGATTGTATGATTGTGATTGTCTGATTGTGGTTGTATGATTGTGATTGTATGATTGAGATTGTATGATTGTGATTGTATGATTGCGATTGTATGATTGCGATTGTATGATTGCGATTGTATGATTGTGATTGTATGATTGTGATTGTATGATTGTGATTGTATGATTGTGATTGTATGATTGTGATTGTATGATTGTGATTGTATGATTGTGAAAGTATGATTGTGATTGTATGATTATGATTGTATGATTGTGGTTGTGCGATTGTGATTGTACGATAGTGATTGTACGATTGTGATTGTATGATTGTGATTGCATGATTATGATTGTATGATTGTGATTGCATGATTGTGATTGTATGATTGTGATTGCTTGATTTTGAATGTATGATTGTGATTGTATGATTGTGATTGTATGATTGTGATTGTATGATTGTGATTGTATGATTGTGATAGTATGATTGTGATTGTATGATTGTGATTGTATGATTGTGATTGTATGATTGTGATTGTATGATTGTGATTGTATGATTGTGAATGTACGATTGTGATTGTATGATTGTGATTGTATGATTTTGATAGTACGATTGTGATTGTATGACTGTGATTGTATGACTGTGATTGTATGATTGTGATTGTATGATTGTGATTGTATGATTGTGAAAGTATGATTGTGATTGTATGATTGTGATTGTATGATTGTGATTGTATGATTGTGATTGTATGATTGTGATTGTATGATTGTGATTGTATGATTGTGATTTTATGATTATGAAAGTATAATTGCGATTGTATGATTGTGATTGTATGATTGTGATTGTACGATTGTGATTGTATGATTGTGATTGTATGATTGCGATAGTATGATTGTGACTGTATGATTGTGATTGTATGATTGTGATTGTATGATTGTGATTGTATGATTGTGATGTATGATTGTAATTGTATTATTATGATTGTATGATTGTGATTGTATGATTGAGATTGTATGATTGAGATTGTATGATTGTGATTGTATGCTTGCGATTGTATGATCGTGATTGTATGATTGTGATTGTATGATTGTGATTGTATGATTGTGATTGTATGATTATGATTGTATGATTGTGATTGTATGATTGTGATTGTATGATTGTGACTGTATGATTGTGATTGTATGATTGTGATAGTATGATTGTGATTGTATGATTGTGATGTATGATTGTAATTGTATGATTATGATTATATGATTGTGATTGTGTGATTGTGATTGTATGATTGTATTTGGGAGATTGTATTTGGGATATTGTAATTGTATGATTGCGATTGTATGATTGTGATTGTATGATTGTGATTGTATGATTGTGATTGTATGATTGTATTTGGGAGATTGTATTTGGGATATTGTAATTGTATGATTGCGATTGTATGATTGCGATTGTATGATTGTGATTGTATGATTGTGTATGTATGATTGTGATTGTATGATTGTATTAGGGAGATTGTATTTGGGATATTGTAATTGTATGATTGCGATTGTATGATTGTGATTGTATGATTGTGATGTATGATTGTAATTGTATGATTATGATTGTATGATTGTGATTGTATGATTGTGATGGTATGATTGTGATTGTATGATTGCGATCGTATGATTGTGATTGTATGATTATGATTGTATGATTGTGATTGTATGATTGCGATTGTACGATTGTGATTGTATGATTAAGTTTGTATTTTTGTGACTTTATGATTGTGATTGTATGATTGTGATTGTATGATTGTGATTGTACGATTGTGATTGTATGATTAAGTTTGTATTTTTGTGACTTTATGATTGTGATTGTATGATTGTGATTGTATGATTGTGATTGTATGATTGCGATTGTATGAATGCGATTGTATGATTGTGATTGCATAATTGTGATTGTATGATTGTGATTGTATGACTGTGATTGTATGATTATGATTGTATGCTTGTGATTGTATGATTGTGAAAGTATGACTGTGATTGTATGACTGTGATTGTATGATTGAGATTGTATGATTGTGATTGTATGCTTGCGATTGTATGATTGTGATTATATGATTGTGATTCTTTGATTGTGATTGTATGATTGTGATTGTATGATTGTGATTATATGACTGTGATTGTATGATTGTGATTCTATGATTGTGATAGTATGATTGTGATTATATGATTGTTATTGTATGACTGTGATTGTATGATTGTGGTTGTATGATTGTGATTGTATGATTGTAATAGTATGATTGTGATTGTATGATTGTGATGTATGATTGTAATTGTATGATTATGATTGTATGATTGTGATTGTATGATTGTGATTGTATGATTGTGATTGTATGATTGTGATTGTATGATTGTGATTGTATGATTGTATTTGGGAGATTGTATTTGGGATATTGTAATTGTATGACTGCGATTGTATGATTGCGATTGTATGATTGTGATTGTATGATTGTGTATGTATGATTGTGATTGTATGATTGTATTTGGGAGATTGTATTTGGGATATTGTAATTGTATGATTGCGATTGTATGATTGTGATTGTATGATTGTGATGTATGATTGTAATTGTATGATTATGATTGTATGATTGTGATTGTATGATTGTGATGGTATGATTGTGATTGTATGATTGCGATGGTATGATTGTGATTGTATGATTATGATTGTATGATTGTGATTGTATGATTGCGATTGTACGATTGTGATTGTATGATTAAGTTTGTATTTTTGTGATTTTATGATTGTGATTGTATGATTGTGATTGTGTGATTGTGATTGTATGATTGTGATTGTATGATTGTAATTGTATGAATGCGATTGTATGATTGTGATTGCATAATTGCGATTGTATGATTGTGATTGTATGATTGTGATTGTCTGATTGTGGTTGTATGATTGTGATTGTATGATTGAGATTGTATGATTGTGATTGTATGATTGCGATTGTATGATTGCGATTGTATGATTGCGATTGTATGATTGTGATTGTATGATTGTGATTGTATGATTGTGATTGTATGATTGTGATTGTATGATTGTGATTGTATGATTGTGATTGTATGATTGTGAAAGTATGATTGTGATTGTATGATTATGATTGTATGATTGTGGTTGTGCGATTGTGATTGCACGATTGTGATTGTACGATTGTGATTGCATGATTGTGATTGCATGATTATGATTGTATGATTGTGATTGTATGAATATGATTGTATGATTGTGATTGCATGATTGTGATTGTATGATTGTGATTGCATGATTTTGAATGTATGATTGTGATTGAATGGTTGTGATTGTATGATTGTGATCGTATGATTGTGATTGTATGATTGTGATTGTACGATTGCGATAGTATGATTGTGATTGTATGATTGTGAATGTATGATTGTGATGTATGATTGTAATTGTATGATTATGATTGTATGATTGTGATTGTATGATTGAGATTGTATGATTGTGATTGTATGCTTGCGATTGTATGATTGTGATTGTATGATTGTGATTGTATGATTGTATTTGGGAGATTGTATTTGGGATATTGTAATTGTATGATTGCGATTGTATGATTGTGATTGTATGATTGTGATGTATGATTGTAATTGTATGATTATGATTGTATGATTGTGATTGTATGATTGTGATTGTATGATTGTGATAGTATGATTGTGATTATATGATTGTTATTGTATGACTGTGATTGTATGATTGTGATTGTATGCTTGCGATTGTATGATTGTGATTGTATGATTGTGATTGTATGATTGTGATTGTATGATTATGGTTGTATGATTGTGATTCTATGATTGTGATTGTATGATTGTGATTGTATGATTGTGAAAGTATGATTGTGGTTGTATGATTATGATTGTGCGATTGTGATTGTACGATTGTGATTGTACGATTGTGCTTGTACGATTGTGATTGCATGATTATGATTGTATGATTGTGATTGCATGATGGTGATTGTATGATTGTGATTGCATGATTTTGAATGTATGATTGTGATTGTATGATTGTGATTGTATGATTGTGATTGTATGATTGTGATTGTATGATTGTGATTATATGATTGTGATTGTATGATTGTGATAGTATGATTGTGATTGTATGATTGTGATTGTATGATTGTGATTGTATGATTCTGATTGTATGATTGTGAATGTACGATTGTGATTGTATGATTGTGATTGTATGATTTTGATAGTACGATTGTGATTGTATGACTGTGATTGTATGACTGTGATTGTATGATTATGATTGTATGCTTGTGATTGTATGATTGTGAAAGTATGATTGTGATTGTATGATTGTGATTGTATGATTGTGATTGTATGATTGTGATTGTATGATTGTGATTGTATGATTGTGATTGTATGATTGTGATTGTATGATTGTGATTGTATGATTGTGATTGTATGATTGTGAAAGTATGATTGTGATTGTATGATTGTGATTGTATGATTGTGATTGTATGATTGTGATTGTATGATTGTGATTGTATGATTGTGATTGTATGATTGTGATTGTATGATTGTGATAGTATGATTGTGATTGTATGATTGTGATTGTATGATTGTGATTGTATGATTGTATTTGGGTGATTGTATTTGGGAGATTGTATTTGGGAGATTGTATTTGGGAGATTGTATTTGGGAGATTGTAATTGTATGATTGCGATTGTATGATTGTGATTGTATGATTGCGATTGTATGATTGTGATTGTATGATTGTGATGTATGATTGTAATTGTATTATTATGATTGTATGATTGTGATTGTATGATTGAGATTGTATGATTGAGATTGTATGATTGTGATTGTATGCTTGCGATTGTATGATCGTGATTTTATGATTGTGATTGTATGATTGTGATTGTATGATTATGATTGTATGATTGTGATTGTATGATTGTGATTGTATGATTGTGACTGTATGATCGTGATTGTATGATTGTGATAGTATGATTGTGATTGTATGATTGTGATGTATGATTGTAATTGTATGATTATGATTGTATGATTGTGATTGTGTGATTGTGATTGTATGATTTTATTTGGGAGATTGTATTTGGGATATTGTAATTGTATGATTGCGATTGTATGATTGTGATTGTATGATTGTGATTGTATGATTGTGATTGTATGATTGTATTTGGGAGATTGTATTTGGGATATTGTAATTGTATGATTGCGATTGTATGATTGCGATTGTATGATTGCGATTGTATGATTGTGATTGTATGATTGTGTATGTATGATTGTGATTGTATGATTGTATTTGGGTGATTGTATTTGGGATATTGTAGTTGTATGATTGCGATTGTATGATTGTGATTGTATGATTGTGATGTATGATTGTAATTGTATGATTATGATTGTATGATTGTGATTGTATGATTGTGATGGTATGATTGTGATTGTATGATTGCGATTGTATGATTGTGATTGTATGATTGTGATGTATGATTGTAATTGTATGATTATGATTGTATGATTGTGATTGTATGATTGAGATTGTATGATTGCGATTGTATGATTGCGATTGTATGATTGTGATTGTATGATTGTGATTGTATGATTGCGATTGTATGATTGCGATTGTACGATTGTGATTGTATGATTGTGATTGTATGATTGTGATTGTATGATTGTGATTGTCTGATTGTGGTTGTATGATTGTGATTGTATGATTGAGATTGTATGATTGTGATTGTATGATTGCGATTGTATGATTGCGATTGTATGATTGCGATTGTATGATTGTGATTGTATGATTGTGATTGTATGATTGTGATTGTATGATTGCGATTGTATGATTGTGATTGTATGATTGTGATTGTATGATTGTGAAAGTATGATTGTGATTGTATGATTATGATTGTGCGATTGTGATTGTACGATTGTGATTGTACGATTGTGCTTGTATGATTGTGATTGCATGATTATGATTGTATGATTGTGATTGCATGATGGTGATTGTATGATTGTGATTGCATGATTTTGAATGTATGATTGTGATTGTATGATTGTGATTGTATGATTGTGATTGTATGATTGTGATTGTATGATTGTGATTGTATGATTGTGATAGTATGATTGTGATTGTATGATTGTGATTGTATGATTGTGATTGTATGATTCTGATTGTATGATTGTGAATGTACGATTGTGATTGTATGATTGTGATTGTATGATTTTGATAGTACGATTGTGATTGTATGACTGTGATTGTATGACTGTGATTGTATGATTATGATTGTATGCTTGTGATTGTATGATTGTGAAAGTATGATTGTGATTGTATGATTGTGATTGTATGATTGTGATAGTATGATTGTGATTGTATGATTGTGATTGTATGATTGTGATTGTATGATTGTATTTGGGTGATTGTATTTGGGAGATTGTATTGGAGATTGTATTTGGAGATTGTATTTGGGAGATTGTAATTGTATGATTGCGATTGTATGATTGTGATTGTATGATTGCGATTGTATGATTGTGATTGTATGATTGTGATGTATGATTGTAATTGTATTATTATGATTGTATGATTGTGATTGTATGATTGAGATTGTATGATTGAGATTGTATGATTGTGATTGTATGCTTGCGATTGTATGATCGTGATTTTATGATTGTGATTGTATGATTGTGATTGTATGATTATGATTGTATGATTGTGATTGTATGATCGTGATTTTATGATTGTGATTGTATGATTGTATTTGGGAGATTGTATTTGGAGATTGTATTTGGGAGATTGTATTTGGGAGATTGTAATTGTATGATTGCGATTGTATGATTGTGACTGTATGATTGTGATTGTATGATTGTGATAGTATGATTGTGATAGTATGATTGTGATTGTATGATTGTGATTGTATGATTGTATTTGGAGATTGTATTTGGGATATTGTAATTGTATGATTGCGATTGTATGATTGTGATTGTATGATTGTGTATGTATGATTGTGATTGTATGATTGTATTTGGAGATTGTATTTGGGATATTGTAATTGTATGATTGCGATTGTATGATTGTGATTGTATGATTGTGATGTATGATTGTAATTGTATGATTATGATTGTATGATTGTGATTGTATGATTGTGATTGTATGATTGCGATCGTATGATTGTGATTGTATGATTATGATTGTATGATTGTGATTGTATGATTGCGATTGTATGATTGTGATTGTATGATTAAGTTTGTATTTTTGTGATTTTATGATTGTGATTGTATGATTGTGATTGTATGATTGCGATTGTATGAATGCGATTGTATGATTGTGATTGCATAATTGTGATTGTATGATTCTGATTGTATGATTGTGATTGTCTGATTGTGGTTGTATGATTGTGATTGTGTGATTGAGATTGTATGATTGTGATTGTATGATTGCGATTGTATAATTGCGATTGTATGATTGCGATTGTATGATTGTGATTGTATGATTGTGGTTGTATGATTGTGATTGTATGATTGTGATTGTATGATTGTGATTGTATGATTGTGATTGTATGATTGTGAAAGTATGATTGTGATTGTATGATTATGATTGTATGATTGTGGTTGTGCGATTGTGATTGTACGATTGTTATTGTACGATTGTGATTGTATGATTGTGATTGCATGATTATGATTGTATGATTGTGATTGCATGATTGTGATTGTATGATTGTGATTGCATGATTTTGAATGTATGATTGTGATTGTATGATTGTGATTGTATGATTGTGATTGTATGATTGTGATTGTATGATTGTGATTGTATGATTGTGATTGTATGATTGTGATTGTATGATTGTGATAGTATGATTGTGATTGTATGATTGTGATTGTATGATTGTGATTGTATGATTGTGATTGTATGGTTGCGATAGTATGATTGTGATTGTATGATTGTGATTGTATGATTGTGATTGTATGATTGTGATTGTATGATTGTGATTGTATGATTGTACTTGGGAGATTGTATTTGGGAGATTGTATTTGGGAGATTGTATTTGGTAGATTGTAATTGTATGATTGCGATTGTATGATTGTGATTGTATGATTGCGATTGTATGATTGTGATTGTATGATTGTGATGTATGATTGTGATGTATGATTGTAATTGTATTATTATGATTGTATGATTGTGATTGTATGATTGTGATTGTATGATTGTGATTGTATGATTGTATTTGGGAGATTGTATTTGGGATATTGTAATTGTATGATTGCGATTGTATGATTGTGATTGTATGATTGAGATTGTATGATTGTGATTGTATGCCTGCGATTGTATGAATGTGATTGTATGATTGTGATTGTATGATTGTGATTGTATGATTGCGATTGTATGAATGCGATTGTATGATTGTGATTGCATAATTGTGATTGTATGATTGTGATTGTATGATTGTGATTGTATGATTGTGATTGTCTGATTGTGGTTGTATGATTGTGATTGTATGATTGAGATTGTATGATTGTGATTGTATGATTGCGATTGTATGATTGCGATTGTATGATTGCGATTGTATGATTGTGATTGTATGATTGTGATTGTATGATTGTGATTGTATGATTGTGATTGTATGATTGTGATTGTATGATTGTGATTGTATGATTGTGAAAGTATGATTGTGATTGTATGATTATGATTGTATGATTGTGGTTGTGCGATTGTGATTGTACGATAGTGATTGTACGATTGTGATTGTATGATTGTGATTGCATGATTATGATTGTATGATTGTGATTGCATGATTGTGATTGTATGATTGTGATTGCTTGATTTTGAATGTATGATTGTGATTGTATGATTGTGATTGTATGATTGTGATTGTATGATTGTGATTGTATGATTGTGATAGTATGATTGTGATTGTATGATTGTGATTGTATGATTGTGATTGTATGATTGTGATTGTATGATTGTGATTGTATGATTGTGAATGTACGATTGTGATTGTATGATTGTGATTGTATGATTGTGATTGTATGATTGTGATTGTATGATTGTGATTGTATGATTGTGATTGTATGATTGTACTTGGGAGATTGTATTTGGGAGATTGTATTTGGGAGATTGTATTTGGTAGATTGTAATTGTATGATTGCGATTGTATGATTGTGATTGTATGATTGCGATTGTATGATTGTGATTGTATGATTGTGATGTATGATTGTGATGTATGATTGTAATTGTATTATTATGATTGTATGATTGTGATTGTATGATTGTGATTGTATGATTGTGATTGTATGATTGTGATTGTATGATTGTATTTGGGAGATTGTATTTGGGATATTGTAATTGTATGATTGCGATTGTATGATTGTGATTGTATGATTGAGATTGTATGATTGTGATTGTATGCCTGCGATTGTATGAATGTGATTGTATGATTGTGATTGTATGATTGTGATTGTATGATTGCGATTGTATGAATGCGATTGTATGATTGTGATTGCATAATTGTGATTGTATGATTGTGATTGTATGATTGTGATTGTATGATTGTGATTGTCTGATTGTGGTTGTATGATTGTGATTGTATGATTGAGATTGTATGATTGTGATTGTATGATTGCGATTGTATGATTGCGATTGTATGATTGCGATTGTATGATTGTGATTGTATGATTGTGATTGTATGATTGTGATTGTATGATTGTGATTGTATGATTGTGATTGTATGATTGTGATTGTATGATTGTGAAAGTATGATTGTGATTGTATGATTATGATTGTATGATTGTGGTTGTGCGATTGTGATTGTACGATAGTGATTGTACGATTGTGATTGTATGATTGTGATTGCATGATTATGATTGTATGATTGTGATTGCATGATTGTGATTGTATGATTGTGATTGCTTGATTTTGAATGTATGATTGTGATTGTATGATTGTGATTGTATGATTGTGATTGTATGATTGTGATTGTATGATTGTGATAGTATGATTGTGATTGTATGATTGTGATTGTATGATTGTGATTGTATGATTGTGATTGTATGATTGTGATTGTATGATTGTGAATGTACGATTGTGATTGTATGATTGTGATTGTATGATTGTGATTGTATGATTGTGATTGTATGATTGTGATTGTATGATTGTACTTGGGAGATTGTATTTGGGAGATTGTATTTGGGAGATTGTATTTGGTAGATTGTAATTGTATGATTGCGATTGTATGATTGTGATTGTATGATTGCGATTGTATGATTGTGATTGTATGATTGTGATGTATGATTGTGATGTATGATTGTAATTGTATTATTATGATTGTATGATTGTGATTGTATGATTGTGATTGTATGATTGTGATTGTATGATTGTATTTGGGAGATTGTATTTGGGATATTGTAATTGTATGATTGCGATTGTATGATTGTGATTGTATGATTGAGATTGTATGATTGTGATTGTATGCCTGCGATTGTATGAATGTGATTGTATGATTGTGATTGTATGATTGTGATTGTATGATTGCGATTGTATGAATGCGATTGTATGATTGTGATTGCATAATTGTGATTGTATGATTGTGATTGTATGATTGTGATTGTATGATTGTGATTGTCTGATTGTGGTTGTATGATTGTGATTGTATGATTGTGATTGTCTGATTGTGGTTGTATGATTGTGATTGTATGATTGAGATTGTATGATTGTGATTGTATGATTGCGATTGTATGATTGCGATTGTATGATTGCGATTGTATGATTGTGATTGTATGATTGTGATTGTATGATTGTGATTGTATGATTGTGATTGTATGATTGTGATTGTATGATTGTGATTGTATGATTGTGAAAGTATGATTGTGATTGTATGATTATGATTGTATGATTGTGGTTGTGCGATTGTGATTGTACGATAGTGATTGTACGATTGTGATTGTATGATTGTGATTGCATGATTATGATTGTATGATTGTGATTGCATGATTGTGATTGTATGATTGTGATTGCTTGATTTTGAATGTATGATTGTGATTGTATGATTGTGATTGTATGATTGTGATTGTATGATTGTGATTGTATGATTGTGATAGTATGATTGTGATTGTATGATTGTGATTGTATGATTGTGATTGTATGATTGTGATTGTATGATTGTGATTGTATGATTGTGAATGTACGATTGTGATTGTATGATTGTGATTGTATGATTGTGATTGTATGATTGTGATTGTATGATTGTGATTGTATGATTGTACTTGGGAGATTGTATTTGGGAGATTGTATTTGGGAGATTGTATTTGGTAGATTGTAATTGTATGATTGCGATTGTATGATTGTGATTGTATGATTGCGATTGTATGATTGTGATTGTATGATTGTGATGTATGATTGTGATGTATGATTGTAATTGTATTATTATGATTGTATGATTGTGATTGTATGATTGTGATTGTATGATTGTGATTGTATGATTGTATTTGGGAGATTGTATTTGGGATATTGTAATTGTATGATTGCGATTGTATGATTGTGATTGTATGATTGAGATTGTATGATTGTGATTGTATGCCTGCGATTGTATGAATGTGATTGTATGATTGTGATTGTATGATTGTGATTGTATGATTGCGATTGTATGAATGCGATTGTATGATTGTGATTGCATAATTGTGATTGTATGATTGTGATTGTATGATTGTGATTGTATGATTGTGATTGTCTGATTGTGGTTGTATGATTGTGATTGTATGATTGAGATTGTATGATTGTGATTGTATGATTGCGATTGTATGATTGCGATTGTATGATTGCGATTGTATGATTGTGATTGTATGATTGTGATTGTATGATTGTGATTGTATGATTGTGATTGTATGATTGTGATTGTATGATTGTGATTGTATGATTGTGAAAGTATGATTGTGATTGTATGATTATGATTGTATGATTGTGGTTGTGCGATTGTGATTGTACGATAGTGATTGTACGATTGTGATTGTATGATTGTGATTGCATGATTATGATTGTATGATTGTGATTGCATGATTGTGATTGTATGATTGTGATTGCTTGATTTTGAATGTATGATTGTGATTGTATGATTGTGATTGTATGATTGTGATTGTATGATTGTGATTGTATGATTGTGATAGTATGATTGTGATTGTATGATTGTGATTGTATGATTGTGATTGTATGATTGTGATTGTATGATTGTGATTGTATGATTGTGAATGT
This sequence comes from Megachile rotundata, assembly GCF_050947335.1. Lineage (NCBI taxonomy): Eukaryota > Metazoa > Arthropoda > Insecta > Hymenoptera > Megachilidae > Megachile > Megachile rotundata. The sequence continues at coordinate 181,026 of NW_027473388.1, read as the reverse complement.
ACGATTGTGATTGTATGATTGTGATTGTATGATTGTGATTGTATGATTGTGATTGTATGATTGTGATTGTATGATTGTACTTGGGAGATTGTATTTGGGAGATTGTATTTGGGAGATTGTATTTGGTAGATTGTAATTGTATGATTGCGATTGTATGATTGTGATTGTATGATTGCGATTGTATGATTGTGATTGTATGATTGTGATGTATGATTGTGATGTATGATTGTAATTGTATTATTATGATTGTATGATTGTGATTGTATGATTGTGATTGTATGATTGTGATTGTATGATTGTATTTGGGAGATTGTATTTGGGATATTGTAATTGTATGATTGCGATTGTATGATTGTGATTGTATGATTGAGATTGTATGATTGTGATTGTATGCCTGCGATTGTATGAATGTGATTGTATGATTGTGATTGTATGATTGTGATTGTATGATTGCGATTGTATGAATGCGATTGTATGATTGTGATTGCATAATTGTGATTGTATGATTGTGATTGTATGATTGTGATTGTATGATTGTGATTGTCTGATTGTGGTTGTATGATTGTGATTGTATGATTGAGATTGTATGATTGTGATTGTATGATTGCGATTGTATGATTGCGATTGTATGATTGCGATTGTATGATTGTGATTGTATGATTGTGATTGTATGATTGTGATTGTATGATTGTGATTGTATGATTGTGATTGTATGATTGTGATTGTATGATTGTGAAAGTATGATTGTGATTGTATGATTATGATTGTATGATTGTGGTTGTGCGATTGTGATTGTACGATAGTGATTGTACGATTGTGATTGTATGATTGTGATTGCATGATTATGATTGTATGATTGTGATTGCATGATTGTGATTGTATGATTGTGATTGCTTGATTTTGAATGTATGATTGTGATTGTATGATTGTGATTGTATGATTGTGATTGTATGATTGTGATTGTATGATTGTGATAGTATGATTGTGATTGTATGATTGTGATTGTATGATTGTGATTGTATGATTGTGATTGTATGATTGTGATTGTATGATTGTGAATGTACGATTGTGATTGTATGATTGTGATTGTATGATTTTGATAGTACGATTGTGATTGTATGACTGTGATTGTATGACTGTGATTGTATGATTGTGATTGTATGATTGTGATTGTATGATTGTGAAAGTATGATTGTGATTGTATGATTGTGATTGTATGATTGTGATTGTATGATTGTGATTGTATGATTGTGATTGTATGATTGTGATTGTATGATTGTGATTTTATGATTATGAAAGTATAATTGCGATTGTATGATTGTGATTGTATGATTGTGATTGTACGATTGTGATTGTATGATTGTGATTGTATGATTGCGATAGTATGATTGTGACTGTATGATTGTGATTGTATGATTGTGATTGTATGATTGTGATTGTATGATTGTGATGTATGATTGTAATTGTATTATTATGATTGTATGATTGTGATTGTATGATTGAGATTGTATGATTGAGATTGTATGATTGTGATTGTATGCTTGCGATTGTATGATCGTGATTGTATGATTGTGATTGTATGATTGTGATTGTATGATTGTGATTGTATGATTATGATTGTATGATTGTGATTGTATGATTGTGATTGTATGATTGTGACTGTATGATTGTGATTGTATGATTGTGATAGTATGATTGTGATTGTATGATTGTGATGTATGATTGTAATTGTATGATTATGATTATATGATTGTGATTGTGTGATTGTGATTGTATGATTGTATTTGGGAGATTGTATTTGGGATATTGTAATTGTATGATTGCGATTGTATGATTGTGATTGTATGATTGTGATTGTATGATTGTGATTGTATGATTGTATTTGGGAGATTGTATTTGGGATATTGTAATTGTATGATTGCGATTGTATGATTGCGATTGTATGATTGTGATTGTATGATTGTGTATGTATGATTGTGATTGTATGATTGTATTAGGGAGATTGTATTTGGGATATTGTAATTGTATGATTGCGATTGTATGATTGTGATTGTATGATTGTGATGTATGATTGTAATTGTATGATTATGATTGTATGATTGTGATTGTATGATTGTGATGGTATGATTGTGATTGTATGATTGCGATCGTATGATTGTGATTGTATGATTATGATTGTATGATTGTGATTGTATGATTGCGATTGTACGATTGTGATTGTATGATTAAGTTTGTATTTTTGTGACTTTATGATTGTGATTGTATGATTGTGATTGTATGATTGTGATTGTATGATTGCGATTGTATGAATGCGATTGTATGATTGTGATTGCATAATTGTGATTGTATGATTGTGATTGTATGACTGTGATTGTATGATTATGATTGTATGCTTGTGATTGTATGATTGTGAAAGTATGATTGTGATTGTATGATTGTGATTGTATGATTGTGATTGTATGATTGTGATTGTATGATTGTGAATGTACGATTGTGATTGTATGATTGTGATTGTATGATTTTGATAGTACGATTGTGATTGTATGACTGTGATTGTATGACTGTGATTGTATGATTATGATTGTATGCTTGTGATTGTATGATTGTGAAAGTATGATTGTGATTGTATGATTGTGATTGTATGATTGTGATTGTATGATTGTGATTGTATGATTGTGATTGTATGATTTGGATTGTATGATTGTGATTGTATGATTGTGATTGTATGATTGTGAAAGTATGATTGTGATTGTATGATTGTGATTGTATGATTGTGATTGTATGATTGTGATTGTATGATTGTGATAGTATGATTGTGATTGTATGATTATGATTGTATGATTGTGATTGTATGATTGTGATTGTATGATTGTGACTGTATGATCGTGATTGTATGATTGTGATAGTATGATTGTGATTGTATGATTGTGATGTATGATTGTAATTGTATGATTATGATTGTATGATTGTGATTGTGTGATTGTGATTGTATGATTGTATTTGGGAGATTGTATTTGGGATATTGTAATTGTATGATTGCGATTGTATGATTGTGATTGTATGATTGTGATTGTATGATTGTGATTGTATGATTGTATTTGGGAGATTGTATTTGGGATATTGTAATTGTATGACTGCGATTGTATGATTGCGATTGTATGATTGTGATTGTATGATTGTGTATGTATGATTGTGATTGTATGATTGTATTTGGGAGATTGTATTTGGGATATTGTAATTGTATGATTGCGATTGTATGATTGTGATTGTATGATTGTGATGTATGATTGTAATCGTATGATTATGATTGTATGATTGTGATTGTATGATTGTGATGGTATGATTGTGATTGTATGATTGCGATTGTATGATTGTGATTGTATGATTGTGATGTATGATTGTAATTGTATGATTATGATTGTATGATTGTGATTGTATGATTGAGATTGTATGATTGTGATTGTATGATTGCGATTGTATGATTGTGATTGTATGATTGTGATTGTATGATTGCGATTGTATGATTGTGATTGTATGATTGTGATGTATGATTGTAATTGTATGATTATGATTCTATGATTGTAATTGTATGATTGAGATTGTATGATTGTGATTGTATGATTGCGATTGTATGATTGTGATTGTATGATTGCGATTGTATGATTGTGATTGTATGATTGTGATGTATGATTGTAATTGTATGATTATGATTGTATGATTGTGATTGTATGATTGAGATTGTATGATTGTGATTGTATGATTGCGATTGTATGATTCTGATTGTATGATTGTGATTGTATGATTGCGATTGTATGATTGTGATTGTATGATTGTGATTGTATGATTGTGATTGTATGATTGTGATTGTATGATTGTGATTGTATGATTGTGAAAGTATGATTGTGATGGTATGATTGTGATTGTATGATTGTGATTGTATGATTGTGATTGTATGAGTGTGATTGTCTGATTGTGGTTGTGCGATTGTGATTGTACGATTGTGAATGTACGATTGTGATTGTATGATTGTGATTGTATGAATATGATTGTATGATTGTGATTGCATGATTGTGATTGTATGATTGTGATTGCATGATTTTGAATGTATGATTGTGATTGAATGGTTGTGATTGTATGATTGTGATCGTATGATTGTGATTGTATGATTGTGATTGTATGATTGCGATAGTATGATTGTGATTGTATGATTGTGATTGTATGATTGTGATGTATGATTGTAATTGTATGATTATGATTGTATGATTGTGATTGTATGATTGAGATTGTATGATTGTGATTGTATGCTTGCGATTGTATGATTGTGATTATAAGATTGTGATTCTTTGATTGTGATTGTATGATTGTGATTGTATGATTGTGATTATATGACTGTGATTGTATGATTGTGATTCTATGATTGTGATAGTATGATTGTGATTATATGATTGTTATTGTATGACTGTGATTGTATGATTGTGATTGTATGATTGTGATTGTATGATTGTAATAGTATGATTGTGATTGTATGATTGTGATGTATGATTGTAATTGTATGATTATGATTGTATGATTGTGATTGTATGATTGTGATTGTATGATTGTGATTGTATGATTGTGATTGTATGATTGTGATTGTATGATTGTATTTGGGAGATTGTATTTGGGATATTGTAATTGTATGACTGCGATTGTATGATTGCGATTGTATGATTGTGATTGTATGATTGTGTATGTATGATTGTGATTGTATGATTGTATTTGGGAGATTGTATTTGGGATATTGTAATTGTATGATTGCGATTGTATGATTGTGATTGTATGATTGTGATGTATGATTGTAATTGTATGATTATGATTGTATGATTGTGATTGTATGATTGTGATGGTATGATTGTGATTGTATGATTGCGATGGTATGATTGTGATTGTATGATTATGATTGTATGATTGTGATTGTATGATTGCGATTGTACGATTGTGATTGTATGATTAAGTTTGTATTTTTGTGATTTTATGATTGTGATTGTATGATTGTGATTGTGTGATTGTGATTGTATGATTGTGATTGTATGATTGTAATTGTATGAATGCGATTGTATGATTGTGATTGCATAATTGCGATTGTATGATTGTGATTGTATGATTGTGATTGTCTGATTGTGGTTGTATGATTGTGATTGTATGATTGAGATTGTATGATTGTGATTGTATGATTGCGATTGTATGATTGCGATTGTATGATTGCGATTGTATGATTGTGATTGTATGATTGTGATTGTATGATTGTGATTGTATGATTGTGATTGTATGATTATGATTGTATGATTGTGATTGTATGATTGTGAAAGTATGATTGTGATTGTATGATTATGATTGTATGATTGTGGTTGTGCGATTGTGATTGCACGATTGTGATTGTACGATTGTGATTGCATGATTGTGATTGCATGATTATGATTGTATGATTGTGATTGTATGAATATGATTGTATGATTGTGATTGCATGATTGTGATTGTATGATTGTGATTGCATGATTTTGAATGTATGATTGTGATTGAATGGTTGTGATTGTATGATTGTGATCGTATGATTGTGATTGTATGATTGTGATTGTACGATTGCGATAGTATGATTGTGATTGTATGATTGTGAATGTATGATTGTGATGTATGATTGTAATTGTATGATTATGATTGTATGATTGTGATTGTATGATTGAGATTGTATGATTGTGATTGTATGCTTGCGATTGTATGATTGTGATTGTATGATTGTGATTGTATGATTGTATTTGGGAGATTGTATTTGGGATATTGTAATTGTATGATTGCGATTGTATGATTGTGATTGTATGATTGTGATGTATGATTGTAATTGTATGATTATGATTGTATGATTGTGATTGTATGATTGTGATTGTATGATTGTGATAGTATGATTGTGATTATATGATTGTTATTGTATGACTGTGATTGTATGATTGTGATTGTATGCTTGCGATTGTATGATTGTGATTGTATGATTGTGATTGTATGATTGTGATTGTATGATTATGGTTGTATGATTGTGATTCTATGATTGTGATTGTATGATTGTGATTGTATGATTGTGAAAGTATGATTGTGGTTGTATGATTATGATTGTGCGATTGTGATTGTACGATTGTGATTGTACGATTGTGCTTGTACGATTGTGATTGCATGATTATGATTGTATGATTGTGATTGCATGATGGTGATTGTATGATTGTGATTGCATGATTTTGAATGTATGATTGTGATTGTATGATTGTGATTGTATGATTGTGATTGTATGATTGTGATTGTATGATTGTGATTATATGATTGTGATTGTATGATTGTGATAGTATGATTGTGATTGTATGATTGTGATTGTATGATTGTGATTGTATGATTCTGATTGTATGATTGTGAATGTACGATTGTGATTGTATGATTGTGATTGTATGATTTTGATAGTACGATTGTGATTGTATGACTGTGATTGTATGACTGTGATTGTATGATTATGATTGTATGCTTGTGATTGTATGATTGTGAAAGTATGATTGTGATTGTATGATTGTGATTGTATGATTGTGATTGTATGATTGTGATTGTATGATTGTGATTGTATGATTGTGATTGTATGATTGTGATTGTATGATTGTGATTGTATGATTGTGATTGTATGATTGTGAAAGTATGATTGTGATTGTATGATTGTGATTGTATGATTGTGATTGTATGATTGTGATTGTATGATTGTGATTGTATGATTGTGATTGTATGATTGTGATTGTATGATTGTGATAGTATGATTGTGATTGTATGATTGTGATTGTATGATTGTGATTGTATGATTGTATTTGGGTGATTGTATTTGGGAGATTGTATTTGGGAGATTGTATTTGGGAGATTGTATTTGGGAGATTGTAATTGTATGATTGCGATTGTATGATTGTGATTGTATGATTGCGATTGTATGATTGTGATTGTATGATTGTGATGTATGATTGTAATTGTATTATTATGATTGTATGATTGTGATTGTATGATTGAGATTGTATGATTGAGATTGTATGATTGTGATTGTATGCTTGCGATTGTATGATCGTGATTTTATGATTGTGATTGTATGATTGTGATTGTATGATTATGATTGTATGATTGTGATTGTATGATTGTGATTGTATGATTGTGACTGTATGATCGTGATTGTATGATTGTGATAGTATGATTGTGATTGTATGATTGTGATGTATGATTGTAATTGTATGATTATGATTGTATGATTGTGATTGTGTGATTGTGATTGTATGATTGTATTTGGGAGATTGTATTTGGGATATTGTAATTGTATGATTGCGATTGTATGATTGTGATTGTATGATTGTGATTGTATGATTGTGATTGTATGATTGTATTTGGGAGATTGTATTTGGGATATTGTAATTGTATGATTGCGATTGTATGATTGCGATTGTATGATTGCGATTGTATGATTGTGATTGTATGATTGTGTATGTATGATTGTGATTGTATGATTGTATTTGGGTGATTGTATTTGGGATATTGTAGTTGTATGATTGCGATTGTATGATTGTGATTGTATGATTGTGATGTATGATTGTAATTGTATGATTATGATTGTATGATTGTGATTGTATGATTGTGATGGTATGATTGTGATTGTATGATTGCGATTGTATGATTGTGATTGTATGATTGTGATGTATGATTGTAATTGTATGATTATGATTGTATGATTGTGATTGTATGATTGAGATTGTATGATTGCGATTGTATGATTGCGATTGTATGATTGTGATTGTATGATTGTGATTGTATGATTGCGATTGTATGATTGCGATTGTACGATTGTGATTGTATGATTGTGATTGTATGATTGTGATTGTATGATTGTGATTGTCTGATTGTGGTTGTATGATTGTGATTGTATGATTGAGATTGTATGATTGTGATTGTATGATTGCGATTGTATGATTGCGATTGTATGATTGCGATTGTATGATTGTGATTGTATGATTGTGATTGTATGATTGTGATTGTATGATTGCGATTGTATGATTGTGATTGTATGATTGTGATTGTATGATTGTGAAAGTATGATTGTGATTGTATGATTATGATTGTGCGATTGTGATTGTACGATTGTGATTGTACGATTGTGCTTGTATGATTGTGATTGCATGATTATGATTGTATGATTGTCATTGCATGATGGTGATTGTATGATTGTGATTGCATGATTTTGAATGTATGATTGTGATTGTATGATTGTGATTGTATGATTGTGATTGTATGATTGTGATTGTATGATTGTGATTGTATGATTGTGATTGTATGATTGTGATAGTATGATTGTGATTGTATGATTGTGATTGTATGATTGTGATTGTATGATTCTGATTGTATGATTGTGAATGTACGATTGTGATTGTATGATTGTGATTGTATGATTTTGATAGTACGATTGTGATTGTATGACTGTGATTGTATGACTGTGATTGTATGATTATGATTGTATGCTTGTGATTGTATGATTGTGAAAGTATGATTGTGATTGTATGATTGTGATTGTATGATTGTGATAGTATGATTGTGATTGTATGATTGTGATTGTATGATTGTGATTGTATGATTGTATTTGGGTGATTGTATTTGGGAGATTGTATTTGGGAGATTGTATTTGGGAGATTGTATTTGGGAGATTGTAATTGTATGATTGCGATTGTATGATTGTGATTGTATGATTGCGATTGTATGATTGTGATTGTATGATTGTGATGTATGATTGTAATTGTATTATTATGATTGTATGATTGTGATTGTATGATTGAGATTGTATGATTGAGATTGTATGATTGTGATTGTATGCTTGCGATTGTATGATCGTGATTTTATGATTGTGATTGTATGATTGTGATTGTATGATTATGATTGTATGATTGTGATTGTATGATCGTGATTTTATGATTGTGATTGTATGATTGTATTTGGGAGATTGTATTTGGGAGATTGTATTTGGGAGATTGTATTTGGGAGATTGTATTTGGGAGATTGTAATTGTATGATTGCGATTGTATGATTGTGATTGTATGATTGCGATTGTATGATTGTGATTGTATGATTGTGATGTATGATTGTAATTGTATTATTATGATTGTATGATTGTGATTGTATGATTGAGATTGTATGATTGAGATTGTATGATTGTGATTGTATGCTTGCGATTGTATGATCGTGATTTTATGATTGTGATTGTATGATTGTGATTGTATGATTATGATTGTATGATTGTGATTGTATGATTGTGATTGTATGATTGTGACTGTATGATCGTGATTGTATGATTGTGATTGTATGATTGTGATGTATGATTGTAATTGTATGATTATGATTGTATGATTGTGATTGTGTGATTGTGATTGTATGATTGTATTTGGGAGATTGTATTTGGGATATTGTAATTGTATGATTGCGATTGTATGATTGTGATTGTATGATTGTGATTGTATGATTGTGATTGTATGATTGTATTTGGGAGATTGTATTTGGGATATTGTAATTGTATGATTGCGATTGTATGATTGCGATTGTATGATTGCGATTGTATGATTGTGATTGTATGATTGTGTATGTATGATTGTGATTGTATGATTGTATTTGGGTGATTGTATTTGGGATATTGTAGTTGTATGATTGCGATTGTATGATTGTGATTGTATGATTGTGATGTATGATTGTAATTGTATGATTATGATTGTATGATTGTGATTGTATGATTGTGATGGTATGATTGTGATTGTATGATTGCGATTGTATGATTGTGATTGTATGATTGTGATGTATGATTGTAATTGTATGATTATGATTGTATGATTGTGATTGTATGATTGAGATTGTATGATTGCGATTGTATGATTGCGATTGTATGATTGTGATTGTATGATTGTGATTGTATGATTGCGATTGTATGATTGTGATTGTATGATTGTGATTGTATGATTGTATTTGGGAGATTGTATTTGGGAGATTGTAATTGTATGATTGCGATTGTATGATTGTGATTGTATGATTGCGATTGTATGATTGTGATTGTATGATTGTGATGTATGATTGTAATTGTATGATTATGATTGTATGATTGTGATTGTATGATTGAGATTGTATGATTGTGATTGTATGATTGCGATTGTATGATTGTGATTGTATGATTAAGTTTGTATTTTTGTGATTTTATGATTGTGATTGTATGATTGTGATTGTATGATTGTGATTGTATGATTGTGATTGTATGATTGCGATTGTATGAATGCGATTGTATGATTGTGATTGCATAATTGTGATTGTATGATTGTGACTGTATGATTGTGATTGTCTGATTGTGGTTGTATGATTGTGATTGTATGATTGAGATTGTATGATTGTGATTGTATGATTGCGATTGTATGATTGCGATTGTATGATTGCGATTGTATGATTGTGATTATATGATTGTGATTGTATGATTGTGATTGTATGATTGTGATTGTATGATTGCGATTGTATGATTGTGATTGTATGATTGTGAAAGTATGATTGTGATTGTATGATTATGATTGTATGATTGTGGTTGCATGATTTTGAATGTATGATTGCGATTGTATGATTGCGATTGTTTGATTGTGATTATATGATTGTGATTGTATGATTGTGATTGTATGATTGTGATAGAATGATTGTGATTGTATGATTGTGATTGTATGATTGTGATTGTATGATTGTGATTGTATGATTGTGAATGTACGATTGTGATTGTATGATTGTGATTGTATGGTTTTGATAGTACGATTGTGATTGTATGACTGTGATTGTATGACTGTGATTGTATGATTGTGATTGTATGATTGTGATTGTATGATTGTGAAAGTATGATTGTGATTGTATGATTGTGATTGTATGATTGTGATTGTATGATTGTGATTGTATGATTGTGATAGTATGATTGTGATTGTATGATTGTGATTGCATGATTGTGATTGTATGATTGTGATTGTATGATTGTGAATGTACGATTGTGATTGTATGATTGTGATTGTATGGTTTTGATAGTACGATTGTGATTGTATGACTGTGATTGTATGACTGTGATTGTATGATTGTGATTGTATGATTGTGATTGTATGATTGTGAAAGTATGATTGTGATTGTATGATTGTGATTGTATGATTGTGATTGTATGATTGTGATTGTATGATTGTGACTGTATGATTGTGATTGTATGATTGTGATAGTATGATTGTGATTGTATGATTGTGATTGTATGATTGTGATTGTATGATTGTATTTGGGAGATTGTATTTGGGAGATTGTATTTGGGAGATTGTATTTGGTAGACTGTAATTGTATGATTGCGATTGTATGATTGTGATTGTATGATTGCGATTGTATGATTGTGATTGTATGATTGTGATGTATGATTGTAATTGTATGATTATGATTGTATGATTGTGATTGTATGATTGAGATTGTATGATTGTGATTGTATGATTGCGATTGTATGATTGTGATTGTATGATTAAGTTTGTATTTTTGTGATTTTATGATTGTGATTGTATGATTGTGATTGTATGATTGTGATTGTATGATTGTGATTGTATGATTGCGATTGTATGAATGCGATTGTATGATTGTGATTGCATAATTGTGATTGTATGATTGTGACTGTATGATTGTGATTGTCTGATTGTGGTTGTATGATTGTGATTGTATGATTGAGATTGTATGATTGTGATTGTATGATTGCGATTGTATGATTGCGATTGTATGATTGCGATTGTATGATTGTGATTATATGATTGTGATTGTATGATTGTGATTGTATGATTGTGATTGTATGATTGCGATTGTATGATTGTGATTGTATGATTGTGAAAGTATGATTGTGATTGTATGATTATGATTGTATGATTGTGGTTGCATGATTTTGAATGTATGATTGCGATTGTATGATTGCGATTGTTTGATTGTGATTATATGATTGTGATTGTATGATTGTGATTGTATGATTGTGATAGAATGATTGTGATTGTATGATTGTGATTGTATGATTGTGATTGTATGATTGTGATTGTATGATTGTGAATGCACGATTGTGATTGTATGATTGTGATTGTATGGTTTTGATAGTACGATTGTGATTGTATGACTGTGATTGTATGACTGTGATTGTATGATTGTGATTGTATGATTGTGATTGTATGATTGTGAAAGTATGATTGTGATTGTATGATTGTGATTGTATGATTGTGATTGTATGATTGTGATTGTATGATTGTGATAGTATGATTGTGATTGTATGATTGTGATTGCATGATTGTGATTGTATGATTGTGATTGTATGATTGTGAATGTACGATTGTGATTGTATGATTGTGATTGTATGGTTTTGATAGTACGATTGTGATTGTATGACTGTGATTGTATGACTGTGATTGTATGATTGTGATTGTATGATTGTGATTGTATGATTGTGAAAGTATGATTGTGATTGTATGATTGTGATTGTATGATTGTGATTGTATGATTGTGATTGTATGATTGTGACTGTATGATTGTGATTGTATGATTGTGATAGTATGATTGTGATTGTATGATTGTGATTGTATGATTGTGATTGTATGATTGTATTTGGGAGATTGTATTTGGGAGATTGTATTTGGGAGATTGTATTTGGTAGACTGTAATTGTATGATTGCGATTGTATGATTGTGATTGTATGATTGCGATTGTATGATTGTGATTGTATGATTATGATTGTATGATTGTGATTGTATGATTGTGATTGTATGATTGTGACTGTATGATTGTGATTGTATGATTGTGGTAGTATGATTGTGATTGTATGATTGTGATGTATGATTGTAATTGTATGATTATGATTGTATGATTGTGATTGTGTGATTGTGATTGTATGATTGTATTTGGGAGATTGTATTTGGGATATTGTAATTGTATGATTGCGATTGTGTGATTGTGATTGTATGATTGTGATTGTATGATTGTGATTGTATGATTATGATTGTATGATTGTGATTGTATGATTGTGATTGTATGATTGTGACTGTATGATTGTGATTGTATGATTGTGATAGTATGATTGTGATTGTATGATTGTGATGTATGATTGTAATTGTATGATTATGATTGTATGATTGTGATTGTGTGATTGTGATTGTATGATTGTATTTGGGAGATTGTATTTGGGATATTGTAATTGTATGATTGCGATTGTATGATTGTGATTGTATTATTATGATTGTATGATTGTGATTGTATGATTGAGATTGTATGATTGAGATTGTATGATTGTGATTGTATGCTTGCGATTGTATGATCGTGATTTTATGATTGTGATTGTATGATTGTGATTGTATGATTATGATTGTATGATTGTGATTGTATGATCGTGATTTTATGATTGTGATTGTATGATTGTATTTGGGAGATTGTATTTGGGAGATTGTATTTGGGAGATTGTATTTGGGAGATTGTAATTGTATGATTGCGATTGTATGATTGTGATTGTATGATTGCGATTGTATGATTGTGATTGTATGATTGTGATGTATGATTGTAATTGTATTATTATGATTGTATGATTGTGATTGTATGATTGAGATTGTATGATTGAGATTGTATGATTGTGATTGTATGCTTGCGATTGTATGATCGTGATTTTATGATTGTGATTGTATGATTGTGATTGTATGATTATGATTGTATGATTGTGATTGTATGATTGTGATTGTATGATTGTGACTGTATGATCGTGATTGTATGATTGTGATTGTATGATTGTGATGTATGATTGTAATTGTATGATTATGATTGTATGATTGTGATTGTGTGATTGTGATTGTATGATTGTATTTGGGAGATTGTATTTGGGATATTGTAATTGTATGATTGCGATTGTATGATTGTGATTGTATGATTGTGATTGTATGATTGTGATTGTATGATTGTATTTGGGAGATTGTATTTGGGATATTGTAATTGTATGATTGCGATTGTATGATTGCGATTGTATGATTGCGATTGTATGATTGTGATTGTATGATTGTGTATGTATGATTGTGATTGTATGATTGTATTTGGGTGATTGTATTTGGGATATTGTAGTTGTATGATTGCGATTGTATGATTGTGATTGTATGATTGTGATGTATGATTGTAATTGTATGATTATGATTGTATGATTGTGATTGTATGATTGTGATGGTATGATTGTGATTGTATGATTGCGATTGTATGATTGTGATTGTATGATTGTGATGTATGATTGTAATTGTATGATTATGATTGTATGATTGTGATTGTATGATTGAGATTGTATGATTGCGATTGTATGATTGCGATTGTATGATTGTGATTGTATGATTGTGATTGTATGATTGCGATTGTATGATTGTGATTGTATGATTGTGATTGTATGATTGTATTTGGGAGATTGTATTTGGGAGATTGTAATTGTATGATTGCGATTGTATGATTGTGATTGTATGATTGCGATTGTATGATTGTGATTGTATGATTGTGATGTATGATTGTAATTGTATGATTATGATTGTATGATTGTGATTGTATGATTGAGATTGTATGATTGTGATTGTATGATTGCGATTGTATGATTGTGATTGTATGATTAAGTTTGTATTTTTGTGATTTTATGATTGTGATTGTATGATTGTGATTGTATGATTGTGATTGTATGATTGTGATTGTATGATTGCGATTGTATGAATGCGATTGTATGATTGTGATTGCATAATTGTGATTGTATGATTGTGACTGTATGATTGTGATTGTCTGATTGTGGTTGTATGATTGTGATTGTATGATTGAGATTGTATGATTGTGATTGTATGATTGCGATTGTATGATTGCGATTGTATGATTGCGATTGTATGATTGTGATTATATGATTGTGATTGTATGATTGTGATTGTATGATTGTGATTGTATGATTGCGATTGTATGATTGTGATTGTATGATTGTGAAAGTATGATTGTGATTGTATGATTATGATTGTATGATTGTGGTTGCATGATTTTGAATGTATGATTGCGATTGTATGATTGCGATTGTTTGATTGTGATTATATGATTGTGATTGTATGATTGTGATTGTATGATTGTGATAGAATGATTGTGATTGTATGATTGTGATTGTATGATTGTGATTGTATGATTGTGATTGTATGATTGTGAATGTACGATTGTGATTGTATGATTGTGATTGTATGGTTTTGATAGTACGATTGTGATTGTATGACTGTGATTGTATGACTGTGATTGTATGATTGTGATTGTATGATTGTGATTGTATGATTGTGAAAGTATGATTGTGATTGTATGATTGTGATTGTATGATTGTGATTGTATGATTGTGATTGTATGATTGTGATAGTATGATTGTGATTGTATGATTGTGATTGCATGATTGTGATTGTATGATTGTGATTGTATGATTGTGAATGTACGATTGTGATTGTATGATTGTGATTGTATGGTTTTGATAGTACGATTGTGATTGTATGACTGTGATTGTATGACTGTGATTGTATGATTGTGATTGTATGATTGTGATTGTATGATTGTGAAAGTATGATTGTGATTGTATGATTGTGATTGTATGATTGTGATTGTATGATTGTGATTGTATGATTGTGACTGTATGATTGTGATTGTATGATTGTGATAGTATGATTGTGATTGTATGATTGTGATTGTATGATTGTGATTGTATGATTGTATTTGGGAGATTGTATTTGGGAGATTGTATTTGGGAGATTGTATTTGGTAGACTGTAATTGTATGATTGCGATTGTATGATTGTGATTGTATGATTGCGATTGTATGATTGTGATTGTATGATTATGATTGTATGATTGTGATTGTATGATTGTGATTGTATGATTGTGACTGTATGATTGTGATTGTATGATTGTGATAGTATGATTGTGATTGTATGATTGTGATGTATGATTGTAATTGTATGATTATGATTGTATGATTGTGATTGTGTGATTGTGATTGTATGATTGTATTTGGGAGATTGTATTTGGGATATTGTAATTGTATGATTGCGATTGTGTGATTGTGATTGTATGATTGTGATTGTATGATTGTGATTGTATGATTATGATTGTATGATTGTGATTGTATGATTGTGATTGTATGATTGTGACTGTATGATTGTGATTGTATGATTGTGATAGTATGATTGTGATTGTATGATTGTGATGTATGATTGTAATTGTATGATTATGATTGTATGATTGTGATTGTGTGATTGTGATTGTATGATTGTATTTGGGAGATTGTATTTGGGATATTGTAATTGTATGATTGCGATTGTATGATTGTGATTGTATGATTGTGATTGTATGATTGTGATTGTATGATTGTGATTGTATGATTGTGATTGTATGATTGTGATTGTATGATTGTGATTGTATGATTGTATTTGGGAGATTGTATTTGGGATATTGTAATTGTATGATTGCGATTGTATGATTGCGATTGTATGATTGTGATTGTATGATTGTGTATGTATGATTGTGATTGTATGATTGTATTTGGGAGATCGTATTTGGGATATTGTAATTGTATGATTGCGATTGTATGATTGTGATTGTATGATTGTGATGTATGATTGTAATTGTATGATTATGATTGTATGATTGTGATTGTATGATTGTGATTGTATGATTGCGATCGTATGGTTGTGATTGTATGATTATGATTGTATGATTGTGATTGTATGATTGCGATTGTATGATTGTGATTGTATGATTAAGTTTGTATTTTTGTGATTTTATGATTGTGATTGTATGATTGTGATTGTATGATTGCGATTGTATGAATGCGATTGTATGATTGTGATTGCATAATTGTGATTGTATGATTGTGATTGTATGATTGTGATTGTCTGATTGTGGTTGTATGATTGTGATTGTGTGATTGAGATTGTATGATTGTGATTGTATGATTGCGATTGTATAATTGCGATTGTATGATTGCGATTGTATGATTGTGATTGTATGATTGTGGTTGTATGATTGTGATTGTATGATTGTGATTGTATGATTGTGATTGTATGATTGTGATTGTATGATTGTGAAAGTATGATTGTGATTGTATGATTATGATTGTATGATTGTGGTTGTGCGATTGTGATTGTACGATTGTGATTGTACGATTGTGATTGTATGATTGTGATTGCATGATTATGATTGTATGATTGTGATTGCATGATTGTGATTGTATGATTGCGATTGTATGAATGCGATTGTATGATTGTGATTGCATAATTGTGATTGTATGATTGTGATTGTATGATTGTGATTGTATGATTGTGATTGTCTGATTGTGGTTGTATGATTGTGATTGTATGATTGAGATTGTATGATTGTGATTGTATGATTGCGATTGTATGATTGCGATTGTATGATTGCGATTGTATGATTGTGATTGTATGATTGTGATTGTATGATTGTGATTGTATGATTGTGATTGTATGATTGTGATTGTATGATTGTGATTGTATGATTGTGAAAGTATGATTGTGATTGTATGATTATGATTGTATGATTGTGGTTGTGCGATTGTGATTGTACGATAGTGATTGTACGATTGTGATTGTATGATTGTGATTGCATGATTATGATTGTATGATTGTGATTGCATGATTGTGATTGTATGATTGTGATTGCTTGATTTTGAATGTATGATTGTGATTGTATGATTGTGATTGTATGATTGTGATTGTATGATTGTGATAGTATGATTGTGATTGTATGATTGTGATTGTATGATTGTGATTGTATGATTGTGATTGTATGATTGTGATTGTATGATTGTGAATGTACGATTGTGATTGTATGATTGTGATTGTATGATTTTGATAGTACGATTGTGATTGTATGACTGTGATTGTATGACTGTGATTGTATGATTGTGATTGTATGATTGTGATTGTATGATTGTGAAAGTATGATTGTGATTGTATGATTGTGATTGTATGATTGTGATTGTATGATTGTGATTGTATGATTGTGATTGTATGATTGTGATTGTATGATTGTGATTGTATGATTGTGATTGTATGATTGTGATTGTATGATTGTGATTGTATGATTATGAAAGTATGATTGTGATTGTATGATTGTGATTGTATGATTGTGATTGTACGATTGTGATTGTATGATTGTGATTGTATGATTGCGATAGTATGATTGTGACTGTATGATTGTGATTGTACGATTGTGATTGTATGATTGTGATTGTATGATTGTATTTGGGAGATTGTATTTGGGAGATTGTATTTGGGAGATTGTATTTGGTAGATTGTAATTGTATGATTGCGATTGTATGATTGTGACTGTATGATTGCGATTGTATGATTGTGATTGTATGATTGTGATGTATGATTGTAATTGTATTATTATGATTGTATGATTGTGATTGTATGATTGAGATTGTATGATTGAGATTGTATGATTGTGATTGTATGCTTGCGATTGTATGATCGTGATTGTATGATTGTGATTGTATGATTGTGATTGTATGATTGTGATTGTATGATTATGATTGTATGATTGTGATTGTATGATTGTGATTGTATGATTGTGACTGTATGATTGTGATTGTATGATTGTGATAGTATGATTGTGATTGTATGATTGTGATGTATGATTGTAATTGTATGATTATGATTGTATGATTGTGATTGTGTGATTGTGATTGTATGATTGTATTTGGGAGATTGTATTTGGGATATTGTAATTGTATGATTGCGATTGTATGATTGTGATTGTATGATTGTGATTGTATGATTGTGATTGTATGATTGTATTTGGGAGATTGTATTAGGGATATTGTAATTGTATGATTGCGATTGTATGATTGCGATTGTATGATTGTGATTGTATGATTGTGTATGTATGATTGTGATTGTATGATTGTATTAGGGAGATTGTATTTGGGATATTGTAATTGTATGATTGCGATTGTATGATTGTGATTGTATGATTGTGATTGTATGATTGTGATGTATGATTGTAATTGTATGATTATGATTGTATGATTGTGATTGTATGATTGTGATGGTATGATTGTGATTGTATGATTGCGATCGTATGATTGTGATTGTATGATTATGATTGTATGATTGTGATTGTATGATTGCGATTGTACGATTGTGATTGTATGATTAAGTTTGTATTTTTGTGATTTTATGATTGTGATTGTATGATTGCGATTGTATGATTGTGATTGTATGATTGCGATTGTATGAATGCGATTGTATGATTGTGATTGCATAATTGTGATTGTATGATTGTGATTGTATGACTGTGATTGTATGATTATGATTGCATGCTTGTGATTGTATGATTGTGAAAGTATGATTGTGATTGTATGATTGTGATTGTATGATTGTGATTGTATGATTGTGATTGTATGATTGTGATTGTATGATTGTGATTGTATGATTGTGAATGTACGATTGTGATTGTATGATTGTGATTGTATGATTTTGATAGTACGATTGTGATTGTATGACTGTGATTGTATGACTGTGATTGTATGATTATGATTGTATGCTTGTGATTGTATGATTGTGAAAGTATGATTGTGATTGTATGATTGTGATTGTATGATTGTGATTGTATGATTGTGATTGTATGATTGTGATTGTATGATTTGGATTGTATGATTGTGATTGTATGATTGTGATTGTATGATTGTGAAAGTATGATTGTGATTGTATGATTGTGATTGTATGATTGTGATTGTATGATTGTGATAGTATGATTGTGATTGTATGATTGTGATTGTATGATTGTGATTGTATGATTGTATTTGGGAGATTGTATTTGGGAGATTGTATTTGGGAGATTGTATTTGGGAGATTGTATTTGGGAGATTGTATTTGGGAGATTGTAATTGTATGATTGCGATTGTATGATTGTGATTGTATGATTGCGATTGTATGATTGTGATTGTATGATTGTGATGTATGATTGTAATTGTATTATTATGATTGTATGATTGTGATTGTATGATTGAGATTGTATGATTGAGATTGTATGATTGTGATTGTATGCTTGCGATTGTATGATCGTGATTGTATGATTGTGATTGTATGATTGTGATTGTATGATTGTGATTGTATGATTATGATTGTATGATTGTGATTGTATGATTGTGATTGTATGATTGTGACTGTATGATCGTGATTGTATGATTGTGATAGTATGATTGTGATTGTATGATTGTGATGTATGATTGTAATTGTATGATTATGATTGTATGATTGTGATTGTGTGATTGTGATTGTATGATTGTATTTGGGAGATTGTATTTGGGATATTGTAATTGTATGATTGCGATTGTATGATTGTGATTGTATGATTGTGATGTATGATTGTAATCGTATGATTATGATTGTATGATTGTGATTGTATGATTGTGATGGTATGATTGTGATTGTATGATTGCGATTGTATGATTGTGATTGTATGATTGTGATGTATGATTGTAATTGTATGATTATGATTGTATGATTGTGATTGTATGATTGAGATTGTATGATTGTGATTGTATGATTGCGATTGTATGATTGTGATTGTATGATTGTGATTGTATGATTGCGATTGTATGATTGTGATTGTATGATTGTGATTGTATGATTGTGATTGTATGATTGTATTTGGGAGACTGTATTTGGGAGATTGTAATTGTATGATTGCGATTGTATGATTGTGATTGTATGATTGCGATTGTATGATTGTGATTGTATGATTGTGATGTATGATTGTAATTGTATGATTATGATTCTATGATTGTAATTGTATGATTGAGATTGTATGATTGTGATTGTATGATTGCGATTATATGATTGTGATTGTATGATTGCGATTGTATGATTGTGATTGTATGATTGTGATGTATGATTGTAATTGTATGATTATGATTGTATGATTGTGATTGTATGATTGAGATTGTATGATTGTGATTGTATGATTGCGATTGTATGATTCTGATTGTATGATTGTGATTGTATGATTGCGATTGTATGATTGTGATTGTATGATTGTGATTGTATGATTGTGATTGTATGATTGTGATTGTATGATTGTGATTGTATGATTGTGAAAGTATGATTGTGATGGTATGATTGTGATTGTATGATTGTGATTGTATGATTGTGATTGTATGAGTGTGATTGTCTGATTGTGGTTGTGCGATTGTGATTGTACGATTGTGAATGTACGATTGTGATTGTATGATTGTGATTGTATGAATATGATTGTATGATTGTGATTGCATGATTGTGATTGTATGATTGTGATTGCATGATTTTGAATGTATGATTGTGATTGAATGGTTGTGATTGTATGATTGTGATCGTATGATTGTGATTGTATGATTGTGATTGTATGATTGCGATAGTATGATTGTGATTGTATGATTGTGATTGTATGATTGTGATGTATGATTGTAATTGTATGATTATGATTGTATGATTGTGATTGTATGATTGAGATTGTATGATTGTGATTGTATGCTTGCGATTGTATGATTGTGATTGTATGATTGTGATTGTATGATTGTATTTGGGAGATTGTATTTGGTATATTGTAATTGTATGATTGCGATTGTATGATTGTGATTGTATGATTGTGATGTATGATTGTAATTGTATGATTATGATTGTATGATTGTGATTGTATGATTGTGATTGTATGATTGAGATTGTATGATTGTGATTGTATGCTTGCGATTGTATGATTGTGATTATATGATTGTGATTCTTTGATTGTGATTGTATGATTGTGATTGTATGATTGTGATTATATGACTGTGATTGTATGATTGTGATTCTATGATTGTGATAGTATGATTGTGATTATATGATTGTTATTGTATGACTGTGATTGTATGATTGTGATTGTATGATTGTGATTGTATGATTGTAATAGTATGATTGTGATTGTATGATTGTGATGTATGATTGTAATTGTATGATTATGATTGTATGATTGTGATTGTATGATTGTGATTGTATGATTGTGATTGTATGATTGTATTTGGGAGATTGTATTTGGGATATTGTAATTGTATGATTGCGATTGTATGATTGCGATTGTATGATTGTTATTGTATGATTGTGTATGTATGATTGTGATTGTATGATTGTATTTGGGAGATTGTATTTGGGATATTGTAATTGTATGATTGCGATTGTATGATTGTGATTGTATGATTGTGATGTATGATTGTAATTGTATGATTATGATTGTATGATTGTGATTGTATGATTGTGATGGTATGATTGTGATTGTATGATTGCGATGGTATGATTGTGATTGTATGATTATGATTGTATGATTGTGATTGTATGATTGCGATTGTACGATTGTGATTGTATGATTAAGTTTGTATTTTTGTGATTTTATGATTGTGATTGTATGATTGTGATTGTATGATTGTGATTGTATGATTGTAATTGTATGAATGCGATTGTATGATTGTGATTGCATAATTGTGATTGTATGATTGTGATTGTATGATTGTGATTGTCTGATTGTGGTTGTATGATTGTGATTGTATGATTGAGATTGTATGATTGTGATTGTATGATTGTGATTGTATGATTGTGATAGTATGATTGTGATTGTATGATTGTGATTGTATGATTGTGATTGTATGATTGTATTTGGGTGATTGTATTTGGGAGATTGTATTTGGGAGATTGTATTTGGGAGATTGTATTTGGGAGATTGTAATTGTATGATTGCGATTGTATGATTGTGATTGTATGATTGCGATTGTATGATTGTGATTGTATGATTGTGATGTATGATTGTAATTGTATTATTATGATTGTATGATTGTGATTGTATGATTGAGATTGTATGATTGAGATTGTATGATTGTGATTGTATGCTTGCGATTGTATGATCGTGATTTTATGATTGTGATTGTATGATTGTGATTGTATGATTATGATTGTATGATTGTGATTGTATGATTGTGATTGTATGATTGTATTTGGGAGATTGTATTTGGGAGATTGTATTTGGGAGATTGTATTTGGGAGATTGTAATTGTATGATTGCGATTGTATGATTGTGATTGTATGATTGCGATTGTATGATTGTGATTGTATGATTGTGATGTATGATTGTAATTGTATTATTATGATTGTATGATTGTGATTGTATGATTGAGATTGTATGATTGAGATTGTATGATTGTGATTGTATGCTTGCGATTGTATGATCGTGATTTTATGATTGTGATTGTATGATTGTGATTGTATGATTATGATTGTATGATTGTGATTGTATGATTGTGATTGTATGATTGTGACTGTATGATCGTGATTGTATGATTGTGATAGTATGATTGTGATTGTATGATTGTGATGTATGATTGTAATTGTATGATTATGATTGTATGATTGTGATTGTGTGATTGTGATTGTATGATTGTATTTGGGAGATTGTATTTGGGATATTGTAATTGTATGATTGCGATTGTATGATTGTGATTGTATGATTGTGATTGTATGATTGTGATTGTATGATTGTATTTGGGAGATTGTATTTGGGATATTGTAATTGTATGATTGCGATTGTATGATTGCGATTGTATGATTGCGATTGTATGATTGTGATTGTATGATTGTGTATGTATGATTGTGATTGTATGATTGTATTTGGGTGATTGTATTTGGGATATTGTAGTTGTATGATTGCGATTGTATGATTGTGATTGTATGATTGTGATGTATGATTGTAATTGTATGATTATGATTGTATGATTGTGATTGTATGATTGTGATGGTATGATTGTGATTGTATGATTGCGATTGTATGATTGTGATTGTATGATTGTGATGTATGATTGTAATTGTATGATTATGATTGTATGATTGTGATTGTATGATTGAGATTGTATGATTGCGATTGTATGATTGCGATTGTATGATTGTGATTGTATGATTGTGATTGTATGATTGCGATTGTATGATTGTGATTGTATGATTGTGATTGTATGATTGTATTTGGGAGATTGTATTTGGGAGATTGTAATTGTATGATTGCGATTGTATGATTGTGATTGTATGATTGCGATTGTATGATTGTGATTGTATGATTGTGATGTATGATTGTAATTGTATGATTATGATTCTATGATTGTAATTGTATGATTGAGATTGTATGATTGTGATTGTATGATTGCGATTGCATGATTGTGATTGTATGATTGCGATTGTATGATTGTGATTGTATGATTGTGATGTATGATTGTAATTGTATGATTATGATTGTATGATTGTGATTGTATGATTGAGATTGTATGATTGTGATTGTATGATTGCGATTGTATGATTGTGATTGTATGATTAAGTTTGTATTTTTGTGATTTTATGATTGTGATTGTATGATTGTGATTGTATGATTGTGATTGTATGATTGTGATTGTATGATTGCGATTGTATGAATGCGATTGTATGATTGTGATTGCATAATTGTGATTGTATGATTGTGACTGTATGATTGTGATTGTCTGATTGTGGTTGTATGATTGTGATTGTATGATTGAGATTGTATGATTGTGATTGTATGATTGCGATTGTATGATTGCGATTGTATGATTGTGATTATATGATTGTGATTGTATGATTGTGATTGTATGATTGTGATTGTATGATTGCGATTGTATGATTGTGATTGTATGATTGTGAAAGTATGATTGTGATTGTATGATTATGATTGTATGATTGTGGTTGCATGATTTTGAATGTATGATTGCGATTGTATGATTGCGATTGTTTGATTGTGATTATATGATTGTGATTGTATGATTGTGATTGTATGATTGTGATAGAATGATTGTGATTGTATGATTGTGATTGTATGATTGTGATTGTATGATTGTGATTGTATGATTGTGAATGTACGATTGTGATTGTATGATTGTGATTGTATGGTTTTGATAGTACGATTGTGATTGTATGACTGTGATTGTATGACTGTGATTGTATGATTGTGATTGTATGATTGTGATTGTATGATTGTGAAAGTATGATTGTGATTGTATGATTGTGATTGTATGATTGTGATTGTATGATTGTGATTGTATGATTGTGACTGTATGATTGTGATTGTATGATTGTGATAGTATGATTGTGATTGTATGATTGTGATTGTATGATTGTGATTGTATGATTGTATTTGGGAGATTGTATTTGGGAGATTGTATTTGGGAGATTGTATTTGGTAGACTGTAATTGTATGATTGCGATTGTATGATTGTGATTGTATGATTGCGATTGTATGATTGTGATTGTATGATTATGATTGTATGATTGTGATTGTATGATTGTGATTGTATGATTGTGACTGTATGATTGTGATTGTATGATTGTGATAGTATGATTGTGATTGTATGATTGTGATGTATGATTGTAATTGTATGATTATGATTGTATGATTGTGATTGTGTGATTGTGATTGTATGATTGTATTTGGGAGATTGTATTTGGGATATTGTAATTGTATGATTGCGATTGTGTGATTGTGATTGTATGATTGTGATTGTATGATTGTGATTGTATGATTATGATTGTATGATTGTGATTGTATGATTGTGATTGTATGATTGTGACTGTATGATTGTGATTGTATGATTGTGATAGTATGATTGTGATTGTATGATTGTGATGTATGATTGTAATTGTATGATTATGATTGTATGATTGTGATTGTGTGATTGTGATTGTATGATTGTATTTGGGAGATTGTATTTGGGATATTGTAATTGTATGATTGCGATTGTATGATTGTGATTGTATGATTGTGATTGTATGATTGTGATTGTATGATTGTGATTGTATGATTGTGATTGTATGATTGTGATTGTATGATTGTGATTGTATGATTGTATTTGGGAGATTGTATTTGGGATATTGTAATTGTATGATTGCGATTGTATGATTGCGATTGTATGATTGTGATTGTATGATTGTGTATGTATGATTGTGATTGTATGATTGTATTTGGGAGATCGTATTTGGGATATTGTAATTGTATGATTGCGATTGTATGATTGTGATTGTATGATTGTGATGTATGATTGTAATTGTATGATTATGATTGTATGATTGTGATTGTATGATTGTGATTGTATGATTGCGATCGTATGGTTGTGATTGTATGATTATGATTGTATGATTGTGATTGTATGATTGCGATTGTATGATTGTGATTGTATGATTAAGTTTGTATTTTTGTGATTTTATGATTGTGATTGTATGATTGTGATTGTATGATTGCGATTGTATGAATGCGATTGTATGATTGTGATTGCATAATTGTGATTGTATGATTGTGAAAGTATGATTGTGATTGTATGATTATGATTGTATGATTGTGGTTGTGCGATTGTGATTGTACGATTGTGATTGTACGATTGTGATTGTATGATTGTGATTGCATGATTATGATTGTATGATTGTGATTGCATGATTGTGATTGTATGATTGCGATTGTATGAATGCGATTGTATGATTGTGATTGCATAATTGTGATTGTATGATTGTGATTGTATGATTGTGATTGTATGATTGTGATTGTCTGATTGTGGTTGTATGATTGTGATTGTATGATTGAGATTGTATGATTGTGATTGTATGATTGCGATTGTATGATTGCGATTGTATGATTGCGATTGTATGATTGTGATTGTATGATTGTGATTGTATGATTGTGATTGTATGATTGTGATTGTATGATTGTGATTGTATGATTGTGATTGTATGATTGTGAAAGTATGATTGTGATTGTATGATTATGATTGTATGATTGTGGTTGTGCGATTGTGATTGTACGATAGTGATTGTACGATTGTGATTGTATGATTGTGATTGCATGATTATGATTGTATGATTGTGATTGCATGATTGTGATTGTATGATTGTGATTGCTTGATTTTGAATGTATGATTGTGATTGTATTATTGTGATTGTATGATTGTGATTGTATGATTGTGATAGTATGATTGTGATTGTATGATTGTGATTGTATGATTGTGATTGTATGATTGTGATTGTATGATTGTGATTGTATGATTGTGAATGTACGATTGTGATTGTATGATTGTGATTGTATGATTTTGATAGTACGATTGTGATTGTATGACTGTGATTGTATGACTGTGATTGTATGATTGTGATTGTATGATTGTGATTGTATGATTGTGAAAGTATGATTGTGATTGTATGATTGTGATTGTATGATTGTGATTGTATGATTGTGATTGTATGATTGTGATTGTATGATTGTGATTGTATGATTGTGATTGTATGATTGTGATTGTATGATTGTGATTGTATGATTATGAAAGTATGATTGTGATTGTATGATTGTGATTGTATGATTGTGATTGTACGATTGTGATTGTATGATTGTGATTGTATGATTGCGATAGTATGATTGTGACTGTATGATTGTGATTGTACGATTGTGATTGTATGATTGTGATTGTATGATTGTATTTGGGAGATTGTATTTGGGAGATTGTATTTGGGAGATTGTATTTGGTAGATTGTAATTGTATGATTGCGATTGTATGATTGTGATTGTATGATTGCGATTGTATGATTGTGATTGTATGATTGTGATGTATGATTGTAATTGTATTATTATGATTGTATGATTGTGATTGTATGATTGAGATTGTATGATTGAGATTGTATGATTGTGATTGTATGATTATGATTGTATGTTTGTGATTGTATGATTGTGATTGTATGATTGTGACTGTATGATTGTGATTGTATGATTGTGATAGTATGATTGTGATTGTATGATTGTGATGTATAATTGTAATTGTATGATTATGATTGTATGATTGTGATTGTGTGATTGTGATTGTATGATTGTATTTGGGAGATTGTATTTGGGATATTGTAATTGTATGATTGCGATTGTATGATTGTGATTGTATGATTGTGATTGTATGATTGTGATTGTATGATTGTATTTGGGAGATTGTATTTGGGATATTGTAATTGTATGATTGCGATTGTATGATTGCGATTGTATGATTGTGATTGTATGATTGTGTATGTATGATTGTGATTGTATGATTGTATTAGGGAGATTGTATTTGGGATATTGTAATTGTATGATTGCGATTGTATGATTGTGATTGTACGATTGTGATGTATGATTGTAATTGTATGATTATGATTGTATGATTGTGATTGTATGATTGTGATGGTATGATTGTGATTGTATGATTGCGATCGTATGATTGTGATTGTATGATTATGATTGTATGATTGTGATTGTATGATTGCGATTGTACGATTGTGATTGTATGATTAAGTTTGTATTTTTGTGATTTTATGATTGTGATTGTATGATTGCGATTGTATGATTGTGATTGTATGATTGCGATTGTATGAATGCGATTGTATGATTGTGATTGCATAATTGTGATTGTATGATTGTGATTGTATGACTGTGATTGTATGATTATGATTGCATGCTTGTGATTGTATGATTGTGAAAGTATGATTGTGATTGTATGATTGTGATTGTATGATTGTGATTGTATGATTGTGATTGTATGATTGTGATTGTATGATTGTGATTGTATGATTGTGAATGTACGATTGTGATTGTATGATTGTGATTGTATGATTTTGATAGTACGATTGTGATTGTATGACTGTGATTGTATGACTGTGATTGTATGATTATGATTGTATGCTTGTGATTGTATGATTGTGAAAGTATGATTGTGATTGTATGATTGTGATTGTATGATTGTGATTGTATGATTGTGATTGTATGATTGTGATTGTATGATTTGGATTGTATGATTGTGATTGTATGATTGTGATTGTATGATTGTGAAAGTATGATTGTGATTGTATGATTGTGATTGTATGATTGTGATTGTATGATTGTGATTGTATGATTGTGATTGTATGATTGTGAATGTACGATTGTGATTGTATGATTGTGATTGTATGATTTTGATAGTACGATTGTGATTGTATGACTGTGATTGTATGACTGTGATTGTATGATTATGATTGTATGCTTGTGATTGTATGATTGTGAAAGTATGATTGTGATTGTATGATTGTGATTGTATGATTGTGATTGTATGATTGTGATTGTATGATTGTGATTGTATGATTTGGATTGTATGATTGTGATTGTATGATTGTGATTGTATGATTGTGAAAGTATGATTGTGATTGTATGATTGTGATTGTATGATTGTGATTGTATGATTGTGATAGTATGATTGTGATTGTATGATTGTGATTGTATGATTGTGATTGTATGATTGTATTTGGGAGATTGTATTTGGGAGATTGTATTTGGGAGATTGTATTTGGGAGATTGTATTTGGGAGATTGTATTTGGGAGATTGTAATTGTATGATTGCGATTGTATGATTGTGATTGTATGATTGCGATTGTATGATTGTGATTGTATGATTGTGATGTATGATTGTAATTGTATTATTATGATTGTATGATTGTGATTGTATGATTGAGATTGTATGATTGAGATTGTATGATTGTGATTGTATGCTTGCGATTGTATGATCGTGATTGTATGATTGTGATTGTATGATTGTGATTGTATGATTGTGATTGTATGATTATGATTGTATGATTGTGATTGTATGATTGTGATTGTATGATTGTGACTGTATGATCGTGATTGTATGATTGTGATAGTATGATTGTGATTGTATGATTGTGATGTATGATTGTAATTGTATGATTATGATTGTATGATTGTGATTGTGTGATTGTGATTGTATGATTGTATTTGGGAGATTGTATTTGGGATATTGTAATTGTATGATTGCGATTGTATGATTGTGATTGTATGATTGTGATGTATGATTGTAATCGTATGATTATGATTGTATGATTGTGATTGTATGATTGTGATGGTATGATTGTGATTGTATGATTGCGATTGTATGATTGTGATTGTATGATTGTGATGTATGATTGTAATTGTATGATTATGATTGTATGATTGTGATTGTATGATTGAGATTGTATGATTGTGATTGTATGATTGCGATTGTATGATTGTGATTGTATGATTGTGATTGTATGATTGCGATTGTATGATTGTGATTGTATGATTGCGATTGTATGATTGTGATTGTATGATTGTGATGTATGATTGTAATTGTATGATTATGATTCTATGATTGTAATTGTATGATTGAGATTGTATGATTGTGATTGTATGATTGCGATTATATGATTGTGATTGTATGATTGCGATTGTATGATTGTGATTGTATGATTGTGATGTATGATTGTAATTGTATGATTATGATTGTATGATTGTGATTGTATGATTGAGATTGTATGATTGTGATTGTATGATTGCGATTGTATGATTCTGATTGTATGATTGTGATTGTATGATTGCGATTGTATGATTGTGATTGTATGATTGTGATTGTATGATTGTGATTGTATGATTGTGATTGTATGATTGTGATTGTATGATTGTGAAAGTATGATTGTGATGGTATGATTGTGATTGTATGATTGTGATTGTATGATTGTGATTGTATGAGTGTGATTGTCTGATTGTGGTTGTGCGATTGTGATTGTACGATTGTGAATGTACGATTGTGATTGTATGATTGTGATTGTATGAATATGATTGTATGATTGTGATTGCATGATTGTGATTGTATGATTGTGATTGCATGATTTTGAATGTATGATTGTGATTGAATGGTTGTGATTGTATGATTGTGATCGTATGATTGTGATTGTATGATTGTGATTGTATGATTGCGATAGTATGATTGTGATTGTATGATTGTGATTGTATGATTGTGATGTATGATTGTAATTGTATGATTATGATTGTATGATTGTGATTGTATGATTGAGATTGTATGATTGTGATTGTATGCTTGCGATTGTATGATTGTGATTGTATGATTGTGATTGTATGATTGTATTTGGGAGATTGTATTTGGTATATTGTAATTGTATGATTGCGATTGTATGATTGTGATTGTAGGATTGTGATGTATGATTGTAATTGTATGATTATGATTGTATGATTGTGATTGTATGATTGTGATTGTATGATTGAGATTGTATGATTGTGATTGTATGCTTGCGATTGTATGATTGTGATTATATGATTGTGATTCTTTGATTGTGATTGTATGATTGTGATTGTATGATTGTGATTGTATGATTGTGATTATATGACTGTGATTGTATGATTGTGATTCTATGATTGTGATAGTATGATTGTGATTATATGATTGTTATTGTATGACTGTGATTGTATGATTGTGATTGTATGATTGTGATTGTATGATTGTAATAGTATGATTGTGATTGTATGGTTGTGATGTATGATTGTAATTGTATGATTATGATTGTATGATTGTGATTGTATGATTGTGATTGTATGATTGTGATTGTATGATTGTATTTGGGAGATTGTATTTGGGATATTGTAATTGTATGATTGCGATTGTATGATTGCGATTGTATGATTGTGATTGTATGATTGTGTATGTATGATTGTGATTGTATGATTGTATTTGGGAGATTGTATTTGGGATATTGTAATTGTATGATTGCGATTGTATGATTGTGATTGTATGATTGTGATGTATGATTGTAATTGTATGATTATGATTGTATGATTGTGATTGTATGATTGTGATGGTATGATTGTGATTGTATGATTGCGATGGTATGATTGTGATTGTATGATTATGATTGTATGATTGTGATTGTATGATTGCGATTGTACGATTGTGATTGTATGATTAAGTTTGTATTTTTGTGATTTTATGATTGTGATTGTATGATTGTGATTGTATGATTGTGATTGTATGATTGTAATTGTATGAATGCGATTGTATGATTGTGATTGCATAATTGTGATTGTATGATTGTGATTGTATGATTGTGATTGTCTGATTGTGGTTGTATGATT
The DNA here is from genome assembly GCF_050947335.1 of Megachile rotundata. NCBI lineage: Eukaryota > Metazoa > Arthropoda > Insecta > Hymenoptera > Megachilidae > Megachile > Megachile rotundata. The sequence continues at coordinate 148,906 of NW_027473388.1, read as the reverse complement.
GTGATTGTATGATTGAGATTGTATGATTGTGATTGTATGATTGCGATTGTATGATTGCGATTGTATGATTGCGATTGTATGATTGTGATTGTATGATTGTGATTGTATGATTGTGATTGTATGATTGTGTATGTATGATTGTGATTGTATGATTGTATTTGGGTGATTGTATTTGGGATATTGTAGTTGTATGATTGCGATTGTATGATTGTGATTGTATGATTGTGATGTATGATTGTAATTGTATGATTATGATTGTATGATTGTGATTGTATGATTGTGATGGTATGATTGTGATTGTATGATTGCGATTGTATGATTGTGATTGTATGATTGTGATGTATGATTGTAATTGTATGATTATGATTGTATGATTGTGATTGTATGATTGAGATTGTATGATTGCGATTGTATGATTGCGATTGTATGATTGTGATTGTATGATTGTGATTGTATGATTGCGATTGTATGATTGTGATTGTATGATTGTGATTGTATGATTGTATTTGGGAGATTGTATTTGGGAGATTGTAATTGTATGATTGCGATTGTATGATTGTGATTGTATGATTGCGATTGTATGATTGTGATTGTATGATTGTATTTGGGAGATTGTATTTGGGATATTGTAATTGTATGATTGCGATTGTATGATTGTGATTGTATGATTGTGATTGTATGATTGTGATGTATGATTGTAATTGTATGATTATGATCGTATGATTGTGATTGTATGATTGTGATTGTATGATTGAGATTGTATGATTGTGATTGTATGCTTGCGATTGTATGATTGTGATTATATGATTGTGATTCTTTGATTGTGATTGTATGATTGTGATTGTATGATTGTGATTGTATGATTGTGATTATATGACTGTGATTTTATGATTGTGATTCTATGATTGTGATAGTATGATTGTGATTATATGATTGTTATTGTATGTCTGTGATTGTATGATTGTGATTGTATGATTGTGATAGTATGATTGTGAAAGTATGATTGTGATTGTATGATTGTGATTGTGTGATTGTGATTGTATGATTGTGATTGTATGATTGTGATTGTATGATTGTGATTGTCTGATTGTGATTGTGCGATTGTGATTGTACGATTGTGATTGTACGATTGTGATAGTATGATTGTGATTGTATGATTGTGATTGTATGATTGTGATTGTATGATTGTGATTGTTTGATTGTATTTGGGAGATTGTATTTGGGAGATTGTATTTGGGAGATTGTATTTGGGAGATTGTAATTGTATGATTGCGATTGTATGATTGTGATTGTATGATTGTGATTGTATGATTGTGATTGTATGATTGTGATGTATGACGGTAATTGTATGATTCTGATTGTATGATTGTGATTGTATGATTGAGATTGTATGATTGTGATTGTATGTTTGCGATTGTATGATTGTGATTGTATGATTGTGATTGTATGATTGTGATTGTATGATTGTATTTGGGAGATTGTATTTGGGATATTGTAATTGTATGATTGCGATTGTATGATTGCGATTGTATGATTGTGATTGTATGATTGTGTATGTATGATTGTGATTGTATGATTGTATTTGGGAGATTGTATTTGGGATATTGTAATTGTATGATTGCGATTGTATGATTGTGATTGTATGATTGTGATGTATGATTGTAATTGTATGATTATGATTGTATGATTGTGATTGTATGATTGTGATGGTATGATTGTGATTGTATGATTGCGATGGTATGATTGTGATTGTATGATTATGATTGTATGATTGTGATTGTATGATTGCGATTGTACGATTGTGATTGTATGATTAAGTTTGTATTTTTGTGATTTTATGATTGTGATTGTATGATTGTGATTGTATGATTGTGATTGTATGATTGTAATTGTATGAATGCGATTGTATGATTGTGATTGCATAATTGTGATTGTATGATTGTGATTGTATGATTGTGATTGTCTGATTGTGGTTGTATGATTGTGATTGTATGATTGAGATTGTATGATTGTGATTGTATGATTGCGATTGTATGATTGCGATTGTATGATTGCGATTGTATGATTGTGATTGTATGATTGTGATTGTATGATTGTGATTGTATGATTGTGTATGTATGATTGTGATTGTATGATTGTATTTGGGTGATTGTATTTGGGATATTGTAGTTGTATGATTGCGATTGTATGATTGTGATTGTATGATTGTGATGTATGATTGTAATTGTATGATTATGATTGTATGATTGTGATTGTATGATTGTGATTGTATGATTGTATTTGGGAGATTGTATTTGGGATATTGTAATTGTATGATTGCGATTGTATGATTGCGATTGTATGATTGTGATTGTATGATTGTGTATGTATGATTGTGATTGTATGATTGTATTTGGGAGATTGTATTTGGGATATTGTAATTGTATGATTGCGATTGTATGATTGTGATTGTATGATTGTGATGTATGATTGTAATTGTATGATTATGATTGTATGATTGTGATTGTATGATTGTGATGGTATGATTGTGATTGTATGATTGCGATGGTATGATTGTGATTGTATGATTATGATTGTATGATTGTGATTGTATGATTGCGATTGTACGATTGTGATTGTATGATTAAGTTTGTATTTTTGTGATTTTATGATTGTGATTGTATGATTGTGATTGTATGATTGTGATTGTATGATTGTAATTGTATGAATGCGATTGTATGATTGTGATTGCATAATTGTGATTGTATGATTGTGATTGTATGATTGTGATTGTCTGATTGTGGTTGTATGATTGTGATTGTATGATTGAGATTGTATGATTGTGATTGTATGATTGCGATTGTATGATTGCGATTGTATGATTGCGATTGTATGATTGTGATTGTATGATTGTGATTGTATGATTGTGATTGTATGATTGTGTATGTATGATTGTGATTGTATGATTGTATTTGGGTGATTGTATTTGGGATATTGTAGTTGTATGATTGCGATTGTATGATTGTGATTGTATGATTGTGATGTATGATTGTAATTGTATGATTATGATTGTATGATTGTGATTGTATGATTGCGATGGTATGATTGTGATTGTATGATTGCGATTGTATGATTGTGATTGTATGATTGTGATGTATGATTGTAATTGTATGATTATGATTGTATGATTGTGATTGTATGATTGAGATTGTATGATTGCGATTGTATGATTGCGATTGTATGATTGTGATTGTATGATTGTGATTGTATGATTGCGATTGTATGATTGTGATTGTATGATTGTGATTGTATGATTGTATTTGGGAGATTGTATTTGGGAGATTGTAATTGTATGATTGCGATTGTATGATTGTGATTGTATGATTGCGATTGTATGATTGTGATTGTATGATTGTATTTGGGAGATTGTATTTGGGATATTGTAATTGTATGATTGCGATTGTATGATTGTGATTGTATGATTGTGATTGTATGATTGTGATGTATGATTGTAATTGTATGATTATGATCGTATGATTGTGATTGTATGATTGTGATTGTATGATTGAGATTGTATGATTGTGATTGTATGCTTGCGATTGTATGATTGTGATTATATGATTGTGATTCTTTGATTGTGATTGTATGATTGTGATTGTATGATTGTGATTGTATGATTGTGATTGTATGATTGTGATTGTTTGATTGTATTTGGGAGATTGTATTTGGGAGATTGTATTTGGGAGATTGTATTTGGGAGATTGTAATTGTATGATTGCGATTGTATGATTGTGATTGTATGATTGTGATTGTATGATTGTGATTGTATGATTGTGATTGTATGATTGTGATGTATGACGGTAATTGTATGATTCTGATTGTATGATTGTGATTGTATGATTGAGATTGTATGATTGTGATTGTATGTTTGCGATTGTATGATTGTGATTGTATGATTGTGATTGTATGATTGTGATTGTATGATTGTGATTGTATGATTATGATTGTATGATTGTGATTGTATGATTGTGATTGTATGATTGTGATTGTATGATTGTGATTGCATGATTTTGAATGCAAGATTGTGATTGAATGGTTGTGATTGTATGATTGTGATCGTATGATTGTGATTGTATGATTGTGATTGTATGATTGCGATAGTATGATTGTGATTGCATGATTGTGATTGTATGATTGAGATTGTATGATTGTGATTGTATGCTTGCGATTGTATGATTGTGATTGTATGATTGTGATTGTATGATTGTATTTGGGAGATTTTATTTGGGATATTGTAATTGTATGACTGCGATTGTATGATTGTGATTGTATGATTGTGATGTATGATTGTAATTGTATGATTATGATTGTATGATTGTGATTGTATGATTGCGATTGTACGATTGTGATTGTATGATTAAGTTTGTATTTTTGTGATTTTATGATTGTGATTGTATGATTGTGATTGTATGATTGTGATTGTATGATTGCGATTGTATGAATGCGATTGTATGATTGTGATTGCATAATTGTGATTGTATGATTGTGATTGTATGATTGTGATTGTCTGATTGTGGTTGTATGATTGTGATTGTATGATTGAGATTGTATGATTGTGATTGTATGATTGCGATTGTATGATTGCGATTGTATGATTGCGATTGTATGATTGTGATTGTATGATTGTGATTGTATGATTGTGATTGTATGATTGCGATTGTATGATTGTGATTGTATGATTGTGATTGTATGATTGTGAAAGTATGATTGTGATTGTATGATTATGATTGTGCCATTGTGATTGTACGATTGTGATTGTACGATTGTGATTGTACGATTGTGATTGTATGATTGTGATTGCATGATTATGATTGTATGATTGTGATTGCATGATGGTGATTGTATGATTGTGATTGCATGATTTTGAATGTATGATTGTGATTGTATGATTGTGATTGTATGATTGTGATTGTATGATTGTGATTGTATGATTGTGATAGTATGATTGTGATTGTATGATTGTGATTGTATGATTATGATTGTATGATTCTGATTGTATGATTGTGAATGTACGATTGTGATTGTATGATTGTGATTGTATGATTTTGATAGTACGATTGTGATTGTATGACTGTGATTGTATGACTGTGATTGTATGATTATGATTGTATGCTTGTGATTGTATGATTGTGAAAGTATGATTGTGATTGTATGATTGTGATTGTATGATTGTGATTGTATGATTGTGATTGTATGATTGTGATTGTATGATTGTGATTGTATGATTGTGATTGTATGATTGTGATTGTATGATTGTGAAAGTATGATTGTGATTGTATGATTGTGATTGTATGATTGTGATTGTATGATTGTGATTGTATGATTGTGATTGTATGATTGTGATAGTATGATTGTGATTGTATGATTGTGATTGTATGATTGTGATTGTATGATTGTATTTGGGAGATTGTATTTGGGAGATTGTATTTGGGAGATTGTATTTGGGTGATTGTATTTGGGAGATTGTAATTGTATGATTGCGATTGTATGATTGTGATTGTATGATTGCGATTGTATGATTGTGATTGTATGATTGTGATGTATGATTGTAATTGTATTATTAAGATTGTATGATTGTGATTGTATGATTGAGATTGTATGATTGAGATTGTATGATTGTGATTGTATGCTTGCGATTGTATGACCGTGATTTTATGATTGTGATTGTATGATTGTGATTGTATGATTGTGATTGTATGATTATGATTGTATGATTGTGATTGTATGATTGTGATTGTATGATTGTGACTGTATGATCGTGATTGTATGATTGTGATAGTATGATTGTGATTGTATGATTGTGATGTATGATTGTAATTGTATGATTATGATTGTATGATTGTGATTGTGTGATTGTGATTGTATGATTGTATTTGGGAGATTGTATTTGGGATATTGTAATTGTATGATTGCGATTGTATGATTGTGATTGTATGATTGTGATTGTATGATTGTGATTGTATGATTGTATTTGGGAGATTGTATTTGGGATATTGTAATTGTATGATTGCGATTGTATGATTGCGATTGTATGATTGCGATTGTATGATTGTGATTGTATGATTGTGTATGTATGATTGTGATTGTATGATTGTATTTGGGTGATTGTATTTGGGATATTGTAGTTGTATGATTGCGATTGTATGATTGTGATTGTATGATTGTGATGTATGATTGTAATTGTATGATTATGATTGTATGATTGTGATTGTATGATTGTGATGGTATGATTGTGATTGTATGATTGCGATTGTGTGATTGTGATTGTATGATTGTGATGTATGATTGTAATTGTATGATTATGATTGTATGATTGTGATTGTATGATTGAGATTGTATGATTGCGATTGTATGATTGCGATTGTATGATTGTGATTGTATGATTGTGATTATATGATTGTGATTCTTTGATTGTGATTGTATGATTGTGATTGTATGATTGTGATTGTATGATTGTGATTGTATGATTGTGATTGTATGATTGTATTTGGGAGATTGTATTTGGGAGATTGTAATTGTATGATTGCGATTGTATGATTGTGATTGTATGATTGCGATTGTATGATTGTGATTGTATGATTGTATTTGGGAGATTGTATTTGGGATATTGTAATTGTATGATTGCGATTGTATGATTGTGATTGTATGATTGTGATTGTATGATTGTATTTGGGAGATTGTATTTGGGAGATTGTAATTGTATGATTGCGATTGTATGATTGTGATTGTATGATTGCGATTGTATGATTGTGATTGTATGATTGTATTTGGGAGATTGTATTTGGGATATTGTAATTGTATGATTGCGATTGTATGATTGTGATTGTATGATTGTGATGTATGATTGTAATTGTATGATTATGATCGTATGATTGTGATTGTATGATTGTGATTGTATGACTGAGATTGTATGATTGTGATTGTATGCTTGCGATTGTATGATTGTGATTATATGATTGTGATTCTTTGATTGTGATTGTATGATTGTGATTGTATGATTGTGATTGTATGATTGTGATGTATGACGGTAATTGTATGATTCTGATTGTATGATTGTGATTGTATGATTGAGATTGTATGACTGTGATTGCATGATTGTGATTGTATGATTGTGAAAGTATGATTGTGAAAGTATGATTGTGATTGTATGATTGTGATTGTATGATTGTGATTGTATGATTGTGATTGTATGATTGTGATTGTATGATTGTGATTGTCTGATTGTGGTTGTGCGATTGTGATTGTACGATTGTGATTGTACGATTGTTATTGAATGATTGTGATTGTATGATTCTGATTGTATGATTGTGATTGCATGATTGTGATTGTATGATTGTATCTGGGAGATTGTATTTGGGAGATTGTATTTGGGAGATTGTAATTGTATGATTGCGATTGTACGATTGTGATTACATGATTGCGATTGTATGATTGTGATTGTCTGATTGTGATGTATGATTGTAATTGTATGATTATGATTGTATGATTGTGATTGTATGATTGTGATTGTATGATTGTATCTGGGAGATTGTATTTGGGAGATTGTATTTGGGAGATTGTATTTGGGAGATTGTATTTGGGAGATTGTATTTGGGAGATTGTAATTGTATGATTGCAATTGTATGATTGTGATTGTATGATTGCGATTGTATGATTGTGATTGTACGATTGTGATGTATGATTGTGATTGCATGATTATGATTGTATGATTGTGATTGTATGATTGCGATTGTATGATTGTGATTGTATGATTATGATTGTATTTTTGTGATTGTATGATTGTGATTGTATGATTGTGATTGTATGATTGTGATTGTATGATTGTGATTGTCTGATTGTGGTTGTGCGATTGTGATTGTACGATTGTGATTGTACGATTGTGATTGTACGATTGTGATTGCATGATTATGATTGTATGATTGTGATTGCATGATTGTGATTGTATGATTGTGATTGCATGATTTCGAATGTATGATTGTGATTGTATGATTGTAATTGTATGATTATGATTGTATGATTGTGATTGTATGATTGAGATTGTATGATTGTGATTGTATGCTTGCGATTGTATGAATGTGATTGTATGATTGTGATTGTATGATTGTGATTGTATGATTGTGATTGTATGATTCTGATTGTATGATTGTGAATGTACGATTGTGATTGTATGATTGTGATTGTATGATTTTGATAGTACGATTGTGATTGTATGACTGTGATTATATGACTGTGATTGTATGATTATGATTGTATGCTTGTGATTGTATGATTGTGATTGTATGATTGTGATTGTATGATTGTGATTGTATGATTGTGATTGTATGATTGTGATTGTATGATTGTGATTGTATGATTGTGATTGTATGATTGTGATTGTATGATTGTGATTGTATGATTGTGATTGTATGATTGTGATTGTATGATTGTATTTGGGAGATTGTATTTGGGAGATTGTATTTGGGAGATTGTATTTGGGAGATTGTAATTGTATGATTGCGATTGTATGATTGTGATTGTATGATTGCGATTGTATGATTGTGATTGTATGATTGTGATGTATGATTGTAATTGTATTATTATGATTGTATGATTGTGATTGTATGATTGAGATTGTATGATTGAGATTGTATGATTGTGATTGTATGCTTGCGATTGTGTGATCGTGATTTTATGATTGTGATTGTATGATTGTGATTGTATGATTGTGATTGTATGATTGTGATTGTATGATTATGATTGTATGATTGTGATTGTATGATTGTGATTGTATGATTGTGACTGTATGATCGTGATTGTATGATTGTGATAGTATGATTGTGATTGTATGATTGTGATGTATGATTGTAATTGTATGATTATGATTGTATGATTGTGATTGTGTGATTGTGATTGTATGATTGTATTTGGGAGATTGTATTTGGGATATTGTAATTGTATGATTGCGATTGTATGATTGTGATTGTATGATTGTGACTGTATGATTGTGATTGTATGATTGTATTTGGGAGATTGTATTTGGGATATTGTAATTGTATGATTGCGATTGTATGATTGCGATTGTATGATTGCGATTGTATGATTGTGATTGTATGATTGTGTATGTATGATTGTGATTGTATGATTGTATTTGGGAGATTGTATTTGGGATATTGTAGTTGTATGATTGCGATTGTATGATTGTGATTGTATGATTGTGATGTATGATTGTAATTGTATGATTATGATTGTATGATTGTGATTGTATGATTGTGATGGTATGATTGTGATTGTATGATTGCGATTGTATGATTGTGATTGTATGATTGTGATGTATGATTGTAATTGTATGATTATGATTGTATGATTGTGATTGTATGATTGAGATTGTATGATTGCGATTGTATGATTGCGATTGTATGATTGTGATTGTATGATTGTGATTGTATGATTGCGATTGTATGATTGTGATTGTATGATTGTGATTGTATGATTGTATTTGGGAGATTGTATTTGGGAGATTGTAATTGTATGATTGCGATTGTATGATTGTGATTGTATGATTGCGATTGTATGATTGTGATTGTATGATTGTGATGTATGATTGTAATTGTATGATTATGATTCTATGATTGTAATTGTATGATAGAGATTGTATGATTGTGATTGTATGATTGCGATTGTATGATTGTGATTGTATGATTGCGATTGTATGATTGTGATTGTATGATTGTGATGTATGATTGTAATTGTATGATTATGATTGTATGATTGTGATTGTATGATTGAGATTGTATGATTGTGATTGTATGATTGCGATTGTATGATTGTGATTGTATGATTGTGATTGTATGATTGCGATTGTATGATTGTGATTGTATGATTGTGATTGTATGATTGTGATTGTATGATTGTGATTGTATGATTGTGATTGTATGATTGTGAAAGTATGATTGTGATTGTATGATTGTGATTGTATGATTGTGATTGTATGATTGTGATTTTATGATTGTGATTGTATGAGTGTGATTGTCTGATTGTGGTTGTGCGATTGTGATTGTACGATTGTGAATGTACGATTGTGATTGTATGATTGTGATTGTGTGATTGTGATTGTATGATTGTGATTGTATGATTGCGATAGTATGATTGTGATTGTATGATTGTGATTGTATGATTGTGATGTATGATTGTAATTGTATGATTCTGATTGTATGATTGTGATTGTATGATTGAGATTGTATGATTGTGATTGTATGCTTGTGATTGTATGATTGTGATTGTATGATTGTGATTGTCTGATTGTGATTGTGCGATTGTGATTGTACGATTGTGATTGTACGATTGTGATAGTATGATTGTGATTGTATGATTGTGATTGTATGATTGTGATTGTATGATTGTGATTGTTTGATTGTATTTGGGAGATTGTATTTGGGAGATTGTATTTGGGAGATTGTAATTGTATGATTGCGATTGTATGATTGTGATTGTATGATTGCGATTGTATGATTGTGATTGTATGATTGTGATGTATGACTGTAATTGTATGATTCTGATTGTATGATTGTGATTGTATGATTGAGATTGTATGATTGTGATTGTATGCTTGCGATTGTATGATTGTGATTGTATGATTGTGATTGTATGATTGTGATTGTATGATTGTGATTGTATGATTATGATTGTATGATTGTGATTGTATGATTGTGATTGTACGATTGTGATTGCATGATTTTGAATGCATGATTGTGATTGAATGGTTGTGATTGTATGATTGTGATCGTATGATTGTGATTGTATGATAGTGATTGTATGATTGCGATAGTATGATTGTGATTGCATGATTGTGATTGTATGATTGAGATTGTATGATTGTGATTGTATGCTTGCGATTGTATGATTGTGATTGTATGATTGTGATTGTATGATTGTATTTGGGAGATTTTATTTGGGATATTGTAATTGTATGACTGCGATTGTATGATTGTGATTGTATGATTGTGATGTATGATTGTAATTGTATGATTATGATTGTATGATTGTGATTGTATGATTGTGATTGTATGATTGAGATTGTATGATTGTGATTGTATGCTTGCGATTGTATGATTGTGATTGTATGATTGTGATTCTTTGATTGTGATTGTATGATTGTGATTGTATGATTGTGATTGTATGATTGTGATTATATGATTGTGATTGTATGACTGTGATTGTATGATTGTGATTGTATGATTGTGAAAGTATGATTGTGAAAGTATGATTGTGATTGTATGATTGTGATTGTATGATTGTGATTGTATGATTGTGATTGTATGATTGTGATTGTATGATTGTGATTGTCTGATTGTGGTTGTGCGATTGTGATTGTACGATTGTGATTGTACGATTGTTATTGAATGATTGTGATTGTATGATTCTGATTGTATGATTGTGATTGCATGATTGTGATTGTATGATTGTATCTGGGAGATTGTATTTGGGAGATTGTATTTGGGAGATTGTAATTGTATGATTGCGATTGTATGATTGTGATTATATGATTGCGATTGTATGATTGTGATTGTCTGATTGTGATGTATGATTGTAATTGTATGATTATGATTGTATGATTGTGATTGTATGATTGTGATTGTATGATTGTATCTGGGAGATTGTATTTGGGAGATTGTATTTGGGAGATTGTATTTGGGAGATTGTATTTGGGAGATTGTATTTGGGAGATTGTAATTGTATGATTGCAATTGTATGATTGTGATTGTATGATTATGATTGTATGATTGTGATTGCATGATTGTGATTGTATGATTGTGATTGCATGATTTCGAATGTATGATTGTGATTGTATGATTGTAATTGCATGATTATGATTGTATGATTGTGATTGCATGATTGTGATTGTATGATTGTGATTGCATGATTTCGAATGTATGATTGTGATTGTATGATTGTAATTGTATGATTATGATTGTATGATTGTGATTGTATGATTGAGATTGTATGATTGTGATTGTATGCTTGCGATTGTATGAATGTGATTGTATGATTGTGATTGTATGATTGTGATTGTATGATTGTGATTGTATGATTGTGATTGTATGATTGTGATTGTATGATTGTGATTGTATGATTGTGATTGTATGATTGTGAATGTACGATTGTGATTGTACGATTGTGATTGTATGATTGTGATAGTATGATTGTGATTGTATGACTGTGATTGTATGACTGTGATTGTATGATTGTGATTGTATGATTGTGATTGTATGATTGTATTTGGGATATTGTAATTGTATGATTGCGATTGTATGATTGTGATTGTTTGATTGTGATTGTATGATTGTGATTGTATGATTGTGATTGTATGATTGTATTTGGGATATTGTAATTGTATGATTGCGATTGTATGATTGTGATTGTTTGATTGTGATTGTATGATTGTGATAGTATGATTGTGAAAGTATGATTGTGATTGTATGATTGTGATTGTATGATTGTGATGTATGATTGTAATTGTATGATTATGATTGTATGATTGTGATTGTATGATTGTGATTGTATGATTGAGATTGTATGATTGTGATTGTATGCTTGCGATTGTATGATTGTGATTGTTTGATTGTGAATGTACGATTGTGATTGTACGATTGTGATTGTATGATTGTGATGTATGATTGTAGTTGTATGATTGTGATTGTATGACTGTGATTGTATGATAGTGAAAGTATGATTGTGATTGTATGATTGTGATTGTATGATTGTGATTGTATGATTGTGATTGTATGATTGTGATTGTATGATTGTGATTGTCTGATTGTGGTTGTGCGATTGTGATTGTATGATTGTGATTGTACGATTGTGATAGTATGATTGTGATTGTATGATTGTGATTGTATGATTGTGATTGTATGATTGTGATTGTTTGATTGTATTTGGGAGATTGTATTTGGGAGATTGTAATTGTATGATTGCGATTGTATGATTGTGATTGTATGATTGCGATTGTGTGATCGTGATTGTATGATTGTGATTGTATGATTGTGATTGTATGATTGTGATTGTATGATTATGATTGTATGATTGTGATTGTATGATTGTGACTGTATGATTGTGATTGTATGATTGTGATAGTATGATTGTGATTGTATGATTGTGATGTATGATTGTAATTGTATGATTATGATTGTATGATTGTGATTGTGTGATTGTGATTGTATGATTGCGATTGTATGATTGTGATTGTATGATTGTGATTGTATGATTGTGATGGTATGACTGTGATTGTATGATTGCGATCGTATGATTGTGATTGTATGATTATGATTGTATGATTGTGATTGTATGATTGCGATTGTATGATTGTGATTGTATGATTAAGTTTGTATTTTTGTGATTTTATGATTGTGATTGTATGATTGTGATTGTATGATTGTGATTGTATGATTGTGATTGTATGATTGTGATTGTATGATTGCGATTGTATGATTGTGATTGTATGATTGTGATTGTATGATTGTGATTGTATGATTGTATTTGGGAGATTGTATTCGGGAGATTGTAATTGTATGATTGCGATTGTATGATTGTGATTGTATGATTGCGATTGTATGATTGCGATTGTATGATTGTGATGTATGATTGTAATTGTATGATTATGATTCTATGATTGTAATTGTATGATTGAGATTGTATGATTGTGATTGTATGATTGCGATTGTATGATTGTGATTGTATGATTGCGATTGTATGATTGTGATTGTATGATTGTGATGTATGATTGTAATTGTATGATTATGATTGTATGATTGTGATTGTATGATTGAGATTGTATGATTGTGATTGTATGCTTGCGATTGTATGATTGTGATTGTATGATTGTGATTATATGATTGTGATTGTATGCTTGCGATTGTATGATTGTGATTGTATGATTGTGATGTATGATTGTAATTGTATGATTATGATTGTATGATTGTGATTGTATGATTGCGATTGTATGATTGTGATTCTTTGATTGTGATTGTATGATTGTGATAGTATGATTGTGAAAGTATGATTGTGATTGTATGATTGTGATTGTATGATTGTGATGTATGATTGTAATTGTATGATTGTGATTGTATGATTGTGATTGTATGATTGTGATGTATGATTGTAATTGTATGATTATGATTGTATGATTGTGATTGTATGATTGTGATTGTATGATTGAGATTGTATGATTGTGATTGTATGCTTGCGATTGTATGATTGTGATTGTATGATTGTGATTCTTTGATTGTGATTGTATGATTGTGATTGTATGATTGTGATTGTATGATTGTGATTATATGATTGTGATTGTATGATTGTGATTGTATGATTGTGATAGTATGATTGTGATTATATGATTGTTATTGTATGGCTGTGATTGTATGATTGTGATTGTATGATTGTGATAGTATGATTGTGAAAGTATGATTGTGATTGTATGATTGTGATTGTATGATTGTGATTGTATGATTGTGATTGTATGATTGTGATTGTCTGATTGTGGTTGTGCGATTGTGATTGTATGATTGTGATTGTACGATTGTGATAGTATGATTGTGATTGTATGATTGTGATTGTATGATTGTGATTGTATGATTGTGATTGTTTGATTGTATTTGGGAGATTGTATTTGGGAGATTGTAATTGTATGATTGCGATTGTATGATTGTGATTGTATGATTGCGATTGTATGATCGTGATTGTATGATTGTGATTGTATGATTGTGACTGTATGATTGTGATTGTATGATTGTGATAGTATGATTGTGATTGTATGATTGTGATGTATGATTGTAATTGTATGATTATGATTGTATGATTGTGATTGTGTGATTGTGATTGTATGATTGCGATTGTATGATTGTGATTGTATGATTGTGATTGTATGATTGTGATGGTATGATTGTGATTGTATGATTGCGATCGTATGATTGTGATTGTATGATTATGATTGTATGATTGTGATTGTATGATTGCGATTGTATGATTGTGATTGTATGATTAAGTTTGTATTTTTGTGATTTTATGATTGTGATTGTATGATTGTGATTGTATGATTGTGATTGTATGATTGTGATTGTATGATTGCGATTGTATGATTGTGATTGTATGATTGTGATTGTATGATTGTGATTGTATGATTGTATTTGGAAGATTGTATTCGGGAGATTGTAATTGTATGATTGCGATTGTATGATTGTGATTGTATGATTGCGATTGTATGATTGCGATTGTATGATTGTGATGTATGATTGTAATTGTATGATTATGATTCTATGATTGTAATTGTATGATGGAGATTGTATGATTGTGATTGTATGATTGCGATTGTATGATTGTGATTGTATGATTGCGATTGTATGATTGTGATTGTATGATTGTGATGTATGATTGTGATGTATGATTGTAATTGTATGATTATGATTGTATGATTGTGATTGTATGATTGAGATTGTATGATTGTGATTGTATGATTGCGATTGTATGATTGTGATTGTATGATTGTGATTGTATGATTGCGATTGTATGATTGTGATTGTATGATTGTGATTGTATGATTGTGATTGTATGATTGTGATTGTATGATTGTGATTGCATGATTTTGAATGTATGATTGTGATTGAATGGTTGTGATGGTATGATTGTGATCGTATGATTGTGATTGTATGATTGTGATTGTATGATTGCGATAGTATGATTGTGATTGTATGATTGTGATTGTATGATTGTGATGTATGATTGTAATTGTATGATTATGATTGTATGATTGTGATTGTATGATTGAGATTGTATGATTGTGATTGTATGCTTGCGATTGTATGATTGTGATTGTATGATTGTGATTGTATGATTGTATTTGGGAGATTGTATTTGGGATATTGTAATTGTATGATTGCGATTGTATGATTGTGATTGTATGATTGTGATGTATGATTGTGATTGTATGATTGTGATGTATGATTGTAATTGTATGATTGTGATTGTATGATTGTGATTGTATGATTGTGATGTATGATTGTAATTGTATGATTATGATTGTATGATTGTGATTGTATGATTGTGATTGTATGATTGAGATTGTATGATTGTGATTGTATGCTTGCGATTGTATGATTGTGATTGTATGATTGTGATTCTTTGATTGTGATTGTATGATTGTGATTGTATGATTGTGATTGTATGATTGTGATTATATGATTGTGATTGTATGATTGTGATTGTATGATTGTGATAGTATGATTGTGATTATATGATTGTTATTGTATGGCTGTGATTGTATGATTGTGATTGTATGATTGTGATAGTATGATTGTGAAAGTATGATTGTGATTGTATGATTGTGATTGTATGATTGTGATTGTATGATTGTGATTGTATGATTGTGATTGTCTGATTGTGGTTGTGCGATTGTGATTGTATGATTGTGATTGTACGATTGTGATAGTATGATTGTGATTGTATGATTGTGATTGTATGATTGTGATTGTATGATTGTGATTGTTTGATTGTATTTGGGAGATTGTATTTGGGAGATTGTAATTGTATGATTGCGATTGTATGATTGTGATTGTATGATTGCGATTGTATGATCGTGATTGTATGATTGTGATTGTATGATTGTGACTGTATGATTGTGATTGTATGATTGTGATAGTATGATTGTGATTGTATGATTGTGATGTATGATTGTAATTGTATGATTATGATTGTATGATTGTGATTGTGTGATTGTGATTGTATGATTGCGATTGTATGATTGTGATTGTATGATTGTGATTGTATGATTGTGATGGTATGATTGTGATTGTATGATTGCGATCGTATGATTGTGATTGTATGATTATGATTGTATGATTGTGATTGTATGATTGCGATTGTATGATTGTGATTGTATGATTAAGTTTGTATTTTTGTGATTTTATGATTGTGATTGTATGATTGTGATTGTATGATTGTGATTGTATGATTGTGATTGTATGATTGCGATTGTATGATTGTGATTGTATGATTGTGATTGTATGATTGTGATTGTATGATTGTATTTGGAAGATTGTATTCGGGAGATTGTAATTGTATGATTGCGATTGTATGATTGTGATTGTATGATTGCGATTGTATGATTGCGATTGTATGATTGTGATGTATGATTGTAATTGTATGATTATGATTCTATGATTGTAATTGTATGATGGAGATTGTATGATTGTGATTGTATGATTGCGATTGTATGATTGTGATTGTATGATTGCGATTGTATGATTGTGATTGTATGATTGTGATGTATGATTGTGATGTATGATTGTAATTGTATGATTATGATTGTATGATTGTGATTGTATGATTGAGATTGTATGATTGTGATTGTATGATTGCGATTGTATGATTGTGATTGTATGATTGTGATTGTATGATTGCGATTGTATGATTGTGATTGTATGATTGTGATTGTATGATTGTGATTGTATGATTGTGATTGTATGATTGTGATTGCATGATTTTGAATGTATGATTGTGATTGAATGGTTGTGATGGTATGATTGTGATCGTATGATTGTGATTGTATGATTGTGATTGTATGATTGCGATAGTATGATTGTGATTGTATGATTGTGATTGTATGATTGTGATGTATGATTGTAATTGTATGATTATGATTGTATGATTGTGATTGTATGATTGAGATTGTATGATTGTGATTGTATGCTTGCGATTGTATGATTGTGATTGTATGATTGTGATTGTATGATTGTATTTGGGAGATTGTATTTGGGATATTGTAATTGTATGATTGCGATTGTATGATTGTGATTGTATGATTGTGATGTATGATTGTAATTGTATGATTATGATTGTATGATTGTGATTGTATGATTGTGATAGTATGATTGAGATTGTATGATTGTGATTGTATGCTTGCGCTTGTATGATTGTGATTGTATGATTGTGATTCTTTGATTGTGATTGTATGATTGTGATTGTATGATTGTGATTGTATGATTGTGATTATATGATTGTGATTGTATGATTTTGATTGTATCATTGTGATAGTATGATTGTGATTATATGATTGTTATTGTATGACTGTGATTGTATGATTGTGATTGTATGATTGTGATAGTATGATTGTGAAAGTATGATTGTGATTGTATGATTGTGATTGTATGATTGTGATTGTATGATTGTGATTTTATGATTGTGATTGTCTGATTGTGGTTGTGCGATTGTGATTGTACGATTGTGATTGTACGATTGTGATAGTATGATTGTGATTGTATGATTGTGATTGTATGATTGTGATTGTATGATTGTGATTGTTTGATTGTATTTGGGAGATTGTATTTGGGAGATTGTAATTGTATGATTGCGATTGTATGATTGTGATTGTTTGATTGCGATTGTACGATTGTGATTGTACGATTGTGATGTATGACTGTAATTGTATGATTATGATTGTATGATTGTTATTGTATGATTGAGATTGTATGATTGTGATTGTATGATTGTGATTGTATGATTGTGATTGTATGATTGTGATTGTATGATTGTGAAAGTATGATTATGATTGTATGATTGTGATTGTATGATTGTTATTGTATGATTGAGATTGTATGATTGTGATTGTATGATTGCGATTGTATGATTGCGATTGTATGATTGTGATTGTATGATTGCGATTGTATGATTGCGATTGTATGATTGTGATGTATGATTGTAATTGTATGATTATGATCGTATGATTGTGATTGTATGATTGTGATTGTATGATTGCGATAGTATGATTGTGATTGTATGATTGTGATTGTATGATTGTGATGTATGATTGTAATTGTACGATTATGATTGTATGATTGTGATTGTATGATTGAGATTGTATGATTGTGATTGTATGCTTGCGATTGTATGATTGTGATTGTATGATTGTGATGTATGATTGTAATTGTATGATTATGATTGTATGATTGTGATTGTATGATTGAGATTGTATGATTGTGATTGTATGATTGCGATTGTATGATTGTGATTGTATGATTGTGATTGTATGATTGCGATTGTATGATTGTGATTGTATGATTGTGATTGTATGATTGTGATTGTATGATTGTGATTGTATGATTGTGATTGTATGATTGTGATTGTATGATTGTGATTGCATGATTTTGAATGTATGATTGTGATTGAATGGTTGTGATTGTATGATTGTGATCGTATGATTGTGATTGTATGATTGTGATTGTATGATTGCGATAGTATGATTGTGGTTGTATGATTGTGATTGTATGATTGTGATGTATGATTGTAATTGTATGATTATGATTGTATGATTGTGATTGTATGATTGAGATTGTATGATTGTGATTGTATGCTTGCGATTGTATGATTGTGATTGTATGATTGTGATTGTATGATTGTATTTGGGAGATTGTATTTGGGATATTGTAATTGTATGATTGCGATTGTATGATTGTGATTGTATGATTGTGATGTATGATTGTAATTGTAATTGTATGATTATGATTGTATGATTGTGATTGTAAGATTGTGATTGTATGATTGAGATTGTATGATTGTGATTGTATGCTTGCGATTGTATGATTGTGATTGTATGATTGTGATTCTTTGATTGTGATTGTATGATTGTGATTGTATGATTGTGATTTTATGATTGTGATTGTCTGATTGTGGTTGTGCGATTGTGATTGTCCGATTGTGATTGTACGATTGTGATAGTATGATTGTGATTGTATGATTGTGATTGTATGATTGTGATTGTATGATTGTGATTGTTTGATTGTATTTGGGAGATTGTATTTGGGAGATTGTATTTGGGAGACTGTAATTGTATGATTGCGATTGTATGATTGTGATTGTTTGATTGCGATTGTATGATTGTGATTGTATGATTGTGATGTCTGACTGTAATTGTATGATTATGATTGTATGATTGTGATTGTATGATTGAGATTGTATGATTGTGATTGTATGCTTGCGATTGTATGATTGTGATTGTATGATTGTGATTGTATGATTGCGATTGTATGATTGTGATTGTATGATAGTGATTGTATGATTCTGATTGTTTGATTGTATTTGGGAGATTGTATTTGGGAGATTGTAATTGTATGATTGCGATTGTATGATTGTGATTGTATGATTGCGATTGTATGATTGTGATTGTATGATTGTGATGTATGATTGTAATTGTATGATTATGATTGTATGATTGTGATTGTATGATTGAGATTGTATGATTGTGATTGTATGATTGCGATTGTATGATTGTAATTGTATGATTGTGATTGTATGATTGCGATTGTATGATTGTGATTGTATGATTGTGATTGTATGATTGTGATTGTATGATTGTGATTGTATGATTGTGATTGTATGATTGTGAAAGTATGATTGTGATTGTATGATTGTGATTGTATGATTGTGATTGTATGATTGTGATTGTATGAGTGTGATTGTATGATTGCGATTGTATGATTGTGATTGTATGATTGTGGTTGTATGATTGTGATGGTATGATTGTGATTGTATGATTGCGATCGTATGATTGTGATTGTATGATTATGATTGTATGATTGTGATTGTATGATTGCGATTGTATGATTGTGATTGTATGATTAAGTTTGTATTTTTGTGATTTTATGATTGTGATTGTATGATTGTGATTGTATGATTGTGATTGTATGATTGTGATTGTATGATTGTGATTGTATGATTGCGATTGTATGATTGTGATTGTATGATTGTGATTGTATGATTGTGATTGTATGATTATGATTGTATGATTGTGATTGTATGATTGAGATTGTATGATTGTGATTGTATGATTGCGATTGTATGATTGTGATTGTATGATTGTGATTGTATGATTGCGATTGTATGATTGTGATTGTATGATTGTGATTGTATGATTGTGATTGTATGATTGTGATTGTATGATTGTGATTGCATGATTTTGAATGTATGATTGTGATTGAATGGTTGTGATGGTATGATTGTGATCGTATGATTGTGATTGTATGATTGTGATTGTATGATTGCGATAGTATGATTGTGATTGTATGATTGTGATTGTATGATTGTGATGTATGATTGTAATTGTATGATTCTGATTGTATGATTGTGATTGTATGATTGTGATTGTATGATTGTGATTGTATGATTGTGATTGTATGATTGTGATTGTATGATTGTGATTGTATGATTATGATTGTACGATTGTGATTGTATGATTGAGATTGTATGATTGTGATTGTATGATTGCGATTGTATGACTGTGATTGTATGATTGTGATTGTATGATTGCGATTGTATGATTGTGATTGTATGATTGTGATTGTATGATTGTGATTGTTTGATTGTATTTGGGAGATTGTATTTGGGAGATTGTATTTGGGAAATTGTAATTGTTTGATTGCGATTGTATGATTGTGATTGTATGATTGCGATTGTATGATTGTGATGTATGATTGTAATTGTATGATTATGATTGTATGATTGTGATTGTATGATTGTGATAGTATGATTGAGATTGTATGATTGTGATTGTATGCTTGCGATTGTATGATTGTGATTGTATGATTGTGATTCTTTGATTGTGATTGTATGATTGTGATTGTATGATTGTGATTGTATGATTGTGATAGTATGATTGAGATTGTATGATTGTGATTGTATGCTTGCGATTGTATGATTGTGATAGTATGATTGTGATTATATGATTGTTATTGTATGACTGTGATTGTATGATTGTAATTGTATGATTGCGATTGTATGATTGTGATTGTATGATTGCGATTGTATGATTGCGATTGTATGATTGTGATGTATGATTGTAATTGTATTATTATGATTGTATGATTGTGATTGTATGATTGAGATTGTATGATTGAGATTGTATGATTGTGATTGTATGCTTGCGATTGTATGATCGTGATTGTATGATTGTGATTGTATGATTGTGATTGTATGATTGTGATTGTATGATTGTGATTGTATGATTGTGATTGTATGATTGTGATTGTATGATTGTGATTGAATGGTTGTGATTGTATGATTGTGATCGTATGATTGTGATTGTATGATTGCGATAGTATGATTGTGATTGTATGATTGTGATTGTATGATTGTGATGTATGATTGTAATTGTATGATTATGATTGTATGATTGTGATTGTATGATTGAGATTGTATGATTGTGATTGTATGCTTGCGATTGTATGATTGTGATTGTATGATTGTGATTGTATGATCGTATTTGGGAGATTGTATTTGGGAGATTGTATTTGGGATATTGTAATTGTATGTTTGCGATTGTATGATTGTGATTGTATGATTGTGATGTATGATTGTAATTGTATGATTATGATTGTATGATTGTGATTGTATGATTGTGATTGTATGATTGAGATTGTATGATTGTGATTGTATGCTTGCGATTGTATGATTGTGATTGTATGATTGTGAATCTTTGATTGTGATTGTATGATTGTGATTGTATGATTGTGATAGTATGATTGTGATTGTATGATTGTGATTGTATGACTGTGATTGTATGATTGTGATTGTATGATTGTGATTGTATGATTGTGATTGTATGATTGTGATTGTATGACTGTGATTGTATGATTGTGATTGTATGATTGTGATTGTATGATTGTGAAAGTATGATTGTGATGGTATGATTGTGATTGTATGATTGTGATTGTATGATTGTGATTGTATGATTGTGATTGTATGAGTGTGATTGTCTGATTGTGGTTGTGCGATTGTGATTGTACGATTGTGATTGTACGATTGTGATAGTATGATTGTGGTTGTATGATTGTGATTGTATGATTGTGATTGTATGATTGTGATTGTTTGATTGTATTTGGGAGATTGTATTTGGGAGATTGTAATTGTATGATTGCGATTGTATGATTGTGATTGTATGATTGCGATTGTATGATTGTGATTGTATGATTGTGATGTATGACTGTAATTGTATGATTATGATTGTATGATTGCGATTGAATGAATGAGATTGTATGATTGTGATTGTATGCTTGCGATTGTATGATTGTGATTGTATGATTGTGATTGTATGATTGTGATTGTATGATTATGATTGTATGATTGTGATTCTATGATTGTGATTGTATGATTGTGATTGTATGATTGTGATAGTATGATTGTGATTGTATGATTGTGATTGTATGACTGTGATTGTATGATTGTGATTGTATGATTGTGATTGTATGATTGTGAAAGTATGATTGTGATGGTATGATTGTGATTGTATGATTGTGATTGTATGATTGTGATCGTATGATTGTGATTGTATGAGTGTGATTGTCTGATTGTGGTTGTGCGATTGTGATTGTACGATTGTGATTGTACGATTGTTATTGAATGATTGAGATTGTATGATTCTGATTGCATGATTGTGATTGCATGATTGTGATTGTATGATTGTATCTGGGAGATTGTATTTGGGAGATTGTATTTGGGAGATTGTAATTGTATGATTGCGATTGTATGATTGTGATTATATGATTGCGATTGTATGATTGTGATTGTCTGATTGTGATGTATGATTGTAATTGTATGATTATGATTGTATGATTGTGATTGTATGATTGTGATTGTATGATTGTATCTGGGAGATTGTATGTGGGAGATTGTATTTGGGAGATTGTATTCGGGAGATTGTAATTGTATGATTGCAATTGTATGATTGTGATTGTATGATTGCGATTGTATGATTGTGGTTGTATGATTGTGATGTATGATTGTAATTGTATGATTATGATTGTATGATTGTGATTGTATGATTGTGATGGTATGATTGTGATTGTATGATTGCGATCGTAGGACTGTGATTGCATGATTATGATTGTATGATTGTGATTGTATGGTTGCGATTGTATGATTGTGATTGTATGATTATGATTGTATTTTTGTGATTGTATGATTGTGATTGTATGATTGTGATTGTATGATTGTGATTGTCTGATTGTGGTTGTGCGATTGTGATTGTACGGCTGTGATTGTACGATTGTGATTGTATGATTGTGATTGCATGATTATGATTGTATGATTGTGATTGCATGATTGTGATTGTATGATTGTGATTGCATGATTTCGAATGTATGATTGTGATTGTATAATTGTGATTGTATGATTGTGATTGTATGATTGTGATTGTATGATTGTGATTGTATGATTGTGATTGTATGATTGTGATAGGATGATTGTGATTGTATGATTGTGATTGTATGATTGTGATTGTATGATTATGATTGTATGATTGTGATTGTATGATCGTATTTGGGTGATTGTATTTGGGAGATTGTATTTGGGAGATTGTAATTGTATGATTGCGATTGTATGATTGTGATTGTATGATTGCGATTGTATGAATGCGATTGTATGATTGTGATTGTATGAATGTGATTGTATGATTGTGATTGTATGATTGTGATTGTATGATTGTGATTGTATGATTGTGATTTTATGATTGTGATTGTATGATTGTATTTGGGAGATTGTATTTGGGATATTGTAATTGTATGATTGCGATTGTATGATTGTGATTGTATGATTGTGATGTATGATTGTAATTGTATGATTATGATTGTATGATTGTGATTGTATGATTGACATTGTATGATTGTGATTGTATGCTTGCGATTGTATCAATGTGATTGTATGATTGTGATTGTATGATTGTGATTGTATGATTGTGATTGTATGATTGTGATTGTATGATTGTGATTGTATGATTGTGATTGTATGATTGTGAATGTACGATTGTGATTGTACGATTGTGATTGTATGATTGTGATAGTATGATTGTGATTGTATGACTGTGATTGTATGACTGTGATTGTATGATTGTGATTGTATGATTGTGATTGTATGATTGTGAAAGTATGATTGTGATTGTATGATTGTGATTGTATGATTGTGATTGTATTATTGTGATTGTATGATTGTGATTGTATGATTGTGATTGTATGATTGTGATTGTATGATTGTGATTGTATGATTGTGATTGTATGATTGTATTTGGGAGATTGTATTTGGGATATTGTAATTGTATGATTGCGATTGTATGATTGTGATTGTATGATTGTGATTGTATGATTGTGATAGTATGATTGTGAAAGTATGATTGTGATTGTATGATTGTGATTGTATGATTGTGATGTATGATTGTAATTGTATGATTATGATTGTATGATTGTGATTGTATGATTGTGATTGTATGATTGAGATTGTATGATTGTGATTGTATGCTTGCGATTGTATGATTGTGATTGTATGATTGTGATTCTTTGATTGTGATTGCATGATTGTGATTGTATGATTGTGATTGTATGATTGTGATTATATGATTGTGATTGTATGATTGTGATTGTATGATTGTGATAGTATGATTGTGATTATATGATTGTTATTGTATGACTGTGATTGTATGATTGTGATTGTATGATTGTGATAGTATGATTGTGAAAGCATGATTGTGATTGTATGATTGTGATTGTATGATTGTGATTGTATGATTGTGATTGTATGATTGTGATTGTCTGATTGTGGTTGTGCGATTGTGATTGTACGATTGTGATTGTACGATTGTGATAGTATGATTGTGATTGTATGATTGTGATTGTATGATTGTGATTGTATGATTGTGATTGTATGATTGTGATTGTTTGATTGTATATGGCAGATTGTATTTGGGAGATTGTATTTGGAAGATTGTAATTGTATGATTGCGATTGTATGATTGTGACTGTATGATTGCGATTGTATGATTGTGATTGTATGATTGTGATTGTCTGATTGTGGTTGTGCGATTGTGATTGTACGATTGTGATTGTACGATTGTGATAGTATGATTGTGATTGTATGATTGTGATTGTATGATTGTGATTGTATGATTGTGATTGTTTGATTGTATTTGGGAGATTGTATTTGGGAGATTGTAATTGTATGATTGCGATTGTATGATTGTGATTGTTTGATTGCCATTGTATGATTGTGATTGTATGATTGTGATGTATGACTGTAATTGTATGATTATGATTGTATGATTGTGATTGTATGATTGAGATTGTATGATTGTGATTGTATGCTTTCGATTGTATGATTGTGATTGTATGATTGTGATTGTATGATTGTGATTGTATGATTGTGATTGTATGATTGTGATTGTATGATTGTGATTGTATGAGTGTGATTGTATGATTGTGATTGTATGATTGTGATTGTATGATTGTGATTGTATGATTGTGATTGCATGATTTTGAATGTATGATTGTGATTGAATGGTTGTGATTGTATGATTGTGATCGTATGATTGTGATTGTATGATTGTGATTGTATGATTGCGATAGTATGATTGTGATTGTATGATTGTGATTGTATGATTGTGATGTATGATTGTAATTGTATGATTATGATTGTATGATTGTGATTGTATGATTGAGATTGTATGATTGTGATTGTATGCTTGCGATTGTATGATTGTGATTGTATGATTGTGATTGTATGATTGTATTTGGGAGATTGTATTCGGGATATTGTAATTGTATGATTGCGATTGTATGATTGTGATTGTATGATTGTGATGTATGATTGTAATTGTATGATTATGATTGTATGATTGTGATTGTATGATTGTGATTGTATGATTGAGATTGTATGATTGTGATTATATGATTGTGATTGTATGATTGTGATTGTATGGTTGTGATAGTATGATTGTGATTATATGATTGTTATTGTATGACTGTGATTGTATGATTGTGATTGTATGATTCTGATAGTATGATTGTGAAAGTATGATTGTGATTATATGATTGTGATTGTATGATTGTGGTTGTATGATTGTGATTTTATGATTGTGATTGTCTGATTGTGGTTTTGCGATTGTGATTGTACGATTGTGATTGTACGATTGTGATAGTATGATTGTGATTGTATGATTGTGATTGTATGATTGTGATTCTTTGATTGTGATTGTATGATTGTGATTGTATGATTGTGATTGTATGATTGTGATTATATGATTGTGATTGTATGATTGTGATTGTATGATTGTGATAGTATGATTGTGATTATATGATTGTATTTAGGAGATTGTATTTGGGAGATTGTATTTGGGAGATTGTATTTGGGAGATTGTATTTGGGAGATTGTAATTGTATGATTGCGATTGTATGATTGTGATTGTATGATTGCGATTGTATGATTGTGATTGTATGATTGCGATTGTATGATTGTGATTGTATGATTGTGATGTATGACTGTAATTGTATGATTATGATTGTATGATTGTGATTGTATGATTGAGATTGTATGATTGTGATTGTATGCTTGCAGTTGTATGATTGTGATTGTATGATTGTGATTCTTTGATTGTGATTGTATGATTGTGATTGTATGATTGTGATTGTATGATTGTGATTATATGATTGTGATTGTATGATTGTGATTGTATGATTGTGATAGTATGATTGTGATTATATGATTGTTATTGCATGACTGTGATTGTATGATTGTGATTGTATGATTGTGATAGTATGATTGTGAAAGTATGGTTGTGATTGTATGATTGTGATTGTATGATTGTGATTGTATGATTGTGATTGTATGATTGTGATTGTCTGATTGTGGTTGTGCGATTGTGATTGTACGATTGTGATTGTACGATTGTGATAGTATGATTGTGGTTGTATGATTGTGATTGTATGATTGTGATTGTATGATTGTGATTGTTTGATTGTATTTGGGAGATTGTATTTGGGAGATTGTAATTGTATGATTGTGATTGTATGATTGTGATTGTATGATTGTATTTAGGAGATTGTATTTGGGAGATTGTATTTGGGAGATTGTATTTGGGAGATTGTATTTGGGAGATTGTAATTGTATGATTGCGATTGTATGATTGTGATTGTATGATTGCGATTGTATGATTGTGATTGTATGATTGCGATGTATGATTGTGATTGTATGATTGCGATGTATGATTGTAATTGTATTATTATGATTGTATGATTGTGATTGTATGATTGAGATTGTATGATTGAGATTGTATGATTGTGATTGTATGCTTGCGATTGTATGATCGTGATTGTATGATTGTGATTGTATGATTGTGATTGTATGATTGTGATTGTATGATTATGATTGTATGATTGTGATTGTATGTTTGTGATTGTATGATTGTGATTGAATGGTTGTGATTGTATGATTGTGAAAGTATGATTGTGATTGTATGATTGTGATTGTATGATTGTGATGTATGATTGTAATTGTATGATTATGATTGTATGATTGTGATTGTATGATTGTGATTGTATGATTGAGATTGTATGATTGTGATTGTATGCTTGCGATTGTATGATTGTGATTGTATGATTGTGATTCTTTGATTGTGATTGCATGATTGTGATTGTATGATTGTGATTGTATGATTGTGATTATATGATTGTGATTGTATGATTGTGATTGTATGATTGTGATAGTATGATTGTGATTATATGATTGTTATTGTATGACTGTGATTGTATGATTGTGATTGTATGATTGTGATAGTATGATTGTGAAAGCATGATTGTGATTGTATGATTGTGATTGTATGATTGTGATTGTATGATTGTGATTGTATGATTGTGATTGTCTGATTGTGGTTGTGCGATTGTGATTGTACGATTGTGATTGTACGATTGTGATAGTATGATTGTGATTGTATGATTGTGATTGTATGATTGTGATTGTATGATTGTGATTGTATGATTGTGATTGTTTGATTGTATATGGCAGATTGTATTTGGGAGATTGTATTTGGAAGATTGTAATTGTATGATTGCGATTGTATGATTGTGACTGTATGATTGCGATTGTATGATTGTGATTGTATGATTGTGATTGTCTGATTGTGGTTGTGCGATTGTGATTGTACGATTGTGATTGTACGATTGTGATAGTATGATTGTGATTGTATGATTGTGATTGTATGATTGTGATTGTATGATTGTGATTGTTTGATTGTATTTGGGAGATTGTATTTGGGAGATTGTATTTGGGAGATTGTAATTGTATGATTGCGATTGTATGATTGTGATTGTTTGATTGCGATTGTATGATTGTGATTGTATGATTGTGATGTATGACTGTAATTGTATGATTATGATTGTATGATTGTGATTGTATGATTGAGATTGTATGATTGTGATTGTATGCTTTCGATTGTATGATTGTGATTGTATGATTGTGATTGTATGATTGTGATTGTATGATTGTGATTGTATGATTGTGATTGTATGATTGTGATTGTTTGATTGTATTTGGGAGATTGTATTTGGGAGATTGTAATTGTATGATTGCGATTGTATGATTGTGATTGTATGATTGCGATTGTATGATTGTGATTGTATGATTGTGATGTATGATTGTAATTGTATGATTATGATTGTATGATTGTGATTGTATGATTGAGATTGTATGATTGTGATTGTATGATTGCGATTGTATGATTGTGATTGTATGATTGTGATTGTATGATTGCGATTGTATGATTGTGATTGTATGATTGTGATTGTATGATTGTGATTGTATGATTGTGATTGTATGATTGTGAAAGTATGATTGTGATTGTATGATTGTGATTGTATGATTGTGATTGTATGATTGTGATTGTATGAGTGTGATTGTATGATTGTGATTGTATGATTGTGATTGTATGATTGTGATTGTATGATTGTGATTGCATGATTTTGAATGTATGATTGTGATTGAATGGTTGTGATTGTATGATTGTGATCGTATGATTGTGATTGTATGATTGTGATTGTATGATTGCGATAGTATGATTGTGATTGTATGATTGTGATTGTATGATTGTGATGTATGATTGTAATTGTATGATTATGATTGTATGATTGTGATTGTATGATTGAGATTGTATGATTGTGATTGTATGCTTGCGATTGTATGATTGTGATTGTATGATTGTGATTGTATGATTGTATTTGGGAGATTGTATTCGGGATATTGTAATTGTATGATTGCGATTGTATGATTGTGATTGTATGATTGTGATGTATGATTGTAATTGTATGATTATGATTGTATGATTGTGATTGTATGATTGTGATTGTATGATTGAGATTGTATGATTGTGATTATATGACTGTGATTGTATGATTGTGATTGTATGGTTGTGATAGTATGATTGTGATTATATGATTGTTATTGTATGACTGTGATTGTATGATTGTGATTGTATGATTGTGATAGTATGATTGTGAAAGTATGATTGTGATTATATGATTGTGATTGTATGATTGTGGTTGTATGATTGTGATTTTATGATTGTGATTGTCTGATTGTGGTTTTGCGATTGTGATTGTACGATTGTGATTGTACGATTGTGATAGTATGATTGTGATTGTATGATTGTGATTGTATGATTGTGATTGTATGATTGTGATTGTTTGATTGTATTTGGGAGATTGTATTTGGGAGATTGTAATTGTATGATTGCGATTGTATGATTGTGATTGTTTGATTGCGATTGTATGATTGTGATTGTATGATTGTGATGTATGACTGTAATTGTATGATTATGATTGTATGATTGTGATTGTATGATTGTGATTGTATGATTGTGATTGTATGAGTGTGATTGTATGATTGTGATTGTATGATTGTGATTGTATGATTGTGATTGTATGATTGTGATTGCATGATTTTGAATGTATGATTGTGATTGAATGGTTGTGATTGTATGATTGTGATCGTATGATTGTGATTGTATGATTGTGATTGTATGATTGCGATAGTATGATTGTGATTGTATGATTGTGATTGTATGATTGTGATGTATGATTGTAATTGTATGATTATGATTGTATGATTGTGATTGTATGATTGAGATTGTATGATTGTGATTGTATGCTTGCGATTGTATGATTGTGATTGTATGATTGTGATTGTATGATTGTATTTGGGAGATTGTATTCGGGATATTGTAATTGTATGATTGCGATTGTATGATTGTGATTGTATGATTGTGATGTATGATTGTAATTGTATGATTATGATTGTATGATTGTGATTGTATGATTGTGATTGTATGATTGAGATTGTATGATTGTGATTATATGATTGTGATTGTATGATTGTGATTGTATGGTTGTGATAGTATGATTGTGATTATATGATTGTTATTGTATGACTGTGATTGTATGATTGTGATTGTATGATTCTGATAGTATGATTGTGAAAGTATGATTGTGATTATATGATTGTGATTGTATGATTGTGGTTGTATGATTGTGATTTTATGATTGTGATTGTCTGATTGTGGTTTTGCGATTGTGATTGTACGATTGTGATTGTACGATTGTGATAGTATGATTGTGATTGTATGATTGTGATTGTATGATTGTGATTCTTTGATTGTGATTGTATGATTGTGATTGTATGATTGTGATTGTATGATTGTGATTATATGATTGTGATTGTATGATTGTGATTGTATGATTGTGATAGTATGATTGTGATTATATGATTGTATTTAGGAGATTGTATTTGGGAGATTGTATTTGGGAGATTGTATTTGGGAGATTGTATTTGGGAGATTGTAATTGTATGATTGCGATTGTATGATTGTGATTGTATGATTGCGATTGTATGATTGTGATTGTATGATTGCGATTGTATGATTGTGATTGTATGATTGTGATGTATGACTGTAATTGTATGATTATGATTGTATGATTGTGATTGTATGATTGAGATTGTATGATTGTGATTGTATGCTTGCAGTTGTATGATTGTGATTGTATGATTGTGATTCTTTGATTGTGATTGTATGATTGTGATTGTATGATTGTGATTGTATGATTGTGATTATATGATTGTGATTGTATGATTGTGATTGTATGATTGTGATAGTATGATTGTGATTATATGATTGTTATTGCATGACTGTGATTGTATGATTGTGATTGTATGATTGTGATAGTATGATTGTGAAAGTATGGTTGTGATTGTATGATTGTGATTGTATGATTGTGATTGTATGATTGTGATTGTATGATTGTGATTGTCTGATTGTGGTTGTGCGATTGTGATTGTACGATTGTGATTGTACGATTGTGATAGTATGATTGTGGTTGTATGATTGTGATTGTATGATTGTGATTGTATGATTGTGATTGTTTGATTGTATTTGGGAGATTGTATTTGGGAGATTGTAATTGTATGATTGTGATTGTATGATTGTGATTGTATGATTGTATTTAGGAGATTGTATTTGGGAGATTGTATTTGGGAGATTGTATTTGGGAGATTGTATTTGGGAGATTGTAATTGTATGATTGCGATTGTATGATTGTGATTGTATGATTGCGATTGTATGATTGTGATTGTATGATTGCGATGTATGATTGTGATTGTATGATTGCGATGTATGATTGTAATTGTATTATTATGATTGTATGATTGTGATTGTATGATTGAGATTGTATGATTGAGATTGTATGATTGTGATTGTATGCTTGCGATTGTATGATCGTGATTGTATGATTGTGATTGTATGATTGTGATTGTATGATTGTGATTGTATGATTATGATTGTATGATTGTGATTGTATGTTTGTGATTGTATGATTGTGATTGAATGGTTGTGATTGTATGATTGTGAAAGTATGATTGTGATTGTATGATTGTGATTGTATGATTGTGATGTATGATTGTAATTGTATGATTATGATTGTATGATTGTGATTGTATGATTGTGATTGTATGATTGAGATTGTATGATTGTGATTGTATGCTTGCGATTGTATGATTGTGATTGTATGATTGTGATTCTTTGATTGTGATTGCATGATTGTGATTGTATGATTGTGATTGTATGATTGTGATTATATGATTGTGATTGTATGATTGTGATTGTATGATTGTGATAGTATGATTGTGATTATATGATTGTTATTGTATGACTGTGATTGTATGATTGTGATTGTATGATTGTGATAGTATGATTGTGAAAGCATGATTGTGATTGTATGATTGTGATTGTATGATTGTGATTGTATGATTGTGATTGTATGATTGTGATTGTCTGATTGTGGTTGTGCGATTGTGATTGTACGATTGTGATTGTACGATTGTGATAGTATGATTGTGATTGTATGATTGTGATTGTATGATTGTGATTGTATGATTGTGATTGTATGATTGTGATTGTTTGATTGTATATGGCAGATTGTATTTGGGAGATTGTATTTGGAAGATTGTAATTGTATGATTGCGATTGTATGATTGTGACTGTATGATTGCGATTGTATGATTGTGATTGTATGATTGTGATTGTCTGATTGTGGTTGTGCGATTGTGATTGTACGATTGTGATTGTACGATTGTGATAGTATGATTGTGATTGTATGATTGTGATTGTATGATTGTGATTGTATGATTGTGATTGTTTGATTGTATTTGGGAGATTGTATTTGGGAGATTGTATTTGGGAGATTGTAATTGTATGATTGCGATTGTATGATTGTGATTGTTTGATTGCGATTGTATGATTGTGATTGTATGATTGTGATGTATGACTGTAATTGTATGATTATGATTGTATGATTGTGATTGTATGATTGAGATTGTATGATTGTGATTGTATGCTTTCGATTGTATGATTGTGATTGTATGATTGTGATTGTATGATTGTGATTGTATGATTGTGATTGTATGATTGTGATTGTATGATTGTGATTGTTTGATTGTATTTGGGAGATTGTATTTGGGAGATTGTAATTGTATGATTGCGATTGTATGATTGTGATTGTATGATTGCGATTGTATGATTGTGATTGTATGATTGTGATGTATGATTGTAATTGTATGATTATGAT
Source organism: Megachile rotundata (assembly GCF_050947335.1). Taxonomy (NCBI): domain Eukaryota; kingdom Metazoa; phylum Arthropoda; class Insecta; order Hymenoptera; family Megachilidae; genus Megachile; species Megachile rotundata. Next base: position 114,923 of record NW_027473388.1, on the reverse strand, counting down.
TGTATGATTGTGATTGTATGATTGAGATTGTATGATTGTGATTGTATGATTGCGATTGTATGATTGTGATTGTATGATTGTGATTGTATGATTGCGATTGTATGATTGTGATTGTATGATTGTGATTGTATGATTGTGATTGTATGATTGTGATTGTATGATTGTGAAAGTATGATTGTGATTGTATGATTGTGATTGTATGATTGTGATTGTATGATTGTGATTGTATGAGTGTGATTGTATGATTGTGATTGTATGATTGTGATTGTATGATTGTGATTGTATGATTGTGATTGCATGATTTTGAATGTATGATTGTGATTGAATGGTTGTGATTGTATGATTGTGATCGTATGATTGTGATTGTATGATTGTGATTGTATGATTGCGATAGTATGATTGTGATTGTATGATTGTGATTGTATGATTGTGATGTATGATTGTAATTGTATGATTATGATTGTATGATTGTGATTGTATGATTGAGATTGTATGATTGTGATTGTATGCTTGCGATTGTATGATTGTGATTGTATGATTGTGATTGTATGATTGTATTTGGGAGATTGTATTCGGGATATTGTAATTGTATGATTGCGATTGTATGATTGTGATTGTATGATTGTGATGTATGATTGTAATTGTATGATTATGATTGTATGATTGTGATTGTATGATTGTGATTGTATGATTGAGATTGTATGATTGTGATTATATGACTGTGATTGTATGATTGTGATTGTATGGTTGTGATAGTATGATTGTGATTATATGATTGTTATTGTATGACTGTGATTGTATGATTGTGATTGTATGATTGTGATAGTATGATTGTGAAAGTATGATTGTGATTATATGATTGTGATTGTATGATTGTGGTTGTATGATTGTGATTTTATGATTGTGATTGTCTGATTGTGGTTTTGCGATTGTGATTGTACGATTGTGATTGTACGATTGTGATAGTATGATTGTGATTGTATGATTGTGATTGTATGATTGTGATTGTATGATTGTGATTGTTTGATTGTATTTGGGAGATTGTATTTGGGAGATTGTAATTGTATGATTGCGATTGTATGATTGTGATTGTTTGATTGCGATTGTATGATTGTGATTGTATGATTGTGATGTATGACTGTAATTGTATGATTATGATTGTATGATTGTGATTGTATGATTGAGATTGTATGATTGTGATTGTATGCTTGCGATTGTATGATTGTGATTGTATGATTGTGATTCTTTGATTGTGATTGTATGATTGTGATTGTATGATTGTGATTGTATGATTGTGATTATATGATTGTGATTGTATGATTGTGATTGTATGATTGTGATAGTATGATTGTGATTATATGATTGTTATTGCATGACTGTGATTGTATGATTGTGATTGTATGATTGTGATAGTATGATTGTGAAAGTATGGTTGTGATTGTATGATTGTGATTGTATGATTGTGATTGTATGATTGTGATTGTATGATTGTGATTGTCTGATTGTGGTTGTGCGATTGTGATTGTACGATTGTGATTGTACGATTGTGATAGTATGATTGTGGTTGTATGATTGTGATTGTATGATTGTGATTGTATGATTGTGATTGTTTGATTGTATTTGGGAGATTGTATTTGGGAGATTGTAATTGTATGATTGTGATTGTATGATTGTGATTGTATGATTGTATTTAGGAGATTGTATTTGGGAGATTGTATTTGGGAGATTGTATTTGGGAGATTGTAATTGTATGATTGCGATTGTATGATTGTGATTGTATGATTGCGATTGTATGATTGTGATTGTATGATTGCGATGTATGATTGTAATTGTATTATTATGATTGTATGATTGTGATTGTATGATTGAGATTGTATGATTGAGATTGTATGATTGTGATTGTATGCTTGCGATTGTATGATCGTGATTGTATGATTGTGATTGTATGATTGTGATTGTATGATTATGATTGTATGATTGTGATTGTATGTTTGTGATTGTATGATTGTGATTGAATGGTTGTGATTGTATGATTGTGATCGTATGATTGTGATTGTATGATTGCGATAGTATGATTGTGATTGTATGATTGTGATTGTATGATTGTGATGTATGATTGTAATTGTATGATTATGATTGTATGATTGTGATTGTATGATTGAGATTGTATGATTGTGATTGTATGCTTGCGATTGTATGATTGTGATTGTATGATTGTGATTGTATGATTGTATTTGGGAGATTGTATTTGGGAGATTGTATTTGGGATATTGTAATTGTATGTTTGCGATTGTATGATTGTGATTGTATGATTGTGATGTATGATTGTAATTGTATGATTATGATTGTATGATTGTGATTGTATGACTGTGATTGTATGATTGAGATTGTATGATTGTGATTGTGTGCTTGCGATTGTGTGATTGTGATTGTATGATTGTGATGTATGATTGTAATTGTATGATTATGATTGTATGATTGTGATTGTATGACTGTGATTGTATGATTGAGATTGTATGATTGTGATTGTGTGCTTGCGATTGTGTGATTGTGATTGTATGATTGTGATTCTTTGATTGTGATTGTATGATTGTGATTGTATGATTGTGATTGTATGATTGTGATTGTATGATTGTGATTATATGATTGTGATTGTATGATTGTGATTGTATGATTGTGATAGTATGATTGTGATTATATGATTGTTATTGTATGACTGTGATTGTATGATTGTGATTGTATGATTGTGATAGTATGATTGTGAAAGTATGATTGTGATTGTATGATTGTGATTGTATGATTGTGATTGTATGATTGTGATTGTATGATTGTGATTGTCTGATTGTGGTTGTGCGATTGTGATTGTACGATTGTGATTGTACGATTGTGATAGTATGATTGTGGTTGTATGATTGTGATTGTATGATTGTGATTGTATGATTGTGATTGTATGATTGTGATTGTTTGATTGTATTTGGGAGATTGTATTTGGGAGATTGTAATTGTATGATTGCGATTGTATGATTGTGATTGTATGATTGCGATTGTATGATTGTGATTGTATGATTGTGATGTATGACTGTAATTGTATGATTATGATTGTATGATTGCGATTGAATGAATGAGATTGTATGATTGTGATTGTATGCTTGCGATTGTATGATTGTGATTGTATGATTGTGATTGTATGATTGTGATTGTATGATTGTGATTGTATGATTATGATTGTATGATTGTGATTCTATGATTGTGATTGTATGATTGTGATTGTATGATTGTGATTGTATGATTGTGATTGTATGATTGTGATTGTATGATTGTGATTGTATGATTGTGATTGTATGATTGTGATTGTATGATTGTGATTGTATGATTGTGATTGTATGATTGTGATTGTATGATTGTGAATGTACGATTGTGATTGTACGATTGTGATTGTATGATTGTGATAGTATGATTGTGATTGTATGACTGTGATTGTATGACTGTGATTGTATGATTGCGATTGTATGATTGTGATTGTATGATTGTGAAAGTATGATTGTGATTGTATGATTGTGATTGTATGATTGTGATTGTATGATTGTGATTGTATGATTGTGATTGTATGATTGTGATTGTATGATTGTGATTGTATGATTGTGATTGTATGATTGTGATTGTATGATTGTGATTGTATGATTGTATTTGGGATATTGTAATTGTATGATTGCGATTGTATGATTGTGATTGTATGATTGTGATTGTATGATTGTGATAGTATGATTGTGAAAGTATGATTGTGATTGTATGATTGTGATTGTATGATTGTGATGTATGATTGTAATTGTATGATTATGATTGTATGATTGTGATTGTATGATTGTGATTGTATGATTGAGATTGTATGATTGTGATTGTATGCTTGCGATTGTATGATTGTGATTGTATGATTGTGATTCTTTGATTGTGATTGCATGATTGTGATTGTATGATTGTGATTGTATGATTGTGATTATATGATTGTGATTGTATGATTGTGATTGTATGATTGTGATAGTATGATTGTGATTATATGATTGTTATTGTATGACTGTGATTGTATGATTGTGATTGTATGATTGTGATAGTATGATTGTGAAAGCATGATTGTGATTGTATGATTGTGATTGTATGATTGTGATTGTATGATTGTGATTGTATGATTGTGATTGTATGATTGTGATTGTATGATTGTGATTGTCTGATTGTGGTTGTGCGATTGTGATTGTACGATTGTGATTGTACGATTGTGATAGTATGATTGTGATTGTATGATTGTGATTGTATGATTGTGATTGTATGATTGTGATTGTATGATTGTGATTGTTTGATTGTATTTGGCAGATTGTATTTGGGAGATTGTATTTGGGAGATTGTAATTGTATGATTGCGATTGTATGATTGTGATTGTATGATTGCGATTGTATGATTGTAATTGTATGATTGTGATTGTCTGATTGTGGTTGTGCGATTGTGATTGTACGATTGTGATTGTACGATTGTGATAGTATGATTGTGATTGTATGATTGTGATTGTATGATTGTGATTGTATGATTGTGATTGTTTGATTGTATTTGGGAGATTGTATTTGGGAGATTGTATTTGGGAGATTGTAATTGTATGATTGCGATTGTATGATTGTGATTGTATGATTGTGTTGTATGACTGTAATTGTATGATTATGATTGTATGATTGTGATTGTATGATTGAGATTGTATGATTGTGATTGTATGCTTTCGATTGTATGGTTGTGATTGTATGATTGTGATTGTATGATTGTGATTGTATGATTGTGATTGTATGATTGTGATTGTTTGATTGTATTTGGGAGATTGTATTTGGGAGATTGTAATTGTATGATTGCGATTGTATGATTGTGATTGTATGATTGCGATTGTATGATTGTGATTGTATGATTGTGATTGTATGATTGTGATGTATGATTGTAATTGTATGATTATGATTGTATGATTGTGATTGTATGATTGAGATTGTATGATTGTGATTGTATGATTGCGATTGTATGATTGTGATTGTATGATTGTGATTGTATGATTGCGATTGTATGATTGTGATTGTATGATTGTGATTGTATGATTGTGATTGTATGATTGTGATTGTATGATTGTGAAAGTATGATTGTGATTGTATGATTGTGATTGTATGATTGTGATTGTATGATTGTGATTGTATGATTGTGATTGTATGAGTGTGATTGTATGATTGTGATTGTATGATTGTGATTGTATGATTGTGATTGTATGATTGTGATTGCATGATTTTGAATGTATGATTGTGATTGATTGGTTGTGATTGTATGATTGTGATCGTATGTTTGTGATTGTATGATTGTGATTGTATGATTGCGATAGTATGATTGTGATTGTATGATTGTGATTGTATGATTGTGATTGTATGATTGTGATGTATGATTGTAATTGTATGATTATGATTGTATGATTGTGATTGTATGATTGAGATTGTATGATTGTGATTGTATGCTTGCGATTGTATGATTGTGATTGTATGATTGTGATTGTATGATTGTATTTGGGAGATTGTATTCGGGATATTGTAATTGTATGATTGCGATTGTATGATTGTGATTGTATGATTGTGATGTATGATTGTAATTGTATGATTATGATTGTATGATTGTGATTGTATGATTGTGATTGTATGATTGAGATTGTATGATTGTGATTGTATGCTTGCGATTGTATGATTGTGATTGTATGATTGTGATTATATGATTGTGATTGTATGATTGTGATTGTATGGTTGTGATAGTATGATTGTGATTATATGATTGTTATTGTATGACTGTGATTGTATGATTGTGATTGTATGATTGTGATAGTATGATTGTGAAAGTATGATTGTTATTATATGTTTGTGATTGTATGATTGTGATTGTATGATTGTGATTTTATGATTGTGATTGTCTGATTGTGGTTGTGCGATTGTGATTGTACGATTGTGATTGTACGATTGTGATAGTATGATTTTATTGTATGATTGTGATTGTATGATTGTGATTGTATGATTGTGATTGTTTGATTGTATTTGGGAGATTGTATTTGGGAGATTGTAATTGTATGATTGCGATTGTATGATTGTGATTGTTTGATTGCGATTGTATGATTGTGATTGTATGATTGTGATGTATGACTGTAATTGTATGATTATGATTGTATGATTGTGATTGTATGATTGAGATTGTATGATTGTGATTGTATGCTTGCGATTGTATGATTGTGATTGTATGATTGTGATTCTTTGATTGTGATTGTATGATTGTGATTGTATGATTGTGATTGTATGATTGTGATTATATGATTGTGATTGTATGATTGTGATTGTATGATTGTGATAGTATGATTGTGATTATATGATTGTTATTGTATGACTGTGATTGTATGATTGTGATTGTATGATTGTGATAGTATGATTGTGAAAGTATGATTGTGATTGTATGATTGTGATTGTATGATTGTGATTGTATGATTGTGATTGTATGATTGTGATTGTCTGATTGTGGTTGTGCGATTGTGACTGTACGATTGTGATTGTACGATTGTGATAGTATGATTGTGGTTGTATGATTGTGATTGTATGATTGTGATTGTATGATTGTGATTGTTTGATTGTATTTGGGAGATTGTATTTGGGAGATTGTAATTGTATGATTGTGATTGTATGATTGTGATTGTATGATTGTGATTGTATGATTGTATTTAGGAGATTGTATTTGGGACATTGTATTTGGGAGATTGTATTTGGGAGATTGTAATTGTATGATTATGATTGTATGATTGTGATTGTATGGTTGCGATTGTATGATTGTGATTGTATGATTGTGATGTATGATTGTAATTGTATTATTATGATTGTATGATTGTGATTGTATGATTGAGATTGTATGATTGAGATTGTATGATTGTGATTGTATGCTTGCGATTGTATGATCGTGATTGTATGATTGTGATTGTATGATTGTGATTGTATGATTGTGATTGTATGATTATGATTGTATGATTGTGATTGTATGATTGTGATTGTATGATTGTGATTGAATGGTTGTGATTGTATGATTGTGATCGTATGATTGTGATTGTATGATTGCGATAGTATGATTGTGATTGTATGATTATGATTGTATGATTGTGATGTATGATTGTAATTGTATGATTATGATTGTATGATTGTGATTGTATGATTGAGATTGTATGATTGTGATTGTATGCTTGCGATTGTATGATTGTGATTGTATGATTGTGATTGTATGATTGTATTGGGGAGATTGTATTTGGGAGATTGTATTTGGGATATTGTAATTGTATGTTTGCGATTGTATGATTGTGATTGTATGATTGTGATGTATGATTGTAATTGTATGATTATGATTGTATGATTGTGATTGTATGACTGTGATTGTATGATTGAGATTGTATGATTGTGATTGTGTGCTTGCGATTGTATGATTGTGATTGTATGATTGTGATTCTTTGATTGTGATTGTATGATTGTGATTGTATGATTGTGATTGTATGATTGTGATTATATGATTGTGATTGTATGATTGTGATTGTATGATTGTGATAGTATGATTGTGATTATATGATTGTTATTGTATGACTGTGATTGTATGATTGTGATTGTATGATTGTGATAGTATGATTGTGAAAGTATGATTGTGATTGTATGATTGTGATTGTATGATTGTGATTGTATGATTGTGATTGTATGATTGTGATTGTCTGATTGTGGTTGTGCGATTGTGATTGTACGATTGTGATTGTACGATTGTGATAGTATGATTGTGGTTGTATGATTGTGATTGTATGATTGTGATTGTATGATTGTGATTGTTTGATTGTATTTGGGAGATTGTATTTGGGAGATTGTGATAGTATGATTGTGGTTGTATGATTGTGATTGTATGATTGCGATTGTATGATTGTCATTGTATGATTGTGATGTATGACTGTAATTGTATGATTATGATTGTATGATTGCGATTGAATGAATGAGATTGTATGATTGTGATTGTATGCTTGCGATTGTATGATTGTGATTGTATGATTGTGATTGTATGATTGTGATTGTATGATTATGGTTGTATGATTGTGATTCTATGATTGTGTTTGTATGATTGTGATTGTATGATTGTGATAGTATGATTGTGATTGTATGATTGTGATTGTATGACTGTGATTGTATGATTGTGATTGTATGATTGTGATTGTATGATTGTGAAAGTATGATTGTGATGGTATGATTGTGATTGTATGATTGTGATTGTATGATTGTGATTGTATGATTGTGATTGTATGAGTGTGATTGTCTGATTGTGGTTGTGCGATTGTGATTGTACGATTGTGATTGTACGATTGTTATTGAATGACTGAGATTGTATGATTGTGATTGCATGATTGTGATTGTATGATTGTATCTGGGAGATTGTATTTGGGAGATTGTATTTGGGAGATTGTAATTGTATGATTGCGATTGTATGATTGTGATTATATGATTGCGATTGTATGATTGTGATTGTCTGATTGTGATGTATGATTGTAATTGTATGATTATGATTGTATGATTGCGATTGTATGATTGTGATTGTGTGATTGTATCTGGGAGATTGTATCTGGGAGATTGTATTTGGGAGATTTTATTTGGGAGATTGTAATTGTATGATTGCAATTGTATGATTGTGATTGTATGATTGCGATTGTATGATTGTGGTTGTATGATTGTGATGTATGATTGTAATTATATGATTATGATTGTATGATTGTGATTGTATGATTGTGATGGTACGATTGTGATTGTATGATTGCGATCGTAGGACTGTGATTGCATGATTATGATTGTATGATTGTGATTGTATGATTGTGATTGTATGATTGTGATAGTATGATTGTGATTGTATGACTGTGATTGTATGACTGTGATTGTATGATTGTGATTGTATGATTGTGATTGTATGATTGTGATTGTATGATTGTGATAGTATGATTGTGATTGTATGATTGTGATTGTATGATTGTGATTGTATGATTGTGATTGTATGATTGTGATTGTATGATTGTATTTGGGAGATTGTATTTGGGAGATTGTAATTGTATGATTGCGATTGTATGATTGTGATTGTATGATTGCGATTGTATGATTGTGATGTATGATTGTAATTGTATGATTATGATTGTATGATTGTGATTGTATGATTGTGATGTATGATTGTAATTGTATGATTATGATTGTATGATTGTGATTGTATGATTGTGATTGTATGATTGTGATTGTATGATTGTGATTGTATGATTGTGATTGTATGATTGTGATTGCATGATTTTGAATGTATGATTGTGATTGTATGATTGTGATTGTATGATTGCGATAGTATGATTGTGATTGTATGATTGTGATTGTATGATTGTGATGTATGATTGTAATTGTATGATTATGATTGTATGATTGTGATTGTATGATTGAGATTGTATGATTGTGATTGTATGCTTGCGATTGTATGATTGTGATTGTATGATTGTGATTGTATGATTGTATTTGGGAGATTGTATTTGGGATATTGTAATTGTATGATTGCGATTGTATGATTGTGATTGTATGATTGTGATGTATGATTGTAATTGTATGATTATGATTGTATGATTGTGATTGTATGATTGAGATTGTATGATTGTGATTGTATGCTTGCGATTGTATGATTGTGATTGTATGATTGTGATTCTTTGATTGTGATTGTATGATTGTGATTGTATGATTGTGATTGTATGATTGTGATTATATGATTGTGATTGTATGATTGTGATTGTATGATTGTGATAGTATGATTGTGATTATATGATTGTTATTGTATGACTGTGATTGTATGATTGTGATTGTATGATTGTGATAGTATGATTGTGAAAGTATGATTGTGATTGTATGATTGTGATTGTATGATTGTGATAGTATGATTGTGAAAGTATGATTGTGATTGTATGATTGTGATTGTATGATTGTGATTGTATGATTGTGATTGTATGATTGTGATTGTCTGATTGTGGTTGTGCGATTGTGACTGTACGATTGTGATTGTACGATTGTGATAGTATGATTGTGGTTGTATGATTGTGATTGTATGATTGTGATTGTATGATTGTGATTGTTTGATTGTATTTGGGAGATTGTATTTGGGAGATTGTAATTGTATGATTGTGATTGTATGATTGTATTTAGGAGATTGTATTTGGGAGATTGTATTTGGGAGATTGTATTTGGGAGATTGTAATTGTATGATTATGATTGTATGATTGTGAATGTATGGTTGCGATTGTATGATTGTGATTGTATGATTGTGATGTATGATTGTAATTGTATTATTATGACTGTATGATTGTGATTGTATGATTGAGATTGTATGATTGAGATTGTATGATTGTGATTGTATGCTTGCGATTGTATGATCGTGATTGTATGATTGTGATTGTATGATTGTGATTGTATGATTGTGATTGTATGATTATGATTGTATGATTGTGATTGTATGATTGTGATTGTATGATTGTGATTGAATGGTTGTGATTGTATGATTGTGATCGTATGATTGTGATTGTATGATTGCGATAGTATGATTGTGATTGTATGATTGTGATTGTATGATTGTGATGTATGATTGTAATTGTATGATTATGATTGTATGATTGTGATTGTATGATTGAGATTGTATGATTGTGATTGTATGCTTGCGATTGTATGATTGTGATTGTATGATTGTGATTGTATGATTGTATTTGGGAGATTGTATTTGGGAGATTGTATTTGGGATATTGTAATTGTATGTTTGCGATTGTATGATTGTGATTGTATGATTGCGATGTATGATTGTAATTGTATGATAATGATTGTATGATTGTGATTGTATGACTGTGATTGTATGATTGAGATTGTATGATTGTGATTGTGTGCTTGCGATTGTATGATTGTGATTGTATGATTGTGATTCTTTGATTTTGATTGTATGATTGTGATTGTATGATTGTGATTGTATGATTGTGATAGTATGATTGTGATTATATGATTGTTATTGTATGAATGTGATTGTATGATTGTGATTGTATGCTTGCGATTGTATGATTGTGATTGTATGATTGTGATTGTATGATTGTATTTGGGAGATTGTATTTGGGATATTGTAATTGTATGATTGCGATTGTATGATTGTGATTGTATGATTGTGATGTATGATTGTAATTGTATGATTATGATTGTATGATTGTGATTGTATGATTGTGATTGTATGATTGAGATTGTATGATTGTGATTGTATGCTTGCGATTGTATGATTGTGATTGTATGATTGTGATTCTTTGATTGTGATTGTATGCTTTCGATTGTATGGTTGTGATTGTATGATTGTGATTGTATGATTGTGATTGTATGATTGTGATTGTATGATTGTGATTGTTTGATTGTATTTGGGAGATTGTATTTGGGAGATTGTAATTGTATGATTGCGATTGTATGATTGTGATTGTATGATTGCGATTGTATGATTGTGATTGTATGATTGTGATTGTATGATTGTGATGTATGATTGTAATTGTATGATTATGATTGTATGATTGTGATTGTATGATTGAGATTGTATGATTGTGATTGTATGATTGCGATTGTATGATTGTGATTGTATGATTGTGATTGTATGATTGCGATTGTATGATTGTGATTGTATGATTGTGATTGTATGATTGTGATTGTATGATTGTGATTGTATGATTGTGAAAGTATGATTGTGATTGTATGATTGTGATTGTATGATTGTGATTGTATGATTGTGATTGTATGATTGTGATTGTATGAGTGTGATTGTATGATTGTGATTGTATGATTGTGATTGTATGATTGTGATTGTATGATTGTGATTGCATGATTTTGAATGTATGATTGTGATTGATTGGTTGTGATTGTATGATTGTGATCGTATGTTTGTGATTGTATGATTGTGATTGTATGATTGCGATAGTATGATTGTGATTGTATGATTGTGATTGTATGATTGTGATGTATGATTGTAATTGTATGATTATGATTGTATGATTGTGATTGTATGATTGAGATTGTATGATTGTGATTGTATGCTTGCGATTGTATGATTGTGATTGTATGATTGTGATTGTATGATTGTATTTGGGAGATTGTATTCGGGATATTGTAATTGTATGATTGCGATTGTATGATTGTGATTGTATGATTGTGATGTATGATTGTAATTGTATGATTATGATTGTATGATTGTGATTGTATGATTGTGATTGTATGATTGAGATTGTATGATTGTGATTGTATGCTTGCGATTGTATGATTGTGATTGTATGATTGTGATTATATGATTGTGATTGTATGATTGTGATTGTATGGTTGTGATAGTATGATTGTGATTATATGATTGTTATTGTATGACTGTGATTGTATGATTGTGATTGTATGATTGTGATAGTATGATTGTGAAAGTATGATTGTTATTATATGTTTGTGATTGTATGATTGTGATTGTATGATTGTGATTTTATGATTGTGATTGTCTGATTGTGGTTGTGCGATTGTGATTGTACGATTGTGATTGTACGATTGTGATAGTATGATTGTGATTGTATGATTGTGATTGTATGATTGTGATTGTATGATTGTGATTGTTTGATTGTATTTGGGAGATTGTATTTGGGAGATTGTAATTGTATGATTGCGATTGTATGATTGTGATTGTTTGATTGCGATTGTATGATTGTGATTGTATGATTGTGATGTATGACTGTAATTGTATGATTATGATTGTATGATTGTGATTGTATGATTGAGATTGTATGATTGTGATTGTATGCTTGCGATTGTATGATTGTGATTGTATGATTGTGATTCTTTGATTGTGATTGTATGATTGTGATTGTATGATTGTGATTGTATGATTGTGATTATATGATTGTGATTGTATGATTGTGATTGTATGATTGTGATAGTATGATTGTGATTATATGATTGTTATTGTATGACTGTGATTGTATGATTGTGATTGTATGATTGTGATAGTATGATTGTGAAAGTATGATTGTGATTGTATGATTGTGATTGTATGATTGTGATTGTATGATTGTGATTGTATGATTGTGATTGTCTGATTGTGGTTGTGCGATTGTGACTGTACGATTGTGATTGTACGATTGTGATAGTATGATTGTGGTTGTATGATTGTGATTGTATGATTGTGATTGTATGATTGTGATTGTTTGATTGTATTTGGGAGATTGTATTTGGGAGATTGTAATTGTATGATTGTGATTGTATGATTGTGATTGTATGATTGTGATTGTATGATTGTATTTAGGAGATTGTATTTGGGACATTGTATTTGGGAGATTGTATTTGGGAGATTGTAATTGTATGATTATGATTGTATGATTGTGATTGTATGGTTGCGATTGTATGATTGTGATTGTATGATTGTGATGTATGATTGTAATTGTATTATTATGATTGTATGATTGTGATTGTATGATTGAGATTGTATGATTGAGATTGTATGATTGTGATTGTATGCTTGCGATTGTATGATCGTGATTGTATGATTGTGATTGTATGATTGTGATTGTATGATTGTGATTGTATGATTATGATTGTATGATTGTGATTGTATGATTGTGATTGTATGATTGTGATTGAATGGTTGTGATTGTATGATTGTGATCGTATGATTGTGATTGTATGATTGCGATAGTATGATTGTGATTGTATGATTGTGATTGTATGATTGTGATGTATGATTGTAATTGTATGATTATGATTGTATGATTGTGATTGTATGATTGAGATTGTATGATTGTGATTGTATGCTTGCGATTGTATGATTGTGATTGTATGATTGTGATTGTATGATTGTATTGGGGAGATTGTATTTGGGAGATTGTATTTGGGATATTGTAATTGTATGTTTGCGATTGTATGATTGTGATTGTATGATTGTGATGTATGATTGTAATTGTATGATTATGATTGTATGATTGTGATTGTATGACTGTGATTGTATGATTGAGATTGTATGATTGTGATTGTGTGCTTGCGATTGTATGATTGTGATTGTATGATTGTGATTCTTTGATTGTGATTGTATGATTGTGATTGTATGATTGTGATTGTATGATTGTGATTATATGATTGTGATTGTATGATTGTGATTGTATGATTGTGATAGTATGATTGTGATTATATGATTGTTATTGTATGACTGTGATTGTATGATTGTGATTGTATGATTGTGATAGTATGATTGTGAAAGTATGATTGTGATTGTATGATTGTGATTGTATGATTGTGATTGTATGATTGTGATTGTATGATTGTGATTGTCTGATTGTGGTTGTGCGATTGTGATTGTACGATTGTGATTGTACGATTGTGATAGTATGATTGTGGTTGTATGATTGTGATTATATGATTGCGATTGTATGATTGTGATTGTCTGATTGTGATGTATGATTGTAATTGTATGATTATGATTGTATGATTGCGATTGTATGATTGTGATTGTATGATTGTATCTGGGAGATTGTATCTGGGAGATTGTATTTGGGAGATTTTATTTGGGAGATTGTAATTGTATGATTGCAATTGTATGATTGTGATTGTATGATTGCGATTGTATGATTGTGGTTGTATGATTGTGATGTATGATTGTAATTATATGATTATGATTGTATGATTGTGATTGTATGATTGTGATGGTACGATTGTGATTGTATGATTGCGATCGTAGGACTGTGATTGCATGATTATGATTGTATGATTGTGATTGTATGATTGTGATTGTATGATTGTGATAGTATGATTGTGATTGTATGACTGTGATTGTATGACTGTGATTGTATGATTGTGATTGTATGATTGTGATTGTATGATTGTGATTGTATGATTGTGATAGTATGATTGTGATTGTATGATTGTGATTGTATGATTGTGATTGTATGATTGTGATTGTATGATTGTGATTGTATGATTGTATTTGGGAGATTGTATTTGGGAGATTGTAATTGTATGATTGCGATTGTATGATTGTGATTGTATGATTGCGATTGTATGATTGTGATGTATGATTGTAATTGTATGATTATGATTGTATGATTGTGATTGTATGATTGTGATGTATGATTGTAATTGTATGATTATGATTGTATGATTGTGATTGTATGATTGTGATTGTATGATTGTGATTGTATGATTGTGATTGTATGATTGTGATTGTATGATTGTGATTGCATGATTTTGAATGTATGATTGTGATTGTATGATTGTGATTGTATGATTGCGATAGTATGATTGTGATTGTATGATTGTGATTGTATGATTGTGATGTATGATTGTAATTGTATGATTATGATTGTATGATTGTGATTGTATGATTGAGATTGTATGATTGTGATTGTATGCTTGCGATTGTATGATTGTGATTGTATGATTGTGATTGTATGATTGTATTTGGGAGATTGTATTTGGGATATTGTAATTGTATGATTGCGATTGTATGATTGTGATTGTATGATTGTGATGTATGATTGTAATTGTATGATTATGATTGTATGATTGTGATTGTATGATTGAGATTGTATGATTGTGATTGTATGCTTGCGATTGTATGATTGTGATTGTATGATTGTGATTCTTTGATTGTGATTGTATGATTGTGATTGTATGATTGTGATTGTATGATTGTGATTATATGATTGTGATTGTATGATTGTGATTGTATGATTGTGATAGTATGATTGTGATTATATGATTGTTATTGTATGACTGTGATTGTATGATTGTGATTGTATGATTGTGATAGTATGATTGTGAAAGTATGATTGTGATTGTATGATTGTGATTGTATGATTGTGATAGTATGATTGTGAAAGTATGATTGTGATTGTATGATTGTGATTGTATGATTGTGATTGTATGATTGTGATTGTATGATTGTGATTGTCTGATTGTGGTTGTGCGATTGTGACTGTACGATTGTGATTGTACGATTGTGATAGTATGATTGTGGTTGTATGATTGTGATTGTATGATTGTGATTGTATGATTGTGATTGTTTGATTGTATTTGGGAGATTGTATTTGGGAGATTGTAATTGTATGATTGTGATTGTATGATTGTATTTAGGAGATTGTATTTGGGAGATTGTATTTGGGAGATTGTATTTGGGAGATTGTAATTGTATGATTATGATTGTATGATTGTGAATGTATGGTTGCGATTGTATGATTGTGATTGTATGATTGTGATGTATGATTGTAATTGTATGATTATGACTGTATGATTGTGATTGTATGATTGAGATTGTATGATTGAGATTGTATGATTGTGATTGTATGCTTGCGATTGTATGATCGTGATTGTGTGATTGTGATTGTATGATTGTGATTGTATGATTGTGATTGTATGATTATGATTGTATGATTGTGATTGTATGATTGTGATTGTATGATTGTGATTGAATGGTTGTGATTGTATGATTGTGATCGTATGATTGTGATTGTATGATTGCGATAGTATGATTGTGATTGTATGATTGTGATTGTATGATTGTGATGTATGATTGTAATTGTATGATTATGATTGTATGATTGTGATTGTATGATTGAGATTGTATGATTGTGATTGTATGCTTGCGATTGTATGATTGTGATTGTATGATTGTGATTGTATGATTGTATTTGGGAGATTGTATTTGGGAGATTGTATTTGGGATATTGTAATTGTATGTTTGCGATTGTATGATTGTGATTGTATGATTGCGATGTATGATTGTAATTGTATGATTATGATTGTATGATTGTGATTGTATGACTGTGATTGTATGATTGAGATTGTATGATTGTGATTGTGTGCTTGCGATTGTATGATTGTGATTGTATGATTGTGATTCTTTGATTGTGATTGTATGATTGTGATTGTATGATTGTGATTGTATGATTGTGATAGTATGATTGTGATTATATGATTGTTATTGTATGAATGTGATTGTATGATTGTGATTGTATGCTTGCGATTGTATGATTGTGATTGTATGATTGTGATTGTATGATTGTATTTGGGAGATTGTATTTGGGATATTGTAATTGTATGATTGCGATTGTATGATTGTGATTGTATGATTGTGATGTATGATTGTAATTGTATGATTATGATTGTATGATTGTGATTGTATGATTGTGATTGTATGATTGAGATTGTATGATTGTGATTGTATGCTTGCGATTGTATGATTGTGATTGTATGATTGTGATTCTTTGATTGTGATTGTATGATTGTGATTGTATGATTGTGATTGTATGATTGTGATTATATGATTGTGATTGTATGATTGTGATTGTATGATTGTGATAGTATGATTGTGATTATATGATTGTTATTGTATGACTGTGATTGTATGATTGTGATTGTATGATTGTGATAGTATGATTGTGATTGTATGATTGCGATTGTATGATTGTGATTGTATGATTGTGATTGTATGATTGTGATTTTATGATTGTGATTATATGATTGTGATTGTATGATTGTGATTGTATGATTGTGATAGTATGATTGTGATTATATGATTGTTATTGTATGACTGTGATTGTATGATTGTGATTGTATGATTGCGATAGTATGATTGTGAAAGTATGATTGTGATTGTATGATTGTGATTGTATGATTGTGATTGTATGATTGTGATTGTATGATTGTGATTGTCTGATTGTGGTTGTGCGATTGTGATTGTACGATTGTGATTGTACGATTGTGATTGTATGATTGCGATAGTATGATTGTGATTGTATGATTGTGATTGTATGATTGTGATTGTATGATTGTGATGTATGATTGTAATTGTATGATTATGATTGTATGATTGTGATTGTATGATTGAGATTGTATGATTGTGATTGTATGCTTGCGATTGTATGATTGTGATTGTATGATTGTGATTGTATGATTGTGATTGTATGATTGTGATGTATGATTGTAATGGTATGATTATGATTGTATGATTGTGATTGTATGATTGAGATTGTATGATTGTGATTGTATGCTTGCGATTGTATGATTGTGATTGTATGATTGTGATTGTATGATTGTATTTGGGAGATTGTATTTGGGAGATTGTATTTGGGATATTGTAATTGTATGTTTGCGATTGTATGATTGTGATTGTATGATTGTGATTGTATGATTGTGATGTATGATTGTAATTGTATGATTATGATTGTATGATTGTGATTGTATGACTGTGATTGTATGATTGAGATTGTATGATTGTGATTGTATGCTTGCGATTGTATGATTGTGATTGTATGATTGTGATTCTTTGATTGTGATTGTATGATTGTGATTGTATGATTGTGATTGTATGATTGTGATTATATGATTGTGATTGTATGATTGTGATTGTATGATTGTGATAGTATGATTGTGATTATATGATTGTTATTGTATGACTGTGATTGTATGATTGTGATTGTATGATTGTGATAGTATGATTGTGAAAGTACGATTGTGATTGTACGATTGTGATAGTATGATTGTGGTTGTATGATTGTGATTGTATGATTGTGATTGTATGATTGTGATTGTTTGATTGTATTTGGGAGATTGTATTTGGGAGATTGTAATTGTATGATTGCGATTGTATGATTGTGATTGTATGATTGCGATTGTATGATTGTGATTGTATGATTGTGATGTATGACTGTAATTGTATGATTATGATTGTATGATTGCGATTGAATGAATGAGATTGTATGATTGTGATTGTATGCTTGCGATTGTATGATTGTGATTGTATGATTGTGATTGTATGATTGTGACTGTATGATTATGATTGTATGATTGTGATTCTATGATTGTGATTGTATGATTGTGATTGTATGATTGTGATAGTATGATTGTGATTGTATGATTGCGATTGTATGACTGTGATTGTATGATTGTGATTGTATGATTGTGATTGTATGATTGTGAAAGTATGATTGTGATGGTATGATTGTGATTGTATGATTGTGATTGTATGATTGTGATTGTATGATTGTGATTGTATGATTGTGATTGTATGAGTGTGATTGTCTGATTGTGGTTGTGCGATTGTGATTGTACGATTGTGATTGTACGATTGTTATTGAATGATTGAGATTGTATGATTCTGATTGTATGATTGTGATTGCATGATTGTGATTGTATGATTGTATCTGGGAGATTGTATTTGGGAGATTGTATTTGGGAGATTGTAATTGTATGATTGCGATTGTATGATTGTGATTATATGATTGCGATTGTATGATTGTGATTGTCTGATTGTGATGTATGATTGTAATTGTATGATTATGATTGTATGATTGTGATTGTATGATTGTGATTGTATGATTGTATCTGGGAGATTGTATCTGGGAGATTGTATTTGGGAGATTGTATTTGGGAGATTGTAATTGTATGATTGCAATTGTATGATTGTGATTGTATGATTGCGATTGTATGATTGTGGTTGTATGATTGTGATGTATGATTGTAATTGTATGATTATGATTGTATGATTGTGATTGTATGATTGTGATTGTATGATTGTATCTGGGAGATTGTATCTGGGAGATTGTATTTGGGAGATTGTATTTGGGAGATTGTAATTGTATGATTGCAATTGTATGATTGTGATTGTATGATTGCGATTGTATGATTGTGGTTGTATGATTGTGATGTATGATTGTAATTGTATGATTATGATTGTATGATTGTGATTGTATGATTGTGATGGTATGATTGTGATTGTATGATTGCGATCGTAGGACTGTGATTGCATGATTATGATTGTATGATTGTGATTGTATGGTTGTGATTGTATGATTGTGATTGTATGATTATGATTGTATTTTTGTGATTGTATGATTGTGATTGTATGATTGTGATTGTATGATTGTGATTGTATGATTGTGATTGTATGATTGTGATTGTATGATTGTGATTGTCTGATTGTGGTTGTGCGATTGTGATTGTACGATTGTGATTGTACGATTGTGATTGTATGATTGTGATTGCATGATTATGATTGTATGATTGTGATTGCATGATTGTGATTGTATGATTGTGATTGCATGATTTCGAATGTATGATTGTGATGTTATAATTGTGATTGTATGATTGTGATTGTATGATTGTGATTGTATGATTGTGATTGTATGATTGTGATAGTATGATTGTGATTGTATGATTGTGATTGTATGATTGTGATTGTATGATTATGATTGTATGATTGTGATTGTATGATTGTATTTGGGTGATTGTATTTGGGAGATTGTATTTGGGAGATTGTAATTATATGATTGCGATTGTATGATTGTGATTGTATGATTGCGATTGTATGAATGCGATTGTATGATTGTGATTGTATGAATGTGATTGTATGATTGTGATTGTATGATTGTGATTGTATGATTGTGATTGTATGATTGACATTGTATGATAGTGATTGTATGCTTGCGATTGTATGAATGTGATTGTATGATTGTGATGGTATGATTGTGATTGTATGATTGCGATCGTAGGACTGTGATTGCATGATTATGATTGTATGATTGTGATTGTATGGTTGTGATTGTATGATTGTGATTGTATGATTATGATTGTATTTTTGTGATTGTATGATTGTGATTGTATGATTGTGATTGTATGATTGTGATTGTATGATTGTGATTGTATGATTGTGATTGTATGATTGTGATTGTCTGATTGTGGTTGTGCGATTGTGATTGTACGATTGTGATTGTACGATTGTGATTGTATGATTGTGATTGCATGATTATGATTGTATGATTGTGATTGCATGATTGTGATTGTATGATTGTGATTGCATGATTTCGAATGTATGATTGTGATGTTATAATTGTGATTGTATGATTGTGATTGTATGATTGTGATTGTATGATTGTGATTGTATGATTGTGATAGTATGATTGTGATTGTATGATTGTGATTGTATGATTGTGATTGTATGATTATGATTGTATGATTGTGATTGTATGATTGTATTTGGGTGATTGTATTTGGGAGATTGTATTTGGGAGATTGTAATTGTATGATTGCGATTGTATGATTGTGATTGTATGATTGCGATTGTATGAATGCGATTGTATGATTGTGATTGTATGAATGTGATTGTATGATTGTGATTGTATGATTGTGATTGTATGATTGTGATTGTATGATTGACATTGTATGATAGTGATTGTATGCTTGCGATTGTATGAATGTGATTGTATGATTGTGATTGTATGATTGTGATTGTATGATTGTGATTGTATGATTGTGATTGTATGATTGTGATTGTATGATTGTGATTGTATGATTGTGAATGTACGATTGTGATTGTACGATTGTGATTGTATGATTGTGATAGTATGATTGTGATTGTATGACTGTGATTGTTTGACTGTGATTGTATGATTGTGATTGTATGATTGTGATTGTATGATTGTGAAAGTATGATTGTGATTGTATGATTGTGATTGTATGATTGAGATTGTATGATTGTGATTGTATGATTGAGATTGTATGATTGTGATTGTATGCTTGCGATTGTATGAATGTGATTGTATGATTGTGATTGCATGATTGTGATTGTATGATTGTGATTGTATGATTGTGATTGTATGATTGTGATTGTATGATTGTGATTGTATGATTGTGAATGTACGATTGTGATTGTATGATTGTGATTGTATGATTGTGATAGTATGATTGTGATTGTATGACTGTGATTGTATGACTGTGATTGTATGATTGTGATTGTATGATTGTGATTGTATGATTGTGAAAGTATGATTGTGATTGTATGATTGTGATTGTATGATTGTGATTGTATGATTGTGATTGTATGATTGTGATTGTATGATTGTGATTGTATGATTGTGATTGTATGATTGTGATTGTATGAGTGTGATTGTGTGATTGTGGTTGTGCGATTGAGATTGTACGATTGTGATTGTACGATTGCGATTGAATGATTGTGATTGAATGATTATAATTGTATGATTGTGATTGCATGATTGTGATTGTATGATTCTGATTGCATGATTTTGAATGTATGATTGTGATTGTATGATTGTGATTGTATGATTGTGATTGTATGATTGTGATTGTATGATTGTGATTGTATGATTGTGATAGTATGATTGTGATGGTATGATTGTGATTGTATGATTAAGTTTGTATTTTTGTGATTTTATGATTGTGATTGTATGATTGTGATTGTATGATTGTGATTGTATGATTGCGATTGTATGAATGCGATTGTATGATTGTGATTGCATGATTGTGATTGTATGATTGTGATTGTATGATTGTGATTGTCTTTTTGTGGTTGTATGATTGTGATTGTATGATTGAGATTGTATGATTGTGATTGTATGATTGCGATTGTATAATAGCGATTGTATGATTGTGATTGTATGATTGTGATGTATGATTGTAATTGTATGATTATGATTGTATGATTGTGATTGTATGATTGAGATTGTATGATTGTGATTGTATGATTGCGATTGTATGATTGTGATTGTATGATTGTGATCGTATGATTGAGATTGTATGATTGTGATTGTATGCTTGCGATTGTATGATTGTGATTGTATGATTGTATTTGGGAGATTGTATTTGGGATATTGTAATTTTATGATTGCGATTGTATGATTGTGATGTATGATTCTAATTGTATGATTATGATTGTATGATTGTGATTGTATGCTTGCGATTGTATGAATGTGATTGTATGATTGTGATTGCATGATTGTGATTGTATGATTGTGATTGTATGATTGTGATTGTATGATTGTGATTGTATGATTGTGATTGTATGATTGTGAATGTACGATTGTGATTGTACGATTGTGATTGTATGATTGTGATAGTATGATTGTGATTGTATGACTGTGATTGTATGACTGTGATTGTATGATTGTGATTGTATGATTGTGATTGTATGATTGTGAAAGTATGATTGTGATTGTATGATTGTGATTGTATGATTGTGATTGTATGATTGTGATTGTATGATTGTGATTGTATGATTGTGATTGTATGATTGTGATTGTATGATTGTGATTGTATGAGTGTGATTGTGTGATTGTGGTTGTGCGATTGAGATTGTACGATTGTGATTGTACGATTGTGATTGAATGATTGTGATTGAATGATTATAATTGTATGATTGTGATTGCATGATTGTGATTGTATGATTCTGATTGCATGATTTTGAATGTATGATTGTGATTGTATGATTGTGATTGTATGATTGTGATTGTATGATTGTGATTGTATGATTGTGATTGTATGATTGTGATAGTATGATTGTGATGGTATGATTGTGATTGTATGATTAAGTTTGTATTTTTGTGATTTTATGATTGTGATTGTATGATTGTGATTGTATGATTGCGATTGTATGAATGCGATTGTATGATTGTGATTGCATGATTGTGATTGTATGATTGTGATTGTATGATTGTGATTGTCTTTTTGTGGTTGTATGATTGTGATTGTATGATTGAGATTGTATGATTGTGATTGTATGATTGCGATTGTATAATAGCGATTGTATGATTGTGATTGTATGATTGTGATGTATGATTGTAATTGTATGATTATGATTGTATGATTGTGAATGTATGATTGAGATTGTATGATTGTGATTGTATGATTGCGATTGTATGATTGTGATTGTATGATTGTGATCGTATGATTGAGATTGTATGATTGTGATTGTATGCTTGCGATTGTATGATTGTGATTGTATGATTGTATTTGGGAGATTGTATTTGGGATATTGTAATTTTATGATTGCGATTGTATGATTGTGATGTATGATTCTAATTGTATGATTATGATTGTATGATTGTGATTGTATGATTGTGATAGTATGATTGTGATTGTATGATTGTGATTGTATGATTGTGATTGTATGATTGTGATTGTATGATTGTGATTGTATGATTGTATTTGGGAGATTGTATTTGGGAGATTGTAATTGTATGATTGCGATTGTATGATTGTGATTGTATGATTGTGATTGTATGATTGTATTTGGGAGATTGTAGTTGGGAGATTGTATTTGGGAGATTGTATTTGGGAGATTGTAATTGTATGATTGCGGTTGTATGATTGTGATTGTATGATTGCGATTGTATGATTGTGATTGTATGATTGTGATGTATGATTGTAATATTATGATTATGATTGTATGATTGTGATTGTATAATTGCGATTGTATGATTGTATTTGGGAGATTGTAGTTGGGAGATTGTATTTGGGAGATTGTATTTGGGAAATTGTAATTGTATGATTGCGATTGTATGATTGTGATTGTATGATTGCGATTGTATGATTGCGATTGTATGATTGTGATTGTTTGATTGTGAATGTACGATTGTGATTGTACGATTGTGATTGTATGATTGTGATGTATGATTGTAGTTGTATGATTGTGATTGTATGACTGTGATTGTATGACTGTGATTGTATGATTGTGATTGTATGATTGTGATTGTATGATAGTGAAAGTATGATTGTGATTGTATGATTGTGATTGTGTGATTGTGATTGTATGATTGTGATTGTATGATTGTGATTGTATGATTGTGATTGTATGATTGTGATTGTATGATTGTATTTGGGATATTGTAATTGTATGGTTGCGATTGTATGATTGTGATTGTATGATTGTGGTTGTATGATTGTGATAGTATGATTGTGAAAGTATGATTGTGATTGTATGATTGTGATTGTATGATTGTGATGTATGATTGTAATTGTATGATTATGATTGTATGATTGTGATTGTATGATTGTGATTGTATGATTGAGATTGTATGATTGCGATTGTATGCTTGCGATTGTATGATTGTGATTGTATGATTGTGATTCTTTGATTGTGATTGTATGATTGTGATTGTATGATTGTGATTGTATGATTGTGATTATATGATTGTGATTGTATGATTGTGATTGTATGATTGTGATAGTATGATTGTGATTATATGATTGTTATTGTATGGCTGTGATTGTATGATTGTGATTGTATGATTGTGATAGTATGATTGTGAAAGTATGATTGTGATTGTATGATTGTGATTGTATGATTGTGATTGTATGATTGTGATTGTATGATTGTGATTGTCTGATTGTGGTTGTGCGATTGTGATTGTATGATTGTGATTGTACGATTGTGATAGTATGATTGTGATTGTATGATTGTGATTGTATGATTGTGATTGTATGATTGTGATTGTTTGATTGTATTTGGGAGATTGTATTTGGGAGATTGTAATTGTATGATTGCGATTGTATGATTGTGATTGTATGATTGCGATTGTATGATCGTGATTGTATGATTGTGATTGTATGATTGTGACTGTATGATTGTGATTGTATGATTGTGATAGTATGATTGTGATTGTATGATTGTGATGTATGATTGTAATTGTATGATTATGATTGTATGATTGTGATTGTGTGATTGTGATTGTATGATTGCGATTGTATGATTGTGATTGTATGATTGTGATTGTATGATTGTGATGGTATGATTGTGATTGTATGATTGCGATCGTATGATTGTGATTGTATGATTATGAATGTATGATTGTGATTGTATGATTGCGATTGTATGATTGTGATTGTATGATTAAGTTTGTATTTTTGTGATTTTATGATTGTGATTGTATGATTGTGATTGTATGATTGTGATTGTATGATTGTGATTGTATGATTGCGATTGTATGATTGTGATTGTATGATTGTGATTGTATGATTGTGATTGTATGATTGTATTTGGAAGATTGTATTCGGGAGATTGTAATTGTATGATTGCGATTGTATGATTGTGATTGTATGATTGCGATTGTATGATTGCGATTGAATGATTGTGATGTATGATTGTAATTGTATGATTATGATTCTATGATTGTAATTGTATGATGGAGATTGTATGATTGTGATTGTATGATTGCGATTGTATGATTGTGATTGTATGATTGCGATTGTATGATTGTGATTGTATGATTGTGATGTATGATTGTGATGTATGATTGTAATTGTATGATCATGATTGTATGATTGTGATTGTATGATTGAGATTGTATGATTGTGATTGTATGATTGCGATTGTATGATTGTGATTGTATGATTGTGATTGTATGATTGCGATTGTATGATTGTGATTGTATGATTGTGATTGTATGATTGTGATTGTATGATTGTGATTGTATGATTGTGATTGCATGATTTTGAATGTATGATTGTGATTGAATGGTTGTGATGGTATGATTGTGATCGTATGATTGTGATTGTATGATTGTGATTGTATGATTGCGATAGTATGATTGTGATTGTATGATTGTGATTGTATGATTGTGATGTATGATTGTAATTGTATGATTATGATTGTATGATTGTGATTGTATGATTGAGATTGTATGATTGTGATTGTATGCTTGCGATTGTATGATTGTGATTGTATGATTGTGATTGTATGATTGTATTTGGGAGATTGTATTTGGGATATTGTAATTGTATGATTGCGATTGTATGATTGTGATTGTATGATTGTGATGTATGATTGTAATTGTATGATTATGATTGTATGATTGTGATTGTATGATTGTGATAGTATGATTGAGATTGTATGATTGTGATTGTATGCTTGCGCTTGTATGATTGTGATTGTATGATTGTGATTCTTTGATTGTGATTGTATGATTGTGATTGTATGATTGTGATTGTATGATTGTGATTATATGATTGTGATTGTATGATTGTGATTGTATCATTGTGATAGTATGATTGTGATTATATGATTGTTATTGTATGACTGTGATTGTATGATTGCGATTGTATGATTGTGATAGTATGATTGTGAAAGTATGATTGTGATTGTATGATTGTGATTGTATGATTGTGATTGTATGATTGTGATTTTATGATTGTGATTGTCTGATTGTGGTTGTGCGATTGTGATTGTACGATTGTGATTGTACGATTGTGATAGTATGATTGTGATTGTATGATTGTGATTGTATGATTGTGATTGTATGATTGTGATTGTTTGATTGTATTTGGGAGATTGTATTTGGGAGATTGTAATTGTATGATTGCGATTGTATGATTGTGATTGTTTGATTGCGATTGTATGATTGTGATTGTATGATTGTGATGTATGACTGTAATTGTATGATTATGATTGTATGATTGTTATTGTATGATTGAGATTGTATGATTGTGATTGTATGATTGCGATTGTATGATTGTGATTGTATGATTGTGATGTATGATTGTAATTGTATGATTATGATTGTATGATTGCGATTGTATGATTGTGATTGTATGATTGTGATTGTATGATTGCGATTGTATGATTGTGATTGTATGATTGTGATTGTATGATTGTGATTGTATGATTGTGATTGTATGATTGTGATTGTATGATTGTGATTGTATGATTGTGAAAGTATGATTGTGATTGTATGATTGTGATTGTATGATTGCGATAGTATGATTGTGATTGTATGATTGTGATTGTATGATTGTGATGTATGATTGTAATTGTATGATTATGATTGTATGATTGTGATTGTATGATTGAGATTGTATGATTGTGATTGTATGCTTGCGATTGTATGATTGTGATTGTATGATTGTGATGTATGATTGTAATTGTATGATTATGATTGTATGATTGTGATTGTATGGTTGAGATTGTATGATTGTGATTGTATGATTGCGATTGTATGATTGTGATTGTATGATTGTGATTGTATGATTGCGATTGTATGATTGTGATTGTATGATTGTGATTGTATGATTGTGATTGTATGATTGTGATTGTATGATTGTGATTGTATGATTGTGATTGTATGATTGTGATTGCATGATTTTGAATGTATGATTGTGATTGAATGGTTGTGATTGTATGATTGTGATCGTATGATTGTGATTGTATGATTGTGATTGTATGATTGCGATAGTATGATTGTGATTGTATGATTGTGATTGTATGATTGTGATGTATGATTGTAATTGTATGATTATGATTGTATGATTGTGATTGTATGATTGAGATTGTATGATTGTGATTGTATGCTTGCGATTGTATGATTGTGATTGTATGATTGTGATTGTATGATTGTATTTGGGAGATTGTATTTGGGATATTGTAATTGTATGATTGCGATTGTATGATTGTGATTGTATGATTGTGATGTATGATTGTAATTGTATGATTATGATTGTATGATTGTGATTGTAAGATTGTGATTGTATGATTGAGATTGTATGATTGTGATTGTATGCTTGCGATTGTATGATTGTGATTGTATGATTGTGATTCTTTGATTGTGATTGTATGATTGTGATTGTATGATTGTGATTTTATGATTGTGATTGTCTGATTGTGGTTGTGCGATTGTGATTGTCCGATTGTGATTGTACGATTGTGATAGTATGATTGTGATTGTATGATTGTGATTGTATGATTGTGATTGTATGATTGTGATTGTTTGATTGTATTTGGGAGATTGTATTTGGGAGATTGTATTTGGGAGACTGTAATTGTATGATTGCGATTGTATGATTGTGATTGTTTGATTGCGATTGTATGATTGTGATTGTATGATTGTGATGTCTGACTGTAATTGTATGATTATGATTGTATGATTGTGATTGTATGATTGAGATTGTATGATTGTGATTGTATGCTTGCGATTGTATGATTGTGATTGTATGATTGTGATTGTATGATTGTGATTGTATGATTGTGATTGTATGATAGTGATTGTATGATTCTGATTGTTTGATTGTATTTGGGAGATTGTATTTGGGAGATTGTAATTGTATGATTGCGATTGTATGATTGTGATTGTATGATTGCGATTGTATGATTGTGATTGTATGATTGTGATGTATGATTGTAATTGTATGATTATGATTGTATGATTGTGATTGTATGATTGAGATTGTATGATTGTGATTGTATGATTGCGATTGTATGATTGTAATTGTATGATTGTGATTGTATGATTGCGATTGTATGATTGTGATTGTATGATTGTGATTGTATGATTGTGATTGTATGATTGTGATTGTATGATTGTGATTGTATGATTGTGAAAGTATGATTGTGATTGTATGATTGTGATTGTATGATTGTGATTGTATGATTGTGATTGTATGAGTGTGATTGTAAGATTGCGATTGTATGATTGTGATTGTATGATTGTGGTTGTATGATTGTGATGGTATGATTGTGATGGTATGATTGTGATTGTATGATTGCGATCGTATGATTGTGATTGTATGATTATGATTGTATGATTGTGATTGTATGATTGCGATTGTATGATTGTGATTGTATGATTAAGTTTGTATTTTTGTGATTTTATGATTGTGATTGTATGATTGTGATTGTATGATTGTGATTGTATGATTGTGATTGTATGATTGCGATTGTATGATTGTGATTGTATGATTGTGATTGTATGATTGTGATTGTATGATTATGATTGTATGATTGTGATTGTATGATTGAGATTGTATGATTGTGATTGTATGATTGCGATTGTATGATTGTGATTGTATGATTGTGATTGTATGATTGCGATTGTATGATTGTGATTGTATGATTGTGATTGTATGATTGTGATTGTATGATTGTGATTGTATGATTGTGATTGCATGATTTTGAATGTATGATTGTGATTGAATGGTTGTGATTGTATGATTGTGATCGTATGATTGTGATTGTATGATTGTGATTGTATGATTGCGATAGTATGATTGTGATTGTATGATTGTGATTGTATGATTGTGATGTATGATTGTAATTGTATGATTATGATTGTATGATTGTGATTGTATGATTGTGATTGTATGATTGTGATTGTATGATTGTGATTGTATGATTGTGATTGTATGATTATGATTGTATGATTGTGATTGTATGATTGAGATTGTATGATTGTGATTGTATGATTGCGATTGTATGATTGTGATTGTATGATTGTGATTGTATGATTGCGATTGTATGATTGTGATTGTATGATTGTGATTGTATGATTGTGATTGTTTGATTGTATTTGGGAGATTGTATTTGGGAGATTGTATTTGGGAAATTGTAATTGTTTGATTGCGATTGTATGATTGTGATTGTATGATTGCGATTGTATGATTGTGATGTATGATTGTAATTGTATGATTATGATTGTATGATTGTGATTGTATGATTGTGATAGTATGATTGAGATTGTATGATTGTGATTGTATGCTTGCGATTGTATGATTGTGATTGTATGATTGTGATTCTTTGATTGTGATTGTATGATTGTGATTGTATGATTGTGATTGTATGATTGTGATAGTATGATTGAGATTGTATGATTGTGATTGTATGCTTGCGATTGTATGATTGTGATAGTATGATTGTGATTATATGATTGTTATTGTATGACTGTGATTGTATGATTGTAATTGTATGATTGCGATTGTATGATTGTGATTGTATGATTGCGATTGTATGATTGTGATTGTATGATTGTGATGTATGATTGTAATTGTATTATTATGATTGTATGATTGTGATTGTATGATTGAGATTGTATGATTGAGATTGTATGATTGTGATTGTATGCTTGCGATTGTATGATCGTGATTGTATGATTGTGATTGTATGATTGTGATTGTATGATTGTGATTGTATGATTGTGATTGTATGATTGTGATTGTATGATTGTGATTGAATGGTTGTGATTGTATGATTGTGATCGTATGATTGTGATTGTATGATTGCGATAGTATGATTGTGATTGTATGATTGTGATTGTATGATTGTGATGTATGATTGTAATTGTATGATTATGATTGTATGATTGTGATTGTATGATTGAGATTGTATGATTGTGATTGTATGCTTGCGATTGTATGATTGTGATTGTATGATTGTGATTGTATGATTGTGATTGTATGATTGTATTTGGGAGATTGTATTTGGGAGATTGTATTTGGGATATTGTAATTGTATGTTTGCGATTGTATGATTGTGATTGTATGATTGTTATGTATGATTGTAATTGTATGATTATGATTGTATGATTGTGATTGTATGATTGTGATTGTATGATTGAGATTGTATGATTGTGATTGTATGCTTGCGATTGTATGATTGTGATTGTATGATTGTGATTGTTTGATTGTGATTGTATGATTGTGATTGTATGATTGTGATTATATGATTGTGATTGTATGATTGTGATTGTATGATTGTGATAGTATGATTGTGATTATATGATTGTTATTGTATGACTGTGATTGTATGATTGTGATTGTATGATTGTGATAGTATGATTGTGAAAGTATGATTGTGATTGTATGATTGTGATTGTATGATTGTGATTGTATGATTGTGATTGTATGATTGTGATTGTCTGATTGTGGTTGTGCGGTTGTGATTGTACGATTGTGATTGTACGATTGTGATAGTATGATTGTGGTTGTATGATTGTGATTGTATGATTGTGATTGTATGATTGTGATTGTTTGATTGTATTTGGGAGATTGTATTTGGGAGATTGTAATTGTATGATTGCGATTGTATGATTGTGATTGTATGATTGCGATTGTATGATTGTGATTGTATGATTGTGATGTATGACTGTAATTGTATGATTATGATTGTATGATTGCGATTGAATGAATGAGATTGTATGATTGTGATTGTATGCTTGCGATTGTATGATTGTGATTGTATGATTGTGATTGTATGATTGTGATTGTATGATTATGATTGTATGATTGTGATTCTATGATTGTGATTGTATGATTGTGATTGTATGATCGTGATAGTATGATTGTGATTGTATGATTGTGATTGTATGACTGTGATTGTATGATTGTGATTGTATGATTGTGATTGTATGATTGTGAAAGTATGATTGTGATGGTATGATTGTGATTGTATGATTGTGATTGTATGATTGTGATTGTATGATTGTGATTGTATGAGTGTGATTGTCTGATTGTGGTTGTGCGATTGTGATTGTACGATTGTGATTGTACGATTGTTATTGAATGATTGAGATTGTATGATTCTGATTGCATGATTGTGATTGCATGATTGTGATTGTATGATTGTATCTGGGAGATTGTATTTGGGAGATTGTATTTGGGAGATTGTAATTGTATGATTGCGATTGTGTGATTGTGATTATATGATTGCGATTGTATGATTGTGATTGTCTGATTGTGATGTATGATTGTAATTGTATGATTATGATTGTATGATTGTGATTGTATGATTGTGATTGTATGATTGTATCTGGGAGATTGTATGTGGGAGATTGTATTTGGGAGATTGTATTCGGGAGATTGTAATTGTATGATTGCAATTGTATGATTGTGATTGTATGATTGCGATTGTATGATTGTGGTTGTATGATTGTGATGTATGATTGTAATTGTATGATTATGATTGTATGATTGTGATTGTATGATTGTGATGGTATGATTGTGATTGTATGATTGCGATCGTAGGACTGTGATTGCATGATTATGATTGTATGATTGTGATTGTATGGTTGCGATTGTATGATTGTGATTGTATGATTATGATTGTATTTTTGTGATTGTATGATTGTGATTGTATGATTGTGATTGTATGATTGTGATTGTCTGATTGTGGTTGTGCGATTGTGATTGTACGACTGTGATTGTACGATTGTGATTGTATGATTGTGATTGCATGATTATGATTGTATGATTGTGATTGCATGATTGTGATTGTATGATTGTGATTGCATGATTGTGATTGTATGATTGTGATAGGATGATTGTGATTGTATGATTGTGATTGTATGATTGTGATTGTATGATTATGATTGTATGATTGTGATTGTATGATCGTATTTGGGTGATTGTATTTGGGAGATTGTATTTGGGAGATTGTAATTGTATGATTGCGATTGTATGATTGTGATTGTATGATTGCGATTGTATGAATGCGATTGTATGATTGTGATTGTATGAATGTGATTGTATGATTGTGATTGTATGACTGTGATTGTATGATTGTGATTGTATGATTGTGATTTTATGATTGTGATTGTATGATTGTATTTGGGAGATTGTACTTGGGATATTGTAATTGTATGATTGCGATTGTATGATTGTGATTGTATGATTGTGATGTATGATTGTAATTGTATGATTATGATTGTATGATTGTGATTGTATGATTGACATTGTATGATTGTGATTGTATGCTTGCGATTGTATGAATGTGATTGTATGATTGTGATTGTATGATTGTGATTGTATGATTGTGATTGTATGATTGTGATTGTATGATTGTGATTGTATGATTGTGATTGTATGATTGTGATTGTATGATTGTGAATGTACGATTGTGATTGTACGATTGTGATTGTATGATTGTGATAGTATGATTGTGATTGTATGACTGTGATTGTATGACTGTGATTGTATGATTGTGATTGTATGATTGTGATTGTATGATTGTGAAAGTATGATTGTGATTGTATGATTGTGATTGTATGATTGTGATTGTATTATTGTGATTGTATGATTGTGATTGTATGATTGTGATTGTATGATTGTGATTGTATGATTGTGATTGTATGATTGTATTTGGGAGATTGTATTTGGGATATTGTAATTGTACGATTGCGATTGTATGATTGTGATTGTATGATTGTGATAGTATGATTGTGAAAGTATGATTGTGATTGTATGATTGTGATTGTATGATTGTGATGTATGATTGTAATTGTATGATTATGATTGTATGATTGTGATTGTATGATTGTGATTGTATGATTGAGATTGTATGATTGTGATTGTATGCTTGCGATTGTATGATTGTGATTGTATGATTGTGATTCTTTGATTGTGATTGCATGATTGTGATTGTATGATTGTGATTGTATGATTGCGATTGTATGATTGTGATTGTATGATTGTGATGTATGATTGTAATTGTATGATTATGATTGTATGATTGTGATTGTATGATTGAGATTGTATGATTGTGATTGTATGATTGCGATTGTATGATTGTGATTGTATGATTGTGATTGTATGATTGCGATTGTATGATTGTGATTGTATGATTGTGATTGTATGATTGTGATTGTATGATTGTGATTGTATGATTGTGAAAGTATGATTGTGATTGTATGATTGTGATTGTATGATTGTGATTGTATGATTGTGATTGTATGATTGTGATTGTATGAGTGTGATTGTATGATTGTGATTGTATGATTGTGATTGTATGATTGTGATTGTATGATTGTGATTGCATGATTTTGAATGTATGATTGTGATTGAATGGTTGTGATTGTATGATTGTGATCGTATGATTGTGATTGTATGATTGTGATTGTATGATTGCGATAGTATGATTGTGATTGTATGATTGTGATTGTATGATTGTGATGTATGATTGTAATTGTATGATTATGATTGTATGATTGTGATTGTATGATTGAGATTGTATGATTGTGATTGTATGCTTGCGATTGTATGATTGTGATTGTATGATTGTGATTGTATGATTGTGATTGTATGATTATGATTGTATGATTGTGATTGTATGATTGAGATTGTATGATTGTGATTGTATGATTGCGATTGTATGATTGTGATGTATGATTGTAATTGTATGATTATGATTGTATGATTGTGATTGTATGATTGTGATAGTATGATTGAGATTGTATGATTGTGATTGTATGCTTGCGATTGTATGATTGTGATTGTATGATTGTGATTCTTTGATTGTGATTGTATGATTGTGATAGTATGATTGAGATTGTATGATTGTGATTGTATGCTTGCGATTGTATGATTGTGATAGTATGATTGTGATTATATGATTGTTATTGTATGACTGTGATTGTATGATTGTAATTGTATGATTGCGATTGTATGATTGTGATTGTATGATTGCGATTGTATGATTGTGATTGTATGATTGTGATGTATGATTGTAATTGTATTATTATGATTGTATGATTGTGATTGTATGATTGAGATTGTATGATTGAGATTGTATGATTGTGATTGTATGCTTGCGATTGTATGATCGTGATTGTATGATTGTGATTGTATGATTGTGATTGTATGATTGTGATTGTATGATTGTGATTGTATGATTGTGATTGTATGATTGTGATTGAATGGTTGTGATTGTATGATTGTGATCGTATGATTGTGATTGTATGATTGCGATAGTATGATTGTGATTGTATGATTGTGATTGTATGATTGTGATGTATGATTGTAATTGTATGATTATGATTGTATGATTGTGATTGTATGATTGAGATTGTATGATTGTGATTGTATGCTTGCGATTGTATGATTGTGATTGTATGATTGTGATTGTATGATTGTGATTGTATGCTTGCGATTGTATGAATGTGATTGTATGATTGTGATTGTATGATTGTGATTGTATGATTGTGATTGTATGATTGTGATTGTATGATTGTGATTGTATGATTGTGAATGTACGATTGTGATTGTACGATTGTGATTGTATGATTGTGATAGTATGATTGTGATAGTATGATTGTGATTGTATGACTGTGATTGTATGACTGTGATTGTATGATTGTGATTGTATGATTGTGATTGTATGATTGTGAAAGTATGATTGTGATTGTATGATTGTGATTGTATGATTGTGATTGTATTATTGTGATTGTATGATTGTGATTGTATGATTGTGATTGTATGATTGTGATTGTATGATTGTGATTGTATGATTGTATTTGGGAGATTGTATTTGGGATATTGTAATTGTACGATTGCGATTGTATGATTGTGATTGTATGATTGTGATTGTATGATTGTGATAGTATGATTGTGAAAGTATGATTGTGATTGTATGATTGTGATTGTATGATTGTGATGTATGATTGTAATTGTATGATTATGATTGTATGATTGTGATTGTATGATTGTGATTGTATGATTGAGATTGTATGATTGTGATTGTATGCTTGCGATTGTATGATTGTGATTGTATGATTGTGATTCTTTGATTGTGATTGCATGATTGTGATTGTATGATTGTGATTGTATGATTGTGATTATATGATTGTGATTGTATGATTGTGATTGTATGATTGTGATAGTATGATTGTGATTATATGATTGTTATTGTATGACTGTGATTGTATGATTGTGATTGTATGATTGTGATAGTATGATTGTGAAAGCATGATTGTGATTGTATGATTGTGATTGTATGATTGTGATTGTATGATTGTGATTGTATGATTGTGATTGTATGATTGTGATTGTCTGATTGTGGTTGTGCGATTGTGATTGTACGATTGTGATTGTACGATTGTGATAGTATGATTGTGATTGTATGATTGTGATTGTATGATTGTGATTGTATGATTGTGATTGTATGATTGTGATTGTATGATTGTGATTGTATGATTGTGATTGTATGATTGTGATTGTTTGATTGTATTTGGGAGATTGTATTTGGGAGATTGTAATTGTATGATTGCGATTGTATGATTGTGATTGTATGATTGCGATTGTATGATTGTGATTGTATGATTGTGATGTATGATTGTAATTGTATGATTATGATTGTATGATTGTGATTGTATGATTGAGATTGTATGATTGTGATTGTATGATTGCGATTGTATGATTGTGATTGTATGATTGTGATTGTATGATTGCGATTGTATGATTGTGATTGTATGATTGTGTTTGTATGATTGTGATTGTATGATTGTGATTGTATGATTGTGAAAGTATGATTGTGATTGTATGATTGTGATTGTATGATTGTGATTGTATGATTGTGATTGTATGATTGTGATTGTATGATTGTGATTGTATGAGTGTGATTGTATGATTGTGATTGTATGATTGTGATTGTATGATTGTGATTGTATGATTGTGATTGCATGATTTTGAATGTATGATTGTGATTGAATGGTTGTGATTGTATGATTGTGATCGTATGATTGTGATTGTATGATTGTGATTGTATGATTGCGATAGTATGATTGTGATTGTATGATTGTGATTGTATGATTGTGATGTATGATTGTAATTGTATGATTATGATTGTATGATTGTGATTGTATGATTGAGATTGTATGATTGTGATTGTATGCTTGCGATTGTATGATTGTGATTGTATGATTGTGATTGTATGATTGTGATTGTATGATTGTATTTGGGAGATTGTATTCGGGATATTGTAATTGTATGATTGCGATTGTATGATTGTGATTGTATGATTGTGATGTATGATTGTAATTGTATGATTATGATTGTATGATTGTGATTGTATGATTGTGATTGTATGATTGAGATTGTATGATTGTGATTGTATGCTTGCGATTGTATGATTGTGATTGTATGATTGTGATTCTTTGATTGTGATTGTATGATTGTGATTGTATGATTGTGATTGTATGATTGTGATTATATGATTGTGATTGTATGATTGTGATTGTATGGTTGTGATAGTATGATTGTGATTATATGATTGTTATTGTATGACTGTGATTGTATGATTGTGATTGTATGATTGTGATAGTATGATTGTGAAAGTATGATTGTGATTATATGATTGTGATTGTATGATTGTGGTTGTATGATTGTGATTTTATGATTGTGATTGTCTGATTGTGGTTGTGCGATTGTGATTGTACGATTGTGATTGTACGATTGTGATAGTATGATTGTGATTGTATGATTGTGATTGTATGATTGTGATTGTATGATTGTGATTGTATGATTGTGATTGTCTGATTGTGGTTGTGCGATTGTGATTGTACGATTGTGATTGTACGATTGTGATAGTATGATTGTGGTTGTATGATTGTGATTGTATGATTGTGATTGTATGATTGTGATTGTTTGATTGTATTTGGGAGATTGTATTTGGGAGATTGTAATTGTATGATTGTGATTGTATGATTGTGATTGTATGATTGTATTTAGGAGATTGTATTTGGGAGATTGTATTTGGGAGATTGTATTTGGGAGATTGTAATTGTATGATTGCGATTGTATGATTGTGATTGTATGATTGCGATTGTATGATTGTGATTGTATGATTGCGATGTATGATTGTAATTGTATTATTATGATTGTATGATTGTGATTGTATGAATGAGATTGTATGATTGAGATTGTATGATTGTGATTGTATGCTTGCGATTGTATGATCGTGATTGTATGATTGTGATTGTATGATTGTGATTGTATGATTGTGATTGTATGATTATGATTGTATGATTGTGATTGTATGATTGTGATTGAATGGTTGTGATTGTATGATTGTGATCGTATGATTGTGATTGTATGATTGCGATAGTATGATTGTGATTGTATGATTGTGATTGTATGATTGTGATGTATGATTGTAATTGTATGATTATGATTGTATGATTGTGATTGTATGATTGAGATTGTATGATTGTGATTGTATGCTTGCGATTGTATGATTGTGATTGTATGATTGTGATTGTATGCTTGCGATTGTATGATTGTGATTGTATGATTGTGATTGTATGATTGTATTTGGGAGATTGTATTTGGGAGATTGTATTTGGGATATTGTAATTGTATGTTTGCGATTGTATGATTGTGATTGTATGATTGTGATGTATGATTGTAATTGTATGATTATGATTGTATGATTGTGATTGTATGACTGTGATTGTATGATTGAGATTGTATGATTGTGATTGTGTGCTTGCGATTGTATGATTGTGATTGTATGATTGTGATTCTTTGATTGTGATTGTATGATTGTGATTGTATGATTGTGATTGTATGATTGTGATTATATGATTGTGATTGTATGATTGTGATTGTATGATTGTGATAGTATGATTGTGATTATATGATTGTTATTGTATGACTGTGATTGTATGATTGTGATTGTATGATTGTGATAGTATGATTGTGAAAGTATGATTGTGATTGTATGATTGTGATTGTATGATTGTGATTGTATGATTGTGATTGTATGATTGTGATTGTCTGATTGTGGTTGTGCGATTGTGATTGTACGATTGTGATTGTACGATTGTGATAGTATGATTGTGGTTGTATGATTGTGATTGTATGATTGTGATTGTATGATTGTGATTGTTTGATTGTATTTGGGAGATTGTATTTGGGAGATTGTAATTGTATGATTGCGATTGTATGATTGTGATTGTATGATTGCGATTGTATGATTATGATTGTATGATTGTGATTCTATGATTGTGATTGTATGATTGTGATTGTATGATTGTGATAGTATGATTGTGATTGTATGATTGTGATTGTATGACTGTGATTGTATGATTGTGATTGTATGATTGTGATTGTATGATTGTGAAAGTATGATTGTGATGGTATGATTGTGATTGTATGATTGTGATTGTATGATTGTGATTGTATGATTGTGATTGTATGAGTGTGATTGTCTGATTGTGGTTGTGCGATTGTGATTGTACGATTGTGATTGTACGATTGTTATTGAATGATTGAGATTGTATGATTCTGATTGTATGATTGTGATTGCATGATTGTGATTGTATGATTGTATCTGGGAGATTGTATTTGGAAGATTGTATTTGGGAGATGTAATTGTATGATTGCGATTGTATGATTGTGATTGTATGATTGCGATTGTATGATTGTGATTGTATGATTGTGATGTATGATTGTAATTGTATTATTATGATTGTATGATTGTGATTGTATGATTGAGATTGTATGATTGAGATTGTATGATTGTGATTGTATGCTTGCGATTGTATGATCGTGATTGTATGATTGTGATTGTATGATTGTGA
Organism: Megachile rotundata; assembly: GCF_050947335.1. Taxonomy (NCBI): domain Eukaryota; kingdom Metazoa; phylum Arthropoda; class Insecta; order Hymenoptera; family Megachilidae; genus Megachile; species Megachile rotundata. Next base: position 74,926 of record NW_027473388.1, on the reverse strand, counting down.
TTGTATATTGTGATTGTATGATTATGATTGTATGATTGTGATTGTATGATTGTGATTGTATGATTGTGATTGAATGGTTGTGATTGTATGATTGTGATCGTTTGATTGTGATTGTATGATTGCGATAGTATGATTGTGATTGTATGATTGTGATTGTATGATTGTGATGTATGATTGTAATTGTATGATTATGATTGTATGATTGTGATTGTATGATTGAGATTGTATGATTGTGATTGTATGCTTGCGATTGTATGATTGTGATTGTATGATTGTGATTGTATGATTGTATTTGGGAGATTGTATTTGGGAGATTGTATTTGGGAGATTGTATTTGGGATATTGTAATTGTATGTTTGCGATTGTATGATTGTGATTGTATGATAGTGATGTATGATTGTAATTGTATGATTATGATTGTATGATTGTGATTGTATGACTGTGATTGTATGATTGAGATTGTATGATTGTGATTGTGTGCTTGCGATTGTATGATTGTGATTGTATGATTGTGATTCTTTGATTGTGATTGTATGATTGTGATTGTATGATTGTGATTGTATGATTGTGATTATATGATTGTGATTGTATGATTGTGATTGTATGATTGTGATAGTATGATTGTGATTATATGATTGTTATTGTATGACTGTGATTGTATGATTGTGATTGTATGATTGTGATAGTATGATTGTGAAAGTATGATTGTGATTGTATGATTGTGATTGTATGATTGTGATTGTATGATTGTGATTGTATGATTGTGATTGTCTGATTGTGGTTGTGCGATTGTGATTGTACGATTGTGATTGTACGATTGTGATAGTATGATTGTGGTTGTATGATTGTGATTGTATGATTGTGATTGTATGATTGTGATTGTTTGATTGTATTTGGGAGATTGTATTTGGGAGATTGTAATTGTATGATTGCGATTGTATGATTGTGATTGTATGATTGCGATTGTATGATTGTGATTGTATGATTGTGATGTATGACTGTAATTGTATGATTATGATTGTATGATTGCGATTGAATGAATGAGATTGTATGATTGTGATTGTATGCTTGCGATTGTATGATTGTGATTGTATGATTGTGATTGTATGATTGTGATTGTATGATTATGATTGTATGATTGTGATTCTATGATTGTGATTGTATGATTGTGATTGTATGATTGTGATAGTATGATTGTGATTGTATGATTGTGATTGTATGACTGTGATTGTATGATTGTGATTGTATGATTGTGATTGTATGATTGTGAAAGTATGATTGTGATGGTATGATTGTGATTGTATGATTGTGATTGTATGATTGTGATTGTATGATTGTGATTGTATGAGTGTGATTGTCTGATTGTGGTTGCGCGATTGTGATTGTACGATTGTGATTGTACGATTGTTATTGAATGATTGAGATTGTATGATTCTGATTGTATGATTGTGATTGCATGATTGTGATTGTATGATTGTATCTGGGAGATTGTATTTGGGAGATTGTATTTGGGAGATTGTAATTGTATGATTGCGATTGTATGATTGTGATTGTATGATTGCGATTGTATGATTGTGATTGTATGATTGTGATGTATGATTGTAATTGTATTATTATGATTGTATGATTGTGATTGTATGATTGAGATTGTATGATTGAGATTGTATGATTGTGATTGTATGCTTGCGATTGTATGATCGTGATTGTATGATTGTGATTGTATGATTGTGATTGTATGATTGCGATAGTATGATTGTGATTGTATGATTGTGATTGTATGATTGTGATGTATGATTGTAATTGTATGATTATGATTGTATGATTGTGATTGTATGATTGAGATTGTATGATTGTGATTGTATGCTTGCGATTGTATGATTGTGATTGTATGATTGTGATTGTATGATTGTATTTGGGAGATTGTATTTGGGAGATTGTATTTGGGATATTGTAATTGTATGTTTGCGATTGTATGATTGTGATTGTATGATTGTGATGTATGATTGTAATTGTATGATTATGATTGTATGATTGTGATTGTATGATTGTGATTGTATGATTGAGATTGTATGATTGTGATTGTATGCTTGCGATTGTATGATTGTGATTGTATGATTGTGATTCTTTGATTGTGATTGTATGATTGTGATTGTATGATTGTGATTGTATGATTGTGATTATATGATTGTGATTGTATGATTGTGATTGTATGATTGTGATAGTATGATTGTGATTATATGATTGTTATTGTATGACTGTGATTGTATGATTGTGATTGTATGATTGTGATAGTATGATTGTGAAAGTATGATTGTGATTGTATGATTGTGATTGTATGATTGTGATTGTATGATTGTGATTGTATGATTGTGATTGTCTGATTGTGATTGTATGATTGTGATGTATGACTGTAATTGTATGATTATGATTGTATGATTGCGATTGAATGAATGAGATTGTATGATTGTGATTGTATGCTTGCGATTGTATGATTGTGATTGTATGATTGTGATTGTATGATTGTGATTGTATGATTATGATTGTATGATTGTGATTCTATGATTGTGATTGTATGATTGTGATTGTATGATTGTGATTGTATGATTGTGATTGTATGATTGTGATTGTATGATTGTGATTGTATGATTGTGATTGTATGATTGTGATTGTATGATTGTGATTGTATGATTGTGATTGTATGATTGTGAATGTACGATTGTGATTGTACGATTGTGATTGTACGATTGTGATAGTATGATTGTGATTGTATGACTGTGATTGTATGACTGTGATTGTATGACTGTGATTGTATGATTGTGATTGTATGATTGTGATTGTATGATTGTGAAAGTATGATTGTGATTGTATGATTGTGATTGTATGATTGTGATTGTATGATTGTGATTGTATGATTGTGATTGTATGATTGTGATTGTATGATTGTGATTGTATGATTGTGATTGTATGATTGTGATTGTATGATTGTGATTGTATGATTGTATTTGGGATATTGTAATTGTATGATTGCGATTGTATGATTGTGATAGTATGATTGTGAAAGCATGATTGTGATTGTATGATTGTGATTGTATGATTGTGATTGTATGATTGTGATTGTATGATTGTGATTGTATGATTGTGATTGTATGATTGTGATTGTCTGATTGTGGTTGTGCGATTGTGATTGTACGATTGTGATTGTACGATTGTGATAGTATGATTGTGATTGTATGATTGTGATTGTATGATTGTGATTGTATGATTGTGATTGTATGATTGTGATTGTTTGATTGTATTTGGCAGATTGTATTTGGGAGATTGTATTTGGGAGATTGTAATTGTATGATTGCGATTGTATGATTGTGATTGTATGATTGCGATTGTATGATTGTAATTGTATGATTGTGATTGTCTGATTGTGGTTGTGCGATTGTGATTGTACGATTGTGATTGTACGATTGTGATAGTATGATTGTGATTGTATGATTGTGATTGTATGATTGCGATTGTATGATTGTGATTGTTTGATTGTATTTGGGAGATTGTATTTGGGAGATTGTAATTGTATGATTGCGATTGTATGATTGTGATTGTATGATTGTGATGTATGACTGTAATTGTATGATTATGATTGTATGATTGTGATTGTATGATTGAGATTGTATGATTGTGATTGTATGCTTTCGATTGTATGATTGTGATTGTATGATTGTGATTGTATGATTGTGATTGTATGATTGTGATTGTATGATTGTGATTGTATGATTGTGATTGTATGATTGTGATTGTATGATTGTGATTGTTTGATTGTATTTGGGAGATTGTATTTGGGAGATTGTAATTGTATGCTTGCGATTGTATGATTGTGATTGTATGATTGTGATTATATGATTGTGATTGTATGATTGTGATTGTATGGTTGTGATAGTATGATTGTGATTATATGATTGTTATTGTATGACTGTGATTGTATGATTGTGATTGTATGATTGTGATAGTATGATTGTGAAAGTATGATTGTTATTATATGATTGTGATTGTATGATTGTGATTGTATGATTGTGATTTTATGATTGTGTTTGTCTGATTGTGGTTGTGCGATTGTGATTGTACGATTGTGATTGTACGATTGTGATAGTATGATTGTGATTGTATGATTGTGATTGTATGATTGTGATTGTATGATTGTGATTGTTTGATTGTATTTGGGAGATTGTATTTGGGAGATTGTAATTGTATGATTGCGATTGTATGATTGTGATTCTTTGATTGTGATTGTATGATTGTGATTGTATGATTGTGATTGTATGATTGTGATTATATGATTGTGATTGTATGATTGTGATTGTATGATTGTGATAGTATGATTGTGATTATATGATTGTTATTGTATGACTGTGATTGTATGATTGTGATTGTATGATTGTGATAGTATGATTGTGAAAGTATGATTGTGATTGTATGATTGTGATTGTATGATTGTGATTGTATGATTGTGATTGGATGATTGGGATTGTCTGATTGTGGTTGTGCGATTGTGATTGTACGATTGTGATTGTACGATTGTGATAGTATGATTGTGGTTGTATGATTGTGATTGTATGATTGTGATTGTATGATTGTGATTGTTTGATTGTATTTGGGAGATTGTATTTGGGAGATTGTAATTGTATGATTGCGATTGTATGATTGTGATGTATGATTGTAATTGTATGATTATGATTGTATGATTGTGATTGTATGACTGTGATTGTATGATTGAGATTGTATGATTGTGATTGTGTGCTTGCGATTGTATGATTGTGATTGTATGATTGTGATTCTTTGATTGTGATTGTATGATTGTGATTGTATGATTGTGATTGTATGATTGTGATGTATGACTGTAATTGTATGATTATGATTGTATGATTGTGATTGTATGATTGAGATTGTATGATTGTGATTGTATGCTTTCGATTGTATGATTGTGATTGTATGATTGTGATTGTATGATTGTGATTGTATGATTGTGATTGTATGATTGTGATTGTATGATTGTGATTGTATGATTGTGATTGTATGATTGTGATTGTTTGATTGTATTTGGGAGATTGTATTTGGGAGATTGTAATTGTATGATTGCGATTGTATGATTGTGATTGTATGATTGCGATTGTATGATTGTGATTGTATGATTGTGATTGTATGATTGTGATGTATGATTGTAATTGTATGATTATGATTGTATGATTGTGATTGTATGATTGAGATTGTATGATTGTGATTGTATGATTGCGATTGTATGATTGTGATTGTATGATTGTGATTGTATGATTGCGATTGTATGATTGTGATTGTATGATTGTGATTGTATGATTGTGATTGTATGATTGTGATTGTATGATTGTGAAAGTATGATTGTGATTGTATGATTGTGATTGTATGATTGTGATTGTATGATTGTGATTGTATGATTGTGATTGTATGAGTGTGATTGTATGATTGTGATTGTATGATTGTGATTGTATGATTGTGATTGTATGATTGTGATTGCATGATTTTGAATGTATGATTGTGATTGATTGGTTGTGATTGTATGATTGTGATCGTATGATTGTGATTGTATGATTGTGATTGTATGATTGCGATAGTATGATTGTGATTGTATGATTGTGATTGTATGATTGTGATGTATGATTGTAATTGTATGATTATGATTGTATGATTGTGATTGTATGATTGAGATTGTATGATTGTGATTGTATGCTTGCGATTGTATGATTGTGATTGTATGATTGTGATTGTATGATTGTATTTGGGAGATTGTATTCGGGATATTGTAATTGTATGATTGCGATTGTATGATTGTGATTGTATGATTGTGATGTATGATTGTAATTGTATGATTATGATTGTATGATTGTGATTGTATGATTGTGATTCTTTGATTGTGATTGTATGATTGTGATTGTATGATTGTGATTGTATGATTGTGATGTATGACTGTAATTGTATGATTATGATTGTATGATTGTGATTGTATGATTGAGATTGTATGATTGTGATTGTATGCTTTCGATTGTATGATTGTGATTGTATGATTGTGATTGTATGATTGTGATTGTATGATTGTGATTGTATGATTGTGATTGTATGATTGTGATTGTATGATTGTGATTGTTTGATTGTATTTGGGAGATTGTATTTGGGAGATTGTAATTGTATGATTGCGATTGTATGATTGTGATTGTATGATTGCGATTGTATGATTGTGATTGTATGATTGTGATTGTATGATTGTGATGTATGATTGTAATTCTATGATTATGATTGTATGATTGTGATTGTATGATTGAGATTGTATGATTGTGATTGTATGATTGCGATTGTATGATTGTGATTGTATGATTGTGATTGTATGATTGCGATTGTATGATTGTGATTGTATGATTGTGATTGTATGATTGTGATTGTATGATTGTGATTGTATGATTGTGAAAGTATGATTGTGATTGTATGATTGTGATTGTATGATTGTGATTGTATGATTGTGATTGTATGATTGTGATTGTATGAGTGTGATTGTATGATTGTGATTGTATGATTGTGATTGTATGATTGTGATTGTATGATTGTGATTGCATGATTTTGAATGTATGATTGTGATTGATTGGTTGTGATTGTATGATTGTGATCGTATGATTGTGATTGTATGATTGTGATTGTATGATTGCGATAGTATGATTGTGATTGTATGATTGTGATTGTATGATTGTGATGTATGATTGTAATTGTATGATTATGATTGTATGATTGTGATTGTATGATTGAGATTGTATGATTGTGATTGTATGCTTGCGATTGTATGATTGTGATTGTATGATTGTGATTGTATGATTGTATTTGGGAGATTGTATTCGGGATATTGTAATTGTATGATTGCGATTGTATGATTGTGATTGTATGATTGTGATGTATGATTGTAATTGTATGATTATGATTGTATGATTGTGATTGTATGATTGTGATTGTATGATTGAGATTGTATGATTGTGATTGTATGCTTGCGATTGTATGATTGTGATTGTATGATTGTGATTATATGATTGTGATTGTATGATTGTGATTGTATGGTTGTGATAGTATGATTGTGATTATATGATTGTTATTGTATGACTGTGATTGTATGATTGTGATTGTATGATTGTGATAGTATGATTGTGAAAGTATGATTGTTATTATATGATTGTGATTGTATGATTGTGATTGTATGATTGTGATTTTATGATTGTGATTGTCTGATTGTGGTTGTGCGATTGTGATTGTACGATTGTGATTGTACGATTGTGATAGTATGATTGTGATTGTATGATTGTGATTGTATGATTGTGATTGTATGATTGTGATTGTTTGATTGTATTTGGGAGATTGTATTTGGGAGATTGTAATTGTATGATTGCGATTGTATGATTGTGATTGTTTGATTGCGATTGTATGATTGTGATTGTATGATTGTGATGTATGACTGTAATTGTATGATTATGATTGTATGATTGTGATTGTATGATTGAGATTGTATGATTGTGATTGTATGCTTGCGATTGTATGATTGTGATTGTATGATTGTGATTCTTTGATTGTGATTGTATGATTGTGATTGTATGATTGTGATTGTATGATTGTGATTATATGATTGTGATTGTATGATTGTGATTGTATGATTGTGATAGTATGATTGTGATTATATGATTGTTATTTTATGACTGTGATTGTATGATTGTGATTGTATGATTGTGATAGTATGATTGTGAAAGTATGATTGTGATTGTATGATTGTGATTGTATGATTGTGATTGTATGATTGTGATTGTATGATTGTGATTGTCTGATTGTGGTTGTGCGATTGTGACTGTACGATTGTGATTGTACGATTGTGATAGTATGATTGTGGTTGTATGATTGTGATTGTATGATTGTGATTGTATGATTGTGATTGTTTGATTGTATTTGGGAGATTGTAATTGTATGATTGTGATTGTATGATTGTGATTGTATGATTGTATTTAGGAGATTGTATTTGGGAGATTGTATTTGGGAGATTGTAATTGTATGATTATGATTGTATGATTGTGATTGTATGGTTGCGATTGTATGATTGTGATTGTATGATTGTGATGTATGATTGTAATTGTATTATTATGATTGTATGATTGTGATTGTATGATTGAGATTGTATGATTGAGATTGTATGATTGTGATTGTATGCTTGCGATTGTATGATCGTGATTGTATGATTGTGATTGTATGATTGTGATTGTATGATTGTGATTGTATGATTATGATTGTATGATTGTGATTGTATGATTGTGATTGTATGATTGTGATTGTATGATTGTGATTGAATGGTTGTGATTGTATGATTGTGATCGTATGATTGTGATTGTATGATTGCGATAGTATGATTGTGATTGTATGATTGTGATTGTATGATTGTGATGTATGATTGTAATTGTATGATTATGATTGTATGATTGTGATTGTATGATTGAGATTGTATGATTGTGATTGTATGCTTGCGATTGTATGATTGTGATTGTATGATTGTGATTGTATGATTGTATTGGGGAGATTGTATTTGGGAGATTGTATTTGGGATATTGTAATTGTATGTTTGTGATTGTATGATTGTGATTGTATGATTGTGATGTATGATTGTAATTGTATGATTATGATTGTATGATTGTGATTGTATGACTGTGATTGTATGATTGAGATTGTATGATTGTGATTGTGTGCTTGCGATTGTATGATTGTGATTGTATGATTGTGATTCTTTGATTGTGATTGTATGATTGTGATTGTATGATTGTGATTGTATGATTGTGATTATATGATTGTGATTGTATGATTGTGATTGTATGATTGTGATAGTATGATTGTGATTATATGATTGTTATTGTATGACTGTGATTGTATGATTGTGATTGTATGATTGTGATAGTATGATTGTGAAAGTATGATTGTGATTGTATGATTGTGATTGTATGATTGTGATTGTATGATTGTGATTGTATGATTGTGATTGTCTGATTGTGGTTGTGCGATTGTGATTGTACGATTGTGATTGTACGATTGTGATAGTATGATTGTGGTTGTATGATTGTGATTGTATGATTGTGATTGTATGATTGTGATTGTTTGATTGTATTTGGGAGATTGTATTTGGGAGATTGTAATTGTATGATTGCGATTGTATGATTGTGATGTATGATTGTAATTGTATGATTATGATTGTATGATTGTGATTGTATGACTGTGATTGTATGATTGAGATTGTATGATTGTGATTGTGTGCTTGCGATTGTATGATTGTGATTGTATGATTTTGATTGTATGATTGTGATAGTATGATTGTGATTGTATGATTGTGATTGTATGACTGTGATTGTATGATTGTGATTGTATGATTGTGATTGTATGATTGTGAAAGTATGATTGTGATGGTATGATTGTGATTGTATGATTGTGATTGTATGATTGTGATTGTATGATTGTGATTGTATGAGTGTGATTGTCTGATTGTGGTTGTGCGATTGTGATTGTACGATTGTGATTGTACGATTGTTATTGAATGATTGAGATTGTATGATTCTGATTGTATGATTGTGATTGCATGATTGTGATTGTATGATTGTATCTGGGAGATTGTATTTGGGAGATTGTATTTGGGAGATTGTAATTGTATGATTGCGATTGTATGATTGTGATTATATGATGGCGATTGTATGATTGTGATTGTCTGATTGTGATGTATGATTGTAATTGTATGATTATGATTGTATGATTGTGATTGTATGATTGTGATTGTATGATTGTATCTGGGAGATTGTATCTGGGAGATTGTATTTGGGAGATTTTATTTGGGAGATTGTAATTGTATGATTGCAATTGTATGATTGTGATTGTATGATTGCGATTGTATGATTGTGGTTGTATGATTGTGATGTATGATTGTAGTTATATGATTATGATTGTATGATTGTGATTGTATGATTGTGATGGTATGATTGTGATTGTATGATTGCGATCGTAGGACTGTGATTGCATGATTATGATTGTATGATTGTGATTGTATGATTGTGATTGTATGATTGTGATAGTATGATTGTGATTGTATGACTGTGATTGTATGACTGTGATTGTATGATTGTGATTGTATGATTGTGATTGTATGATTGTGATTGTATGATTGTGATAGTATGATTGCGATTGTATGATTGTGATTGTATGATTGTGATTGTATGATTGTGATTGTATGATTGTGATTGTATGATTGTATTTGGGAGATTGTATTTGGGAGATTGTAATTGTATGATTGCGATTGTATGATTGTGATTGTATGATTGTGATTGTATGATTGCGATAGTATGATTGTGAAAGTATGATTGTGATTGTATGATTGTGATTGTATGATTGTGATTGTATGATTGTGATTGTATGATTGTGATTGTCTGATTGTGGTTGTGCGATTGTGATTGTACGATTGTGATTGTACGATTGTGATTGTATGATTGCGATAGTATGATTGTGATTGTATGATTGTGATTGTATGATTGTGATTGTATGATTGTGATGTATGATTGTAATTGTATGATTATGATTGTATGATTGTGATTGTATGATTGAGATTGTATGATTGTGATTGTATGCTTGCGATTGTATGATTGTGATTGTATGATTGTGATTCTTTGATTGTGATTGTATGATTGTGATTGTATGATTGTGATTGTATGATTGTGATTATATGATTGTGATTGTATGATTGTGATTGTATGATTGTGATAGTATGATTGTGATTATATGATTGTTATTGTATGACTGTGATTGTATGATTGTGATTGTATGATTGTGATAGTATGATTGTGAAAGTATGATTGTGATTGTATGATTGTGATTGTATGATTGTGATTGTATGATTGTGATTGTATGATTGTGATTGTCTGATTGTGGTTGTGCGATTGTGACTGTACGATTGTGATTGTACGATTGTGATAGTATGATTGTGGTTGTATGATTGTGATTGTATGATTGTGATTGTATGATTGTGATTGTTTGATTGTATTTGGGAGATTGTATTTGGGAGATTGTATTTGGGAGATTGTAATTGTATGATTGTGATTGTATGATTGTGATTGTATGATTGTATTTAGGAGATTGTATTTGGGAGATTGTATTTGGGAGATTGTATTTGGGAGATTGTAATTGTATGATTATGATTGTATGATTGCGATTGTATGGTTGCGATTGTATGATTGTGATTGTATGATTGTGATGTATGATTGTAATTGTATTATTATGATTGTATGATTGTGATTGTATGATTGAGATTGTATGATTGAGATTGTATGATTGTGATTGTATACTTGCGATTGTATGATCGTGATTGTATGATTGTGATTGTATGATTGTGATTGTATGATTGTGATTGTATGATTGTGATTGTATGATTATGATTGTATGATTGTGATTGTATGATTGTGATTGTATGATTGTGATTGAATGGTTGTGATTGTATGATTGTGATCGTATGGTTGTGATTGTATGATTGCGATAGTATGATTGTGATTGTATGATTGTGATTGTATGATTGTGATGTATGATTGTAATTGTATGATTATGATTGTATGATTGTGATTGTATGATTGAGATTGTATGATTGTGATTGTATGCTTGCGATTGTATGATTGTGATTGTATGATTGTGATTGTATGATTGTATTTGGGAGATTGTATTTGGGAGATTGTATTTGGGATATTGTAATTGTATGTTTGCGATTGTATGATTGTGATTGTATGATTGCGATGTATGATTGTAATTGTATGATTATGATTGTATGATTGTGATTGTATGACTGTGATTGTATGATTGAGATTGTATGATTGTGATTGTGTGCTTGCGATTGTATGATTGTGATTGTATGATTGTGATTCTTTGATTGTGATTGTATGATTGTGATTGTATGATTGTGATTGTATGATTGTGATAGTATGATTGTGATTATATGATTGTTATTGTATGACTGTGATTGTATGATTGTGATTGTATGATTGTGATAGTATGATTGTGAAAGTATGATTGTGATTGTATGATTGTGATTGTATGATTGTGATTGTATGATTGTGATTGTATGATTGTGATTGTCTGATTGTGGTTGTGCGATTGTGATTGTACGATTGTGATTGTACGATTGTGATAGTATGATTGTGGTTGTATGATTGTGATTGTATGATTGTGATTGTATGATTGTGATTGTTTGATTGTATTTGGGAGATTGTATTTGGGAGATTGTAATTGTATGATTGTGATTGTATGATTGTGATTTTATGATTGTGATTATATGATTGTGATTGTATGATTGTGATTGTATGATTGTGATAGTATGATTGTGATTATATGATTGTTATTGTATGACTGTGATTGTATGATTGTGATTGTATGATTGCGATAGTATGATTGTGAAAGTATGATTGTGATTGTATGATTGTGATTGTATGATTGTGATTGTATGATTGTGATTGTATGATTGTGATTGTCTGATTGTGGTTGTGCGATTGTGATTGTCTGATTGTGGTTGTGCGATTGTGATTGTACGATTGTGATTGTACGATTGTGATAGTATGATTGTGGTTGTATGATTGTGATTGTATGATTGTGATTGTATGATTGTGATTGTTTGATTGTATTTGGGAGATTGTATTTGGGAGATTGTAATTGTATGATTGCGATTGTATGATTGTGATTGTATGATTGTGATGGTATGATTGTGATTGTATGATTGCGATCGTAGGACTGTGATTGCATGATTATGATTGTATGATTGTGATTGTATGATTGTGATTGTATGATTGTGATTGTCTGATTGTGATGTATGATTGTAATTGTATGATTATGATTGTATGATTGTGATTGTATGATTGTGATTGTATGATTGTATCTGGGAGATTGTATCTGGGAGATTGTATTTGGGAGATTTTATTTGGGAGATTGTAATTGTATGATTGCAATTGTATGATTGTGATTGTATGATTGCGATTGTATGATTGTGGTTGTATGATTGTGATTGTATGATTGTGATTTTATGATTGTGATTATATGATTGTGATTGTATGATTGTGATTGCATGATTTTGAATGTATGATTGTGATTGATTGGTTGTGATTGTATGATTGTGATCGTATGATTGTGATTGTATGATTGTGATTGTATGATTGCGATAGTATGATTGTGATTGTATGATTGTGATTGTATGATTGTGATGTATGATTGTAATTGTATGATTATGATTGTATGATTGTGATTGTATGATTGAGATTGTATGATTGTGATTGTATGCTTGCGATTGTATGATTGTGATTGTATGATTGTGATTGTATGATTGTATTTGGGAGATTGTATTCGGGATATTGTAATTGTATGATTGCGATTGTATGATTGTGATTGTATGATTGTGATTGCATGATTTTGAATGTATGATTGTGATTGTATGATTGTGATTGTATGATTGCGATAGTATGATTGTGATTGTATGATTGTGATTGTATGATTGTGATTGTTTGATTGTATTTGGGAGATTGTATTTGGGAGATTGTAATTGTATGATTGTGATTGTATGATTGCGATTGTATGATTGTATTTAGGAGATTGTATTTGGGAGATTGTATTTGGGAGATTGTATTTGGGAGATTGTAATTGTATGATTATGATTGTATGATTGTGATTGTATGGTTGCGATTGTATGATTGTGATTGTATGATTGTGATGTATGATTGTAATTGTATTATTATGATTGTATGATTGTGATTGTATGATTGAGATTGTATGATTGAGATTGTATGATTGTGATTGTATGCTTGCGATTGTATGATCGTGATTGTATGATTGTGATTGTATGATTGTGATTGTATGATTGTGATTGTATGATTATGATTGTATGATTGTGATTGTATGATTGTGATTGTATGATTGTGATTGAATGGTTGTGATTGTATGATTGTGATCGTATGATTGTGATTGTATGATTGCGATAGTATGATTGTGATTGTATGATTGTGATTGTATGATTGTGATGTATGATTGTAATTGTATGATTATGATTGTATGATTGTGATTGTATGAATGAGATTGTATGATTGTGATTGTATGCTTGCGATTGTATGATTGTGATTGTATGATTGTGATTTTATGATTGTATTTGGGAGATTGTATTTGGGAGATTGTATTTGGGATATTGTAATTGTATGTTTGCGATTGTATGATTGTGATTGTATGATTGCGATGTATGATTGTAATTGTATGATTATGATTGTATGATTGTGATTGTATGACTGTGATTGTATGATTGAGATTGTATGATTGTGATTGTGTGCTTGCGATTGTATGATTGTGATTGTATGATTGTGATTCTTTGATTGTGATTGTATGATTGTGATTGTATGATTGTGATTGTATGATTGTGATAGTATGATTGTGATTATATGATTGTTATTGTATGACTGTGATTGTATGATTGTGATTGTATGATTGTGATAGTATGATTGTGAAAGTATGATTGTGATTGTATGATTGTGATTGTATGATTGTGATTGTATGATTGTGATTGTATGATTGTGATTGTCTGATTGTGGTTGTGCGATTGTGATTGTACGATTGTGATTGTACGATTGTGATAGTATGATTGTGGTTGTATGATTGTGATTGTATGATTGTGATTGTATGATTGTGATTGTTTGATTGTATTTGGGAGATTGTATTTGGGAGATTGTAATTGTATGATTGCGATTGTATGATTGTGATTGTATGATTGCGATTGTATGATTGTGATTGTATGATTGTGATGTATGACTGTAATTGTATGATTATGATTGTATGATTGCGATTGAATGAATGAGATTGTATGATTGTGATTGTATGCTTGCGATTGTATGATTGTGATTGTATGATTGTGATTGTATGATTGTGATTGTATGATTATGGTTGTATGATTGTGATTCTATGATTGTGATTGTATGATTGTGATTGTATGATTGTGATAGTATGATTGTGATTGTATGATTGTGTTTGTATGACTGTGATTGTATGATTGTGATTGTATGATTGTGATTGTATGATTGTGAAAGTATGATTGTGATGGTATGATTGTGATTGTATGATTGTGATTGTATGATTGTGATTGTATGATTGTGATAGTATGATTGTGAAAGTATGATTGTGATTGTATGATTGTGATTGTATGATTGTGATTGTATGATTGTGATTGTATGATTGTGATTGTCTGATTGTGGTTGTGCGATTGTGATTGTACGATTGTGATTGTACGATTGTGATAGTATGATTGTGGTTGTATGATTGTGATTGTATGATTGTGATTGTATGATTGTGATTGTTTGATTGTATTTGGGAGATTGTATTTGGGAGATTGTAATTGTATGATTGCGATTGTATGATTGTGATTGTATGATTGCGATTGTATGATTGTGATTGTATGATTGTGATGTATGACTGTAATTGTATGATTATGATTGTATGATTGCGATTGAATGAATGAGATTGTATGATTGTGATTGTATGCTTGCGATTGTATGATTGTGATTGTATGATTGTGATTGTATGATTGTGATTGTATGATTATGGTTGTATGATTGTGATTCTATGATTGTGATTGTATGATTGTGATTGTATGATTGTGATAGTATGATTGTGATTGTATGATTGTGTTTGTATGACTGTGATTGTATGATTGTGATTGTATGATTGTGATTGTATGATTGTGAAAGTATGATTGTGATGGTATGATTGTGATTGTATGATTGTGATTGTATGATTGTGATTGTATGATTGTGATTGTATGAGTGTGATTGTCTGATTGTGGTTGTGCGATTGTGATTGTACGATTGTGATTGTACGATTGTTATTGAATGATTGAGATTGTATGATTCTGATTGTATGATTGTGATTGCATGATTGTGATTGTATGATTGTATCTGGGAGATTGTATTTGGGAGATTGTATTTGGGAGATTGTAATTGTATGATTGCGATTGTATGATTGTGATTATATGATTGCGATTGTATGATTGTGATTGTCTGATTGTGATGTATGATTGTAATTGTATGATTATGATTGTATGATTGTGATTGTATGATTGTGATTGTATGATTGTATCTGGGAGATTGTATCTGGGAGATTGTATTTGGGAGATTTTATTTGGGAGATTGTAATTGTATGATTGCAATTGTATGATTGTGATTGTATGATTGCGATTGTATGATTGTGGTTGTATGATTGTGATTGTATGATTGTGATTTTATGATTGTGATTATATGATTGTGATTGTATGATTGTGATTGTATGATTGTGATAGTATGATTGTGATTATATGATTGTTATTGTATGACTGTGATTGTATGATTGTGATTGTATGATTGCGATAGTATGATTGTGAAAGTATGATTGTGATTGTATGATTGTGATTGTATGATTGTGATTGTATGATTGTGATTGTATGATTGTGATTGTCTGATTGTGGTTGTGCGATTGTGATTGTCTGATTGTGGTTGTGCGATTGTGATTGTACGATTGTGATTGTACGATTGTGATAGTATGATTGTGGTTGTATGATTGTGATTGTATGATTGTGATTGTATGATTGTGATTGTTTGATTGTATTTGGGAGATTGTATTTGGGAGATTGTAATTGTATGATTGCGATTGTATGATTGTGATTGTATGATTGTGATGGTATGATTGTGATTGTATGATTGCGATCGTAGGACTGTGATTGCATGATTATGATTGTATGATTGTGATTGTATGATTGTGATTGTATGATTGTGATAGTATGATTGTGATTGTATGACTGTGATTGTATGACTGTGATTGTATGATTGTGATTGTATGATTGTGATTGTATGATTGTGATTGTATGATTGTGATAGTATGATTGTGATTGTATGATTGTGATTGTATGATTGTGATTGTATGATTGTGATAGTATGATTGTGAAAGTATGATTGTGATTGTATGATTGTGATTGTATGATTGTATTTGGGATATTGTAATTGTATGATTGCGATTGTATGATTGTGATTGTATGATTGTGATGTATGATTGTAATTGTATGATTATGATTGTATGATTGTGATTGTATGATTGAGATTGTATGATTGTGATTGTATGCTTGCGATTGTATGAATGTGGTTGTATGATTGTGATTGCATGATTGTGATTGTATGATTGTGATTGTATGATTGTGATGTATGATTGTAATTGTATGATTATGATTGTATGATTGTGATTGTATGATTGAGATTGTATGATTGTGATTGTATGATTGCGATTGTATGATTGTGATTGTATGATTGTGATTGTATGATTGCGATTGTATGATTGTGATTGTATGATTGTGATTGTATGATTGTGATTGTATGATTGTGATTGTATGATTGTGAAAGTATGATTGTGATTGTATGATTGTGATTGTATGATTGTGATTGTATGATTGTGATTGTATGATTGTGATTGTATGAGTGTGATTGTATGATTGTGATTGTATGATTGTGATTGTATGATTGTGATTGTATGATTGTGATTGCATGATTTTGAATGTATGATTGTGATTGATTGGTTGTGATTGTATGATTGTGATCGTATGATTGTGATTGTATGATTGTGATTGTATGATTGCGATAGTATGATTGTGATTGTATGATTGTAATTGTATGATTGTGATGTATGATTGTAATTGTATGATTATGATTGTATGATTGTGATTGTATGATTGAGATTGTATGATTGTGATTGTATGCTTGCGATTGTATGATTGTGATTGTATGATTGTGATTGTATGATTGTATTTGGGAGATTGTATTCGGGATATTGTAATTGTATGATTGCGATTGTATGATTGTGATTGTATGATTGTGATGTATGATTGTAATTGTATGATTATGATTGTATGATTGTGATTGTATGATTGTGATTCTTTGATTGTGATTGTATGATTGTGATTGTATGATTGCGATTGTATGAATGCGATTGTATGATTGTGATTGTATGAATGTGATTGTATGATTGTGATTGTATGATTGTGATTGTATGATTGTGATTGTATGATTGACATTGTATGATAGTGATTGTATGCTTGCGATTGTATGAATGTGATTGTATGATTGTGATGGTATGATTGTGATTGTATGATTGCGATCGTAGGACTGTGATTGCATGATTATGATTGTATGATTGTGATTGTATGGTTGTGATTGTATGATTGTGATTGTATGATTATGATTGTATTTTTGTGATTGTATGATTGTGATTGTATGATTGTGATTGTATGATTGTGATTGTATGATTGTGATTGTATGATTGTGATTGTATGATTGTGATTGTCTGATTGTGGTTGTGCGATTGTGATTGTACGATTGTGATTGTACGATTGTGATTGTATGATTGTGATTGCATGATTATGATTGTATGATTGTGATTGCATGATTGTGATTGTATGATTGTGATTGCATGATTTCGAATGTATGATTGTGATGTTATAATTGTGATTGTATGATTGTGATTGTATGATTGTGATTGTATGATTGTGATTGTATGATTGTGATTGTATGATTGTGATAGTATGATTGTGATTGTATGATTGTGATTGTATGATTGTGATTGTATGATTATGATTGTATGATTGTGATTGTATGATTGTATTTGGGTGATTGTATTTGGGAGATTGTATTTGGGAGATTGTAATTGTATGATTGCGATTGTATGATTGTGATTGTATGATTGCGATTGTATGAATGCGATTGTATGATTGTGATTGTATGAATGTGATTGTATGATTGTGATTGTATGATTGTGATTGTATGATTGTGATTGTATGATTGACATTGTATGATAGTGATTGTATGCTTGCGATTGTATGAATGTGATTGTATGATTGTGATTGTATGATTGTGATTGTATGATTGTGATTGTATGATTGTGATTGTATGATTGTGATTGTATGATTGTGATTGTATGATTGTGAATGTACGATTGTGATTGTACGATTGTGATTGTATGATTGTGATAGTATGATTGTGATTGTATGACTGTGATTGTTTGACTGTGATTGTATGATTGTGATTGTATGATTGTGATTGTATGATTGTGAAAGTATGATTGTGATTGTATGATTGTGATTGTATGATTGAGATTGTATGATTGTGATTGTATGATTGAGATTGTATGATTGTGATTGTATGCTTGCGATTGTATGAATGTGATTGTATGATTGTGATTGCATGATTGTGATTGTATGATTGTGATTGTATGATTGTGATTGTATGATTGTGATTGTATGATTGTGATTGTATGATTGTGAATGTACGATTGTGATTGTATGATTGTGATTGTATGATTGTGATAGTATGATTGTGATTGTATGACTGTGATTGTATGACTGTGATTGTATGATTGTGATTGTATGATTGTGATTGTATGATTGTGAAAGTATGATTGTGATTGTATGATTGTGATTGTATGATTGTGATTGTATGATTGTGATTGTATGATTGTGATTGTATGATTGTGATTGTATGATTGTGATTGTATGATTGTGATTGTATGAGTGTGATTGTGTGATTGTGGTTGTGCGATTGAGATTGTACGATTGTGATTGTACGATTGCGATTGAATGATTGTGATTGAATGATTATAATTGTATGATTGTGATTGCATGATTGTGATTGTATGATTCTGATTGCATGATTTTGAATGTATGATTGTGATTGTATGATTGTGATTGTATGATTGTGATTGTATGATTGTGATTGTATGATTGTGATTGTATGATTGTGATTGTATGATTGTGATAGAATGATTGTGATGGTATGATTGTGATTGTATGATTAAGTTTGTATTTTTGTGATTTTATGATTGTGATTGTATGATTGTGATTGTATGATTGTGATTGTATGATTGCGATTGTATGAATGCGATTGTATGATTGTGATTGCATGATTGTGATTGTATGATTGTGATTGTATGATTGTGATTGTCTTTTTGTGGTTGTATGATTGTGATTGTATGATTGAGATTGTATGATTGTGATTGTATGATTGCGATTGTATAATAGCGATTGTATGATTGTGATTGTATGATTGTGATGTATGATTGTAATTGTATGATTATGATTGTATGATTGTGATTGTATGATTGAGATTGTATGATTGTGATTGTATGATTGCGATTGTATGATTGTGATTGTATGATTGTGATCGTATGATTGAGATTGTATGATTGTGATTGTATGCTTGCGATTGTATGATTGTGATTGTATGATTGTATTTGGGAGATTGTATTTGGGATATTGTAATTTTATGATTGCGATTGTATGATTGTGATGTATGATTCTAATTGTATGATTATGATTGTATGATTGTGATTGTATGCTTGCGATTGTATGAATGTGATTGTATGATTGTGATTGCATGATTGTGATTGTATGATTGTGATTGTATGATTGTGATTGTATGATTGTGATTGTATGATTGTGATTGTATGATTGTGAATGTACGATTGTGATTGTATGATTGTGATTGTATGATTGTGATAGTATGATTGTGATTGTATGACTGTGATTGTATGACTGTGATTGTATGATTGTGATTGTATGATTGTGATTGTATGATTGTGAAAGTATGATTGTGATTGTATGATTGTGATTGTATGATTGTGATTGTATGATTGTGATTGTATGATTGTGATTGTATGATTGTGATTGTATGATTGTGATTGTATGATTGTGATTGTATGAGTGTGATTGTGTGATTGTGGTTGTGCGATTGAGATTGTACGATTGTGATTGTACGATTGTGATTGAATGATTGTGATTGAATGATTATAATTGTATGATTGTGATTGCATGATTGTGATTGTATGATTCTGATTGCATGATTTTGAATGTATGATTGTGATTGTATGATTGTGATTGTATGATTGTGATTGTATGATTGTGATTGTATGATTGTGATTGTATGATTGTGATAGTATGATTGTGATGGTATGATTGTGATTGTATGATTAAGTTTGTATTTTTGTGATTTTATGATTGTGATTGTATGATTGTGATTGTATGATTGCGATTGTATGAATGCGATTGTATGATTGTGATTGCATGATTGTGATTGTATGATTGTGATTGTATGATTGTGATTGTCTTTTTGTGGTTGTATGATTGTGATTGTATGATTGAGATTGTATGATTGTGATTGTATGATTGCGATTGTATAATAGCGATTGTATGATTGTGATTGTATGATTGTGATGTATGATTGTAATTGTATGATTATGATTGTATGATTGTGATTGTATGATTGAGATTGTATGATTGTGATTGTATGATTGCGATTGTATGATTGTGATTGTATGATTGTGATCGTATGATTGAGATTGTATGATTGTGATTGTATGCTTGCGATTGTATGATTGTGATTGTATGATTGTATTTGGGAGATTGTATTTGGGATATTGTAATTTTATGATTGCGATTGTATGATTGTGATGTATGATTCTAATTGTATGATTATGATTGTATGATTGTGATTGTATGATTGTGATAGTATGATTGTGATTGTATGATTGTGATTGTATGATTGTGATTGTATGATTGTGATTGTATGATTGTGATTGTATGATTGTATTTGGGAGATTGTATTTGGGAGATTGTAATTGTATGATTGCGATTGTATGATTGTGATTGTATGATTGTGATTGTATGATTGTATTTGGGAGATTGTAGTTGGGAGATTGTATTTGGGAGATTGTATTTGGGAGATTGTAATTGTATGATTGCGGTTGTATGATTGTGATTGTATGATTGCGATTGTATGATTGTGATTGTATGATTGTGATGTATGATTGTAATATTATGATTATGATTGTATGATTGTGATTGTATAATTGCGATTGTATGATTGTATTTGGGAGATTGTAGTTGGGAGATTGTATTTGGGAGATTGTATTTGGGAAATTGTAATTGTATGATTGCGATTGTATGATTGTGATTGTATGATTGCGATTGTATGATTGTGATTGTATGACTATGATTGTATTTTTGTGATTGTATGATTGTGATTGTATGATTGTGATTGTATGATTGTGATTGTATGATTGTGATTGTATGATTGTGATTGTATGATTGTATTTGGGAGATTGTATTTGGGATATTGTAATTGTATGATTGCGATTGTATGATTGTGATTGTATGATTGTGATTGTATGATTGTGATTGTATGAATATGATTGTATGATAGTGATTGCATGATTGTGATTGTATGATTGTGATTGCATGATTTTGAATGTATGATTGTGATTGTATGATTGTGATTGTATGATTGTGATCGTATGATTGTGATTGTATGATTGTGATTGTATGATTGCGATAGTATGATTGTGATTGTATGATTGTGATTGTATGATTGTGATGTATGATTGTAATTGTATGATTATGATTGTATGATTGTGATTGTATGATTGAGATTGTATGATTGTGATTGTATGCTTGCGATTGTATGATTGTGATTGTATGATTGTATTTGGGAGATTGTATTTGGGATATTGTAATTGTATGGTTGCGATTGTATGATTGTGATTGTATGATTGTGATGTATGATTCTAATTGTACGATTACGATTGTATGATTGCGATTGTATGATTGAGATTGTATGATTGTGATTGTATGCTTGCGATTGTATGAATGTGATTGTATGATTGTGATTGCATGACTGTGATTGTATGATTGTGATTGTGTGATTGTGATGGTATGACTGTGATTGTATGATTGCGATCGTATGATTGTGATTGTATGATTATGATTGTATGATTGTGATTGTATGATTGCGATTGTATGATTGTGATTGTATGATTAAGTTTGTATTTTTGTGATTTTATGATTGTGATTGTATGATTGTGATTGTATGATTGTGATTGTATGATTGTGATTGTATGATTGTGATTGTATGATTGCGATTGTATGATTGTGATTGTATGATTGTGATTGTATGATTGTGATTGTATGATTGTATTTGGGAGATTGTATTCGGGAGATTGTAATTGTATGATTGCGATTGTATGATTGTGATTGTATGATTGCGATTGTATGATTGCGATTGTATGATTGTGATGTATGATTGTAATTGTATGATTATGATTCTATGATTGTAATTGTATGATTGAGATTGTATGATTGTGATTGTATGATTGCGATTGTATGATTGTGATTGTATGATTGCGATTGTATGATTGTGATTGTATGATTGTGATGTATGATTGTAATTGTATGATTATGATTGTATGATTGTGATTGTATGATTGAGATTGTATGATTGTGATTGTATGCTTGCGATTGTATGATTGTGATTGTATGATTGTGATTATATGATTGTGATAGTATGATTGTGAAAGTATGATTGTGATTGTATGATTGTGATTGTATGATTGTGATGTATGATTGTAATTGTATGATTATGATTGTATGATTGTGATTGTATGATTGTGATTGTATGATTGAGATTGTATGATTGCGATTGTATGCTTGCGATTGTATGATTGTGATTGTATGATTGTGATTCTTTGATTGTGATTGTATGATTGTGATTGTATGATTGTGATTGTATGATTGTGATTATATGATTGTGATTGTATGATTGTGATTGTATGATTGTGATAGTATGATTGTGATTATATGATTGTTATTGTATGACTGTGATTGTATGATTGTGATTGTATGATTGTGATAGTATGATTGTGATTGTATGATTGTGATTGTATGATTGTGATTGTATGATTGTGAGAGTGATGCTCATTTGGACGCCGACCGATTGGACGCGTCCCGATTGGACGGTCCCGATTCGACGCGTTCCAATTCGAAGCGGTGCCGATTGGACGCGTTCCAATTCTAAGCAGAGCTTATAGAACATAACCTAACCAAATTTAACAGCTTCGAATTGGGACGCGTCCAATCGGCACCGCTTCGAATTGGAACGCGTCGAATCGGGACCGTCCAATCGGGACGCGTCCAATCGGTCGGCGTCCAAGTGGGACACCCCCGATTGTGATTGTATGATTGTGATTGTATGATTGTGAATGTACGATTGTGATTGTACGATTGTGATTGTATGATTGTGATAGTATGATTGTGATTGTATGACTGTGATTGTATGACTGTGATTGTATGATTGTGATTGTATGATTGTGATTGTATGATTGTGAAAGTATGATTGTGATTGTATGATTGTGATTGTATGATTGTGATTGTATGATTGTGATTGTATGATTGTGATTGTATGATTGTATTTGGGATATTGTAATTGTATGATTGCGATTGTATGATTGTGATTGTTTGATTGTGATTGTATGATTGTGATTGTATGATTGTGATTGTATGATTGAGATTGTATGATTGTGATTGTATGCTTGCGATTGTATGATTGTGATTGTATGATTGTGATTGTTTGATTGTGAATGTACGATTGTGATTGTACGATTGTGATTGTATGATTGTGATGTATGATTGTGAAAGTATGATTGTGATTGTATGATTGTGATTGTATGATTGTGATTGTATGATTGTGATTGTATGATTGTGATTGTCTGATTGTGGTTGTGCGATTGTGATTGTATGATTGTGATTGTACGATTGTGATAGTATGATTGTGATTGTATGATTGTGATTGTATGATTGTGATTGTATGATTGTGATTGTTTGATTGTATTTGGGAGATTGTATTTGGGAGATTGTAATTGTATGATTGCGATTGTATGATTGTGATTGTATGATTGCGATTGTATGATCGTGATTGTATGATTGTGATTGTATGATTGTGACTGTATGATTGTGATTGTATGATTGTGATAGTATGATTGTGATTGTATGATTGTGATGTATGATTGTAATTGTATGATTATGATTGTATGATTGTGATTGTGTGATTGTGATTGTATGATTGCGATTGTATGATTGTGATTGTATGATTGTGATTGTATGATTGTGATGGTATGATTGTGATTGTATGATTGCGATCGTATGATTGTGATTGTATGATTATGATTGTATGATTGTGATTGTATGATTGCGATTGTATGATTGTGATTGTATGATTAAGTTTGTATTTTTGTGATTTTATGATTGTGATTGTATGATTGTGATTGTATGATTGTGATTGTATGATTGTGATTGTATGATTGCGATTGTATGATTGTGATTGTATGATTGTGATTGTATGATTGTGATTGTATGATTGTATTTGGAAGATTGTATTCGGGAGATTGTAATTGTATGATTGCGATTGTATGATTGTGATTGTATGATTGCGATTGTATGATTGCGATTGTATGATTGTGATGTATGATTGTAATTGTATGATTATGATTCTATGATTGTAATTGTATGATGGAGATTGTATGATTGTGATTGTATGATTGCGATTGTATGATTGTGATTGTATGATTGCGATTGTATGATTGTGATTGTATGATTGTGATGTATGATTGTGATGTATGATTGTAATTGTATGATCATGATTGTATGATTGTGATTGTATGATTGAGATTGTATGATTGTGATTGTATGATTGCGATTGTATGATTGTGATTGTATGATTGTGATTGTATGATTGCGATTGTATGATTGTGATTGTATGATTGTGATTGTATGATTGTGATTGTATGATTGTGATTGTATGATTGTGATTGCATGATTTTGAATGTATGATTGTGATTGAATGGTTGTGATGGTATGATTGTGATCGTATGATTGTGATTGTATGATTGTGATTGTATGATTGCGATAGTATGATTGTGATTGTATGATTGTGATTGTATGATTGTGATGTATGATTGTAATTGTATGATTATGATTGTATGATTGTGATTGTATGATTGAGATTGTATGATTGTGATTGTATGCTTGCGATTGTATGATTGTGATTGTATGATTGTGATTGTATGATTGTATTTGGGAGATTGTATTTGGGATATTGTAATTGTATGATTGCGATTGTATGATTGTGATTGTATGATTGTGATGTATGATTGTAATTGTATGATTATGATTGTATGATTGTGATTGTATGATTGTGATAGTATGATTGAGATTGTATGATTGTGATTGTATGCTTGCGCTTGTATGATTGTGATTGTATGATTGTGATTCTTTGATTGTGATTGTATGATTGTGATTGTATGATTGTGATTGTATGATTGTGATTATATGATTGTGATTGTATGATTGTGATTGTATCATTGTGATAGTATGATTGTGATTATATGATTGTTATTGTATGACTGTGATTGTATGATTGCGATTGTATGATTGTGATAGTATGATTGTGAAAGTATGATTGTGATTGTATGATTGTGATTGTATGATTGTGATTGTATGATTGTGATTTTATGATTGTGATTGTCTGATTGTGGTTGTGCGATTGTGATTGTACGATTGTGATTGTACGATTGTGATAGTATGATTGTGATTGTATGATTGTGATTGTATGATTGTGATTGTATGATTGTGATTGTTTGATTGTATTTGGGAGATTGTATTTGGGAGATTGTAATTGTATGATTGCGATTGTATGATTGTGATTGTTTGATTGCGATTGTATGATTGTGATTGTATGATTGTGATGTATGACTGTAATTGTATGATTATGATTGTATGATTGTTATTGTATGATTGAGATTGTATGATTGTGATTGTATGATTGCGATTGTATGATTGTGATTGTATGATTGTGATGTATGATTGTAATTGTATGATTATGATTGTATGATTGCGATTGTATGATTGTGATTGTATGATTGTGATTGTATGATTGCGATTGTATGATTGTGATTGTATGATTGTGATTGTATGATTGTGATTGTATGATTGTGATTGTATGATTGTGATTGTATGATTGTGATTGTATGATTGTGATTGTATGATTGTGAAAGTATGATTGTGATTGTATGATTGTGATTGTATGATTGCGATAGTATGATTGCGATAGTATGATTGTGATTGTATGATTGTGATGTATGATTGTAATTGTATGATTATGATTGTATGATTGTGATTGTATGATTGAGATTGTATGATTGTGATTGTATGCTTGCGATTGTATGATTGTGATTGTATGATTGTGATGTATGATTGTAATTGTATGATTATGATTGTATGATTGTGATTGTATGGTTGAGATTGTATGATTGTGATTGTATGATTGCGATTGTATGATTGTGATTGTATGATTGTGATTGTATGATTGCGATTGTATGATTGTGATTGTATGATTGTGATTGTATGATTGTGATTGTATGATTGTGATTGTATGATTGTGATTGTATGATTGTGATTGTATGATTGTGATTGCATGATTTTGAATGTATGATTGTGATTGAATGGTTGTGATTGTATGATTGTGATCGTATGATTGTGATTGTATGATTGTGATTGTATGATTGCGATAGTATGATTGTGATTGTATGATTGTGATTGTATGATTGTGATGTATGATTGTAATTGTATGATTATGATTGTATGATTGTGATTGTATGATTGAGATTGTATGATTGTGATTGTATGCTTGCGATTGTATGATTGTGATTGTATGATTGTGATTGTATGATTGTATTTGGGAGATTGTATTTGGGATATTGTAATTGTATGATTGCGATTGTATGATTGTGATTGTATGATTGTGATGTATGATTGTAATTGTATGATTATGATTGTATGATTGTGATTGTAAGATTGTGATTGTATGATTGAGATTGTATGATTGTGATTGTATGCTTGCGATTGTATGATTGTGATTGTATGATTGTGATTCTTTGATTGTGATTGTATGATTGTGATTGTATGATTGTGATTTTATGATTGTGATTGTCTGATTGTGGTTGTGCGATTGTGATTGTCCGATTGTGATTGTACGATTGTGATAGTATGATTGTGATTGTATGATTGTGATTGTATGATTGTGATTGTATGATTGTGATTGTTTGATTGTATTTGGGAGATTGTATTTGGGAGATTGTATTTGGGAGACTGTAATTGTATGATTGCGATTGTATGATTGTGATTGTTTGATTGCGATTGTATGATTGTGATTGTATGATTGTGATGTCTGACTGTAATTGTATGATTATGATTGTATGATTGTGATTGTATGATTGAGATTGTATGATTGTGATTGTATGCTTGCGATTGTATGATTGTGATTGTATGATTGTGATTGTATGATTGTGATTGTATGATTGTGATTGTATGATAGTGATTGTATGATTCTGATTGTTTGATTGTATTTGGGAGATTGTATTTGGGAGATTGTAATTGTATGATTGCGATTGTATGATTGTGATTGTATGATTGCGATTGTATGATTGTGATTGTATGATTGTGATGTATGATTGTAATTGTATGATTATGATTGTATGATTGTGATTGTATGATTGAGATTGTATGATTGTGATTGTATGATTGCGATTGTATGATTGTAATTGTATGATTGTGATTGTATGATTGCGATTGTATGATTGTGATTGTATGATTGTGATTGTATGATTGTGATTGTATGATTGTGATTGTATGATTGTGATTGTATGATTGTGAAAGTATGATTGTGATTGTATGATTGTGATTGTATGATTGTGATTGTATGATTGTGATTGTATGAGTGTGATTGTAAGATTGCGATTGTATGATTGTGATTGTATGATTGTGGTTGTATGATTGTGATGGTATGATTGTGATGGTATGATTGTGATTGTATGATTGCGATCGTATGATTGTGATTGTATGATTATGATTGTATGATTGTGATTGTATGATTGCGATTGTATGATTGTGATTGTATGATTAAGTTTGTATTTTTGTGATTTTATGATTGTGATTGTATGATTGTGATTGTATGATTGTGATTGTATGATTGTGATTGTATGATTGCGATTGTATGATTGTGATTGTATGATTGTGATTGTATGATTGTGATTGTATGATTATGATTGTATGATTGTGATTGTATGATTGAGATTGTATGATTGTGATTGTATGATTGCGATTGTATGATTGTGATTGTATGATTGTGATTGTATGATTGCGATTGTATGATTGTGATTGTATGATTGTGATTGTATGATTGTGATTGTATGATTGTGATTGTATGATTGTGATTGCATGATTTTGAATGTATGATTGTGATTGAATGGTTGTGATTGTATGATTGTGATCGTATGATTGTGATTGTATGATTGTGATTGTATGATTGCGATAGTATGATTGTGATTGTATGATTGTGATTGTATGATTGTGATGTATGATTGTAATTGTATGATTATGATTGTATGATTGTGATTGTATGATTGTGATTGTATGATTGTGATTGTATGATTGTGATTGTATGATTGTGATTGTATGATTATGATTGTATGATTGTGATTGTATGATTGAGATTGTATGATTGTGATTGTATGATTGCGATTGTATGATTGTGATTGTATGATTGTGATTGTATGATTGCGATTGTATGATTGTGATTGTATGATTGTGATTGTATGATTGTGATTGTTTGATTGTATTTGGGAGATTGTATTTGGGAGATTGTATTTGGGAAATTGTAATTGTTTGATTGCGATTGTATGATTGTGATTGTATGATTGCGATTGTATGATTGTGATGTATGATTGTAATTGTATGATTATGATTGTATGATTGTGATTGTATGATTGTGATAGTATGATTGAGATTGTATGATTGTGATTGTATGCTTGCGATTGTATGATTGTGATTGTATGATTGTGATTCTTTGATTGTGATTGTATGATTGTGATTGTATGATTGTGATTGTATGATTGTGATAGTATGATTGAGATTGTATGATTGTGATTGTATGCTTGCGATTGTATGATTGTGATAGTATGATTGTGATTATATGATTGTTATTGTATGACTGTGATTGTATGATTGTAATTGTATGATTGCGATTGTATGATTGTGATTGTATGATTGCGATTGTATGATTGTGATTGTATGATTGTGATGTATGATTGTAATTGTATTATTATGATTGTATGATTGTGATTGTATGATTGAGATTGTATGATTGAGATTGTATGATTGTGATTGTATGCTTGCGATTGTATGATCGTGATTGTATGATTGTGATTGTATGATTGTGATTGTATGATTGTGATTGTATGATTGTGATTGTATGATTGTGATTGTATGATTGTGATTGAATGGTTGTGATTGTATGATTGTGATCGTATGATTGTGATTGTATGATTGCGATAGTATGATTGTGATTGTATGATTGTGATTGTATGATTGTGATGTATGATTGTAATTGTATGATTATGATTGTATGATTGTGATTGTATGATTGAGATTGTATGATTGTGATTGTATGCTTGCGATTGTATGATTGTGATTGTATGATTGTGATTGTATGATTGTGATTGTATGATTGTATTTGGGAGATTGTATTTGGGAGATTGTATTTGGGATATTGTAATTGTATGTTTGCGATTGTATGATTGTGATTGTATGATTGTTATGTATGATTGTAATTGTATGATTATGATTGTATGATTGTGATTGTATGATTGTGATTGTATGATTGAGATTGTATGATTGTGATTGTATGCTTGCGATTGTATGATTGTGATTGTATGAGTGTGATTGTCTGATTGTGGTTGTGCGATTGTGATTGTACGATTGTGATTGTACGATTGTTATTGAATGATTGAGATTGTATGATTCTGATTGCATGATTGTGATTGCATGATTGTGATTGTATGACTGTGATTGTATGATTGTGATTGTATGATTGTGATAGTATGATTGTGAAAGTATGATTGTGATTGTATGATTGTGATTGTATGATTGTGATTGTATGATTGTGATTGTATGATTGTGATTGTCTGATTGTGGTTGTGCGGTTGTGATTGTACGATTGTGATTGTACGATTGTGATAGTATGATTGTGGTTGTATGATTGTGATTGTATGATTGTGATTGTATGATTGTGATTGTTTGATTGTATTTGGGAGATTGTATTTGGGAGATTGTAATTGTATGATTGCGATTGTATGATTGTGATTGTATGATTGCGATTGTATGATTGTGATTGTATGATTGTGATGTATGACTGTAATTGTATGATTATGATTGTATGATTGCGATTGAATGAATGAGATTGTATGATTGTGATTGTATGCTTGCGATTGTATGATTGTGATTGTATGATTGTGATTGTATGATTGTGATTGTATGATTATGATTGTATGATTGTGATTCTATGATTGTGATTGTATGATTGTGATTGTATGATCGTGATAGTATGATTGTGATTGTATGATTGTGATTGTATGACTGTGATTGTATGATTGTGATTGTATGATTGTGATTGTATGATTGTGAAAGTATGATTGTGATGGTATGATTGTGATTGTATGATTGTGATTGTATGATTGTGATTGTATGATTGTGATTGTATGAGTGTGATTGTCTGATTGTGGTTGTGCGATTGTGATTGTACGATTGTGATTGTACGATTGTTATTGAATGATTGAGATTGTATGATTCTGATTGCATGATTGTGATTGCATGATTGTGATTGTATGATTGTATCTGGGAGATTGTATTTGGGAGATTGTATTTGGGAGATTGTAATTGTATGATTGCGATTGTGTGATTGTGATTATATGATTGCGATTGTATGATTGTGATTGTCTGATTGTGATGTATGATTGTAATTGTATGATTATGATTGTATGATTGTGATTGTATGATTGTGATTGTATGATTGTATCTGGGAGATTGTATGTGGGAGATTGTATTTGGGAGATTGTATTCGGGAGATTGTAATTGTATGATTGCAATTGTATGATTGTGATTGTATGATTGCGATTGTATGATTGTGGTTGTATGATTGTGATGTATGATTGTAATTGTATGATTATGATTGTATGATTGTGATTGTATGATTGTGATGGTATGATTGTGATTGTATGATTGCGATCGTAGGACTGTGATTGCATGATTATGATTGTATGATTGTGATTGTATGGTTGCGATTGTATGATTGTGATTGTATGATTATGATTGTATTTTTGTGATTGTATGATTGTGATTGTATGATTGTGATTGTATGATTGTGATTGTCTGATTGTGGTTGTGCGATTGTGATTGTACGACTGTGATTGTACGATTGTGATTGTATGATTGTGATTGCATGATTATGATTGTATGATTGTGATTGCATGATTGTGATTGTATGATTGTGATTGCATGATTTCGAATGTATGATTGTGATTGTATAATTGTGATTGTATGATTGTGATTGTATGATTGTGATTGTATGATTGTGATTGTATGATTGTGATTGTATGATTGTGATTGTATGATTGTGATTGTATGATTGTGATAGGATGATTGTGATTGTATGATTGTGATTGTATGATTGTGATTGTATGATTATGATTGTATGATTGTGATTGTATGATCGTATTTGGGTGATTGTATTTGGGAGATTGTATTTGGGAGATTGTAATTGTATGATTGCGATTGTATGATTGTGATTGTATGATTGCGATTGTATGAATGCGATTGTATGATTGTGATTGTATGAATGTGATTGTATGATTGTGATTGTATGATTGTGATTGTATGATTGTGATTGTATGATTGTGATTTTATGATTGTGATTGTATGATTGTATTTGGGAGATTGTACTTGGGATATTGTAATTGTATGATTGCGATTGTATGATTGTGATTGTATGATTGTGATGTATGATTGTAATTGTATGATTATGATTGTATGATTGTGATTGTATGATTGACATTGTATGATTGTGATTGTATGCTTGCGATTGTATGAATGTGATTGTATGATTGTGATTGTATGATTGTGATTGTATGATTGTGATTGTATGATTGTGATTGTATGATTGTGATTGTATGATTGTGATTGTATGATTGTGATTGTATGATTGTGAATGTACGATTGTGATTGTACGATTGTGATTGTATGATTGTGATAGTATGATTGTGATTGTATGACTGTGATTGTATGACTGTGATTGTATGATTGTGATTGTATGATTGTGATTGTATGATTGTGAAAGTATGATTGTGATTGTATGATTGTGATTGTATGATTGTGATTGTATTATTGTGATTGTATGATTGTGATTGTATGATTGTGATTGTATGATTGTGATTGTATGATTGTGATTGTATGATTGTATTTGGGAGATTGTATTTGGGATATTGTAATTGTACGCTTGCGATTGTATGATTGTGATTGTATGATTGTGATAGTATGATTGTGAAAGTATGATTGTGATTGTATGATTGTGATTGTATGATTGTGATGTATGATTGTAATTGTATGATTATGATTGTATGATTGTGATTGTATGATTGTGATTGTATGATTGAGATTGTATGATTGTGATTGTATGCTTGCGATTGTATGATTGTGATTGTATGATTGTGATTCTTTGATTGTGATTGCATGATTGTGATTGTATGATTGTGATTGTATGATTGCGATTGTATGATTGTGATTGTATGATTGTGATGTATGATTGTAATTGTATGATTATGATTGTATGATTGTGATTGTATGATTGAGATTGTATGATTGTGATTGTATGATTGCGATTGTATGATTGTGATTGTATGATTGTGATTGTATGATTGCGATTGTATGATTGTGATTGTATGATTGTGATTGTATGATTGTGATTGTATGATTGTGATTGTATGATTGTGAAAGTATGATTGTGATTGTATGATTGTGATTGTATGATTGTGATTGTATGATTGTGATTGTATGATTGTGATTGTATGAGTGTGATTGTATGATTGTGATTGTATGATTGTGATTGTATGATTGTGATTGTATGATTGTGATTGCATGATTTTGAATGTATGATTGTGATTGAATGGTTGTGATTGTATGATTGTGATCGTATGATTGTGATTGTATGATTGTGATTGTATGATTGCGATAGTATGATTGTGATTGTATGATTGTGATTGTATGATTGTGATGTATGATTGTAATTGTATGATTCTGATTGTATGATTGTGATTGTATGATTGAGATTGTATGATTGTGATTGTATGCTTGCGATTGTATGATTGTGATTGTATGATTGTGATTGTATGATTGTGATTGTATGATTATGATTGTATGATTGTGATTGTATGATTGAGATTGTATGATTGTGATTGTATGATTGCGATTGTATGATTGTGATGTATGATTGTAATTGTATGATTATGATTGTATGATTGTGATTGTATGATTGTGATAGTATGATTGAGATTGTATGATTGTGATTGTATGCTTGCGATTGTATGATTGTGATTGTATGATTGTGATTCTTTGATTGTGATTGTATGATTGTGATAGTATGATTGAGATTGTATGATTGTGATTGTATGCTTGCGATTGTATGATTGTGATAGTATGATTGTGATTATATGATTGTTATTGTATGACTGTGATTGTATGATTGTAATTGTATGATTGCGATTGTATGATTGTGATTGTATGATTGTGAAAGTATGATTGTGATTGTATGATTGTGATTGTATGATTGTGATTGTATTATTGTGATTGTATGATTGTGATTGTATGATTGTGATTGTATGATTGTGATTGTATGATTGCGATTGTATGATTGTATTTGGGAGATTGTATTTGGGATATTGTAATTGTACGATTGCGATTGTATGATTGTGATTGTATGATTGTGATTGTATGATTGTGATAGTATGATTGTGAAAGTATGATTGTGATTGTATGATTGTGATTGTATGATTGTGATGTATGATTGTAATTGTATGATTATGATTGTATGATTGTGATTGTATGATTGTGATTGTATGATTGAGATTGTATGATTGTGATTGTATGCTTGCGATTGTATGATTGTGATTGTATGATTGTGATTCTTTGATTGTGATTGCATGATTGTGATTGTATGATTGTGATTGTATGATTGTGATTATATGATTGTGATTGTATGATTGTGATTGTATGATTGTGATAGTATGATTGAGATTGTATGATTGTGATTGTATGCTTGCGATTGTATGATCGTGATTGTATGATTGTGATTGTATGATTGTGATTGTATGATTGTGATTGTATGATTGTGATTGTATGATTGTGATTGTATGATTGTGATTGAATGGTTGTGATTGTATGATTGTGATCGT
Organism: Megachile rotundata; assembly: GCF_050947335.1. NCBI lineage: Eukaryota > Metazoa > Arthropoda > Insecta > Hymenoptera > Megachilidae > Megachile > Megachile rotundata. The sequence goes on along the minus strand of NW_027473388.1, from coordinate 39,625 downwards.
ATGATTGTGATTGTATGATTGCGATAGTATGATTGTGATTGTATGATTGTGATTGTATGATTGTGATGTATGATTGTAATTGTATGATTATGATTGTATGATTGTGATTGTATGATTGAGATTGTATGATTGTGATTGTATGCTTGCGATTGTATGATTGTGATTGTATGATTGTGATTGTATGATTGTGATTGTATGCTTGCGATTGTATGAATGTGATTGTATGATTGTGATTGTATGATTGTGATTGTATGATTGTGATTGTATGATTGTGATTGTATGATTGTGATTGTATGATTGTGAATGTACGATTGTGATTGTACGATTGTGATTGTATGATTGTGATAGTATGATTGTGATAGTATGATTGTGATTGTATGACTGTGATTGTATGACTGTGATTGTATGATTGTGATTGTATGATTGTGATTGTATGATTGTGAAAGTATGATTGTGATTGTATGATTGTGATTGTATGATTGTGATTGTATTATTGTGATTGTATGATTGTGATTGTATGATTGTGATTGTATGATTGTGATTGTATGATTGCGATTGTATGATTGTATTTGGGAGATTGTATTTGGGATATTGTAATTGTACGATTGCGATTGTATGATTGTGATTGTATGATTGTGATTGTATGATTGTGATAGTATGATTGTGAAAGTATGATTGTGATTGTATGATTGTGATTGTATGATTGTGATGTATGATTGTAATTGTATGATTATGATTGTATGATTGTGATTGTATGATTGTGATTGTATGATTGAGATTGTATGATTGTGATTGTATGCTTGCGATTGTATGATTGTGATTGTATGATTGTGATTCTTTGATTGTGATTGCATGATTGTGATTGTATGATTGTGATTGTATGATTGTGATTATATGATTGTGATTGTATGATTGTGATTGTATGATTGTGATAGTATGATTGTGATTATATGATTGTTATTGTATGACTGTGATTGTATGATTGTGATTGTATGATTGTGATAGTATGATTGTGAAAGCATGATTGTGATTGTATGATTGTGATTGTATGATTGTGATTGTATGATTGTGATTGTATGATTGTGATTGTATGATTGTGATTGTCTGATTGTGGTTGTGCGATTGTGATTGTACGATTGTGATTGTACGATTGTGATAGTATGATTGTGATTGTATGATTGTGATTGTATGATTGTGATTGTATGATTGTGATTGTATGATTGTGATTGTATGATTGTGATTGTATGATTGTGATTGTTTGATTGTATTTGGGAGATTGTATTTGGGAGATTGTAATTGTATGATTGCGATTGTATGATTGTGATTGTATGATTGCGATTGTATGATTGTGATTGTATGATTGTGATGTATGATTGTAATTGTATGATTATGATTGTATGATTGTGATTGTATGATTGAGATTGTATGATTGTGATTGTATGATTGCGATTGTATGATTGTGATTGTATGATTGTGATTGTATGATTGCGATTGTATGATTGTGATTGTATGATTGTGTTTGTATGATTGTGATTGTATGATTGTGATTGTATGATTGTGAAAGTATGATTGTGATTGTATGATTGTGATTGTATGATTGTGATTGTATGATTGTGATTGTATGATTGTGATTGTATGAGTGTGATTGTATGATTGTGATTGTATGATTGTGATTGTATGATTGTGATTGTATGATTGTGATTGCATGATTTTGAATGTATGATTGTGATTGAATGGTTGTGATTGTATGATTGTGATCGTATGATTGTGATTGTATGATTGTGATTGTATGATTGCGATAGTATGATTGTGATTGTATGATTGTGATTGTATGATTGTGATGTATGATTGTAATTGTATGATTATGATTGTATGATTGTGATTGTATGATTGAGATTGTATGATTGTGATTGTATGCTTGCGATTGTATGATTGTGATTGTATGATTGTGATTGTATGATTGTGATTGTATGATTGTATTTGGGAGATTGTATTCGGGATATTGTAATTGTATGATTGCGATTGTATGATTGTGATTGTATGATTGTGATGTATGATTGTAATTGTATGATTATGATTGTATGATTGTGATTGTATGATTGTGATTGTATGATTGAGATTGTATGATTGTGATTGTATGCTTGCGATTGTATGATTGTGATTGTATGATTGTGATTCTTTGATTGTGATTGTATGATTGTGATTGTATGATTGTGATTGTATGATTGTGATTATATGATTGTGATTGTATGATTGTGATTGTATGGTTGTGATAGTATGATTGTGATTATATGATTGTTATTGTATGACTGTGATTGTATGATTGTGATTGTATGATTGTGATAGTATGATTGTGAAAGTATGATTGTGATTATATGATTGTGATTGTATGATTGTGGTTGTATGATTGTGATTTTATGATTGTGATTGTCTGATTGTGGTTGTGCGATTGTGATTGTACGATTGTGATTGTACGATTGTGATAGTATGATTGTGATTGTATGATTGTGATTGTATGATTGTGATTGTATGATTGTGATTGTATGATTGTGATTGTCTGATTGTGGTTGTGCGATTGTGATTGTACGATTGTGATTGTACGATTGTGATAGTATGATTGTGGTTGTATGATTGTGATTGTATGATTGTGATTGTATGATTGTGATTGTTTGATTGTATTTGGGAGATTGTATTTGGGAGATTGTAATTGTATGATTGTGATTGTATGATTGTGATTGTATGATTGTATTTAGGAGATTGTATTTGGGAGATTGTATTTGGGAGATTGTATTTGGGAGATTGTAATTGTATGATTGCGATTGTATGATTGTGATTGTATGATTGCGATTGTATGATTGTGATTGTATGATTGCGATGTATGATTGTAATTGTATTATTATGATTGTATGATTGTGATTGTATGAATGAGATTGTATGATTGAGATTGTATGATTGTGATTGTATGCTTGCGATTGTATGATCGTGATTGTATGATTGTGATTGTATGATTGTGATTGTATGATTGTGATTGTATGATTATGATTGTATGATTGTGATTGTATGATTGTGATTGAATGGTTGTGATTGTATGATTGTGATCGTATGATTGTGATTGTATGATTGCGATAGTATGATTGTGATTGTATGATTGTGATTGTATGATTGTGATGTATGATTGTAATTGTATGATTATGATTGTATGATTGTGATTGTATGATTGAGATTGTATGATTGTGATTGTATGCTTGCGATTGTATGATTGTGATTGTATGATTGTGATTGTATGCTTGCGATTGTATGATTGTGATTGTATGATTGTGATTGTATGATTGTATTTGGGAGATTGTATTTGGGAGATTGTATTTGGGATATTGTAATTGTATGTTTGCGATTGTATGATTGTGATTGTATGATTGTGATGTATGATTGTAATTGTATGATTATGATTGTATGATTGTGATTGTATGACTGTGATTGTATGATTGAGATTGTATGATTGTGATTGTGTGCTTGCGATTGTATGATTGTGATTGTATGATTGTGATTCTTTGATTGTGATTGTATGATTGTGATTGTATGATTGTGATTGTATGATTGTGATTATATGATTGTGATTGTATGATTGTGATTGTATGATTGTGATAGTATGATTGTGATTATATGATTGTTATTGTATGACTGTGATTGTATGATTGTGATTGTATGATTGTGATAGTATGATTGTGAAAGTATGATTGTGATTGTATGATTGTGATTGTATGATTGTGATTGTATGATTGTGATTGTATGATTGTGATTGTCTGATTGTGGTTGTGCGATTGTGATTGTACGATTGTGATTGTACGATTGTGATAGTATGATTGTGGTTGTATGATTGTGATTGTATGATTGTGATTGTATGATTGTGATTGTTTGATTGTATTTGGGAGATTGTATTTGGGAGATTGTAATTGTATGATTGCGATTGTATGATTGTGATTGTATGATTGCGATTGTATGATTATGATTGTATGATTGTGATTCTATGATTGTGATTGTATGATTGTGATTGTATGATTGTGATAGTATGATTGTGATTGTATGATTGTGATTGTATGACTGTGATTGTATGATTGTGATTGTATGATTGTGATTGTATGATTGTGAAAGTATGATTGTGATGGTATGATTGTGATTGTATGATTGTGATTGTATGATTGTGATTGTATGATTGTGATTGTATGAGTGTGATTGTCTGATTGTGGTTGTGCGATTGTGATTGTACGATTGTGATTGTACGATTGTTATTGAATGATTGAGATTGTATGATTCTGATTGTATGATTGTGATTGCATGATTGTGATTGTATGATTGTATCTGGGAGATTGTATTTGGAAGATTGTATTTGGGAGATGTAATTGTATGATTGCGATTGTATGATTGTGATTGTATGATTGCGATTGTATGATTGTGATTGTATGATTGTGATGTATGATTGTAATTGTATTATTATGATTGTATGATTGTGATTGTATGATTGTGATTGAATGGTTGTGATTGTATGATTGTGATCGTTTGATTGTGATTGTATGATTGCGATAGTATGATTGTGATTGTATGATTGTGATTGTATGATTGTGATGTATGATTGTAATTGTATGATTATGATTGTATGATTGTGATTGTATGATTGAGATTGTATGATTGTGATTGTATGCTTGCGATTGTATGATTGTGATTGTATGATTGTGATTGTATGATTGTATTTGGGAGATTGTATTTGGGAGATTGTATTTGGGAGATTGTATTTGGGATATTGTAATTGTATGTTTGCGATTGTATGATTGTGATTGTATGATAGTGATGTATGATTGTAATTGTATGATTATGATTGTATGATTGTGATTGTATGACTGTGATTGTATGATTGAGATTGTATGATTGTGATTGTGTGCTTGCGATTGTATGATTGTGATTGTATGATTGTGATTCTTTGATTGTGATTGTATGATTGTGATTGTATAATTGTGATTGTATGATTGTGATTATATGATTGTGATTGTATGATTGTGATTGTATGATTGTGATAGTATGATTGTGATTATATGATTGTTATTGTATGACTGTGATTGTATGATTGTGATTGTATGATTGTGATAGTATGATTGTGAAAGTATGATTGTGATTGTATGATTGTGATTGTATGATTGTGATTGTATGATTGTGATTGTATGATTGTGATTGTCTGATTGTGGTTGTGCGATTGTGATAGTACGATTGTGATTGTACGATTGTGATAGTATGATTGTGATTGTATGATTGTGATTGTATGATTGTGATTGTATGATTGTGATTGTTTGATTGTATTTGGGAGATTGTATTTGGGAGATTGTAATTGTATGATTGCGATTGTATGATTGTGATTGTATGATTGCGATTGTATGATTGTGATTGTATGATTGTGATGTATGACTGTAATTGTATGATTATGATTGTATGATTGCGATTGAATGAATGAGATTGTATGATTGTGATTGTATGCTTGCGATTGTATGATTGTGATTGTATGATTGTGATTGTATGATTGTGATTGTATGATTATGATTGTATGATTGTGATTCTATGATTGTGATTGTATGATTGTGATTGTATGATTGTGATAGTATGATTGTGATTGTATGATTGTGATTGTATGACTGTGATTGTATGATTGTGATTGTATGATTGTGATTGTATGATTGTGAAAGTATGATTGTGATGGTATGATTGTGATTGTATGATTGTGATTGTATGATTGTGATTGTATGATTGTGATTGTATGAGTGTGATTGTCTGATTGTGGTTGCGCGATTGTGATTGTACGATTGTGATTGTACGATTGTTATTGAATGATTGAGATTGTATGATTCTGATTGTATGATTGTGATTGCATGATTGTGATTGTATGATTGTATCTGGGAGATTGTATTTGGGAGATTGTATTTGGGAGATTGTAATTGTATGATTGCGATTGTATGATTGTGATTGTATGATTGCGATTGTATGATTGTGATTGTATGATTGTGATGTATGATTGTAATTGTATTATTATGATTGTATGATTGTGATTGTATGATTGAGATTGTATGATTGAGATTGTATGATTGTGATTGTATGCTTGCGATTGTATGATCGTGATTGTATGATTGTGATTGTATGATTGTGATTGTATGATTGCGATAGTATGATTGTGATTGTATGATTGTGATTGTATGATTGTGATGTATGATTGTAATTGTATGATTATGATTGTATGATTGTGATTGTATGATTGAGATTGTATGATTGTGATTGTATGCTTGCGATTGTATGATTGTGATTGTATGATTGTGATTGTATGATTGTATTTGGGAGATTGTATTTGGGAGATTGTATTTGGGATATTGTAATTGTATGTTTGCGATTGTATGATTGTGATTGTATGATTGTGATGTATGATTGTAATTGTATGATTATGATTGTATGATTGTGATTGTATGATTGTGATTGTATGATTGAGATTGTATGATTGTGATTGTATGCTTGCGATTGTATGATTGTGATTGTATGATTGTGATTCTTTGATTGTGATTGTATGATTGTGATTGTATGATTGTGATTGTATGATTGTGATTATATGATTGTGATTGTATGATTGTGATTGTATGATTGTGATAGTATGATTGTGATTATATGATTGTTATTGTATGACTGTGATTGTATGATTGTGATTGTATGATTGTGATAGTATGATTGTGAAAGTATGATTGTGATTGTATGATTGTGATTGTATGATTGTGATTGTATGATTGTGATTGTATGATTGTGATTGTCTGATTGTGATTGTATGATTGTGATGTATGACTGTAATTGTATGATTATGATTGTATGATTGCGATTGAATGAATGAGATTGTATGATTGTGATTGTATGCTTGCGATTGTATGATTGTGATTGTATGATTGTGATTGTATGATTGTGATTGTATGATTATGATTGTATGATTGTGATTCTATGATTGTGATTGTATGATTGTGATTGTATGATTGTGATTGTATGATTGTGATTGTATGATTGTGATTGTATGATTGTGATTGTATGATTGTGATTGTATGATTGTGATTGTATGATTGTGATTGTATGATTGTGATTGTATGATTGTGAATGTACGATTGTGATTGTACGATTGTGATTGTACGATTGTGATAGTATGATTGTGATTGTATGACTGTGATTGTATGACTGTGATTGTATGACTGTGATTGTATGATTGTGATTGTATGATTGTGATTGTATGATTGTGAAAGTATGATTGTGATTGTATGATTGTGATTGTATGATTGTGATTGTATGATTGTGATTGTATGATTGTGATTGTATGATTGTGATTGTATGATTGTGATTGTATGATTGTGATTGTATGATTGTGATTGTATGATTGTGATTGTATGATTGTATTTGGGATATTGTAATTGTATGATTGCGATTGTATGATTGTGATTGTATGATTGTGATTGTATGATTGTGATAGTATGATTGTGAAAGTATGATTGTGATTGTATGATTGTGATTGTATGATTGTGATGTATGATTGTAATTGTATGATTATGATTGTATGATTGTGATTGTATGATTGTGATTGTATGATTGAGATTGTATGATTGTGATTGTATGCTTGCGATTGTATGATTGTGATTGTATGATTGTGATTCTTTGATTGTGATTGCATGATTGTGATTGTATGATTGTGATTGTATGATTGTTATTATATGATTGTGATTGTATGATTGTGATTGTATGATTGTGATAGTATGATTGTGATTATATGATTGTTATTGTATGACTGTGATTGTATGATTGTGATTGTATGATTGTGATAGTATGATTGTGAAAGCATGATTGTGATTGTATGATTGTGATTGTATGATTGTGATTGTATGATTGTGATTGTATGATTGTGATTGTATGATTGTGATTGTATGATTGTGATTGTCTGATTGTGGTTGTGCGATTGTGATTGTACGATTGTGATTGTACGATTGTGATAGTATGATTGTGATTGTATGATTGTGATTGTATGATTGTGATTGTATGATTGTGATTGTATGATTGTGATTGTTTGATTGTATTTGGCAGATTGTATTTGGGAGATTGTATTTGGGAGATTGTAATTGTATGATTGCGATTGTATGATTGTGATTGTATGATTGCGATTGTATGATTGTAATTGTATGATTGTGATTGTCTGATTGTGGTTGTGCGATTGTGATTGTACGATTGTGATTGTACGATTGTGATAGTATGATTGTGATTGTATGATTGTGATTGTATGATTGCGATTGTATGATTGTGATTGTTTGATTGTATTTGGGAGATTGTATTTGGGAGATTGTAATTGTATGATTGCGATTGTATGATTGTGATTGTATGATTGTGATGTATGACTGTAATTGTATGATTATGATTGTATGATTGTGATTGTATGATTGAGATTGTATGATTGTGATTGTATGCTTTCGATTGTATGATTGTGATTGTATGATTGTGATTGTATGATTGTGATTGTATGATTGTGATTGTATGATTGCGATTGTATGATTGTGATTGTATGATTGTGATTGTATGATTGTGATTGTTTGATTGTATTTGGGAGATTGTATTTGGGAGATTGTAATTGTATGCTTGCGATTGTATGATTGTGATTGTATGATTGTGATTATATGATTGTGATTGTATGATTGTGATTGTATGGTTGTGATAGTATGATTGTGATTATATGATTGTTATTGTATGACTGTGATTGTATGATTGTGATTGTATGATTGTGATAGTATGATTGTGAAAGTATGATTGTTATTATATGATTGTGATTGTATGATTGTGATTGTATGATTGTGATTTTATGATTGTGATTGTCTGATTGTGGTTGTGCGATTGTGATTGTACGATTGTGATTGTACGATTGTGATAGTATGATTGTGATTGTATGATTGTGATTGTATGATTGTGATTGTATGATTGTGATTGTTTGATTGTATTTGGGAGATTGTATTTGGGAGATTGTAATTGTATGATTGCGATTGTATGATTGTGATTGTTTGATTGCGATTGTATGATTGTGATTGTATGATTGTGATGTATGACTGTAATTGTATGATTATGATTGTATGATTGTGATTGTATGATTGAGATTGTATGATTGTGATTGTATGCTTGCGATTGTATGATTGTGATTGTATGATTGTGATTCTTTGATTGTGATTGTATGATTGTGATTGTATGATTGTGATTGTATGATTGTGATTATATGATTGTGATTGTATGATTGTGATTGTATGATTGTGATTGTATGATTGTGATAGTATGATTGTGATTATATGATTGTTATTGTATGACTGTGATTGTATGATTGTGATTGTATGATTGTGATAGTATGATTGTGAAAGTATGATTGTGATTGTATGATTGTGATTGTATGATTGTGATTGTATGATTGTGATTGGATGATTGGGATTGTCTGATTGTGGTTGTGCGATTGTGATTGTACGATTGTGATTGTACGATTGTGATAGTATGATTGTGGTTGTATGATTGTGATTGTATGATTGTGATTGTATGATTGTGATTGTTTGATTGTATTTGGGAGATTGTATTTGGGAGATTGTAATTGTATGATTGCGATTGTATGATTGTGATGTATGATTGTAATTGTATGATTATGATTGTATGATTGTGATTGTATGACTGTGATTGTATGATTGAGATTGTATGATTGTGATTGTGTGCTTGCGATTGTATGATTGTGATTGTATGATTGTGATTCTTTGATTGTGATTGTATGATTGTGATTGTATGATTGTGATTGTATGATTGTGATGTATGACTGTAATTGTATGATTATGATTGTATGATTGTGATTGTATGATTGAGATTGTATGATTGTGATTGTATGCTTTCGATTGTATGATTGTGATTGTATGATTGTGATTGTATGATTGTGATTGTATGATTGTGATTGTATGATTGTGATTGTATGATTGTGATTGTATGATTGTGATTGTATGATTGTGATTGTTTGATTGTATTTGGGAGATTGTATTTGGGAGATTGTAATTGTATGATTGCGATTGTATGATTGTGATTGTATGATTGCGATTGTATGATTGTGATTGTATGATTGTGATTGTATGATTGTGATGTATGATTGTAATTGTATGATTATGATTGTATGATTGTGATTGTATGATTGAGATTGTATGATTGTGATTGTATGATTGCGATTGTATGATTGTGATTGTATGATTGTGATTGTATGATTGCGATTGTATGATTGTGATTGTATGATTGTGATTGTATGATTGTGATTGTATGATTGTGATTGTATGATTGTGATTGTATGATTGTGAAAGTATGATTGTGATTGTATGATTGTGATTGTATGATTGTGATTGTATGATTGTGATTGTATGATTGTGATTGTATGAGTGTGATTGTATGATTGTGATTGTATGATTGTGATTGTATGATTGTGATTGTATGATTGTGATTGCATGATTTTGAATGTATGATTGTGATTGATTGGTTGTGATTGTATGATTGTGATCGTATGATTGTGATTGTATGATTGTGATTGTATGATTGCGATAGTATGATTGTGATTGTATGATTGTGATTGTATGATTGTGATGTATGATTGTAATTGTATGATTATGATTGTATGATTGTGATTGTATGATTGAGATTGTATGATTGTGATTGTATGCTTGCGATTGTATGATTGTGATTGTATGATTGTGATTGTATGATTGTATTTGGGAGATTGTATTCGGGATATTGTAATTGTATGATTGCGATTGTATGATTGTGATTGTATGATTGTGATGTATGATTGTAATTGTATGATTATGATTGTATGATTGTGATTGTATGATTGTGATTCTTTGATTGTGATTGTATGATTGTGATTGTATGATTGTGATTGTATGATTGTGATGTATGACTGTAATTGTATGATTATGATTGTATGATTGTGATTGTATGATTGAGATTGTATGATTGTGATTGTATGCTTTCGATTGTATGATTGTGATTGTATGATTGTGATTGTATGATTGTGATTGTATGATTGTGATTGTATGATTGTGATTGTATGATTGTGATTGTATGATTGTGATTGTTTGATTGTATTTGGGAGATTGTATTTGGGAGATTGTAATTGTATGATTGCGATTGTATGATTGTGATTGTATGATTGCGATTGTATGATTGTGATTGTATGATTGTGATTGTATGATTGTGATGTATGATTGTAATTCTATGATTATGATTGTATGATTGTGATTGTATGATTGAGATTGTATGATTGTGATTGTATGATTGCGATTGTATGATTGTGATTGTATGATTGTGATTGTATGATTGCGATTGTATGATTGTGATTGTATGATTGTGATTGTATGATTGTGATTGTATGATTGTGATTGTATGATTGTGAAAGTATGATTGTGATTGTATGATTGTGATTGTATGATTGTGATTGTATGATTGTGATTGTATGATTGTGATTGTATGAGTGTGATTGTATGATTGTGATTGTATGATTGTGATTGTATGATTGTGATTGTATGATTGTGATTGCATGATTTTGAATGTATGATTGTGATTGATTGGTTGTGATTGTATGATTGTGATCGTATGATTGTGATTGTATGATTGTGATTGTATGATTGCGATAGTATGATTGTGATTGTATGATTGTGATTGTATGATTGTGATGTATGATTGTAATTGTATGATTATGATTGTATGATTGTGATTGTATGATTGAGATTGTATGATTGTGATTGTATGCTTGCGATTGTATGATTGTGATTGTATGATTGTGATTGTATAATTGTATTTGGGAGATTGTATTCGGGATATTGTAATTGTATGATTGCGATTGTATGATTGTGATTGTATGATTGTGATGTATGATTGTAATTGTATGATTATGATTGTATGATTGTGATTGTATGATTGTGATTGTATGATTGAGATTGTATGATTGTGATTGTATGCTTGCGATTGTATGATTGTGATTGTATGATTGTGATTATATGATTGTGATTGTATGATTGTGATTGTATGGTTGTGATAGTATGATTGTGATTATATGATTGTTATTGTATGACTGTGATTGTATGATTGTGATTGTATGATTGTGATAGTATGATTGTGAAAGTATGATTGTTATTATATGATTGTGATTGTATGATTGTGATTGTATGATTGTGATTTTATGATTGTGATTGTCTGATTGTGGTTGTGCGATTGTGATTGTACGATTGTGATTGTACGATTGTGATAGTATGATTGTGATTGTATGATTGTGATTGTATGATTGTGATTGTATGATTGTGATTGTTTGATTGTATTTGGGAGATTGTATTTGGGAGATTGTAATTGTATGATTGCGATTGTATGATTGTGATTGTTTGATTGCGATTGTATGATTGTGATTGTATGATTGTGATGTATGACTGTAATTGTATGATTATGATTGTATGATTGTGATTGTATGATTGAGATTGTATGATTGTGATTGTATGCTTGCGATTGTATGATTGTGATTGTATGATTGTGATTCTTTGATTGTGATTGTATGATTGTGATTGTATGATTGTGATTGTATGATTGTATTTAGGAGATTGTATTTGGGAGATTGTATTTGGGAGATTGTAATTGTATGATTATGATTGTATGATTGTGATTGTATGGTTGCGATTGTATGATTGTGATTGTATGATTGTGATGTATGATTGTAATTGTATTATTATGATTGTATGATTGTGATTGTATGATTGAGATTGTATGATTGAGATTGTATGATTGTGATTGTATGCTTGCGATTGTATGATCGTGATTGTATGATTGTGATTGTATGATTGTGATTGTATGATTGTGATTGTATGATTATGATTGTATGATTGTGATTGTATGATTGTGATTGTATGATTGTGATTGTATGATTGTGATTGAATGGTTGTGATTGTATGATTGTGATCGTATGATTGTGATTGTATGATTGCGATAGTATGATTGTGATTGTATGATTGTGATTGTATGATTGTGATGTATGATTGTAATTGTATGATTATGATTGTATGATTGTGATTGTATGATTGAGATTGTATGATTGTGATTGTATGCTTGCGATTGTATGATTGTGATTGTATGATTGTGATTGTATGATTGTATTGGGGAGATTGTATTTGGGAGATTGTATTTGGGATATTGTAATTGTATGTTTGTGATTGTATGATTGTGATTGTATGATTGTGATGTATGATTGTAATTGTATGATTATGATTGTATGATTGTGATTGTATGACTGTGATTGTATGATTGAGATTGTATGATTGTGATTGTATGCTTGCGATTGTATGATTGTGATTGTATGATTGTGATTCTTTGATTGTGATTGTATGATTGTGATTGTATGATTGTGATTGTATGATTGTGATTATATGATTGTGATTGTATGATTGTGATTGTATGATTGTGATAGTATGATTGTGATTATATGATTGTTATTGTATGACTGTGATTGTATGATTGTGATTGTATGATTGTGATAGTATGATTGTGAAAGTATGATTGTGATTGTATGATTGTGATTGTTTGATTGTATTTGGGAGATTGTATTTGGGAGATTGTAATTGTATGATTGCGATTGTATGATTGTGATGTATGATTGTAATTGTATGATTATGATTGTATGATTGTGATTGTATGACTGTGATTGTATGATTGAGATTGTATGATTGTGATTGTGTGCTTGCGATTGTATGATTGTGATTGTATGATTTTGATTGTATGATTGTGATAGTATGATTGTGATTGTATGATTGTGATTGTATGATTGTGATTGTCTGATTGTGGTTGTGCGATTGTGATTGTACGATTGTGATTGTACGATTGTGATAGTATGATTGTGGTTGTATGATTGTGATTGTATGATTGTGATTGTATGATTGTGATTGTTTGATTGTATTTGGGAGATTGTATTTGGGAGATTGTAATTGTATGATTGCGATTGTATGATTGTGATGTATGATTGTAATTGTATGATTATGATTGTATGATTGTGATTGTATGACTGTGATTGTATGATTGAGATTGTATGATTGTGATTGTGTGCTTGCGATTGTATGATTGTGATTGTATGATTTTGATTGTATGATTGTGATAGTATGATTGTGATTGTATGATTGTGATTGTATGACTGTGATTGTATGATTGTGATTGTATGATTGTGATTGTATGATTGTGAAAGTATGATTGTGATGGTATGATTGTGATTGTATGATTGTGATTGTATGATTGTGATTGTATGATTGTGATTGTATGAGTGTGATTGTCTGATTGTGGTTGTGCGATTGTGATTGTACGATTGTGATTGTACGATTGTTATTGAATGATTGAGATTGTATGATTCTGATTGTATGATTGTGATTGCATGATTGTGATTGTATGATTGTATCTGGGAGATTGTATTTGGGAGATTGTATTTGGGAGATTGTAATTGTATGATTGCGATTGTATGATTGTGATTATATGATGGCGATTGTATGATTGTGATTGTCTGATTGTGATGTATGATTGTAATTGTATGATTATGATTGTATGATTGTGATTGTATGATTGTGATTGTATGATTGTATCTGGGAGATTGTATCTGGGAGATTGTATTTGGGAGATTTTATTTGGGAGATTGTAATTGTATGATTGCAATTGTATGATTGTGATTGTATGATTGCGATTGTATGATTGTGGTTGTATGATTGTGATGTATGATTGTAATTATATGATTATGATTGTATGATTGTGATTGTATGATTGTGATGGTATGATTGTGATTGTATGATTGCGATCGTAGGACTGTGATTGCATGATTATGATTGTATGATTGTGATTGTATGATTGTGATTGTATGATTGTGATAGTATGATTGTGATTGTATGACTGTGATTGTATGACTGTGATTGTATGATTGTGATTGTATGATTGTGATTGTATGATTGTGATTGTATGATTGTGATAGTATGATTGCGATTGTATGATTGTGATTGTATGATTGTGATTGTATGATTGTGATTGTATGATTGTGATTGTATGATTGTATTTGGGAGATTGTATTTGGGAGATTGTAATTGTATGATTGCGATTGTATGATTGTGATTGTATGATTGTGATTGTATGATTGCGATAGTATGATTGTGAAAGTATGATTGTGATTGTATGATTGTGATTGTATGATTGTGATTGTATGATTGTGATTGTATGATTGTGATTGTCTGATTGTGGTTGTGCGATTGTGATTGTACGATTGTGATTGTACGATTGTGATTGTATGATTGCGATAGTATGATTGTGATTGTATGATTGTGATTGTATGATTGTGATTGTATGATTGTGATGTATGATTGTAATTGTATGATTATGATTGTATGATTGTGATTGTATGATTGAGATTGTATGATTGTGATTGTATGCTTGCGATTGTATGATTGTGATTGTATGATTGTGATTCTTTGATTGTGATTGTATGATTGTGATTGTATGATTGTGATTGTATGATTGTGATTATATGATTGTGATTGTATGATTGTGATTGTATGATTGTGATAGTATGATTGTGATTATATGATTGTTATTGTATGACTGTGATTGTATGATTGTGATTGTATGATTGTGATAGTATGATTGTGAAAGTATGATTGTGATTGTATGATTGTGATTGTATGATTGTGATTGTATGATTGTGATTGTATGATTGTGATTGTCTGATTGTGGTTGTGCGATTGTGACTGTACGATTGTGATTGTACGATTGTGATAGTATGATTGTGGTTGTATGATTGTGATTGTATGATTGTGATTGTATGATTGTGATTGTTTGATTGTATTTGGGAGATTGTATTTGGGAGATTGTAATTGTATGATTGTGATTGTATGATTGTGATTGTATGATTGTATTTAGGAGATTGTATTTGGGAGATTGTATTTGGGAGATTGTATTTGGGAGATTGTAATTGTATGATTATGATTGTATGATTGTGATTGTATGGTTGCGATTGTATGATTGTGATTGTATGATTGTGATGTATGATTGTAATTGTATTATTATGATTGTATGATTGTGATTGTATGATTGAGATTGTATGATTGAGATTGTATGATTGTGATTGTATACTTGCGATTGTATGATCGTGATTGTATGATTGTGATTGTATGATTGTGATTGTATGATTGTGATTGTATGATTGTGATTGTATGATTATGATTGTATGATTGTGATTGTATGATTGTGATTGTATGATTGTGATTGAATGGTTGTGATTGTATGATTGTGATCGTATGGTTGTGATTGTATGATTGCGATAGTATGATTGTGATTGTATGATTGTGATTGTATGATTGTGATGTATGATTGTAATTGTATGATTATGATTGTATGATTGTGATTGTATGATTGAGATTGTATGATTGTGATTGTATGCTTGCGATTGTATGATTGTGATTGTATGATTGTGATTGTATGATTGTATTTGGGAGATTGTATTTGGGAGATTGTATTTGGGATATTGTAATTGTATGTTTGCGATTGTATGATTGTGATTGTATGATTGCGATGTATGATTGTAATTGTATGATTATGATTGTATGATTGTGATTGTATGACTGTGATTGTATGATTGAGATTGTATGATTGTGATTGTGTGCTTGCGATTGTATGATTGTGATTGTATGATTGTGATTCTTTGATTGTGATTGTATGATTGTGATTGTATGATTGTGATTGTATGATTGTGATAGTATGATTGTGATTATATGATTGTTATTGTATGACTGTGATTGTATGATTGTGATTGTATGATTGTGATAGTATGATTGTGAAAGTATGATTGTGATTGTATGATTGTGATTGTATGATTGTGATTGTATGATTGTGATTGTATGATTGTGATTGTCTGATTGTGGTTGTGCGATTGTGATTGTACGATTGTGATTGTACGATTGTGATAGTATGATTGTGGTTGTATGATTGTGATTGTATGATTGTGATTGTATGATTGTGATTGTTTGATTGTATTTGGGAGATTGTATTTGGGAGATTGTAATTGTATGATTGTGATTGTATGATTGTGATTTTATGATTGTGATTATATGATTGTGATTTTATGATTGTGATTGTATGATTGTGATAGTATGATTGTGATTATATGATTGTTATTGTATGACTGTGATTGTATGATTGTGATTGTATGATTGCGATAGTATGATTGTGAAAGTATGATTGTGATTGTATGATTGTGATTGTATGATTGTGATTGTATGATTGTGATTGTATGATTGTGATTGTCTGATTGTGGTTGTGCGATTGTGATTGTCTGATTGTGGTTGTGCGATTGTGATTGTACGATTGTGATTGTACGATTGTGATAGTATGATTGTGGTTGTATGATTGTGATTGTATGATTGTGATTGTATGATTGTGATTGTTTGATTGTATTTGGGAGATTGTATTTGGGAGATTGTAATTGTATGATTGCGATTGTATGATTGTGATTGTATGATTGTGATGGTATGATTGTGATTGTATGATTGCGATCGTAGGACTGTGATTGCATGATTATGATTGTATGATTGTGATTGTATGATTGTGATTGTATGATTGTGATTGTCTGATTGTGATGTATGATTGTAATTGTATGATTATGATTGTATGATTGTGATTGTATGATTGTGATTGTATGATTGTATCTGGGAGATTGTATCTGGGAGATTGTATTTGGGAGATTTTATTTGGGAGATTGTAATTGTATGATTGCAATTGTATGATTGTGATTGTATGATTGCGATTGTATGATTGTGGTTGTATGATTGTGATTGTATGATTGTGATTTTATGATTGTGATTATATGATTGTGATTGTATGATTGTGATTGCATGATTTTGAATGTATGATTGTGATTGATTGGTTGTGATTGTATGATTGTGATCGTATGATTGTGATTGTATGATTGTGATTGTATGATTGCGATAGTATGATTGTGATTGTATGATTGTGATTGTATGATTGTGATGTATGATTGTAATTGTATGATTATGATTGTATGATTGTGATTGTATGATTGAGATTGTATGATTGTGATTGTATGCTTGCGATTGTATGATTGTGATTGTATGATTGTGATTGTATGATTGTATTTGGGAGATTGTATTCGGGATATTGTAATTGTATGATTGCGATTGTATGATTGTGATTGTATGATTGTGATTGCATGATTTTGAATGTATGATTGTGATTGTATGATTGTGATTGTATGATTGCGATAGTATGATTGTGATTGTATGATTGTGATTGTATGATTGTGATGTATGATTGTAATTGTATGATTATGATTGTATGATTGTATGATTGTGATTGTATGATTGAGATTGTATGATTGTGATTGTATGCTTGCGATTGTATGATTGTGATTGTATGATTGTGATTCTTTGATTGTGATTGTATGATTGTGATTGTATGATTGTGATTGTATGATTGTGATTATATGATTGTGATTGTATGATTGTGATTGTATGATTGTGATAGTATGATTGTGATTATATGATTGTTATTGTTTGACTGTGATTGTATGATTGTGATTGTATGATTGTGATAGTATGATTGTGAAAGTATGATTGTGATTGTATGATTGTGATTGTATGATTGTGATTGTATGATTGTGATTTTATGATTGTGATTATATGATTGTGATTGTATGATTGTGATTGTATGATTGTGATAGTATGATTGTGATTATATGATTGTTATTGTATGACTGTGATTGTATGATTGTGATTGTATGATTGCGATAGTATGATTGTGAAAGTATGATTGTGATTGTATGATTGTGATTGTATGATTGTGATTGTATGATTGTGATTGTATGATTGTGATTGTCTGATTGTGGTTGTGCGATTGTGATTGTACGATTGTGATTGTACGATTGTGATTGTATGATTGCGATAGTATGATTGTGATTGTATGATTGTGATTGTATGATTGTGATTGTATGATTGTGATGTATGATTGTAATTGTATGATTATGATTGTATGATTGTGATTGTATGATTGAGATTGTATGATTGTGATTGTATGCTTGCGATTGTATGATTGCGATAGTATGATTGTGAAAGTATGATTGTGATTGTATGATTGTGATTGTATGATTGTGATTGTATGATTGTGATTGTATGATTGTGATTGTCTGATTGTGGTTGTGCGATTGTGACTGTACGATTGTGATTGTACGATTGTGATAGTATGATTGTGGTTGTATGATTGTGATTGTATGATTGTGATTGTATGATTGTGATTGTTTGATTGTATTTGGGAGATTGTATTTGGGAGATTGTAATTGTATGATTGTGATTGTATGATTGCGATTGTATGATTGTATTTAGGAGATTGTATTTGGGAGATTGTATTTGGGAGATTGTATTTGGGAGATTGTAATTGTATGATTATGATTGTATGATTGTGATTGTATGGTTGCGATTGTATGATTGTGATTGTATGATTGTGATGTATGATTGTAATTGTATTATTATGATTGTATGATTGTGATTGTATGATTGAGATTGTATGATTGAGATTGTATGATTGTGATTGTATGCTTGCGATTGTATGATCGTGATTGTATGATTGTGATTGTATGATTGTGATTGTATGATTGTGATTGTATGATTATGATTGTATGATTGTGATTGTATGATTGTGATTGTATGATTGTGATTGAATGGTTGTGATTGTATGATTGTGATCGTATGATTGTGATTGTATGATTGCGATAGTATGATTGTGATTGTATGATTGTGATTGTATGATTGTGATGTATGATTGTAATTGTATGATTATGATTGTATGATTGTGATTGTATGAATGAGATTGTATGATTGTGATTGTATGCTTGCGATTGTATGATTGTGATTGTATGATTGTGATTGTATGATTGTATTTGGGAGATTGTATTTGGGAGATTGTATTTGGGATATTGTAATTGTATGTTTGCGATTGTATGATTGTGATTGTATGATTGCGATGTATGATTGTAATTGTATGATTATGATTGTATGATTGTGATTGTATGACTGTGATTGTATGATTGAGATTGTATGATTGTGATTGTGTGCTTGCGATTGTATGATTGTGATTGTATGATTGTGATTCTTTGATTGTGATTGTATGATTGTGATTGTATGATTGTGATTGTATGATTGTGATAGTATGATTGTGATTATATGATTGTTATTGTATGACTGTGATTGTATGATTGTGATTGTATGATTGTGATAGTATGATTGTGAAAGTATGATTGTGATTGTATGATTGTGATTGTATGATTGTGATTGTATGATTGTGATTGTATGATTGTGATTGTCTGATTGTGGTTGTGCGATTGTGATTGTACGATTGTGATTGTACGATTGTGATAGTATGATTGTGGTTGTATGATTGTGATTGTATGATTGTGATTGTATGATTGTGATTGTTTGATTGTATTTGGGAGATTGTATTTGGGAGATTGTAATTGTATGATTGCGATTGTATGATTGTGATTGTATGATTGCGATTGTATGATTGTGATTGTATGATTGTGATGTATGACTGTAATTGTATGATTATGATTGTATGATTGCGATTGAATGAATGAGATTGTATGATTGTGATTGTATGCTTGCGATTGTATGATTGTGATTGTATGATTGTGATTGTATGATTGTGATTGTATGATTATGGTTGTATGATTGTGATTCTATGATTGTGATTGTATGATTGTGATTGTATGATTGTGATAGTATGATTGTGATTGTATGATTGTGTTTGTATGACTGTGATTGTATGATTGTGATTGTATGATTGTGATTGTATGATTGTGAAAGTATGATTGTGATGGTATGATTGTGATTGTATGATTGTGATTGTATGATTGTGATTGTATGATTGTGATAGTATGATTGTGAAAGTATGATTGTGATTGTATGATTGTGATTGTATGATTGTGATTGTATGATTGTGATTGTCTGATTGTGGTTGTGCGATTGTGATTGTACGATTGTGATTGTACGATTGTGATAGTATGATTGTGGTTGTATGATTGTGATTGTATGATTGTGATTGTATGACTGTGATTGTTTGATTGTATTTGGGAGATTGTATTTGGGAGATTGTAATTGTATGATTGCGATTGTATGATTGTGATTGTATGATTGCGATTGTATGATTGTGATTGTATGATTGTGATGTATGACTGTAATTGTATGATTATGATTGTATGATTGCGATTGAATGAATGAGATTGTATGATTGTGATTGTATGCTTGCGATTGTATGATTGTGATTGTATGATTGTGATTGTATGATTGTGATTGTATGATTATGGTTGTATGATTGTGATTCTATGATTGTGATTGTATGATTGTGATTGTATGATTGTGATAGTATGATTGTGATTGTATGATTGTGTTTGTATGACTGTGATTGTATGATTGTGATTGTATGATTGTGATTGTATGATTGTGAAAGTATGATTGTGATGGTATGATTGTGATTGTATGATTGTGATTGTATGATTGTGATTGTATGATTGTGATTGTATGAGTGTGATTGTCTGATTGTGGTTGTGCGATTGTGATTGTACGATTGTGATTGTACGATTGTTATTGAATGATTGAGATTGTATGATTCTGATTGTATGATTGTGATTGCATGATTGTGATTGTATGATTGTATCTGGGAGATTGTATTTGGGAGATTGTATTTGGGAGATTGTAATTGTATGATTGCGATTGTATGATTGTGATTATATGATTGCGATTGTATGATTGTGATTGTCTGATTGTGATGTATGATTGTAATTGTATGATTATGATTGTATGATTGTGATTGTATGATTGTGATTGTATGATTGTATCTGGGAGATTGTATCTGGGAGATTGTATTTGGGAGATTTTATTTGGGAGATTGTAATTGTATGATTGCAATTGTATGATTGTGATTGTATGATTGCGATTGTATGATTGTGGTTGTATGATTGTGATTGTATGATTGTGATTTTATGATTGTGATTATATGATTGTGATTGTATGATTGTGATTGTATGATTGTGATAGTATGATTGTGATTATATGATTGTTATTGTATGACTGTGATTGTATGATTGTGATTGTATGATTGCGATAGTATGATTGTGAAAGTATGATTGTGATTGTATGATTGTGATTGTATGATTGTGATTGTATGATTGTGATTGTATGATTGTGATTGTATGATTGTGATTGTCTGATTGTGGTTGTGCGATTGTGATTGTCTGATTGTGGTTGTGCGATTGTGATTGTACGATTGTGATTGTACGATTGTGATAGTATGATTGTGGTTGTATGATTGTGATTGTATGATTGTGATTGTATGATTGTGATTGTTTGATTGTATTTGGGAGATTGTATTTGGGAGATTGTAATTGTATGATTGCGATTGTATGATTGTGATTGTATGATTGTGATGGTATGATTGTGATTGTATGATTGCGATCGTAGGACTGTGATTGCATGATTATGATTGTATGATTGTGATTGTATGATTGTGATTGTATGATTGTGATAGTATGATTGTGATTGTATGACTGTGATTGTATGACTGTGATTGTATGATTGTGATTGTATGATTGTGATTGTATGATTGTGATTGTATGATTGTGATAGTATGATTGTGATTGTATGATTGTGATTGTATGATTGTGATTGTATGATTGTGATAGTATGATTGTGAAAGTATGATTGTGATTGTATGATTGTGATTGTATGATTGTATTTGGGATATTGTAATTGTATGATTGCGATTGTATGATTGTGATTGTATGATTGTGATGTATGATTGTAATTGTATGATTATGATTGTATGATTGTGATTGTATGATTGAGATTGTATGATTGTGATTGTATGCTTGCGATTGTATGAATGTGGTTGTATGATTGTGATTGCATGATTGTGATTGTATGATTGTGATTGTATGATTGTGATGTATGATTGTAATTGTATGATTATGATTGTATGATTGTGATTGTATGATTGAGATTGTATGATTGTGATTGTATGATTGCGATTGTATGATTGTGATTGTATGATTGTGATTGTATGATTGCGATTGTATGATTGTGATTGTATGATTGTGATTGTATGATTGTGATTGTATGATTGTGATTGTATGATTGTGAAAGTATGATTGTGATTGTATGATTGTGATTGTATGATTGTGATTGTATGATTGTGATTGTATGATTGTGATTGTATGAGTGTGATTGTATGATTGTGATTGTATGATTGTGATTGTATGATTGTGATTGTATGATTGTGATTGCATGATTTTGAATGTATGATTGTGATTGATTGGTTGTGATTGTATGATTGTGATCGTATGATTGTGATTGTATGATTGTGATTGTATGATTGCGATAGTATGATTGTGATTGTATGATTGTGATTGTATGATTGTGATGTATGATTGTAATTGTATGATTATGATTGTATGATTGTGATTGTATGATTGAGATTGTATGATTGTGATTGTATGCTTGCGATTGTATGATTGTGATTGTATGATTGTGATTGTATGATTGTATTTGGGAGATTGTATTCGGGATATTGTAATTGTATGATTGCGATTGTATGATTGTGATTGTATGATTGTGATGTATGATTGTAATTGTATGATTATGATTGTATGATTGTGATTGTATGATTGTGATTCTTTGATTGTGATTGTATGATTGTGATTGTATGATTGTGATTGTATGATTGTGATGTATGACTGTAATTGTATGATTATGATTGTATGATTGTGATTGTATGATTGAGATTGTATGATTGTGATTGTATGCTTTCGATTGTATGATTGTGATTGTATGATTGTGATTGTATGATTGTGATTGTATGATTGTGATTGTATGATTGTGATTGTATGATTGTGATTGTATGATTGTGATTGTATGATTGTGATTGTTTGATTGTATTTGGGAGATTGTATTTGGGAGATTGTAATTGTATGATTGCGATTGTATGATTGTGATTGTATGATTGCGATTGTATGATTGTGATTGTATGATTGTGATTGTATGATTGTGATGTATGATTGTAATTGTATGATTATGATTGTATGATTGTGATTGTATGATTGAGATTGTATGATTGTGATTGTATGATTGCGATTGTATGATTGTGATTGTATGATTGTGATTGTATGATTGCGATTGTATGATTGTGATTGTATGATTGTGATTGTATGATTGTGATTGTATGATTGTGATTGTATGATTGTGATTGTATGATTGTGAAAGTATGATTGTGATTGTATGATTGTGATTGTATGATTGTGATTGTATGATTGTGATTGTATGATTGTGATTGTATGATTGTGATTGTATGAGTGTGATTGTATGATTGTGATTGTATGATTGTGATTGTATGATTGTGATTGTATGATTGTGATTGCATGATTTTGAATGTATGATTGTGATTGATTGGTTGTGATTGTATGATTGTGATCGTATGATTGTGATTGTATGATTGTGATTGTATGATTGCGATAGTATGATTGTGATTGTATGATTGTGATTGTATGATTGTGATGTATGATTGTAATTGTATGATTATGATTGTATGATTGTGATTGTATGATTGAGATTGTATGATTGTGATTGTATGCTTGCGATTGTATGATTGTGATTGTATGATTGTGATTGTATGATTGTATTTGGGAGATTGTATTCGGGATATTGTAATTGTATGATTGCGATTGTATGATTGTGATTGTATGATTGTGATGTATGATTGTAATTGTATGATTATGATTGTATGATTGTGATTGTATGATTGTGATTGTATGATTGAGATTGTATGATTGTGATTGTATGCTTGCGATTGTATGATTGTGATTGTATGATTGTGATTATATGATTGTGATTGTATGATTGTGATTGTATGGTTGTGATAGTATGATTGTGATTATATGATTGTTATTGTATGACTGTGATTGTATGATTGTGATTGTATGATTGTGATAGTATGATTGTGAAAGTATGATTGTTATTATATGATTGTGATTGTATGATTGTGATTGTATGATTGTGATTTTATGATTGTGATTGTCTGATTGTGGTTGTGCGATTGTGATTGTACGATTGTGATTGTACGATTGTGATAGTATGATTGTGATTGTATGATTGTGATTGTATGATTGTGATTGTATGATTGTGATTGTTTGATTGTATTTGGGAGATTGTAATTGTATGATTGCGATTGTATGATTGTGATTGTTTGATTGCGATTGTATGATTGTGATTGTATGATTGTGATGTATGACTGTAATTGTATGATTATGATTGTATGATTGTGATTGTATGATTGAGATTGTATGATTGTGATTGTATGCTTGCGATTGTATGATTGTGATTGTATGATTGTGATTCTTTGATTGTGATTGTATGATTGTGATTGTATGATTGTGATTGTATGATTGTGATTATATGATTGTGATTGTATGATTGTGATTGTATGATTGTGATAGTATGATTGTGATTATATGATTGTTATTTTATGACTGTGATTGTATGATTGTGATTGTATGATTGTGATAGTATGATTGTGAAAGTATGATTGTGATTGTATGATTGTGATTGTATGATTGTGATTGTATGATTGTGATTGTATGATTGTGATTGTCTGATTGTGGTTGTGCGATTGTGACTGTACGATTGTGATTGTACGATTGTGATAGTATGATTGTGGTTGTATGATTGTGATTGTATGATTGTGATTGTATGATTGTGATTGTTTGATTGTATTTGGGAGATTGTATTTGGGAGATTGTAATTGTATGATTGTGATTGTATGATTGTGATTGTATGATTGTATTTAGGAGATTGTATTTGGGAGATTGTATTTGGGAGATTGTAATTGTATGATTATGATTGTATGATTGTGATTGTATGGTTGCGATTGTATGATTGTGATTGTATGATTGTGATGTATGATTGTAATTGTATTATTATGATTGTATGATTGTGATTGTATGATTGAGATTGTATGATTGAGATTGTATGATTGTGATTGTATGCTTGCGATTGTATGATCGTGATTGTATGATTGTGATTGTATGATTGTGATTGTATGATTGTGATTGTATGATTATGATTGTATGATTGTGATTGTATGATTGTGATTGTATGATTGTGATTGTATGATTGTGATTGAATGGTTGTGATTGTATGATTGTGATCGTATGATTGTGATTGTATGATTGCGATAGTATGATTGTGATTGTATGATTGTGATTGTATGATTGTGATGTATGATTGTAATTGTATGATTATGATTGTATGATTGTGATTGTATGATTGAGATTGTATGATTGTGATTGTATGCTTGCGATTGTATGATTGTGATTGTATGATTGTGATTGTATGATTGTATTGGGGAGATTGTATTTGGGAGATTGTATTTGGGATATTGTAATTGTATGTTTGTGATTGTATGATTGTGATTGTATGATTGTGATGTATGATTGTAATTGTATGATTATGATTGTATGATTGTGATTGTATGACTGTGATTGTATGATTGAGATTGTATGATTGTGATTGTGTGCTTGCGATTGTATGATTGTGATTGTATGATTGTGATTCTTTGATTGTGATTGTATGATTGTGATTGTATGATTGTGATTGTATGATTGTGATTATATGATTGTGATTGTATGATTGTGATTGTATGATTGTGATAGTATGATTGTGATTATATGATTGTTATTGTATGACTGTGATTGTATGATTGTGATTGTATGATTGTGATAGTATGATTGTGAAAGTATGATTGTGATTGTATGATTGTGATTGTATGATTGTGATTGTATGATTGTGATTGTATGATTGTGATTGTCTGATTGTGGTTGTGCGATTGTGATTGTACGATTGTGATTGTACGATTGTGATAGTATGATTGTGGTTGTATGATTGTGATTGTATGATTGTGATTGTATGATTGTGATTGTTTGATTGTATTTGGGAGATTGTATTTGGGAGATTGTAATTGTATGATTGCGATTGTATGATTGTGATGTATGATTGTAATTGTATGATTATGATTGTATGATTGTGATTGTATGACTGTGATTGTATGATTGAGATTGTATGATTGTGATTGTGTGCTTGCGATTGTATGATTGTGATTGTATGATTTTGATTGTATGATTGTGATAGTATGATTGTGATTGTATGATTGTGATTGTATGACTGTGATTGTATGATTGTGATTGTATGATTGTGATTGTATGATTGTGAAAGTATGATTGTGATGGTATGATTGTGATTGTATGATTGTGATTGTATGATTGTGATTGTATGATTGTGATTGTATGAGTGTGATTGTCTGATTGTGGTTGTGCGATTGTGATTGTACGATTGTGATTGTCCGATTGTTATTGAATGATTGAGATTGTATGATTCTGATTGTATGATTGTGATTGCATGATTGTGATTGTATGATTGTATCTGGGAGATTGTATTTGGGAGATTGTATTTGGGAGATTGTAATTGTATGATTGCGATTGTATGATTGTGATTATATGATGGCGATTGTATGATTGTGATTGTCTGATTGTGATGTATGATTGTAATTGTATGATTATGATTGTATGATTGTGATTGTATGATTGTGATTGTATGATTGTATCTGGGAGATTGTATCTGGGAGATTGTATTTGGGAGATTTTATTTGGGAGATTGTAATTGTATGATTGCAATTGTATGATTGTGATTGTATGATTGCGATTGTATGATTGTGGTTGTATGATTGTGATGTATGATTGTAATTATATGATTATGATTGTATGATTGTGATTGTATGATTGTGATGGTATGATTGTGATTGTATGATTGCGATCGTAGGACTGTGATTGCATGATTATGATTGTATGATTGTGATTGTATGATTGTGATAGTATGATTGTGATTGTATGACTGTGATTGTATGACTGTGATTGTATGATTGTGATTGTATGATTGTGATTGTATGATTGTGATTGTATGATTGTGATAGTATGATTGCGATTGTATGATTGTGATTGTATGATTGTGATTGTATGATTGTGATTGTATGATTGTGATTGTATGATTGTATTTGGGAGATTGTATTTGGGAGATTGTAATTGTATGATTGCGATTGTATGATTGTGATTGTATGATTGTGATTGTATGATTGCGATAGTATGATTGTGAAAGTATGATTGTGATTGTATGATTGTGATTGTATGATTGTGATTGTATGATTGTGATTGTATGATTGTGATTGTCTGATTGTGGTTGTGCGATTGTGATTGTACGATTGTGATTGTACGATTGTGATTGTATGATTGCGATAGTATGATTGTGATTGTATGATTGTGATTGTATGATTGTGATTGTATGATTGTGATGTATGATTGTAATTGTATGATTATGATTGTATGATTGTGATTGTATGATTGAGATTGTATGATTGTGATTGTATGCTTGCGATTGTATGATTGTGATTGTATGATTGTGATTCTTTGATTGTGATTGTATGATTGTGATTGTATGATTGTGATTGTATGATTGTGATTATATGATTGTGATTGTATGATTGTGATTGTATGATTGTGATAGTATGATTGTGATTATATGATTGTTATTGTATGACTGTGATTGTATGATTGTGATTGTATGATTGTGATAGTATGATTGTGAAAGTATGATTGTGATTGTATGATTGTGATTGTATGATTGTGATTGTATGATTGTGATTGTATGATTGTGATTGTCTGATTATGGTTGTGCGATTGTGACTGTACGATTGTGATTGTACGATTGTGATAGTATGATTGTGGTTGTATGATTGTGATTGTATGATTGTGATTGTATGATTGTGATTGTTTGATTGTATTTGGGAGATTGTATTTGGGAGATTGTAATTGTATGATTGTGATTGTATGATTGTGATTGTATGATTGTATTTAGGAGATTGTATTTGGGAGATTGTATTTGGGAGATTGTATTTGGGAGATTGTAATTGTATGATTATGATTGTATGATTGTGATTGTATGGTTGCGATTGTATGATTGTGATTGTATGATTGTGATGTATGATTGTAATTGTATTATTATGATTGTATGATTGTGATTGTATGATTGAGATTGTATGATTGAGATTGTATGATTGTGATTGTATACTTGCGATTGTATGATCGTGATTGTATGATTGTGATTGTATGATTGTGATTGTATGATTGTGATTGTATGATTATGATTGTATGATTGTGATTGTATGATTGTGATTGTATGATTGTGATTGAATGGTTGTGATTGTATGATTGTGATCGTATGGTTGTGATTGTATGATTGCGATAGTATGATTGTGATTGTATGATTGTGATTGTATGATTGTGATGTATGATTGTAATTGTATGATTATGATTGTATGATTGTGATTGTATGATTGAGATTGTATGATTGTGATTGTATGCTTGCGATTGTATGATTGTGATTGTATGATTGTGATTGTATGATTGTATTTGGGAGATTGTATTTGGGAGATTGTATTTGGGATATTGTAATTGTATGTTTGCGATTGTATGATTGTGATTGTATGATTGCGATGTATGATTGTAATTGTATGATTATGATTGTATGATTGTGATTGTATGACTGTGATTGTATGATTGAGATTGTATGATTGTGATTGTGTGCTTGCGATTGTATGATTGTGATTGTATGATTGTGATTCTTTGATTGTGATTGTATGATTGTGATTGTATGATTGTGATTGTATGATTGTGATAGTATGATTGTGATTATATGATTGTTATTGTATGACTGTGATTGTATGATTGTGATTGTATGATTGTGATAGTATGATTGTGAAAGTATGATTGTGATTGTATGATTGTGATTGTATGATTGTGATTGTATGATTGTGATTGTATGATTGTGATTGTCTGATTGTGGTTGTGCGATTGTGATTGTACGATTGTGATTGTACGATTGTGATAGTATGATTGTGGTTGTATGATTGTGATTGTATGATTGTGATTGTATGATTGTGATTGTTTGATTGTATTTGGGAGATTGTATTTGGGAGATTGTAATTGTATGATTGTGATTGTATGATTGTGATTTTATGATTGTGATTATATGATTGTGATTGTATGATTGTGATTGTATGATTGTGATAGTATGATTGTGATTATATGATTGTTATTGTATGACTGTGATTGTATGATTGTGATTGTATGATTGCGATAGTATGATTGTGAAAGTATGATTGTGATTGTATGATTGTGATTGTATGATTGTGATTGTATGATTGTGATTGTATGATTGTGATTGTCTGATTGTGGTTGTGCGATTGTGATTGTCTGATTGTGGTTGTGCGATTGTGATTGTACGATTGTGATTGTACGATTGTGATAGTATGATTGTGGTTGTATGATTGTGATTGTATGATTGTGATTGTATGATTGTGATTGTTTGATTGTATTTGGGAGATTGTATTTGGGAGATTGTAATTGTATGATTGCGATTGTATGATTGTGATTGTATGATTGTGATGGTATGATTGTGATTGTATGATTGCGATCGTAGGACTGTGATTGCATGATTATGATTGTATGATTGTGATTGTATGATTGTGATTGTATGATTGTGATTGTCTGATTGTGATGTATGATTGTAATTGTATGATTATGATTGTATGATTGTGATTGTATGATTGTGATTGTATGATTGTATCTGGGAGATTGTATCTGGGAGATTGTATTTGGGAGATTTTATTTGGGAGATTGTAATTGTATGATTGCAATTGTATGATTGTGATTGTATGATTGCGATTGTATGATTGTGGTTGTATGATTGTGATTGTATGATTGTGATTTTATGATTGTGATTATATGATTGTGATTGTATGATTGTGATTGCATGATTTTGAATGTATGATTGTGATTGATTGGTTGTGATTGTATGATTGTGATCGTATGATTGTGATTGTATGATTGTGATTGTATGATTGCGATAGTATGATTGTGATTGTATGATTGTGATTGTATGATTGTGATGTATGATTGTAATTGTATGATTATGATTGTATGATTGTGATTGTATGATTGAGATTGTATGATTGTGATTGTATGCTTGCGATTGTATGATTGTGATTGTATGATTGTGATTGTATGATTGTGATTGTATGATTGTATTTGGGAGATTGTATTCGGGATATTGTAATTGTATGATTGCGATTGTATGATTGTGATTGTATGATTGTGATTGCATGATTTTGAATGTATGATTGTGATTGTATGATTGTGATTGTATGATTGCGATAGTATGATTGTGATTGTATGATTGTGATTGTATGATTGTGATGTATGATTGTAATTGTATGATTATGATTGTATGATTGTATGATTGTGATTGTATGATTGAGATTGTATGATTGTGATTGTATGCTTGCGATTGTATGATTGTGATTGTATGATTGTGATTCTTTGATTGTGATTGTATGATTGTGATTGTATGATTGTGATTGTATGATTGTGATTATATGATTGTGATTGTATGATTGTGATTGTATGATTG
Source organism: Megachile rotundata (assembly GCF_050947335.1). Classification (NCBI taxonomy): domain Eukaryota; kingdom Metazoa; phylum Arthropoda; class Insecta; order Hymenoptera; family Megachilidae; genus Megachile; species Megachile rotundata. The sequence continues at coordinate 7,895 of NW_027473388.1, read as the reverse complement.
TGATAGTATGATTGTGATTATATGATTGTTATTGTTTGACTGTGATTGTATGATTGTGATTGTATGATTGTGATAGTATGATTGTGAAAGTATGATTGTGATTGTATGATTGTGATTGTATGATTGTGATTGTATGATTGTGATTTTATGATTGTGATTATATGATTGTGATTGTATGATTGTGATTGTATGATTGTGATAGTATGATTGTGATTATATGATTGTTATTGTATGACTGTGATTGTATGATTGTGATTGTATGATTGCGATAGTATGATTGTGAAAGTATGATTGTGATTGTATGATTGTGATTGTATGATTGTGATTGTATGATTGTGATTGTATGATTGTGATTGTCTGATTGTGGTTGTGCGATTGTGATTGTACGATTGTGATTGTACGATTGTGATTGTATGATTGCGATAGTATGATTGTGATTGTATGATTGTGATTGTATGATTGTGATTGTATGATTGTGATGTATGATTGTAATTGTATGATTATGATTGTATGATTGTGATTGTATGATTGAGATTGTATGATTGTGATTGTATGCTTGCGATTGTATGATTGCGATAGTATGATTGTGAAAGTATGATTGTGATTGTATGATTGTGATTGTATGATTGTGATTGTATGATTGTGATTGTATGATTGTGATTGTCTGATTGTGGTTGTGCGATTGTGACTGTACGATTGTGATTGTACGATTGTGATAGTATGATTGTGGTTGTATGATTGTGATTGTATGATTGTGATTGTATGATTGTGATTGTTTGATTGTATTTGGGAGATTGTATTTGGGAGATTGTAATTGTATGATTGTGATTGTATGATTGCGATTGTATGATTGTATTTAGGAGATTGTATTTGGGAGATTGTATTTGGGAGATTGTATTTGGGAGATTGTAATTGTATGATTATGATTGTATGATTGTGATTGTATGGTTGCGATTGTATGATTGTGATTGTATGATTGTGATGTATGATTGTAATTGTATTATTATGATTGTATGATTGTGATTGTATGATTGAGATTGTATGATTGAGATTGTATGATTGTGATTGTATGCTTGCGATTGTATGATCGTGATTGTATGATTGTGATTGTATGATTGTGATTGTATGATTGTGATTGTATGATTATGATTGTATGATTGTGATTGTATGATTGTGATTGTATGATTGTGATTGAATGGTTGTGATTGTATGATTGTGATCGTATGATTGTGATTGTATGATTGCGATAGTATGATTGTGATTGTATGATTGTGATTGTATGATTGTGATGTATGATTGTAATTGTATGATTATGATTGTATGATTGTGATTGTATGAATGAGATTGTATGATTGTGATTGTATGCTTGCGATTGTATGATTGTGATTGTATGATTGTGATTGTATGATTGTATTTGGGAGATTGTATTTGGGAGATTGTATTTGGGATATTGTAATTGTATGTTTGCGATTGTATGATTGTGATTGTATGATTGCGATGTATGATTGTAATTGTATGATTATGATTGTATGATTGTGATTGTATGACTGTGATTGTATGATTGAGATTGTATGATTGTGATTGTGTGCTTGCGATTGTATGATTGTGATTGTATGATTGTGATTCTTTGATTGTGATTGTATGATTGTGATTGTATGATTGTGATTGTATGATTGTGATAGTATGATTGTGATTATATGATTGTTATTGTATGACTGTGATTGTATGATTGTGATTGTATGATTGTGATAGTATGATTGTGAAAGTATGATTGTGATTGTATGATTGTGATTGTATGATTGTGATTGTATGATTGTGATTGTATGATTGTGATTGTCTGATTGTGGTTGTGCGATTGTGATTGTACGATTGTGATTGTACGATTGTGATAGTATGATTGTGGTTGTATGATTGTGATTGTATGATTGTGATTGTATGATTGTGATTGTTTGATTGTATTTGGGAGATTGTATTTGGGAGATTGTAATTGTATGATTGCGATTGTATGATTGTGATTGTATGATTGCGATTGTATGATTGTGATTGTATGATTGTGATGTATGACTGTAATTGTATGATTATGATTGTATGATTGCGATTGAATGAATGAGATTGTATGATTGTGATTGTATGCTTGCGATTGTATGATTGTGATTGTATGATTGTGATTGTATGATTGTGATTGTATGATTATGGTTGTATGATTGTGATTCTATGATTGTGATTGTATGATTGTGATTGTATGATTGTGATAGTATGATTGTGATTGTATGATTGTGTTTGTATGACTGTGATTGTATGATTGTGATTGTATGATTGTGATTGTATGATTGTGAAAGTATGATTGTGATGGTATGATTGTGATTGTATGATTGTGATTGTATGATTGTGATTGTATGATTGTGATAGTATGATTGTGAAAGTATGATTGTGATTGTATGATTGTGATTGTATGATTGTGATTGTATGATTGTGATTGTATGATTGTGATTGTCTGATTGTGGTTGTGCGATTGTGATTGTACGATTGTGATTGTACGATTGTGATAGTATGATTGTGGTTGTATGATTGTGATTGTATGATTGTGATTGTATGATTGTGATTGTTTGATTGTATTTGGGAGATTGTATTTGGGAGATTGTAATTGTATGATTGCGATTGTATGATTGTGATTGTATGATGGCGATTGTATGATTGTGATTGTATGATTGTGATGTATGACTGTAATTGTATGATTATGATTGTATGATTGCGATTGAATGAATGAGATTGTATGATTGTGATTGTATGCTTGCGATTGTATGATTGTGATTGTATGATTGTGATTGTATGATTGTGATTGTATGATTATGGTTGTATGATTGTGATTCTATGATTGTGATTGTATGATTGTGATTGTATGATTGTGATAGTATGATTGTGATTGTATGATTGTGTTTGTATGACTGTGATTGTATGATTGTGATTGTATGATTGTGATTGTATGATTGTGAAAGTATGATTGTGATGGTATGATTGTGATTGTATGATTGTGATTGTATGATTGTGATTGTATGATTGTGATTGTATGAGTGTGATTGTCTGATTGTGGTTGTGCGATTGTGATTGTACGATTGTGATTGTACGATTGTTATTGAATGATTGAGATTGTATGATTCTGATTGTATGATTGTGATTGCATGATTGTGATTGTATGATTGTATCTGGGAGATTGTATTTGGGAGATTGTATTTGGGAGATTGTAATTGTATGATTGCGATTGTATGATTGTGATTATATGATTGCGATTGTATGATTGTGATTGTCTGATTGTGATGTATGATTGTAATTGTATGATTATGATTGTATGATTGTGATTGTATGATTGTGATTGTATGATTGTATCTGGGAGATTGTATCTGGGAGATTGTATTTGGGAGATTTTATTTGGGAGATTGTAATTGTATGATTGCAATTGTATGATTGTGATTGTATGATTGCGATTGTATGATTGTGGTTGTATGATTGTGATTGTATGATTGTGATTTTATGATTGTGATTATATGATTGTGATTGTATGATTGTGATTGTATGATTGTGATAGTATGATTGTGATTATATGATTGTTATTGTATGACTGTGATTGTATGATTGTGATTGTATGATTGCGATAGTATGATTGTGAAAGTATGATTGTGATTGTATGATTGTGATTGTATGATTGTGATTGTATGATTGTGATTGTATGATTGTGATTGTCTGATTGTGGTTGTGCGATTGTGATTGTCTGATTGTGGTTGTGCGATTGTGATTGTACGATTGTGATTGTACGATTGTGATAGTATGATTGTGGTTGTATGATTGTGATTGTATGATTGTGATTGTATGATTGTGATTGTTTGATTGTATTTGGGAGATTGTATTTGGGAGATTGTAATTGTATGATTGCGATTGTATGATTGTGATTGTATGATTGTGATGGTATGATTGTGATTGTATGATTGCGATCGTAGGACTGTGATTGCATGATTATGATTGTATGATTGTGATTGTATGATTGTGATTGTATGATTGTGATAGTATGATTGTGATTGTATGACTGTGATTGTATGACTGTGATTGTATGATTGTGATTGTATGATTGTGATTGTATGATTGTGATTGTATGATTGTGATAGTATGATTGTGATTGTATGATTGTGATTGTATGATTGTGATTGTATGATTGTGATAGTATGATTGTGAAAGTATGATTGTGATTGTATGATTGTGATTGTATGATTGTATTTGGGATATTGTAATTGTATGATTGCGATTGTATGATTGTGATTGTATGATTGTGATGTATGATTGTAATTGTATGATTATGATTGTATGATTGTGATTGTATGATTGAGATTGTATGATTGTGATTGTATGCTTGCGATTGTATGAATGTGGTTGTATGATTGTGATTGCATGATTGTGATTGTATGATTGTGATTGTATGATTGTGATTGTATGATTGTGATTGTATGATTGTGATTGTATGATTGTGAATGTACGATTGTGATTGTATGATTGTGATTGTATGATTGTGATAGTATGATTGTGATTGTATGACTGTGATTGTATGACTGTGATTGTATGATTGTGATTGTATGATTGTGATTGTATGATTGTGAAAGTATGATTGTGATTGTATGATTGTGATTGTATGATTGTGATTGTATGATTGTGATTGTATGATTGTGATTGTATGATTGTGATTGTATGATTGTGATTGTATGATTGTGATTGTATGATTGTATTTGGGAGATTGTATTTGGGAGATTGTAATTGTATGATTGCGATTGTATGATTGTGATTGTATGATTGCGATTGTATGATTGTGATTGTATGATTGTGATGTATGATTGTAATTGTATGATTATGATTGTATGATTGTGATTGTATGATTGTGATTGTATGATTGTGATTGTATGATTGTATTTGGGAGATTGTAGTTGGGAGATTGTATTTGGGAGATTGTAATTGTATGATTGCGATTGTATGATTGTGATTGTATGATTGTGATTGAATGATTGTGACTGTATGATTGTGATTGTATGATTGTGATAGTATGATTGTGATTGTATGATTGTATTTGGGAGATTGTATTTGGAATATTGTAATTGTATGATTGCGATTGTATGATTGTGATTGTATGATTGTGATGTATGATTGTAATTGTATGATTATGATTGTATGATTGTGATTGTATGATTGTGATGGTATGATTGTGATTGTATGATTAAGTTTGTATTTTTGTGATTTTATGATTGTGATTGTATGATTGTGATTGTATGATTGTGATTGTATGATTGCGATTGTATGAATGCGATTGTATGATTGTGATTGCATAATTGTGATTGTATGATTGTGATTGTATGATTGTGATTGTCTTTTTGTGGTTGTATGATTGTGATTGTATGATTGAGATTGTATGATTGTGATTGTATGATTGCGATTGTATAATTGCGATTGTATGATTGTGATTGTATGATTGTGATGTATGATTGTAATTGTATGATTATGATTGTATGATTGTGATTGTATGATTGAGATTGTATGATTGTGATTGTATGATTGCGATTGTATGATTGTGATTGTATGATTGTGATTGTATGATTGAGATTGTATGATTGTGATTGTATGCTTGCGATTGTATGATTGTGATTGTATGATTGTATTTGGGAGATTGTATTTGGGATATTGTAATTTTATGATTGCGATTGTATGATTGTGATGTATGATTCTAATTGTATGATTATGATTGTATGATTGTGATTGTATGATTGTGATAGTATGATTGTGATTGTATGATTGTGATTGTATGATTGTGATTGTATGATTGTGATTGTATGATTGTGATTGTATGATTGTATTTGGGAGATTGTATTTGGGAGATTGTAATTGTATGATTGCGATTGTATGATTGTGATTGTATGATTGTGATTGTATGATTGTATTTGGGAGATTGTAGTTGGGAGATTGTATTTGGGAGATTGTATTTGGGAGATTGTAATTGTATGATTGCGGTTGTATGATTGTGATTGTATGATTGCGATTGTATGATTGTGATTGTATGATTGTGATGTATGATTGTAATATTATGATTATGATTGTATGATTGTGATTGTATAATTGCGATTGTATGATTGTATTTGGGAGATTGTAGTTGGGAGATTGTATTTGGGAGATTGTATTTGGGAGATTGTAATTGTATGATTGCGATTGTATGATTGTGATTGTATGATTGCGATTGTATGATTGTGATTGTATGACTATGATTGTATTTTTGTGATTGTATGATTGTGATTGTATGATTGTGATTGTATGATTGTGATTGTATGATTGTATTTGGGAGATTGTATTTGGGATATTGTAATTGTATGATTGCGATTGTATGATTGTGATTGTATGATTGTGATTGTATGATTGTGATTGTATGAATATGATTGAATGATTGTGATTGCATGATTGTGATTGTATGATTGTGATTGCATGATTTTGAATGTATGATTGTGATTGTATGATTGTGATTGTATGATTGTGATCGTATGATTGTGATTGTATGATTGTGATTGTATGATTGCGATAGTATGATTGTGATTGTATGATTGTGATTGTATGATTGTGATGTATGATTGTAATTGTATGATTATGATTGTATGATTGTGATTGTATGATTGAGATTGTATGATTGTGATTGTATGCTTGCGATTGTATGATTGTGATTGTATGATTGTATTTGGGAGATTGTATTTGGGATATTGTAATTGTATGGTTGCGATTGTATGATTGTGATTGTATGATTGTGATGTATGATTCTAATTGTACGATTATGATTGTATGATTGCGATTGTATGATTGAGATTGTATGATTGTGATTGTATGCTTGCGATTGTATGAATGTGATTGTATGATTGTGATTGCATGACTGTGATTGTATGATTGTGATTGTATGATTGTGATTGTATGTTTGTATAAGTATGATTGTGATGGTATGATTGTGATTGTATGATTGTGATTGTATGATTGTGATTGTATGATTGTGATTGTATGATTGTGATTGTATGATTGTGATTGTATGATTGTGATTGTATGATTGTGATTGTATGAGTGTGATTGTGTGATTGTGGTTTTGCGATTGAGATTGTACGATTGTGATTGTACGATTGTGATTGAATGATTGTGATTGAATGATTATAATTGTATGATTGTGATTGCATGATTGTGATTGTATGATTCTGATTGCATGATTTTGAACGTATGATTGTGATTGTATGATTGTGATTGTATGATTGTGATTGTATGATTGTGATTGTATGATTGTGATAGTATGATTGTGATTGTATGATTGTGATTGTATGATTGTGATTGTATGATTGTGATTGTATGATTGTGATTGTATGATTGTATTTGGGAGATTGTATTTGGGAGATTGTAATTGTATGATTGCGATTGTATGATTGTGATTGTATGATTGCGATTGTATGATTGTGATTGTATGATTGTGATGTATGATTGTAATTGTATGATTATGATTGTATGATTGTGATTGTATGATTGTGATTGTATGATTGTGATTGTATGATTGTATTTGGGAGATTGTAGTTGGGAGATTGTATTTGGGAGATTGTAATTGTATGATTGCGATTGTATGATTGTGATTGTATGATTGTGATTGAATGATTGTGACTGTATGATTGTGATTGTATGATTGTGATAGTATGATTGTGATTGTATGATTGTGATATATGATTGTAATTGTATGATTATGATTGTATGATTGTGATTGTGTGATTGTGATTGTATGATTGTATTTGGGAGATTGTATTTGGGATATTGTAATTGTATGATTGCGATTGTATGATTGCGATTGTATGATTGTG